>NC_081408.1:302471449-303671449 GCF_030272615.1 Cryptomeria japonica
CTTATTAAAAATGGAGCTCGCCTTTCCCTTGATTTCACTAGATCCATTCTCAATCAACGACCATAAGGAGACTTTGCTCCTACTCACATTGTTACACCGATCATTCAAACACAATCAATTGTACCCCTGCCTATCATTGAACCCCAATCAGTAGCACCCACAGTATCTGTCCCCGTGGTTTTCATCCCACCTTCTTCCTTCTCAATATCCATACAAATATTCAATCCGATCACATTTATTCTCCAACATGCTTCTATGCCATCTTCTTCTACCTGACCACATGTCTCTATTCCACAATCCTCCATTCCTCTCAACAATGCTGCTAATTTCATCCATGCTTCACTTCCTCCCATCACAACAATTCGTGGGTCGTAACCACTCGTCACTCAAGTCATTGTTACATCGGAAATCACATCTCATATTCTTGCTTCTTCATCATATCAATATATTAGTAGTGGTGGTATACCTTCCATGACTCATCCGATACTAGGGGCAAACACGGTCCATCATATCCAAGATCAGCAACATGATATAATCAAGGAAATCCAGTTAATGAAAAACATCATAAAAAATATGAAGGGACTAACAAGATAAAACCTTATTTGTTTGAGGAATTTTGTCCTTGTCCTTATGATCCTTCGATATTAGTTGCACCTTACCCACCAGGGTTTGAGATGCCTAAGTTCACAAAGTATGAGGGTCAAGGGGACCCCCGAGACCATGTATGTTAGTTTCACATCTTATGCCAAGAAGTCTCTTATAATGATTTATATCTTCATAGGCTCTTCCCTAAAAGTCTCACAAGAGATGCTCTTGCATGGTTCTTGTCCTTGCCCCAAGGTTCTATCACCTACTTCCTGGACTTAGCAGAAAAGTTTGTGGCACACTATGCTTATAACATTGTCAATGATGTTTCCATGATGGACCTTTGTAACACGAAACAAAGGCCTGGAGAAAATTTTGCTAACTTCTTGCAGAGGTGGAGACACCTTATCAAGAAATTCAAGTGGGATATGCCAGAACAACACCAAATTGAATTGTTTCAAAAAAATTTGGTGCCCAAACTATCAAAACCCTTGACATCTCAATGCATAAAGTCTTTTCAGAAGTTGACTGACAAGGGACTAGCCCTTGAATGTGTCTTGTTAGATGAAGGTACCCTAAATAATTATCAAAAATCAAGTCAAAATACCTCCTCTTATCACAATAGTAAACCAAAATTTTGGTTTAAGAACAAGAACGTAGTCAAGGATGGTGTCACTGATGCAAAGCAGGTTCAGACCGTGGTTGCTCCTCCAAAGTCCACCACCACTAATTGACAATTCAATACTCATCAAAACAATCAAAATCAATCTTAGAGGCCTCCCAAAAATGTCTTAGTTCAGGGGTGACCACCCTGATCTCCAAGAGAGTATACTCCCCTTGCTAAGCCCATTGAGGTGTTCCAAAAGCTTGTCCAGGTGGGTGCAGTTGTCTTTCCAATAACTCACCAATTTGATCTTAATCAACCTAAACCTAGGTGGTATTATGAGAATGCGTATTGTGACTATCACCGTATCAATGGGCATGATACACAAAAGTGTATGAAATTGAAGAACTACATACAAGATCTCATTGATAAGGGTCATATTGAGGTAGCAACAACAAAACCTAGTAACAATAATGACAAACTCAAGATGTACCACGAACCTTTCTCGAAGAATGACAAAGGCAAGGGATCATCATCTAATGTTGTGAACTATGATTATACCAATCATATAACTGAATTTGATTTTTTGGTGGGTCGCATTGAGTCTGTAGATAGCCATGTCAATGTCATCACTGTTCAGGGAACTAATCCTCCCCCCTCCCAAAGTAGACCTAGGATCACTGTTTAGGATAATCCTTCCCCTCCTCAACCAGCAAGAAGACCTAACCCTACTAAGATAGTCATTCAAAGTGTTGCCCCTTCCACCTCCCACTCTCAGAATGACTACAATGTAACTACCCATCATGGGAGGGTAACTGTCCAAGGAGCCCCTCCTCCACCAAACCCTCCCCCCATGTCATCCACATGTCGATATGATCTCCTTGATCATCTTGGGAAGACCCCCCCATAGATCTCCATCCTAGAGCTCCTCAAGACCTCCCCTATCCACAAGCAGATTTTGGAACAATCCCTCCTTGAGTCACATGTCCCCGACGACATAAATGCTGCCCAATTCCAAGCCCTCATTGGAAACCTTGCTGCCCAACAACACCTTGTTTTCACCTCCAATGACACTTCTATGGATGATGATCATAATAAACCATTACATATCAAAGCCCTTATCTAGAAACACAAGGTTAAATGCATCTTGATAGACACTGGATCTGGACTCAATCTTTGTACATATAAGTTAATAAAGAAATTAGGACTTTCTGAGGACCTGGTTGATACGTCAGAATGAATCACAATCAAAGCCTATGATGATGCATAAAGGGTTTCCAAAGGAATGATCACTTTGCCTCTTCAAGTGGGCCCTGTTACAATTGAGACCCCTTGCCATGTTTTGGATCTTGATATCCCTTATAACATTCTCCTCGGTCACTCATGGATTCATTCCCTTCAAGCCGTTCCTTCCACCTATCACCAATGCCTTAAATTTCCCTTCAATGGTAGAGAAATCACTATCAAAGGTGATCCACAACCCTTTCAGTATTAAAATCTCCTAGAAGGGAAACATCCATACCATTTCCCACTAAATAGACCCACTCCAACTCCCCCATCTGACGCATCTAATGTCACCTCCATCTCATCTCAAACAAAGCCCAAATTCAAGATCCTAGACAATGGTTGTGGAGAATACAAACTTGAGGATGTCTTATTAATAAGCAATCTCCCCTTGTCTCCTAAGTCATTTGGTAAGCCCAAAGAAATAAAAAAGGATCAGAAACTCGTTATACAATGTAAAGGTACTACCTTCAAGCAATGGGGTCCACTTGATGAGGAGAGTCTTAAGACAAATGTTTCTTCATGGTTGTACCATGAGGAGGATGAAGATCCAATAAAAATACCCAAGAAGATGTATCCAAAAGCATCAACCATAGTGGAAAAGATGGGTTATAAAGGACATAGCTTGGGGTCGAAAGAGAAAGGAATCAAAACACTGATAAATCCCATCTCATACAAGTACAATAGGGGCTTGGGTTATACTCCAGTACCTAAGATCACTATCGCTGGTACCCCTTTCAAGTCCTTCCTTGGATGTCAAATACTGATGAAGAGGAATTTCATGAAATGCCTTTTGAGTATAAAGATGACATCTTCTTTGACACCCATGTCAACATCATCACCCCCGTAACCCCTTCCACTCCACATGAGCTATAACTTGTTCACCCCGAGCTTATAGACTAGGAACAATGAGACAAACCCACTTTAGACATTTGTGTTGATGACAATGCTCTCATGACTCTCTTGACTATGCGTAATTTAGAAGACCATAATAGAGTTCATGGGATTCAATTACATGAAAAAGGATACTTTGGTAGTTAGGTCAATACCTTTAGTCACAAAAAAGATAATAAAAAAAAATTCATGATTCCCTAGGTGAAAACCTCTTCGAGGCACCTTTAGATGAGGAGAAAGTAAAAACAAAGGGTGTATCCGAAAGTGAAAACCTAGATTGGGCATTTTAGGATGAGGGACTTGACCTCCCTACCATTGTTCCTCCTCAACAGGACAGGTCATCTTTACTAATAGAGGAAACATATACTATCAATGTGGGCACTAAAGACATCCCAAAGAATGTGCTCATTGCAAATTCCTTGTCGGATCAAGAGAGACAAAAATTTATCAATTTCTCACATAAACAAAGATCAATTTGGCTTGGTCATATGCCAACATGCGAGGCCTAGATCCTAACTTGGTAGTTCATAATCTTGTTGTTCACCCAAATGCAAAACCACTAAAGTAGAAATTACTCAAGATGCATCCACACATTACACTTCTTGTCAAAGAAGAACTTCAAAATATGTTGGATGTTGGATTCATAAAACTAATAGACTATCCTGAATGGGTATCCAAAGTTTTACTTATCAAGGTGGCCATCCGCATCTGCACGGATTTCCAAGATTTGAATAAAGCCTATCCTAAAGATGATTTCTTTCTCCCCAACATAGACATGATTATAGAATTCACGACAGGACATGAAAAGTTATCACTAATGGATGGATTTTTTGGATACAATCAGATCAATATCACAAAGGAAAACCAACACAAAACAATATTCACATCACCATGGGGCACCTTTTGTTATCAAGTCATGCCTTTTGGTCTCAAGAACACCAGATCTACATATCAATGAGCAATGAAAACAATTTTCCATGACCTTTTGCACAAAATCATGGAGGATTACGTAGATGATCTTTTAGGGAAATCCAAGACAAGACATGAGCACATCCCTATCTTAAGGAAATTTTTGAGAGATTGGAAAAATATAAACTGCGCCTGAATCCCAAGAAATGCATCTTCGACGTCACATCTAAGAAACTGTTAGATTTCATTGTTTCTCATAGAGGTATAGAGGTTGATCTTGCAAAGGTGAAATCTATCATGGAAATGCCTCCCCAAAAACCCTTAGACAACTACGTAGCCTCCAAGGAAAACTCCAATCCATCAGATGCTTCATCTCATAACTTGCAAACAAATGTCATCCATTTGCACATCTATTACACAAGGATACCAAATTCAAATGGGACTTCCTATGTCAGAAGGCTTTTGAGAAACTCAAAGAATATCTTGCATCACCTTTGGTTCTTATGCCTCCCATTCTAGGACAACCACTTCTTTTGTAGATATCAGCTACTACAATGGCATTGGGGTCATTATTGGCACATACAAAGATCATGGAAAAGAGCATGTTATATACTATATCAATTGCACATTAGTAGGGTATGAGCTCAATTATACCCCTATTGAAAGAGCATGCTTAGCACTTGTCTTAAGCACACAAAAAATCCAACACTACATGTTTAACAATAAAACAAAATTAATTGCTAAGATCAACCCTCTCAAGTACCTCTTATCAAATGCCACTCTCACTGGCATGACTGCTAAATGGGTCATGTTATTAAGTGAATTCTATTGGCCATTTGGTGGAACTGATTATTTTTTGCATTGATGTTTTGTCAATGATGTCAATACTAGTTGTTTGGATGCTTTATTGACACCCTTCTGGTCCCGGTAGGTTAAGTGGTTTCTAGTTAACTTGGATCTGACATGACCCGACAGGCTCTGGTATAATCTGGTGATAGAATTGGCTTGTTCATGATACTTATACTCATATTTGGTCAGTTGGTTTTGGTTTGGAAATTGGATGCTATCCTGCTTGCTTAGGAGATTGGTTTCTAGTTTCGGAGAGGGTTTCACTGGCAAATCTTTTAGTGGAGATCTTTGATGAATTGCATAAGTGGTGTTGGTGTAGCTTCTAATGGACTTTCAGGATGTTGTTGGTGATCATGTTAGAGACTTGGTGGATGGAGATCATTGCTGAAGCGTGTGGACCTATACTTGGTCCCGGTTGATCTAGGTTATGGACCGACTTTAATGTAACGTGTGGATAGGACCTATTGATGTATTTTTGGGATGTCTTATGTGTTGATATTACTTGTTTGGTCTAAGGTCGACATGGTTTGTAATTATGTAATCAATTTATTATTTGGTGGCCAACCTGATTGTTTATGTCGAGGGTTTGTATACATAGATGTAAGATTTTATTGTAGACCATCATGGTTATATGTAAGAGGTCATGGTCAAGGAATGTAATGCACAAATAATGTAATATCATTTAGGTAGAGGAGTTGGTCGATCATTGGAGATCGAATTGGGTTTATGTAAGAGGATTTAGTCCTCCAGTATTGAGCTTAACCGAAACTGTACTTGGGAATAGGAGATGTTGTCTTTTGCAGTTCAACACTTCTCTGGATTGTAGTCTGGATTTATATGTAGTCAGTGAGGCTCCTTTTGTGATGAATAGTGTGCTTTAGGTTGTTGGCCTTCCTGCAAGTGTAGGCCCCTTCATTGTAATTCACATACTTACTATAGAAGTATTATCAGATTGTGGGTAGGCTTCCCACCGTGGTTTTTCCCTTTACCGGGTTTTCCATGTATAAATCTTGGTGTTGTGTAGATGGATTTTACTCTGTGATTATTGTTTATGCTTAATTGGATTAACTACTATTTTGATATTATTGTTTTGGGTTCCAGTTTTAAAGTTTTAATTGCTGAATGTTTCTGTAATAAGTGACAACTGATTCACCTCCCTCTTCTCAGTTGTCTTTCGGTTATCTGAACTATCTAACAATTGGTATCAAAGCTTTGGTCCTCTCTGCAAAAAGATTAACCGCTTGAGGAAGATCCTATGGTGACTAACAATTCAAGTTCATCTAGTTCTTCTGGAGCTATCTTTCGAAGGGATATTCTGAGGCTCGATGAAACAAATTACACAACATGGAAGATTTAGATGGAGACTCATCTGAGATGTCTTGGCAAGGATATTTGGGAGATCACACAGAATGGTGTCACACCCTATAATCTGGGATCTGGAAATCCTCCTCCAACTAACTTGGACAAGGAGCTTGAGAATGATTATACAACAAGAGAATCCCTCTTATGTGCACTATCCGATCAACAAATAATGGGATTAACAAATAAATCATCTAGAAAGGCTATACGGGATAAGTTGGAGACTTTAAATGAAGGTGACACTACAATGAAGATTGCTAAACTTGATGGTTATCGAGTGAGATATGAAAACCTGAATATGGAAGAAGATGAAAGGATTACAACATTCATGGAAAGGGTAAATGAGATTGTTATGGGAATTCAATGTTGTGGTGGAACTCTGAGCAAAGATGAAATTGTTTCTAAAGTCCTGAGAGCCCTACCATCGGTTTACAAAATTAAGGCTATTGCTATTAATGAGTTGAGAACAATGGCTAATACATCTATCAACAAAGACACTTTGGTTGGGAAACTATTTGCTTTTGAGCTTGAGGAATTTGGACCTTCTGGAGCTATGAAGACTAAACCTGCTTTTCATGCGGCTACATCTACAACTAGTAAGCAAGACTAGAAAGCTTTATATGCAAAATAATTGGAAGATATGAAGAGAGAAGATGATGAGTTTGAGCAACTTGAAGCACTATTTGCTAGAAGAGTATCGAAAGGACCAATAGGAAGTAAGTATGAAGGAAAAACACCTTTTAAATGTTTTGCATGTAATAAGATTGGTCATTTTGCATCTAGATGTCTTGAAAGGAATTCAAGATTTGAAGAAAGAGTTAGAAGATTATTTAAGCCTAGCCATGGATATCAGAACAAATAAAAGTACAAGAAAAACATAGACAAATCATGCTACATAGAAGATGAGGAAGACATTACTGATTCAGATGATGAACCGACAGAAGAATCTGCTAGTGGATCCGACAATGGGAAGGAATGGGTGTTTCTGGCTATCAAGGAAGATGATTCGACACTAGAAGAGAATGTACCTTAGGAGAAGGCACTTGCTGCTAAAATTGAAGACAAGGATTAATGGGTAATTGAAAGTGGTTGTTCACATTATATGACTGAAGATAAAGGGAAGTTTCTATCTTTGTAATAATTTGATGGTGGACTAGTTAGATTTGGAGATGACAAGGCATGTATGATCAAAGGAAAATGAACTATATCATTAGTTGGTAAGAACAATACTGACAATGTTTATTATGTTGAAGGTTTGAAGCATAATCTATTGAGTGTAGGACAATTGGTAGATAAGGGATTTCAATTACAGTTCAAGGATGGAAAATACAAAATCATTAATAGAGATGGCTTGGAGATTGCAACCGGTACACAGAAAAATGGTAATATATTTCATTTAAACTCTAGTGAGAGGACATGTTTGATTACACAAATTGATGAGAGTTGGCTATGGCATAAAAGGCCATGTCATGTGAATTTTGATTGCATTGTGAATATCAGTTCAACTAAGGCAGTTAGGGATATACCTATGATTATGAAGCCCTATAATCCGGTATGTAAAGAATGTCAAATGGGTAAATTGGTCTGAAACCTCTTTTAGGAGTATACAAGATAAATCAAATGATGTTCTTGATCTTATTCATACTGATTTATGTGGCCCTGCTAGAGTTAAAAGTTTTCATGGTGATAGATATTTCATGCTAGTCATTGATTATTATTCTAGAATGACATGGGTTACTTTTTTGAGAGAAAAATATGAAGCATTTGAAAAGTTTAAAATCTTTAAGGATAAAGTGGAACTTGAGATAGGATTGAGGATTAAATGTTTGAGACCAGATCATGGTGGAGAATTCACATCCAGTGAGTTTAATAACTTTTGTGACAAGCATGGTATAAGAAGACAATTTTCCGCTCCCCGGACACCTTAGCAGAATGGAGTTGAATGGAGTTGTGGAAAGGAAGAACAAAACTATCTTGGATGTTTCTAGAACAATGATGATGGAAGATAATCTACCTCATGTCTACTAGAGAGAAGCAATGAGTACATCAGTTTATACATTCAACAGAGTACATATCAAAGGAGAAACTGGTAAGACACCTTATGAATTGTGGTTTGGCAATACACCTATAGTTAAGTATTTTAGAATTTTTGGTAGTAAATGTTATATCAGGAGAGATGATACTATTGGGAAATTTGAACCTAGATGTGATGAAGGCACATTTATTGGTTATTCTAATGAAAGCAAAGCCTATAGATGTTATAACAAGAGATTGCAGAGAATTGTGGAGAGTGCTAATGTCAAAGTAGATGAGCTAAAAAAAAGTCAAATTATAGTTTATGAGAAGGAACCGACAGTGGAAATGATTATATCTATACTGATAGCACCTTTACCAGAATAGAGAGTTGAACCAGTTACTCCGGCAACATCAGAGAATTCTACAGTAACTGAAGAATAGGGAAGAGGAATAGAGAGTCAAAAGACTCCTAGGTATGTGAGATTGAATTATTCTGAAGATCAAATCATTGGGGATAAGAGAAATGGAGTGATGACAAGAAGAAGACTGGAAACTAATGAGGTATGTTTAATTTCACAAGTTGAATCAGTATCAGTAGTTGAGGCATGTAAAGATGAACACTGGTTGAAAGCTATGGAAGAAGAATTATATCAGATTGAGTAAAATAACACATGGACTTTGGTTCCCCAGCCTAAAAATAAAAATGTTATTGGAACTAAATGGGTTTTTAGGAATAAATTGAATGAGGATAGTGAAGTTATAAGGAATAAGGCTAGATTGGTTTGTAAAGGATATTTTCAGAAGGAAGGAAATGATTATGGAGAAACTTTTTCACCGGTAGCTAAGATTGAAGCTATAAGATTATTTCTTGCCTATGCTGCTTACAAAAACTACAAGGTTTACCAGATGGATATTAAATGTGCATTTTTGAGCATTTTTGAATGGGGATCTTGATGAGGAAGTTTATATTGAGCAACCTGATGGTTTTTCAGTATCAGATGATATAGATATGGTGTGTAGGTTAAGGAAAGCTTTATATGGATTGAAACAAGCACCTAAAGCTTGATATGTAAGGTTGGGTAAATATATTTTGAAGCTTGGTTTTACTAAGGGCAATGCTGACAATAATTTATATTATAAAATCACTGATGATGATATAGTGATTATTGAAGTATTTATTGATGATATTATTTTTGGAGGTGAAGATAAATTATGCATAGAATCTTCTAAGAATATGGAGAAAAAGTTTGAGATGTCTATGATTGGTGAGATGAAATTTTTCTTAGGTTTGTAGATTACTCAAACTGACAAAGGTATTTTCATCTATCAAACTAAATATACTAAGGAATTATTGAAGAGATTTGGTATGGGAGATTCTGAACTGGTAAGTACACCTATGGTTACAAGTGAGAAATTGATAAGAAAAGATGTTTCTGCACCGGTAAATCCTACAAGATATAAATCTATGATTGGAGGTCTACTTTATTTGACTCAAACTAGGCTTGACATTATGAATTCTCTTTGTATTGTTTCAAGATTTCAGAGTGATCCTAGAGAAAATCATGAGATGGCGGTCAAAAGGATTTTTAGATACTTGCAAGGTACATCAGAATATGGTTTGTGGTACCCTAAGGATGATAACTTTGATTTATGTGCATATACAAATGTTGATTGGGTTGGAGATGTTGATGACCAAAAAAGCACTTCCGATGGAGCTTTCTTTCTTGGAAAGAAGTTGGTTTCATGGATCAAAAAGAAACAATCATGTAATTCTTTATCTACTACTGAAGCTGAGTATGTTTCTGCTTCTACTAACTGTACACAAGTTTTATGGATGAAGCAAATGTTGAAGGATATAAAAGCTGGATTGTGATGCACTGGTAGTTATTCACTGTGATAACTCTGCTGCTATTGATATATCAAAAAAAATGGTATTTGATTCTAAAACAAAGCACATATCTATCAAGTATAACTTTTTGAAGGAGAAGGTGGAAGCAAATGAAGTTAGACTGGTTTATGTGAACACTAAAGAACAAATTGCAGATATTTTCACTAAACCTTTATCCAAGGAATCATTTGAGTACCTGAGAGACAGATTGGGAGTTTCTGCCCCTCCGATAGAGACTTGATTGATGTGGTTTGGTATAAGTCTGACATGCATTATCTGAGATTCTATTCATTTTGACACTGATGTGGGATGCTACTGCTCAGGGGGAGTAGTCAACTTTGGGATTCTAAGGCTTATTATTTTGCTTTGATATTTCTGTTAGATTTCTAGCATTGATGTTAAAGGGGAGAGATATTGATGTGAAAAAGTTAAAGAATTAAAAAGAAAAAGTCAAAGGGGGAGAGATATGAACAAGAGAGTTATTCAGAGCTATATACAAGTGATTGTTGGTTGTCTTCCACAGGGGGAGACTTGTTTGGCATTTCTTGGTACTTAGATGTTTTTCACATCTAGTGTTGCCATCAATACCAAAGGGGGAGATTATTGACCATTTGGTGGAATTGATTATGTGTTGCATTGATGTTTTGTCATTGATGTCAACACTAGCTGTTTGGATGCTTTACTGACACCCTTTTGGTCCTGGTAGGTTAAGCGGTTTCTGGTTAACTTGGATTCAACATGATCCTATAGACTCCAGTATAATCTAGTGATGGAATTGGCTTGTGCATAATACTTATACTCATACTTGGTTAGTTGGTTTTGGTCTAGATATTGGATTCTATCTTGCTTACTTAGAAGATTGGTTTCTGGTTCTGACGAGGGTTTCACTGACAGAGCTTTTAGTGGAGATATTTGATGAATTGCATAAGTGGTGTTGGTGCAGCTTCTGATTGACTTTCGGGATGCTGTTGGTGATCATGTTAGGGACTTGGCAGATGGAGATAATTGCTAAAGTGTGTGGACCTATACTTGGTCCCGGTTGATCTAGGTTATGGACCAACTTTAATGTAACATGTGGATAGGACCTATTGATGTATTTTTGGTATGTCTTATGTGTTGATATTACTTGTTTGGTCTGAGGCCGACATGGTTTGTAATTATGTAATCGGTTTATTATCTGGTGGCTGACCTGATTGTTTATGGTCGAGGGTTTGTATATATAGATGTAAGATCTTATTGTAGATCATAATGGTTATATGTAAGAGGTCATGGTCAAGGAATGTAATGCATGAATAATGTAAAATTATTCAGGCAGAGGAGTTGCTCGATCATTGGAGATTGAATTGGGTTTGTGTAAGAGGATTTAGTCCTTTGGTATTGAGCTTAACTAGAATTGTACTCGGGCATCGGAGATGCTGTCTTTTGCAGTTCAACACTTCTCCATATTGTAGTCTAGATTTATATGCAGTCAATGAGGCTCCTTTTGTGATGAGCAGTGTGCTCTAGGCTATTGGCCTTCCTGCAAGTGTAGGCCCCTTCATTGCAGGCCCCTTCATTGTAATTCATATACTTATTGCAAAAGAATTATCTGACTGTGGGTAGGCTTCACACTGTGGTTTTTCCCTTTATTGGGTTTTCCACGTATAAATCTTGGTGTTGTGTGGATGGATTTTATTCTATGATTATTGTTTATGCTTAATTGGATTAACTACTATTCCGGTATTATTGTTTTGAGTTTCTATATTAAAGTTTTAATTGTTGAATGTTCCTGTAACATGTGACAATTGATTCACCCCCCTCTCAATTGTCTTTCGGTTATCTAAAATATCTAACAAATTCAATATTGAATATGTGGATAGAAAAGCAATCAAAGGACAAGTAATAGGAAATCCGTTGATTGATGATCCACTTCTAGGTGATCGCTTGATCCTCACAAAATTTCCAAATGAATTCATGATGACTGTCACTATATCCTCCACATGGCAATAATACTTTGATGGTTCCTGCACCCAAAATGGATTAGGGGAAAGCATACTATTGATCACACCCCAAGGAGATTACATTCCTAAATAATATAAGAGCCTTTGCATGCACTAACAACATTGCAAAATATGAAGCACTAATCACTGAACTCTGTCTCGCTATCCAACGGAAGATATTAGATTTACATGTCTATGGTGATTCCCAACTTGTCATTAAACAAGTAAATGATGAGTATCAAACAAAAGATGACAAGCTTCTTACTTAGCATAGTATGGTTGAGGACCTCAAGCAACATTTTACATCAATCAAGTTTGATCATATCCCATATACCAACAACAGAGCTATAAATACAATGGCCACTATCAGTTCCCTCCTTCAGATGCTGACACATAGTCAAAAGTGTTAGTTTTTGGTCGAGCAACTCTTTATACCGGTATATGATCTACCAGAGTCTGAAATGGTGTGTGTACTCGTTGGTCCTGAATCCCCTTGGTATCGAGAGACCTTCACTTACCTAAGAGATAACATCATTCCCCCACACCTCACCAAAAACCAACAACAAACCTTCATCCACCGATGTGCCCATTATACTATCCTTGGAGACACCCTATTCAGAAGGCATTTTGATGGTTCCCTCTTAAGGTAATGGTCAAGATGAAGCCTCTATTAAAACCTTAATCAAAATCCTTAAAAAGACAGTCAATGAAGCTGGGCATGATTGGCACCTCTAACTCTATCTTGCTCTGTGGGCCTACCGTACCTCCATCCGCACACCCATAGGAGCCAATCCATATGCCCTTTTCTTTGGCTTTGAATCTATCCTCCCTCTTGAGATTGAGATCCCCTCCTTAAGGGTGTCACTGTAGAATATCCTCCCAGATGAGGAATATAGAGTTGCCAGATTGCAAGAGCTAGAATTGCTGGATGAAAGGCACCTCAAGGCCTTAAACTATCTCTGGGTATATCAGAATTGCTTACGCTTGAGTTACAACAAGAAAGCCAAAACCCGAGAATTTGAAGTTGGTGATCTTGTCCTTATGGAAAATCAAAGAAACCTCCAAGAAAGAGAGAAGAAAGGCAAGTTCGAGCCCAATTGGCACTAGTACATTTGGGCCTAATTTCCAACGGCTAATTATCAGAATTTTGATGAAACCACATCAGACTTCTGACCAATTTTACCGTTGAAAACTCGTCATTGGTCTTTCTAACGATGCTATTTATGTTGTTTGTCTGATGATGTTATGAACTCCTTCGATAGCTATATTTGCTCCCCTGACCACAAATTTTGGTGGGCTACCATCAGAATTCTGATGGATGCTATGTTTTCTCCTCGACGACTGTCTGACATGGAAGTGATGTTGGATATACAACATCCTTGTCGGATGTTTCTTTAATTGTCATCAGAATTCTGACGGTGAGAGATGATGTGGGTCAAATGACTTTGCCATCAATGCATGAGAGCATTGAACGAGTTCTACTTTTAAAAATTGCATAAAACATTTATTATTTATTTGATTCAGTGTTAATTGCAAAAAAGAATTATCAATGATGTTTCCTTTCTCCAAGAATTGTCTAGGATCTTTCCATCAGATAATATGTAACATCGAATGACTAAATCTTTTCTTTACAAATGCTTATTTTATTTAATTATCATCTGAGCATGAATTAAAATTTATATCTATACGGAAGCAGAACATACAAGATGAAGACTCATGTGCAAGTAAATTTTGTAAAAGAAAGCAAGAAGGCATTATCTTGAATGACATGGAAACAAGCTCATCAGCTGCCTAGAAGAGAGCAATTGGAGAAAAGCAGAGGAAAGTGTTAAAGGGTGATAAATACATAGAGAGTATGCAATACAAACAAACAATGTTTGGAGTGTGTGATGTGACGTCTCTAATTTATCTCCGGAGGGACTAACTGGTTTTGGAGTTCCTGCGAAACCTATTGGGCCACGCTTGGAGGAAATCAACGTGTTCATGCAAGGAGCACCTTTTTTCTATTATGAGAATGATGCTTTTGCACCGAAGGATATTTGGAATGCAATATCCAAAAATTTCTATAGTGTGGAACCAGAGTTGGCAGACTTGAAGTAATTTTCAACTTTTAGAAGACCAAGAGGTTATGTACACAATCTCCCAATTGAAGGGTGATTTCAAGCATTACCTCTCCCCCCATGACTATTTAGGAAGAACTTCCTCAGACAAATGACTATTGGCCTCCATGGGATCAAAGAAAAAAATTGAAGCATAGACTCTAGACGATGTGGTGGTGTCCTTCGTGAAGAACTCTGCACTATAATTGAAAATTCACGAGGGAAACTACAAGATAGTGAAGAGAAATACATTCTTAAAAAGTGGGAAGAATGGATCTTGGTTTGGGTGGGGCTAGGTAAGGTGTCTCCTCTAGAGGTTGACGAGATAGAAATCATATTAGGATTTGAAAAAGATAACACTCGTGGAACTTCATGTGCGATTGATCGATTGTGCTGTTTGGGTAATGCATTCCAAATAGATACAATTGCATACCATTTATCTGTCTTGATTAAAGAATTTTATCCTGATGACATTAAATTAAAGTTCTTTCTCTTCTATCTGGTATTGGTGGAGAAGAGGTTGCTTTGCATCGACTTGGGATTCATTTAACTTGTCTTGTATCTGCGGAAATATATATTTTAGGTCGATGCAATGCAACCTCTTCTCCACCAATACCAGATAGAAGAGAAAGTACTTTAATTTAATGCCATCAGGATAAAAGGCTTTAATCAAGATAGATAAATGGTATGCAACTATATCTATTTGGAATGCATTACCCAAACAACGTAATTGATCAGTCGCACACGAAGTTCCACGAGTGTGATCTTTTTCAAATCCTAATATTATTTCTATCTCGTCAACCTCTAGAGGATCCACCTGACCTGGCCCCACCCAAACCAAGTTCCATTCTTTGAATTTTTTAAAAATGTATTTCTGTTCACTATCTTGTAGTTTCCCTCGTGAATTTTCAATTATAGTGCAGAGTTCTTCACAAAGGACACCACCACATCGTCTACAGTTTATGCTTCAATTTTTTTCTTTGATCCCATGGAGGCCAATAGTCCTTTTTTTGAGGAAGTGCTTCCTGAATAGTCATGGGGGGGAGAGATAATGCTTGAAATTGCCCTTCTATTGGGAGATTGTGTACATAACCTCTTGGTCATCTAAAAGCTGAAAATTACTTCGAGTTCGCCAACTCTGGTTCCACACTATAGAAATTTTTGGATATTGCCTTCCAAATATCCTTTGGTGCAAAAGAATCATTCTCATAATAGAAAAAGGTGCTCCTTCCATGAACACATTGATTTCCTCCAAGCGTGGCCCAATAGGTTTTAGAGGAACTCCAAAACCAGTTAGTCCCTCCAGACATAAAAGTAGAGACGTCACATCACATACTCCAGACATTGTTTGTTTGTATTGCATACTCTCTATGTATTTATCACCCTTTAAGTCATTCCTCTGCTTTTCTCCAATTGCTCTCTTCTAGGCACCTAATGAACTTGTTTCCATGTCATTCAAGATAATGCCTGCTTGCTTTCTTTTACGAAATTTACTTGCACACGAGTCTTCAGCTTGTATATTTTGCTTCTGTACAGATATAAATTTTAATTCACACTCAGATGATAATTAAATAAAGTAAGCATTTGTAAAGAAATTATTTAGTCATTGGATGTTATATATTATCTGATAGAAATATCCTAGACAATTCTTGGAGAAAGGAAACATCATTGATAAATTTTTTTGCAAATAACACCGAATCAAATAAATTAAAAATGTTTCATGTAATATTTAAAAGTAGAACTCCTGCAATTCTTTCATGCACCAATGGCAAAGCTGTTTGATCCACACCATTATCCATAATAGAACAAATCAATATAATAGGTTATTAGAAATAATATATACATAAATATGAAAGAACATTAAATTACCATTACAAACCCATAAACCATTAAATAGTGAAAATAGATATAAATTTGTTAATGTCTCCCTACAAACACCACAACCATAACCAAAACAAAAAAAAATTCTTACCCGCAAAAACTAAGTAGCTGGTGAGTTGCAAGTCTACAACATCTCTCAGATGATCAAACCGTTTCTTAATTTTTTTCTTCTGATTAGTCAATGGATTTAGTTGCATGTACAAGTTTTCTATTTGAAGCCTTCCATTTCACTATTTTTGAGACTTAATAAAATTCTTGTGAGTAGAATGATGAAGTTTATCACCCAAAGAAATGATATGCAAGGGAGACAATCACTTAAGGTCCATCTGATCTTGAGACATTGATGCTCACTTTAGCATGTCACATCTTAAATTGACAAGACTCATGATTGGGACCCAAAATATGACCCCTCATTTCTTGCCTCATGTGTGAGAAAAAATTCAAACACTTTATGTATGATTAGGTATAAAAGGAAGCCTAACTTGTCATTTAGGAAGGGGTCTACCTACAATTCAAGTGATCTCTTAACTATAAAATCAATTAAATTCCAAGTGAACAAGCAATCAAGCATTCATCAAGCATTGAAGGAGAATTCAAGTTAAAGCACAACATTCATGATCAACAGTCTGCATGACATCCTAAAACCTTGTGTGAGGATTAAAGAAAGATTCATCAAGGTATCATGTTCAAATTAAGCATTTTTAGATTAGATCTAAAGGGATTATTTTAAAGAGGGAGGAAGAGATCTTTTCCTAAAGATGTCTACCTCCAAAAATAGAGGAGATATTTAATAAAGATATCATCTTTTAAATTAAGAAATGGGCAGGAGATTAAGAATAAAAACCTTCCATATTGCACACTTCAAGGTATATTCAAACCTATTTGACCTAGGAAAGCCCTTATCAACAAACCTATTTTCATCATTTTTTGTGTAGGAAATTGATTCAGGAGTTACGTGTGAAGAATTTGGCAATGCAAATGATGACAATCAAACTCAAATTTTATTTGTCTTGAAAGCCTTTTATCCTGATGGCATTAAATTAAAGTTATTTCTCTATTTTCTGGTGATCTCTGGAGCAGAGGTTGCTTTGCATCAACCTGGGATACATTTAACTTTTGTTGTATCTGCGGAAATATGTATCATAGGTCGATGCAATGTAACCTCTACTCCACCAATACCAGATAGAAGAGAAAGTACTTTAATTTAATGCCATCAGGATAAAATGCTTTCAAGACATATATTAGGTATAAAAGGAAGCCTACCCTATAATTTGAAGGGGTATACCTACAATTCAAGTGATCTCTTAATTATAAAATCAATTCAATTCCAAATGAACAAGCAATCGAGCATTCATCAAGCATTGAAGGAGAATTTAAGTTGGTGTAGGTGCATTTGGAAGACCAAAGGACTCAATGAAGCCATTAAAGACTTTTGAAGGTCTTAGGAGTGAAGAGCCAATCAATTATGATGTATTAAGGTCCATTATGGCCTTTAATGATGAAAATTGTAATAAGTTTGTAATTGTCCTAAAGGGCTTGGTAAGGACCTTAGAACCAACAAAAAGATGTAATAGGAATTTATGGCTTAGGGAGTCTAGAAGAGTTTAGGCAAGTTCAATAAATCATTTCATGAACTTGTGTGTCACCAATTAAGAGTTTTTGATCAAATGGTTGATGTAATGCTTTGTACGACAGAGAATGCTGGTGTATGGACTGGGACAAGCAATAACAACAAATTTTTGTTTTCTTGAATTTTTTTGGTGTTTTGGCTTATGGTAACTTTGTCTTGAGTGTGTATTTGAATTAATAATGCATTGAAGAGACCTTGAACATATTATTTGTAGGGAAGATGCACTGATAATCCATTTGTCTCAGACTTTAGATTAGTTGCATTGACTGTTCTAGCAGATTTGTGCAATTTGGCATTTGATTTGGTTGATTTACAATGAGAATGGTCATTCCATGAATGTAAAAGGCCTAATATTAATGGGATGGAACTCCTCTAACATGTACAATAAATTACTAATAGGTTGATGTGCAGATTGGGTGGAGAACCAGAGTGATCACCAAAACAATGAATGCAAGAGTGGAGAAATTGCTTGCTAAGGAGCAGCAGTAGAAAATCCGCCTTAAGGAGGAGAAAATTTTATGATTGAAAGTGTTTAGAAATTTAAAATGAAAGGTGAATCCATCATCATTTGGATGGTATAGTGTTTGGAAGAGGGGTATATGAGAAACCCTACTTTTAAGGGTTTGTGAGAGGCTAAATAAGGGATTTTGCATCTAAGAAGGTTAAACCTTGTAAATAATTGCATTTTACTTAGTTTTGAATCATATTGGATGAATTTTGAGAGTCTGGGAGTCAGGAAGTTAAAACATTATATACTTCCTTTGTAAAACTGTCATTTTTGGAGTCCAAAAATAATGCATAGTTACAGGACAGCATATAATTTCCAAATCAACCACATGCAATCTTCTGGTATGTTGAAGAGAAGACAAATGGGTGTCTGAATATCCAATTTTTTTTTTAGTTTTTTGGTAAAGTTGAGAGAAAACAATTCATTTTCCTCGCTAGAGGGCTAATTGAGCAACTACACCTAGAAGGCTAAAAAGAGGGCTTTGCAATTAAACAAGTTCTTGGAACCACAAAACCAATTGAAAAAATTTATTTGGAGGTATTAAAAGCATTCAATACCTTTGGAATCATTTGAAAAAGTGCTGGTTTGCATTTGACCTATTTGAGCCATTTGGGTGCTAGTAGGCCTAGGGGTTTGGACCTTGGATTTCCCTTATAAATATTAAAGGTTCATTTATCACACCCTTCCTCTGCATCACAAGTTAAAGCACAACATTCATTATCAATAGTATGCATGATATCCTAAAACCTTGTGTGAGGATTCAAGAAAGATTCATCAAGGTATCATGTTCAATTTTAAGCATTTTTAGATTAGATCTATCCTTTCCTCAAAAGGAAAACATTGTACTTCAAGGTTAATTCACAACCTGAGGTTTGACCTAGGAAATACCCCATCAACAAACCTATTTTCATCATTTTGTGTGTAGGAAATTGATTCAGGAGTTACATGTGAAGAATTTGGCAAAGTAAATGATGACAATCAAACTCAAATTTTGATGGCATGAAAAGCATAAGAGTAGGCCATTTAACACCTCCTAGTCCCAAGAATTTTTGACAACCTTTTGATAGTAGATTTTGTGTACCATCCTAATCCAAAAAGCATTCATTTTGGCTACATCTGATAGTCATTGCTTAAATCAGTTTAAAGTGTATTCATTTAGGGACCTTTCATAAAATATTCTCAACTTACACATCATAAAAGGATCTTAAAATATTCATTGTTTATAATGATAAGAATTTGGTCAAACAAAATATTGTGCAGCAGTAGTATGGAGTGCATTTCATCTATTTTATGCCCAAAGAATTCATCATATCACTTTCTTTTCAAAGGTGACTAATCAATTGCGTTGTTTGGGTAATGCATTCCAAATAGATATAGTTGCATACCATTTATCTGTCTTGAAAGACTTTTATCCTGATGGCATTAAATTAAAATTCTTTCTCTATTTTCTAGTGATCTATGGAGCAGAGGTTGCTTTGCATTGACCTGGGATATATTTAACTTGTGTTGTATCTGCGGAAATATGTATCCTAGGTCGATGCAATGCAATCTCTGCTCCACCAATACCAGATAGAAGAGAAAGTACATTAATTTAATGACATCAAGATAAAATTATTTCAAGACATATATTAGTATAAAAGGAAGCCTACCCTATCATTTGAAGGGGTCTACCTACAATTCAAGTGATCTCTTAATTACAAAAGAAAGGAAGAGATAGTTGTAAAAGAGATATTATGGAAACATTACATAATTTAAATGAAGGCAACCAAAAGAATGCAGAGAGATAAAAAAAATCTATAGAGCAACCATTTTACATACCTCAAATACAAAATCGTAGGGTGGAGTAATAAAAAATGGCAAATCAAGGAAAGAATGAAAGATCCACACCAAATTCTTATACAATGTAGTCCAGTTGAAGGATTTTCATTCAACACAAGATAGTGAAGGGGTAATTATGATGATTTATTTGAAGGTTCATAAGTTAAAGGTAGTCACTAACATATAAAGAGTGAATAAATTGAAGAGCTCGATGAATTGCCAGCGTAGCATGAGGATGTATGCAAAATGATATTATGATAGTGGTGAAACTACAAAGTTTTGATCATATTTTTATTGAGCATGAAAGCAACCACCTTGAGCTCATAAATGATAGGCATCGTGTTGTAGAGTATCATTTTAGGTTGAACAAGGGTGTCACATTTTTGAGGCTCGATCAGTGCAAGGAGACATTTTGTGTATATGAAGTGGTTTCAATTAGCCATTTTGTGAATAAGTAGAGAGGAGAGGTCAATGTCTTTGTTTATTTGCCTACAAAACAATGAAAGAGGTCCTAATCAAGGAACACACACGTCCAAGAAAGGAGAGAATTTGGATTCAGGACAATTCTATGCAAGAAAGGATATCAAGTTATAAAAGATAAAAAACATCAAAGTTAAAGTGGATCCTTAAAAAAGAGGAACAATTGACAACTATTATTCTTGCTCCACAATGCATAGACAAGAAGAAGTAGGCTATTATGTTGCCTCCCAAGTATGATTGCACATGAAATCATAGTACCATGAATGACAATGAACCCCTAATAGGTAATTAAGCTACCAATGTCATATAGCAAGATAAAAACATAATAGGTTATAAATGTCATTTAGAAGGGATATGATGAGTGTACAACTCATTGTCACCTATTATTTAAATGTTACTATAACTACAATAAGTTATTGAATTTTAATCTCCAAATCATTACATTCATTGGTGGAATAGTTGATGATGCTTGAAAAAAGGTTTGTCCTAATTTTGTTTATGGTTTTTTCTTCAATTTTTCAAGGGGAGAGTAATAAAGTTGGCTTTAAGAAACTCATACAAAATTATCTCTTGTTGTGATATTAAAAGTTGTTGGAAAAGTCATAGATATATTAGACAATGGGGGAGGGGATGTCAACAAAGGAGGAGGATAGAAACCTAAATCGGTGTATATCACTTAACAAACCACCTGATACTTAATCGACATGTCTATCATATGCACGACAACTCATTGTCACCTATTATTTAAATGTTACTAGAACTACAATAAGTTGTTGAATTTTAATCTCCAAATCATGACATTCATTAGTGGAATAGTTGATGATGCTTGAAAAAAGGATTGTCCTAATTTTGTTTATGGTTTTTTCTTCAATTTTTGAAGGGGAGAGTAATAAAGTTGGCTTTAAGAAACTCATACAAAATTATCTCTTGTTGTGATATTGAAAGTTGTTGGAAAAGTCATAGATATATTAGACAATGGGGGAGGGGATGTCAACAAAGGAGGAGGATAGAAACCTAAATCGGTGTATATCACTTAACAAACCACCTGATACTTAATCGACATGTCTATCATATGCAAGATGATCGATACTAATCGATATGTATTAGTTAAGCGTGATAACAATCAATGTTGACAGTTAATATATTAATCGATATTAATTGGAGTGCATTGGGTAAGCCCGATAAAAATCGGTGTTCATAGTTAATATGTTAACCGATATTAATCGGAGTGCATTGGTTTTAATGTAAACGGATACCAATCAGTATTCTGTGCTATGAGATTTACAACTGATGATTATCGGTAGTTAAGAATTGATCAAACTTTGTAAGTATGGTTGAATATATACAAATTTAAGAATGATCATCAAATGAAGGAACATTCAATATACATATTGGACCTACCCTATCTACAAGTTACATTCAATATAGGAACACAAGTTACATCACCCAATTAGGATCAGACCAAATTACAAGTTACATTTATACGGTTTGTCCTATCCACAAGTTATATTATATATAGGTCTTGCCCAAGAAAGACATAATTACAGGTTACATGTATTTGGGCCTAGCCCTAAGTTCGATTTACATAATAGATAATACATGTGTATTTTAATTGTCATGGACAACATTAAAATGCAATAGATAGGTATCTGAGCTAGCTACTATTTCAACACATTCTAACACATGTATCTATTTATATGCAATAATTAGTAGTAGCTACATAGACTAGCATGGTACATAAGTTCTTTTCTAATAGTTCCCTTCATATGCAATTCTTTCAAGATTATTTAGTTGTATCTACCTTCTTAGGTTATGCAAATGGAGATTAGATAGGCATGAGTTGCTCAAATGTGTGCACCACAATTGTAAATTATTTAAATACTAATAGTATGAATATGATGGAACATTCATGTGGATAGGGGACAATTATCTTTGGAATAGTCTCACATGTTGGAGTAGTTGGTTGCTGAAGATAGGGAAGTGTAATGCTTTGATGTTCTTTATTGAGCTACTGGCCCTTCTTGCTCTGTAATTCTCGTTGTGTTTAATAAATTTTTATCCCTTTGGTGAAAAAAAAATGAGGTTGATGATAAATATCTATGTTGTCTATTAGTTGATTCCCATGCCAAAACTTATCACACAAGGTGAAATATGATAATATTGGTTAAAAAATCTCATACAAAAGAATAATGAGTTATGTCTTAAGTTTCATTGCATGGTGTTATGTGACATTGGATAAGTTCACTACTGTTAATCATGAAAGATGATGGACTAATCATGGATGGTTCTGAAATTGTTATGACAAACCCAATGGAGCCGTGGATTAAGAGATGAATGGAGGGATGTGCCACAAAAAACCATTGCATGTCAAGCCTAAGCTCCACTCTTTCTCAAGGCTTCAAGATGCAAGTGGTGCCATTATGTGCCTTATGTGATTGGAAATGGAATGTGAAAGCATAAAGTGAGCTACTCATAAAGAGGCCACAATCTGTAAATTGCACTATGACATGCTAGGTTTAACCGATGGTCTTCTTGTCCTTCCCTAGCAATGCATTTGAAGTGATTCACATATAACAAGTACATTGCATTTCCTAAGAACTTGGGTACAATTGAATAATTTCTTTATATTAATAAACTATCATTACATGTTTCCTAGTGCTGTCTACTTAAGAGGGGACCATTAATATGGAGAACACATAGTAAATATACACCATAAGTGTGATCAAGTACTAGAATAAGAAATGAGAAACTCCAAAAGTACATTTGGAAGGCAAAAACACCCTGGTGGCTATCTTTGGAAGTTCAACTTTCACCACAAATAATGGTTGTGAATGTATATGGCAAATGAAGATAAGATTTAGTGCCATGATTATCAAATTGAAGGAATTAAAAGTTTGATATTTGTCCATGGTAAAGGAATTTATAGATTTAACAAACAATTATGTGTAAAATATGTAATAATCTCAAAAAAGTTAATTCTTGGTTAACAATATGTGTTGCACTTGCAAATTAATGTCAAAATGATTAACTTTTGAAGTCGTTATGCTCTAGTTAGGCATAATATGTTTTTCTGATACAAGTAAACTGAAATCACAAAACTAACAGATAACTATACCCGCTCTACTATATTCTCAAGGTCATGAACAAACTTGTTGAGAGTAGCAACATATGCATCAGTAATGCCAAGGTTTCCAATTGCATTTGTCAGTGTACGTCCTTGAAGGTATTCGATTCATGATTGATTTCCAAGGACACAATTTAGTTCACCAAAAAACACCATGGAAATCCTCTTTGCCCTACCCCAGAATAGAGCGGCTCGTTATCTCGCCTGAGAAATAGAGAGCTAAACAGAAGCCTAGGTTTTGCTTGTATCTCTTCGTAAGTGGGTGTGGAAGTGCAATATAGTCTACTCCTACTGGTGTCACTACCTTTGTTGCCTTTATAATGGCCCATGCCTATGATCCTGCAACTCCAATTTGTACTTGGGTGGGCCCCCATGTAGGGTGGGTGGGAGGAAGAGAGTTGGTGGAGGAGATAGTTCCCCGAGGATTTATAAACTGGTACTAGTGGGGAGGAAACTACTATGCGGATCGAGCCGCCTAAACTACTATGCTCTGTTCCCTCAAAAACTACTCTCCGGGTGTTTGTGTGGGAGGAGATAGTTGCAAATCAAGCCTGACTAGAGTTAGCGAGAATTGGGAAGCCCTCAACTATAGTGGTGAAGAACACTCGGTGTGGATTGATCCGCCTCTATCGCAAGACATTCATCATTTCTGTCGGTCCTCTATCGCAAGACATTCATAGCTCCATTGTCCTCTGGAAAACAGCAACTATCCATAGTAATAACCTAATTATTCTGTACAAGAAGGAAAGACCAACAATACTACATTATCTTTAGCTCGCTCTATTCACTTTGTATGCAGATCCTCCAACAGCAGTTCAAGACATAAAACCCACTTTAGAATGCGATGTAGCCAACTTCATTGGATTGTTTGGCTCACTTGAGAAAGGTTATGGCTCCATCCTCCTAGAAAAATCGGTTGTGGCATTACATAGACACAACCTCAATATAGTTGCTGGGGTTAGATAGAGGTGGAACTGTGGGCAGGAATACACTATTGGGGTGGCAACGTGAGAATGGGAAGAGATCGTGAAAATGATTTCAAATGTCTTGGTCTTTTTTTTTTAAGTAATGCCCGTTGTCGTCAAAATTTTGATGAACACAGGCACTTTTTGTAAAAAACACAAATGATGTTGCCAATTCCTTCTTTGTCAAAAACATATATTGAATTATCATCAGAATTTCAACGAATGCGGGCAATTTTTCAAAAAAAAAATCAAATTTGTTCACAATATACCTTCTCCGTCAGAAACCTCTGTCGGAATTTTAGGCCAAATGTATTAGTGTGGATTGGACCTTATGTAATCATTATAAAGTATGGATTAGGGGCATATCAATTGGCTACTCTTGAAGGATATCCCTTGGATGAGCCTATGAACATCATGCACCTGAAGAGATTCTATGCCTAGTCCCGAGAAGGTCACCAATTGTCTTAAAATCTCAAAAAATTCAAAAAAACCAAAAAATAAAGAAAAATATAAAAAAAAAGGAAAAAGACAAAAGAAAGAAAAGAAATCAGTTCATCCATTAGTGAAAACCACTTTGTGGCGTTATGGGAAAGTACCTTGGTGAAAACCTGCATGCAGGCTTCAAGGTAAATAATCTAGATCCATCGTCTATTAGGTCAAACTCAGTCTCCACCACTCAGCCATCAGATATCCATATTCACTACCACACAACCCTTCTACCATAGTATCCATCATCATGTCTGTTGTCGATTCTCCCCTTCATCCTAGCATGAATACCATCCCCTCATCCACTCAGCCATGCCTGACAAAATGATCACTCACACGATGATGAGTCTTTGCCTGAATCATGAATAAGGATTAGCCCATTAAATTGAGTTTTTATCCCCTCACACTAAGCTTTTCCCCACATCCTAAGCTTGTGCCTTCATATGAGCTTCATCAAGTCATGGTGTCAGTCCTATGTCTGCAGGATAGTCCTCATGGTCATCTGGTCAATTGCCTAGTCAATTTTTATCCTTCTTACCCTCTGCCCTTGGGACGAATCCTTCCCTCGCCTGACAATTTAATCTTTTATCCTGATCCTACTCTTGGTAAGAGGCATTAGTTGGTCATGTATGCATGACTTGTCTGATTTTCGAGTTTTCATTTTGACTTGCATCTTTTTTCCTATGACTGCTACTATCTACAATTGTCTGGATCCTCCATATCCTGGTATGTTTGCGATGGGTGTATACTGGGGCATGTTGTCATGGTATGACATGTTTGGGATCTCTCTTGTATGAACTTGCAACCTGGTACTAGTGTTTGTCAACACTTACCTTGTCGCGTACAAGGGATGTGTTTGAGGGTTTCCTTGCATGTACCCACAAATTTGTACTAGTGTTTCTCAACACTTGCATAACTGTGTGCAGGGAATTCCCGCTTGTCTATGAGTCAGTCCACACCTTGGGTTTCTCATGGCATCCTGGTTCCTATAATCAGTGGTGCGGGTTACCTAGGGCAGCATTAAACTAGGTTGTCTCGCCACATCTTTTGTGCACAAACCCCCCCATCATTCCCATCTTGCATTTCCATCGAATCCTCAACTCCCCCCATCTGGCATTCTCATGGAGTCCTCAATTTCCCCCCGTTCTTCTATCCTACCTAAGGTCAAAGTATTATGATCGGAATATTCTCAAATAAATGTTGCATTATTCATATAGGTGCATTACTCATTTTTATCTGTTGTATTAATCTTTTATTTTTCATTTTTTACCCGTCATTTAGGTTACATTTCAAATTTTGTTGCATTATTCATTTTTATTTTGTATGGTGTGCCTGTCACCTCATTTGCATTCCAAATTTTGTTGCACTTATCATTTTATAGGTTATCCATTATGGTGTACATGTTCATTCCATTATAAAATTTGTTGCATATAAAGTATAGATTAATCCATTAAATCACATTATGCATTTTCAAATCATGAGAAAAATCCCAAAATAATACATCATCCAAAAATATATCCCAAAACACATGCATCCACATAGACAACCATCCTGAATCCATCAAAATGTCAGTGACATAGCATTAACACATGCATACATCGATAACCATCATGCATTCACCAAAATGTCAGTAACATATAATAAGTATAGGCATATGAAAGCATCCATCCTGCATCACAAATAGGTCAACGCAATACATCCATAATCATCATCAATGTATCACATCATAAAATAATAAATAATCTCCATCGTAATTCCCATAATAAAGTACATGCATGCATAAACACTGCCAAAATCATATATATATGCCTCGCAAAAAATGAATATAACAGTCATTGTCCAATGGCTGCCTCAAAGGGTAAAAAATAATACATAATGTCAAATGTAGCTAACTCTCCCCTCTTGTCTCTCCATCCCCCTCCTCTTCACCTTCTCCTCCTTTGGATCCCTCTTCTCCCCCTGTCCTAGGTGGTCTTATACCCACCGATCCACCTGTTTGCTAGCTCCGCATCAGATGTTGGCTATGGGTCCTGTGAGATCGTACACTCTCTGTGTACAATACTGCTCTCTGATCTGCTGGGACTACCCCATGATATAATCCTCTATAGTAGGCAGCCTCCCATCTTTCCTACTCCGCCCTCTCCCCCTACTGCAACATATCAGAGTACATCTCTCCTATCCCTACGAGGACTAACATCTATCATGCTGAGTCCCTCTCCCCTTGCAGGCGAGTCACATCCACCTCTTCTCTCTCTACCCTCACTCACAACCTCTCCAGCTCCTCATCCTGCTGCTGTAATGTGCTCTGCAACTCCCCAATGCCTGTCCCTATCCTCACCTCCTCCAACATCCTCTTTGCCTCCTCTCCCTCCCTCGACAAATCATCCACCTTCATCCTAGCCATCTATAGGGTCTTTGTCAAATCAAAAACCTACCATTGTAACCTCTCCACCTCTGTCTACAGACTCTCCCTCCTCGCCCTCTCCACCTGTAACTCATCCTTAAGCGAGTGTAATATCTCTTTGGTAGCATCCCTTTCCTGTAGGAGCTTGTCAAAATATGCCTAAGAAACTCCCCCACCACCCTCCACTCCAACATGTTGTGCCTGTATATCAAGAATCTCCATCGGCATTGCCTCATCCTCTCGACCCTCCTCCTCCCCTAATGCATGTCCTATTGCTGCTGCAACCACATGTACCTATGTTGGAATGGCCACATGCAACCCTCTCCCTCGTACCACCCCCCTTCTCTGCCTCACAACACCCCTGCCTCCTCTCGCCAAAGCCCTATCCCCAGGCACATCCTCCTCCCCTTTGACTATCTCATCCACAGCCAGCTACACCTCATCATCCTCCAAGACACCTATAATAGTGCACCTCCCACCAGCTCCTATAGCCCCCTATCATGCCTGGATCCTCCCCCGCACCCCTCTACTTGTCCCAAACCAAGTAAGCTGTAGTCTGAAAACTAGTCCTCCCCTCCAATGGACTTACTGTCTACCCCCACCTCCCCACTTCCTATGTACTCTGCAAATATAATGGTATATCTCCCACTATATCCTATACCTCACCAAACTAGTGTGCTACCTTATATGGTGCGTAGTACTCCATAAAATATACTGACTACCCAAAAAGCCACATATTCACACCTGCCCAATGCAGCTGCCAGTCTCCCCTCCACTGCTCACTGTCCAAAAATGGCTGCCATGTAAACTCCATAACCTCAAAAAAAATGCGGTGCCAAAACCATATAGATCCTACCTGTGTATAATGAAGCAGGCCCGTGTATCAGTGAATCTAAGGCCGTCAAGGCCATTTGTCTTGTACAACAAGATGCATATCATGATATAACCCTTGCCGATAGACTAGCACAATCTCTATATACAACAAGATGCATATCATGATATAACTGAGCAACCATTGCTTCTCCCCAAACATACTACACACAATCATGTATCATATAATATACACACCTGCTCCATCCAATAGGAAATCCATGCCCTCCCAGATTAGGCATCGCTCGTCCACTCAAAAATCCATAGATCACAAGAACCAGGAGAGGAATATGTGTGATCTCAATCGCCCTCTCTAAATGCATCTGACTCCTATCCATCATAGGTAGTGCGTCACACTCGCAAACCTCCTGAAGATAGAAGTCTGCTGCATCCAGTCTGTAGTCAGGAATGACACCACAAATGGGGATCTTCAAGATCCTCCATACATCTTTAATAGTGTCACAGTGGCCTCTCCTATAGGCAGATGGAAAGTACATGTCTTTCTATCCCACCTCTCTACCAATGGAGTCATCATGGTAGTGTGTGCTCTGATCCTCATCCATCGGCCGACAAAATCCAATCCTATGGTGCTCAATATCTCCAGCTCACCTACCCCCAATTGCGTGTAAAGCCTCATCATCATCGACAAGTGCTCCCTTGATGCCAATGACGCTAAATCTACCTACTTTCATTATCCCTTGTCATTCTTATTAGCCCTCCCCTTATCTTATTCCCGAGGTATTCATGCTACCCCCCCAGCCACTGCTCATCAACATTTTTCAATTTTGACCTTCCCTGGTGTTCGTGCTGATTCATCCAATGCTTGCACTAAAGATGTGGCACTCGTGCTATGCCATAGTCGTACGTGCAAAAAAAACTGACCTAGGACCTACCCCCAATTAGTACGGGCGCTCGTGCCATGCACCCTTTTTCTTCTCCCCAAATCTAAACCCTAACCTATACTTGCACAAGCCCTCATGCTACACATGTATACCTACCCCAAAACCCCCTTAGATCCATAATTCTTGCAAGCGCTGGTGCTATTCGCCAATGCTCATGTTAACCTAGGGGTGCACGCACTGAAACAACGATCAGGATGTCCGCCCCGCTAAACCTTAAGCCTAATTCTAGCCCTAAATTCTACCCTAAACCTATCAAATCACAAAGAAGGCTTAGGGTACAAACTAGTGGACCATAATGGGTGGGCCTCTCGTACCATCGAACCCTCTCCACGTGGTGCTCGTGTATCAGAATGTGATCCATCTCTCCTTTTGGCTTCTAAGCTCTGATTTTCTCCTATGCTTATGCGTGACAATGACCCTTCATTGGGCTCCATGTGGCTTATATGGGCCCCCTCGTGGGCCCACCCCTTCTTCTCCTCCTTCTTCTATCTCTTCTCGTATTTCATCAATCATTCCTTCCTTTCTTTCTCATTCATTCTTTATTTTCCCTCTTTCCTTATTTTCAAGGATTTTCCACTATTTTTTTCAAAAAATTCTAAAAAATTCTCGAGGGGGCATACACCACCCGCACTTTACGTCAAGGCATCCTCTTTCTTCTATCTTTTACCAATCGCCAAATTTTTCTATTGCGTAAAAGAGGGGAAAAATGTAGACACTTGAATTAATTATTTTAATTAATTTAACTCTCCTACATAATTAATTAATTTAATTATGTTAATCCTTATTCTTCTCAATATTAATTATATTTAATCTAATTAATGTTGTCACTATAGTCCAACGATTGATTTATTTAACAAATCAATTTTCCTTTCTTCTTCTAAGGCAATCAAAATTATTTCTTATTAATCATCCATCTTAATTAATTAATCTTTGTGATTCCTACAAATCACCTTTTTCCAATCTATCATTAGTCTAATTAATTCTTCTAGAAACTCTCTTAATCCTACTTAGCATTATTCCTCAATTTTTTAATTACCTCCACTCATTCTCTCTCCTAATCAAATCCTCCTACAAATATAACTTGCTCTAATCCCACCTAATCCCTCTTCTAATTTATTCTAATCACTCTTCTAATGGGTTGCTAGTGGCTAATCCCCATGATTAGCCACAAAGTCAACCCCTAGCCCTTCTAGGCTAGATCTCCTTCTTGTCTCATCCAGCCAGTTTCCTTAAATTCCCTTCTCACATTTATCTATGCATCCGCTCATCCAACTACCTTTCTTAAATTCTCTTTTCCTAGGTGAGTGTGAGATTTTAAAAAATCTCACATTCCTCTATTAATCCCTTCACCCAAGGAATTTTTAATTCTTTTTTATTCCTCAAATCCCCATGCTTCCTTTTTGGAGAATTTTTAAATCCTCCTTCCCATCATCGAAGGAATATTTTTACTCCTTTTTTCTTTCCTAGGTGCATTGGGAAGCCTTCCCAATGAACCTTGAGGAGTGTGGAGACAAGAAATGCCTTTATGACATATCTCTTGGATCCCGCACTTGTCATATCGACCTCTCTTGATCCATGTGTGGGCTCACATGCAATCTTGGCCTTCCATCTTGGATCAATCCTAGCCCTCCATTTCTCCCCCTTTTCTTCTATAAATTGGGGACTCCACCCCTTCATTGGACATTTCCAAGTTTAGTAAGTTTATGCTGCCATTTCGAGTCCAAAAACCCATCCAAGCAACTAGACTATAGCAAAATTTCCATCCATCCACCACTTAGTCATTATAACATCCACCTTTCATATCCATTCCATTTTCAACTCATTCATCCCATCATCCTTTTAATCATCTTTGTGCACATTTAGAGAGCCACCACATTCAATCAAGAAGCACATCAAATCAGGTTGGAAAAGGGGTGCTACTTCAACCTCATCTCACTCAATCCGAAGGAGGTAAAAATGAAGGTATAACTTGGTTATTTGATTGATTATGTGTTTTGTTGTTCTTTAACTGTGTTATTTCCTTCCATCATTTTACCTTGCTGCAACAGGCACCAAAATAAAAAAACAACAAAAATACAAATGTATAATTTGCACTATTGGGATTCAACCCCATTAGCATAAAAGCACAATGCCATCAACTTCACATTGATTATTTTTTTTGGTAAAAAAAAACACAAGCATTCAAACTTACTGCATCATACCAATTGTACCTAATTTTTTTACTAAGATCCATCCAAATTGTTTCAAGAATTTATTAAAAAAAATTGTAGACTTCTTCAAGCAATCATGTGCAATCACAACTAATAATTTTCCATTTAAATCAACCAATTTGTTAACAACAAAATACAATTTTTCTTTCTCCAAACAAAGGAAGCACATAAGACACCTTATACACCTATTTTTACAAACACATCAATTTAAAAAAAAAGTGAAATACAAATGAATATAGTGCACACCCACTTAAACAAATGGGTGAAATAATAAAATCAAAACCAAAAATCCAAATCGACAAACACATTATTGACAATTACATGACATTGGCAATAAAAAACTGAAGGCCAAAAATAAAATTATTCGTTGAAGTAACTATGACAACAACCTCATTGAAAAATCAAATCACTAGTCCCTTGGCCTTGTACATGTGTCCAATATCTAGAATACTTTTAGTTATGGCATTCACCTTAAAAATAATTTTTCCAAGGCAAACAATGACCACAAGAAAGAAACTTGAGACCCCCATTACTAGCATTATATAATTTGAGAACCCTAACAAACCATAACCATTTTAACTCCTTACAAACTAATACAAATGGATTGAAAGTTAAAGCAAAATAAAATACCTAGAATTTAATACCTCATTTTTAAAAGCATAAATCCAACCATTTGAATAGATGAATAATTTCACTTATTAGATTTGGTCAAAGTATCTTCAATACTATTTAACACATTAGCTTCAACAAAATCCTCCCTTCTGCCATAAACCCTAACCTTTCCACACTATTTAAACCCTAACACTATACAAAAAATTTATTTGATTTAAACACCAACTCTTATTTCTTGGAAGCTTGGAAAACAAACCTTGTTAAGGGTTACTCTTTGTTGGGCTACAAATTTATTTTTTGTTTAGACATATACTCTTGTCCAACACTAGTTAAACATGAAATTATTCACCACTTTGAACTTTTAACCTTCTTTTATTTATATTTATTTGTATAATAAATATAAAATTATAATATATACTAGAAACAATACATAGAGGTTCTATTGAACTACGACATAAATATATATGATTTTTTAATATTATTACACATAATTTGAAAAAGAAATGTTATAGTAAGTACCGAGATTGATAGATTACTTCAATTATCCATGCTAAGTAATAACAACCAATCATATGCAAAATGAACACACATTAAATTTTTTGTTTGAAAGGATCAACTTAGTGATGGTAATTACTTGTAAAATCATATAAAAAATCCTATAATTGTTTCAAAAGCCATTCCAACTATCTATTCACAAATTGCCAACTCTAGGAAAGTAGTTGTATGGTTTTTTAATGATGTTTTGCGCGTAGAGGTTTTGCTTAAGTAAGATAGGAAGTAAAGACAACCTTAATGACTCCCACTGATTTTATGAATGGGTCTTTCATCCTACCAAAGTGCCAACACAGGTCATCCTCCTCATTGACACATGGTTGTTGGCCCCACCATCTAGTTTGGGTACACACTTGCCAGCATGATGAATGAATGACCATCGAGGTTTAGCCAACATACTGGGTTTTCATTCAATAGGGACATTACATGCTTACCATTCTCTACAAGGCTTAACCTCGAGGCCTCGACTCTGATACGAAGCAAGGCACCCACTACACTAAAAGCCTCAATTGGTAGTGAATGATACCCATAAGCATTAAGAGTGGGGTTTTCATCCCACCAAAGTGCCAACATAGGCTAGCCTCCTCATGGACATGTGGCTAATAGCCCCACCATTTGGTTCAATACATACCACAAACATGAGGAAGGGACATCCATTAGAGTTTAATCAACATACTAGGTTTACATCTAGTAGGGACATTACTTGCCCACCACGTTCCACCAATCTCAAGCTCAAGACCTTGACTTTAATACCAAGAAATGCAACCACTATGCCAAAACCTCAAATTGGTGGTGAATAGTGTCCATCTGTGTTAAAAGTGGGGTTTTCATCCCACCAACATGCTAGCATAGGCCAACCTCCTTGTGGACACATGGCTATTGGCCCCACCATCTATTTTGGGTACACACCAGCTAACACAGTGAAGGAACATCAACTGGGGCTTATCCAACATACTTGGTTTTCATATAGTAAGGACAATACTGGGATTTCATCCAACATGAACATTACAACAAAGGGGAACACAAGCCCATCTAAAGTAAGATGCATCATCAAATATGACAATAGGAAACACTTTGAGGTTGAGTCAAATAAATTGACACAAGACATCAACAATGAATCAAAATCATAAATATTATATGTAAACTTTTTTGTGTTTCTAACATGCAAGTGGGAGGACATTCTATGGTCATAATCAACACTTTTCAAAATAAAGGTCCCCTAGATTTGAAGCTAAACAACAATCTTCTAGAAGCTTGGTTAATTCTTAATTATTTTGTGACTTCCTCCATACAATATGTTTATAGACAAATAATCAAGGAGGCGCCTCCTTGCAAACTATGCAATTGATAAGGATCCTAAATGTATTATTAACAAGCATGCTAGCACCTAGGTAACTTTGAGACCAACTTCAAAGTATTATCAAGACAATTAAGGAAATATACTATATCATTGTGGCAAGGGGCAAGGATTGTTTGGCCACATGCAAATTCATTTGATGAATTGAACAACATGTGAAGCATGTTAAAGTAACGTCACATTAAGAAAACATGATAAGATACCTATTGTAGCACACCAAAGATTAATGCAAATTAAGCATTTAAGGTGGTTTTCAAGTTTCAATGATCATGGGTTATTTTTCATTTGATTCTCGCTTATACCAAAACTCTTGATTATCTTATAAATCATGGATTTCTATGTGCGACTAATAGTGAAAAACTAGCAAATTATTTTTATGAGGTCATTTTAAATTTGCGATTGAGACAAGTGTTCAAGAAAAAATCTAGCATTGCCATTCATACAATTTGAATGGTTTTAGGGAAATATATTATATCAACTAGTTGCAAGTATCATTTGAATTCTAGTATAACATTAATGTTCATTGTGGTGTTATTGAATCTCAAAGAAGACAATGACACAATGATAGTAGTGGAAAAGGCATTATTTAGAATAACATGTTTGATGAGCTCAACAAAATCCTTATTGAAGGATCCCTAGTCATTGTTTTATCATAATGTCAAACATAACACAATTCAAAACTATGAGGTGGTGGGTATATGGATTCCATTTCTAGTGCTCCCAATGACAACATAGAGCAGGCTCAACACTAACAAGCTTGAGTGATAAATTTCCTCAAAAATATGACAAGGGTGGACCCATTGACATCAATTGACTAGGGCTTTACTCTTACTAACAAAACAAACAAGGGTTACAATTAGGCCTAAAACTTTTTTTCAATTGTATTATTGGGATTTTAAAAAATTTCCTTAGGCTTTTAATAGTTCAAAGGAATTGAGATTTTTGGTCCTTGGATCATAATGATGATGATTTGTTTTTTGGGTTAGAACATGTGCAACCATGAAATTCTCTATTTACTTATTTATGAGACCTAATGAACTATGCATGTCAATCTTTTGATGATATATTTCTATATTATATGTGTGTATATATATATATATATATATATATATGTATATATACATATATATACACTGATGCAAAAGGGGTTGGTCCCAAGAACACAATTAATCTCCAAAAAAATAATGAAAGTGTATATACATGATGGTTAGGAATTATTTATTATTAATAATAAAAATGACTAATAAAAAAATCAATTAAAAGAGTTGACTTTAAGTGGTTTTTCTAATTTATATTTTTCTAATACTCGTTGTAAAAGCACAAATAGGAAGTTAAAAAATCAATAGATTTTATTTCCTTGTAAAGATTATAAATATGAGCACTAGTATTATAAACAAATATTCTATATAAGAACATTTTCAAATGCCACCCCGTATGATGTCATGAATTTTACCATGCATATGCATATACCATATTGACTTTTTGAGAAAATAGTGGAAACGAAGGAAGAAGAGGTGTTTGTTGCAAGAGATATTTTTAGTTCTCTCCCACCCAAAATCCCCTACCAACATGTAGCAACAATATTTTAAATCTATTTAAATTTTATTTGCTAGCCATGCAATTTATTAACTTTTTAAAATCTATTTAAATTTTATTTGCCCACCATGCAATTTGTTAACTTTTTAAAATCTATTTAAATTTTATTTGTCCACCATGCAATTTATTAACTTAAAAAAAAAAATTGTCCGCTCCAATAGATTTTTTTAAAAATTATTTATTTAGATTTTCTTTTCTTTTATTTTGTATATCATATCATAATTTGATTTTATATTATAATTTTATATAATATATAAATATTATAAAATAAATAAATAATATAATATAAAATAAAATATATAATATAGATTATAAATATTAATATAATATAATATAATAGATAAATGAATGATATAATATTATATTATTATATATAATATAAATATAATAAATGATTTAATGTATATATAAATAAAATATAGATAATGATTTAACATATATATAAATAACTCTCAAGTAGTAAATTAATTATGGTAAATAAAAAAACATATTTAGATAAATGAGATAACTATCGAACAAGTAAAATGAACTAAGTAGAAATATAGATGTAGACTCTAAGTCTCCCCTGCCCCTTCCGGGGAGTTAGCTTCTTTTTATGTCCACGGGCCTTAGTTATTTTCTGCCCGAAATTTTTTGCCTCCCCACATCCATGTGGCAACATGACTCGTAATGTTCGAGCTTCTGCTTTCCCTTTGCTAGGAAGTCAAGTGGTGTTAACATGTGGCAGTTTGCTTTTTTGTTGTCTTGGTGGGCCCATGTCTTTGAGCCCGCGTGTTTGCAAGTTTTTCACTCACGACACGTGGTAGTTCCTTGTGAGGCTTTCTATGCGTTTTTATTACGTCCCCAAGACGCTCCCTCCTGCTGTCACGTTGGAATTGATGCAACCATCAGACATTGCTGTTTACCGACCTAAGAAGATGGGTTTTTGGTCGCTAGTGGCTTGCAGTTTCGATAATGGTTGCGATTCCTTTTTCTGATCAGCCGTCAGAAGATTTGATAGTAGTTGCACGAAAAGCCGAATCTTTTCTATTTTATCTTTTGGGAGGTCCTTCCACAGTTGCTAACGACATTGCCAACAATGCTTATGATTTGAAGCACTCTCTTTGTTTTCTCCGTTGGGCAGTTAGCTTAGGCTTATTTAAGAAATGCTTTTTGATTTTGTAAGGGTTAAAAAATTAGAAAGAACATAGACAATTACTAGTAGAATTGCGCCTTTAATTTGGAGTTGTGCCTTCGACCTTTATGATCATTGTATTTTAGTGTGCAAGGACTCATTTCTGTGCAATTTTGTAATTCTATATGACTTCAAAAATATACGCTATAAGACTCTATAGATTAAACTATGTTTTAATAAACTTGTTATCTAGTGGATGAATGGTATCTATTGCTTTATGTCAAATGAGTTGTTGTTTATATTTCATTTTCAAGTTTTCAGGGATGTAGATTGTTGAATGAGCCTCAGAGCTGCATGTTTATGAAGTTATCTTTGTGCCTTAGTTCCAAAATTATTTCAGCGCATCACTATAGAGTAGTTTTTCTTTTAGTTTCCTTTCTATCGCTTTTCTCCCCCTATATATGAAGAGTTGGCTTCTAAAATACCGGAGGTCACTTAGTGAACACACGCAGGTTCCTCATCACTAAGTTTCCCCTAAGGTTGTTATCATAGAAGGTTGAGTTTCCCTTATGCAACAGTTGATAAAAATAAGGGGAGCTCCACAAGAGGTTGCCACCGATTTCAACACTAGATTCTAGAAGACGTGGCAGAACATTCCTTTGTCTGCTCGGCCTCTTGCAGACATGGATTTTGTATTCTACTTAAAAGCTTTCAATTCTAACATATCTGTCATGATCTAGTATTTAGGAGGAAGCACTCTTCTGGATGCCTATGAGCTAGTTGTTCGGGTGGAAAATAACTTAATTGATGTAGGGAAACTTCCCCCAAGACCACCCATGCTCATTTTTTTAGAATTGACAAGCCAGACACTTGAGCTGCCATCTTCGAGCACCTCCGCCCCTCAATCCATGTACACTTTCCCAAATACACAACAAGTGAGCACTTACTCTCCTTCTGCTCTGGCTGTAGAGGTAAACAACATGAAGAATTTGCTTCAAACCTTTTCAAATGAGATCATTAACCTCAAAAGGTAGAAAGCTCCCGCCAAACCCCCTTTTCAAAACTACCAAGGCGGGAGACCTCCTTACCAGCCAAATCAATATCAGGGTGGTACAAGAGCTAACCAAGGGCAACTTAATAACCAACTTGTCCCAGGGCTGACCCCTTTGCAAGTCATTCCCCTAATCAAAATAGAGAGTTGATTGTTGGTGTTTCCCTTGCAATTATGCCCACATACCACAGAATTGCCCGAGAGGGAATTTGCACCAGAAGGTTGCCGAACAAAGAAGTCAAGGAATGAGCCCAAATGTTGGGGTCTATTCGTCTCCCAGATTGGATAACACCTCAATGACTTCTCAAATGCAAAGTATGTCAATGGAACAGGAGGTCGAGATCGCCCCAGACCACGCTCTCTTCTCATTGATGGAAGACAAGGATGCAGTTCTCACAAATGGCGCTTCCCCATCATCTACCAAGATGTTACAAGTACAATTCGATTATAACCTTCACTCCAAGCATTGGTTTACAAGGGAACCCATGGTCCAACAACCAAAAGAAAACATAGAGAAGCCGACAGAACAACCTATCATGGTCACCAACTCCCAAAATGTGAAATTTTTCATACCTTATAGGGCCAAAGACTCAAAGGCTTCCATCCCCACAATCCTGGATATAGTGGAGCAGTTGAAAAAGGCTCCTATGGGTGTATCTTTGTGGGATATCCTCATGATCCCAGAGTAGAAAGATAGTTTATAGGAAGCACTTGATGGAGATGAAAGGGTATTCACAAAGTGAGTGATGCTCAGATTGTACACAAAAGGTAGTGGACCTGTCGGGGGTGAACAATCTCGGACTTCAACAATACTTACTAATAAAGGGTTTCAAGCTGCTACCATTATGAGGGAAGGTAAGTTGAAACCTAGCCCTTTCTTTCTGACTCTTATTGTTGGAGATAAGTTGCTCCACAACTCTATGATAGACTCCAATGTTAGCACCAATGTAATTCCTAAATAGATAGCAGAGGTTTTAAATTTAAAATATGAACCCGTAATATAGAGGAGGCATGTAGTTAGACAAAAAACAAAGTCCAAACCATAGGTATTATAAAAAGCCTTCTGCTCACCTTGTTTGCCTGCCCTAGCATTACAATAACCCAGGAGGTAGCAATCATTGAAATTCCCCCTGTCTTTGGCCTCTTCTTGTCCCAAGATTTCACTGCCAAGGTCGGTGGGTATCTATCCCTAGATTGGTCTCACCTTATACTTAGAACCAAGCATAGAGAAAAGTTAAAAATATTGTCAGAACCCCTTAATATAGAGCATATAGCTGATGAGGGTATGATAAACTTTGAATCCACCCACACATCCATCTTAGGAGATGAACAAAAGTGTTTGGAGTTATTAGAAGATGAAGAAGTAATTGGGAATTGATTCACGGATCAAGAAGTCTTCTTGAATGAATTTATAGATGCAGACCCTTATGGAAATTATCATACCACCGAACTTGGGACCTATGTAATTTTTGATAAAGACTAGCCAATTCCTAAGGTGTCAAAGGACCCACAGGATATAAATGAGAAAAGGAAGACCGAGTCTCTAAATTGTGGACTTCATTTTGATGGACCTTGATAAAAAACAGGATCCAGAGCGGGTATTTTCCTTACTTCACCTTCTGATGAGCAAATCGTGAGATCTTTCCATCTCTAGTTTGATTTTTATAGAAATGAGACAGAGTATGAGGGCTTGGTCCATGGTTTAAACCTTGCAGAACGCCTTAGAGTCAAGCAACTAAGATTGCTAGGAGATTCGGAGGTGGTGGTCCATCAAGTTAGAGGAATTTTAGCTACTAAGCATGTCCGCATGCGGTTGTACCATCATAGGATCTGGGACCTGATTGAGAGCTTTGAAGCCTTCAATATTCAAAGAATTCCCCACAAAGAAAATGAAGTGGTAGATCACATGGCAACCATATGAGCCCATTTTGATCTTGCAACCCAATTACTAGAAAATGAGCATTCATTTCGAGTAGTTGTGAGACCCGTCATGCCCAATAATGACATCCATTGGCAAGTTTTTGAAAATGATGAACATAAAGCTATGTTTATTCAACAATCTAGGGAGTTTGTGGACCAATTGTAGCCTAAAGTGTCCAAGACATACGATGATCAGGTAATTCAGATAAAAACAAACAAACTCCCTAAGGGTTTGATTACTCTCGAGAACCTCTCTGATTATGAAGATTCTAAAAATAACAAGAGAAAAATCACCACAAACAAAGGGGATTATACCGGACTCTAGGTCGGAGATGACCGTAAACTCAAAGTGGGAAAAGATGTTTCCCAACATGACAAGGAAAGGCTCACCCACTTCTATGATGAATACATAGGGGTAATCGCATGGTCATATGACGAGCTTCAAGGATATAATCCAAAATTTATCTAGCATACAATCGAACTGGAGGAAGGAGCAAGTCTTGTTCGACAAAAGAAACATCTGGTTAACCCTAAAATTGAGTCCCTCATGTCATAGGAGCTATAGAAGCTGATTGATTCCATGATTATATATCCCATTAAGCACTGTTGGTATTTTGCATAGAGATTGCATTAATGATATGTTGTCATTGATGTCAATTGAACCAGTAATGGTATTTATGTTATTACTAATATTGTTGTTTTTGATATTGGCTAGCAACCGGTAAGAAGAGCTTTGTGGAAGATGTAAACATTGTATGTAAAGTTTGTGAGATAAACCGGTGTAAAGGTGTAAAGGGTTAAACCTTTCTATGTAATGTAACCGGTAAACCCTATCAGCTGTTAAACCCTAACTGATCAAGTTTGGTTTATTATCTGGTAAGCGGTAATGATGAAGACACGTGTGATCATTGAATGAGGATATGTTCAAATTGCTTTGGCACATTTTTAATTGTTCAGGGAAGAAGAAAACTAGATTGCATCTAGTACACAACGTGTGATGAGTTACAAAGTCCAATAGAGCGGTGATCATGGAGCGGTTGGAATTTTTTGGAAGAATGTGAAGAGATTGTCATGATTTCTAACGGTCAAGATTGTACCGACTTGTTTGTAATCTCGATGATGAGAATTAGGTTTTTGTTGTGTTACCAACCTAATTGATTTCTATTTAAGATCGATGAAGTTGTTATAAAGGTTGTTGGCAAGATTGGTAGAAAACCTGTTGAGTGTGCAGTTGCCCAACTAGTGAATGGATATTCACTTTTAGTGAAGGCAGATTGAAGCATAGAAGGATCTGATCAAGCAAATGTAGTGCTACTTAGACAGATCAAGAAAACCTGTTGTTTTCTAACAATTACAATAGAAGTAAAATCCCTTAACCAGGTAAGCTCTAACAAGATTGGTTACTCATTAAATCCTCTAACATGGTGGTCCATTAGCTTGAATTCTTAAATCCTCCAACGAGGTTACTCCTAACAGGGTATTGTGCTTTTAATCAAGGCATATCTGTAATCCCTTAACTGGGTGATTCCTAACCGAAATTAGTTCTTAACATGACTTATTGTAGATCTTTAATAGGCTTGGCTCCTAACAGGGCGAACTTCAAAAGACTTCAGATAGCTATCCTTGTGAGGCTCATCTCACTATGGTTTTTACCTATTTGGGTTTCCCACGTATAAGCATTTGTGTCAAGTGGTGAATGCTTTTGTGGTTGTGATCTTATTTGTTGATGTGGTTAATTTCTGATAAGACATGTTATGTAGAAGCATTGAGAGATGAATATGTTGAGTTATGATTAAGCATTGTTGATGTTTACAAGATTGAAGTTGTTTATTGTTAAAGTTGTCATACCAGTTAAACCAGTTGATGTCAAGCATTCTTATGAATATTGATCTTGACTAAGATATGTTTACTTTGTTTGAGTTTGGGAACTTATTATCAAATTTTCAATATACTAATTCACCTTGCCCCCCTCTCAGTATTCTACTGGATACTTATTCTTTCATCATACCATCAATTGGTATCAGAGCGACTCAAGTCCTCTTAATCTAAAAGCCTAACAGCTTGAGGAAAAGATCTTGTAGATCATGATGAAGAAATAAGGTCCAAAGTTCAACAAAGATAACTATAGAATATGGAGTGACAAAATGAAGATTTACATTAAGAGTATTGGTAGTCAGTATTGGGATCATATAGAAAATAAGTATACTACACCTACTGGACCCCTGACTGATGATCAGAAGAAAGAACAACAAGAAAATCACCATGCATTAGAAGCTATTATCAGTTCCCTGTCTGATGTTGAATATGTAGATGTTCATGGTCTTGAAACTGCATATGAAGTATGGAAAAAACTTGAAGATATTTATAGCGGTGATGAACATGTTAAGATTGCTAAAGAGGAGAGAGTTTAAGAGGAAAGTTTGATGACATGAGAATGTCTGAAGGTGAGAATATCCAACAGTATGGTCAAAGCATAAAACAGATAGTTGGTGAAATAAAGAGTGCAGGAGGGAAAGTGGAAGCTGCCACAATGATCAGTAAGGTACCGAGAACCTTGCTACTGGTCTATGCTATCCAAGTTGCAGCTATTCAGGAGCTGAAATCCATTGACAAAACAAAGGTAACTCTTGACTCTATCATTGGAAAACTTACTTCTTTTGAATTAAATGGCTATGATGGTAGTGTACAAAAATCATAATCTGCATTCAGAGCTTCTGTCTCTAACCCATCTATGAGAAGAAGTAGAGATATCGGCCATAGCTATGAATCCAGATCTAGCAGAGATGTTGATGATGAAGATAATTTAGTGGAGCTTGAAGCATTGTTGGCAAAATGACTTCCTAGAGGCACTGGGAAATACAAAGGTAAGCTACCATTGAAATGTTTTGCTTGCAATAATATTGATCATATAGCAGCTAATTTCCCTAATAGTGAAAATGAACATAAGAGACACAAATTTAAGAAATATAAGGGTAAAGGCAAGAGAGATTGTCTTGTATCTATTGACAATGGTATTACTCATGATGAATCAGATGATGATTCTAGTGAAGATATTTTGTTTGTGGCTATTAAGGAAGAGAAATCAGACCATAAGGTATTAGTGTCTAGGATGGATAACTCTGATGATTGGATCATTGATAGTGGTCATTCACATCACATGACCGATGATCAGAGCAAATTTATTTCCTTGAAGGAATTTGATGGTGGTGTTGTCAGATTTGGCAATGACTCACCCTGTATGGTTAAAGGTAAGGGAGTTATTTCTCTTAATGGGAAGAGCAGTGCTGATGATGTCTATTGGGTTGAAGGTCTTAAGAACAATCTTCTGAGTGTGGCACAACTTAATGATAGAGGATACCCACTAGAGTTCAGAAATGGAATGTGCAAAATCTTTGACAGCAAAGGTGAATTGATTGCAACCGGGAAACAGACTAGAGGTAATCTATTTCATCGCAATCCTAAAGTTAGCAACTGTTTAATTGGAAAAATAGATGATATCTAGCTTTGGAATAGGAGATTTTGTCATATAAATTTTGACAATATTGTTAAAATAAGCGAGTTTAAGATAGTAAGAGGTCTGCCTCAGCTAGACAAACCGGTTAATGCTCTTTGTAAAGAATGTCAACTAGGAAAGATGACTTCTTCAAATTTTAAGAGAAAGTCCTTCTCAGTAGAGCATTTGTTAGATTTGGTTCATACATATCTATGTGGACCAATAAGAACAAGAAGCATTCAAGGTGACAGATACTTCATGATCTTCACTGATGATTGTTCAAGGATGATGTGGGTCACATTCTTGAAGGATAAGAATGAAGCTTTTGGTAAATTCAAGGCATTTAGAGGCTTAGTTGAGAAAGAGAGTGGCAAAAAGATAAAATGTCTAAGAACAGATCAAGGTAGTGAATTCACTTCTACAGAGTTCACTAAATATTGTGATGATAATGGTATCAAGCGGCAACTTTCTGCACCAAGGACACCACAACAAAATGGTATAGCATAGAGAAACAACTGGTCAGTGGTTGAAGCGGCTAGAACTATGTTGATACAAGGAGGTGTATCAAAAACATTTTGGAAAGAAGTTGTAAGTACAACTGTTTACACAATGAACCGAGTTCTGGTAAAAAGAGGTAAGGACAAGACCCCGTATGAATACTGGTATGGGAGATCACTTGATGTTAGCTATTTTAAGATATTCAGATGCAAATGTTTTATTAAAAGAGGTGATTACATAAGAAAGTTTGGAGCTAAGAGTGATGAAGGCATATTTCTTGGCTATTCCACCAAGAGTAAGGTCTATAAATGCTTCAACAACTGGACACAAAAAATTGTTGAGTGTTGATGTTCGTGTAGATGAATGTCCTGAAATTTTAGAAGGAACCTATTCCGAGAAGGATGAAGATCCTTACATTTTTCTTTTGGAACCTGAAACTATTAAATCAGAGACTAGTAAAGCAAATCCTGATGTACTTGTTCAACCAGAACAAATAAATTCAGAGGAAGATGATAATGAAGAAGCTGAACCTGAAGAGAATGATCATGTTATTCCTAGGTATGTGATACTGAATCACAGTCCTGAACAAATAATTGGGGATAAGAATGCTAGAGTACTAACTAGAAGGAAAATAAGAGAGAACTCTTGCATGATCTCCACCTTTGAACCTAGAAGTGCTAAGGAGGCATTTGGTGATGATCATTAGGTGAAAGCTATGGAGGAGGAGTTGGATCAAATTGAGAAGAACAAAACTTGGACCCTGGTACCCCGACCGGTAAACAAGAATGTTATAGGTACTAAATGGGTGTTCAAAAACAAATTAAATGAAGATGGTGCTGTAATTCATAATAAGACAAGATTAGTATGCAAAGGTTATGCACAAGAAGAAGGAGAGGATTATGGAGAAACTTTTACACTAGTAGCAATACTGGAAGGTGTCAGAACATTGCTTGCATTTGCAACTCATAAGAAGTTCAAGGTATACCAAATGGATGTTAAGTATGCATTCTTGAATGGAATACTGGAAGAAGAGGTTTATATAGAGTATCCTCATGGTTATGCATTGACAAATAAGGAAGACATGGTATACAAATTGCATAAAGCCTTGTATGGATTAAAACATGCACCCAAAGCATGGTATGAATGACTTCATACTCATCTGATGAAGATAGGCTTTACTAGAACCAATGATGACAACAACATTTATCTCAAGTTTGAAGGAGATGATATACTGGTCAGTGAAGTATTTGTAGATGACATTATATTTGGAGGTAATGATGACATGAGTAATTGTTTTGCAGATGAAATGAAGATTGAATTTGAGATGTCATTAGTAGGGGAAATAAAAATTTCATAGACTTGCAGATACAACAGATGAAGAATGGTATTTCCATTACTCAATCCAAGTATGTGAAAGAGATTTTGAAGACTTTCAGTATGAGTGACTGTAAACCAAATGGAACCCCAATGGTTATAGGTTGTAAATTGTCCAAGGAAGATGCATCTAAGTCTGTAGATGAAAAGGAATATAGGTCAATGATTGGAAAATTACACTATGTTGTTCACAGTCGACCGGATATTGCCCATGTAGTTGGTATTGTTGCTAGATTTTAGAAGAATCCAAAGGAGGCACATCTAATGGCAACCAAGAGAATTTTTAAATATCTGCTAGGTACTACTGACTATGGGTTATGGTATCCATATGGTAGAAATTTTGATTTGAAAGCATACATAGATGTTGATTGGGCAGGAAATATTGATGACCGAAAGAGTACTATCGGTGGAGCATTCTTTCTAGGAGGAAGGCTAGTCTCATGGAGTATTAAAAAGCAGAGTTACACTTCAAAATCTACTACTGAAGTTGAGTATGTAGAAGCTTATATGAATTGCACACAAGCTATGTGGATGAGGCACATTTTGGAAGGTTTGAAGATAGAAATCTTAGAACAAATAAAGAATTTGTGTGATAATACAAGTGCAATAAACATTTCAAAAATTCCTATTTTGCACGCAAGATCTAAGCACATTGAATTGATATATCACTTCTTGACGGAAAAAGTTCAAAGTAAAGATGTTATCTTGGAGCATGTCTCTACCAAGGAGCAGCTTGCAGATATCTTTACCAAACCTCTGCCTAAGACCACTTTTGAATACCTTAGAAGTCAATTGGGGGTTGTCCCTCTTCATGAAGTTAGTTGAGCATGATGTTAATTGCATTAGTCCCTGAGTTACTTGCAGAATTTTGCATAGATTGATGAAGAAGTGGATGTATTCCATAGGGGGAGCATCAACATCACAGTGAGAGCAGAATTACCTATTTTACTTTCACTTTGGCATTGCTATCAAAGGGGGAGAAGAATTATGTTATTGAGGAGAAGAATTATGTGTTTGATTAGGTGAACCAGTGACAGGTTGAAGACAGACTGAGCAAGGTGAATACTTGGTAATGTAAACCGGGATTCCTATTCACCAATCTCAACAACAATCAGAGGCATTGATATTTGTATTGCCATCAATGCCAAAGGGGGAGATTGTTGGTATTTTGAGTTTGTTGGTATTTTGCATAGAGATTGCATTAATGATATATTGTCATCGATGTCAATTGAATCGATAATGGTATTTATGTTATTGCTGATATTGTTGTTTTTGATATTGGCTAGTAAACGATAAGAAGAGCTTTGTGGAAGATGTTGTAAATGCTGTATGTAAAGTTTGTGAGATAAACCGATGTAAAGGTGTAAAGGGTTAAACCTTTCTATTTAATGTAACTGGTAAACCCTATCAGTTGTTAAACCCTAACAGATCAAGTTTGTTGGTTTATTATCTAATGAGTAGTAATGATGAAGACACATGTGATCATTGAATGAGGATATGTTCAAATTGTTTTGGCACGTTTGTTATTGTCTAGGGAAGGAGCAAAGTGGATTGCATCTAATACACAATGTGTGATGAGTTACAAAGTCCAATGGAGCAGTGATCATGGAGCGGTTGGAATTTTCTTGAAGAATGTGAAGAGATTGTCATGATTTCTAATGGTCAAGATTGTACCGATTTGTTTGTAATCTTGATGATGAGAATTAGGTTTTTGCTGTGTTACCAACCTAATTGATTTCTGTAGACACCTAAAATTGCTATTTAAGGTTGATGAAGTTGTTGTAAAGGTTGTTGGCAAGATTGGTAGAAAACTTGTTGAGTGTGCAATTGCCCAACTAGTGAATGGATCTGCACTTTTAGTGAAGGCATATTGAAGCATAGAAGGATCTGATCAAGAAAATGTAGTGCTACTCAGACAGATCAAGAAAACCTGTTGTTTTCTAACAATTACAATAGAAGTAAAATCCCTTAACTGGGTAAGCTCTAACAAGCTTGGTTACTCATTAAATCCTCTAACAAGGTGGTCCATTAGATTTGATTCTTAAATCCTCCAGCGAGGTTACTCCTAACAGGGTATTGTGCTTTTAATCAAGGCATATTTGTAAATCCCTTAACTGGGTGATTCTTAACCAGAATTAGTTCTTAACATGACTTATTGTAAAGCTTTAACAGGCTTGGCTCCTAACAGGGAAAACTTCAGAAGAGTTCAGATAGCTATCCCTGTGAGTCTCATCTCATCGTGGTTTTTACCTATTTGGGTTTTCCACATATAAACATTTGTGTCAAGTGGTGAATGCTTTTGTGGTTGTGATCTTATTTGTTGATGTGGTTAATTTCTGATAAGGCATGTTATGTAGAAGCATTGAGAGATGAATATGTTGAGTTATGATTAAGCATTGTTGATGTTTACAAGATTGAAGTTGTTTACTGTTAAAGTTGTCATAATAGTTAAACTGATTGATGTCAAGCATTCTTATGAATATTGATCTTGACTAAGGTATGTTTACTTTGTTTGACTAAGTTTGAGTTTGGGAACTTATTATCAGTTTTTCAATATATTGATTCACCCCCCCTCTCAGTATTCTACTGGATACTTATTATTTCATCATACCATCAAGCACAACACCAAGGTTTCCAACTTGGTGCGGGTCCAAAGGAAGAACAAAAATATCCGCCTTTGTGTATATTTCTAGGATTTGAATACAACCTCCCCGAAGATTACTATCCTTTGCCTTTGATGAAGAAGATCCTACATATGGTGGCCAGGTCCAAAATTTTATCTATGCTCGACATATTTTCAGGTTATAATCAGGTCCTTGTCAATCCAGAAGACGGACATAAAACCACATTTAGCACCAAGTGGGGAATGTTCACTTACCAGAAGATGCCTTTTGGGTTATCTAATGTCAGTGCTACTTTTAAAAGGGCCATGGACATAGATTTCTGTGACCTAATCAACAAAATTATCCTAATTTATTTAGATGATCTAACCGTGTTTTCGAAACACAAAGAAGACCACTTTGACCACTTGGAACTGGTTTTCTAGAAATGCTTAGAATTTGGTGTCTCCTTGAATCCAAAGAAGTGCATCTTTGGGGTACCATAAGGAAAGATATTGGGACATGTGGTGTCCAAATAAGTATTGGTCATTTGAAGGAATTGATTATGTGTTGCATTGATGTTTTGTTATTGATGTCAATACTAGTTGTTTTAGCTGCTTTACCGGTATCCTTTTGGTCCCGATAAGTTTTTTGGTTTCTGGTTGGATTGGATCATCATGATCTGGTATGATCCAGTATGCTCCAATATGTTTGGGTTATGGAATTGACTTATTCATGCTACTCAAATTCATGTCCAGTTAGGTGGTTTTGATCTGGTGATCAGATGCTATCTTGTATTCTAGCAAGCTTGGTTTGTTGTTCCAGCAAGGGTTTCATCAGCAGAGCTTTTTTGAAGATCTTTAATGATATGCATAAGTGGTGTTGGTGCAGCTTCTAGTAGAGATTTAGGATATTGATGGTGATCATGTTTGAGACTTAGTTGATTGGGATCATTTCTTTAGCGTGTATGGACCTAAATTGGGTCCCAGTATTATCTAGGTTATGGATCGACTTAATGTAATGTGTGGATTAGAATTATTGATGTATTTTCTTGATGTCTAATGGGTTGGATATTATTTGTTTGGTCTCAGGCTGACATGTTTTGTAATTATGTAATTTTTTTATTGTTTGGTGGCCAACCTTATTGTTTGTGGTCAAGGGTTTGTATATATATGATGTAAGATCTCATTGTAGATCATATAGGAATGAGATATGTGAGGATGCATATGTCCGAATAATGTAATAATCATTCAAGTAGAAGATTTGGTTGATCGTTGGTGATCAAGTTGGGTTTATGTAAGAGGATTTAGTCCTCCGGTATTGAGCTTAACTGAAATTGTATTCGGGCATTGGAGATGCTATCTTTGTAGTTCATTCATTCCTCTAGATTTTTATGTAGTTAGTGTGACTCCTTTTGTGATGAGTAGTGTGCTCTAGGCTGTTGGCCTTCGTGCAAGTGCATGCCCCTCAATTGTAATCACATACTTACTACAAAAGTATAATCTGACTATGGGTAGGCTTCCCACCATGGTTTTTCCCTTTACCGAGTTTTCCACGTATAAATCTTGGTGTCATGTGGATGGTATTTATTCTTTGATTGTTGTTTATGCTTAATTGGTTTATTTTCTATTTTGGTAATTGGTTTATGCATTCCAGTATTGATCTTTCAGGTTTTGGTATTAAATTTTTAATTGCTTAAGGTTTCGGTAATCCGAGACAACTGATTCACCCCCCCTCTCAGTTGTCTTTCCGTTATTTGAACTGTCTAACAAGGAGTATCAATCGACCCAGATAACAAGGAATAATCAAGGAGCTTTCCTTGTCGATGAACAAAAAGGGTGTCCAATCCTTTTTAGGAAAAATTAACTTTGTCAGTAGATTCATTTCAGATTTCGTTGGTTTGGTAAGGCCCATCATGGTCATGCTAAAAAAAGATATGCATTTTAAGTGGACTCCTAAAGCCAAATAAGTGTTTGAAAAAATCAAGGAAGCTATTTCATCTGCCCCTATTCTGGCTAACCTAGACATGTCTTAGGATTTTATAATGTACGTATTTGCCAACAATTTTAGCATCACTGTTGTACTAACTCAGAAAGACACGGAGTCCAAAAACAAACACCCAATCACCTTCCACCCCCCAAAACTCAAAGCATATGAGATCAAGTACAATTTTTTGGAAAAGAAAGCATTCACCATTGTAAAAGGTCTGAAGAAATTCAGGCATTTCATCGCTTGCAACAAAATGACAGTCTTTGTAGCTCACCCTATAGTTCCCAAATATATCATGGAAGGGAAGATCACAAAGAAAAGAGCAAATTGGATCACTAAGATCCTCGAGTATGATATAGATGTCAAACCTACCAAAGTGATCTAAGGCAAAGGTCTTTGTGAGTATTTGGCTCAAGAGCGAGAAGAGCTGGAAAAAGCTCAAGATGAAATAGTGCTAATGCATACAGGAGCAGAGGAAGAGTGTTGGATGTTGGATTGCTAGCATTTCATGAAAATTGGAGTTTTTCCCCCAAATCTCCCTGTGGAGAAGAAAATATTTTACAGGCTCCAAAATAGTGGCTATCGGTTGCTGGATGGTGTTCTGTTCAAGCAAAATTTTGATCGAATCTTACTCCATTGTGTTGATAGGAAGCAAGCTGAGAAAATTCTGTGCGAATTCCATATTGGCCCCTCGGGAGGCCACTTCTCAGCTCAAACCATTGTGATTAAGATCATCCGCGCATGCTATTATTGGCCCTTGTTATTCAAAGATGCACATGCTCTGATTCGAGGATGCGAAGAATGCCAATTCTATGATGGAAATCACAAAAATGCAACAATGCCACTCAGGCCTATAGTAGTTGATGAACCTTTTGCTCAATGGGGTTTGGATTTCATAGAAATGATTAATCCAGTCTCCTCCGTTGGTCATAAATGGAGATTACTTCACCCGCTAGACAGAGGTAGTGCACCTTAAAAATTCCACTGAAATAGAAATTGTTAGTTTCCTCGAAGGGATAGCTATGCATTTTGGTTAGCCTAAGACCACTATATCTGACAATGCTAGAGCACTCATCGGGTCCAAAGTTACCCAGTTCACTCTCAATCACAACATCTATGTAAAGACCTCTTCAAATTATTACCCACAAGGGAATGGTTTGGCTGAGTCTATAAACAAAAATATGATTTGACTTATCAAGAGGATTGGAGAAGAACATAAAAGAGAATGGCAATGTCATGTAAAAAGTTCTCTTTGGCTAGACAGGGTCACCCCTAAGTAGGTAGTGAAAAAATCTCCTTATTATCTTAGATACGGGAAGGAGGCACATTTCCCAATCTCATCAGAGATTCTAGCACTACAAATCTTGAAGTCTTTTGAGCTAGAAGGGAATGAGCCCATAGAATTAAGGCTAGTAGAGCTCATGGAGCTTCAAGAAGAAAGGGAGGTGGCCTTTGAGTTACTCCAAAATAGCCAACAAACTATCAAAAGATGGTTTGATAGAAAGAGTTCAAACCCTGGTTTTAAACCAGGAGATATCATCCTAAAATACAATGAGCGCGATGCTCAGTCGGGACATCATGCCAAATTCAACAATCTATGGGAAGACCCATTCCACATTGTTGAATGCAAAGGTTTTAATGCATTTGTGTTACAAGACTCACAAGGTGAGCTATTAGAGATCCTAGTTAATGGGATCCACCTCAAGGCATTCTATTAAAGCTTATCCTTGTTTTGTATGTAAATATTGTAAATAGTGTGCTTTCTATTCTTTAGAGGTCTTTTTGTCTTTTTTCTTTTCCCTTTTTAAGTTATGTTCAAACCAAACTAAAGAAAATCAAAGTAAATAAAAGAAATAAAAAGCATTCTTCCAAGAAACCATGATTAAATAAAAAAGAAAAGTCATCTTTGTATTATATCGAGGTTTCTTTACATATTTACAGTGTAAAAGAGGCTCTTAGGCCTTCATATCTTTGGGACAAAATACAAAAGAGAGAGAGAGAAAAGAAGAGGCGTTGCAGACAAAGGGTTGGTCTAATCATCATCTTCAGAGTCAAGCTCATGCTCGTCATAGTTGGCATCATCATCATCATCTCCACTGTTGTCTTCATCCCCAAGGTCGAGATCCAGGTCTAATCCGACTCCAAAAAGTGCATAACCACCTGAAGGATGGGAGGATTTTAAGGGGTAAGAGTCCTCAGGAAGATGTAGTCCCAAAAATTAGAGTACCAAGCCACTCCAGTTGCTTCAACCAACATATGTACTCTCAACAAGAATTCAGTTGTTCGCCGCACTCGACAATGATGTGTCAATATACACATGGATTTAAAACTAGAAATTAAAGGCATCCGTGGAACCATCTTATCATCATCAATGAATCACCTGAAATATGAAGCAATAGGTATACTCCAAATAGGGTCTACATGATGAACTACCTCCTCCATACCACCTAAATATTTATCATGAAAAATCTCTTCAGTGAGTTCCAAGACAAGGTGCTTAGGCACAACGATGTCAAGCAGGGAAGCTACAAATCTGGAGTTAATATCTATGTTCACATAGTAATGGTCCTCATATCTTAAGAAGTCCTATCCAAAAACCCACTTGATAGAAGCTATGATGACATGATTAGTATGGTTTGTCCTAAATGGCTAAGGATTAATTCTCTATATGATCAAAAGAAGCTTCAATGACTCTGGCATTAGCACAAATTGGCGTTTAATGAGGGTTATTTCCATATAGATTAACCTTAGTCATCCCTACTATGCAGTCTTTTTAGAGAACGTGTGAATAACGAGCTACTGCCATGCGTCTGACCAAAATATTTCCTTTTGAAGAAAATCTTAGGTAATCTCTTGCATTGGTATGTATGACGAGCTTTTGTAAATGTGTCGTAAAGCGGGAAGTCCTTAATCCAAGAAAATCGTACGGGACAGTGCAAAAGGATTTTAAATGACAACGTTAAAAGGTATGATTGTCTTTCTCTCCAGTGAGCTCGTAGTAAGGCACATGATATGCTAATTAATCTCGTACATATGTGTGAGTTGGCCTTTCCATGAAGTTAACTCTCAGGTAACTTACCATGTAGCATGATTTTCAAGGACTCCATATTCATGAAAGTGGGTATTAAAGATAGGGAGCATGTAATAGAAAGGTAGAATAAAACAAGTTTTACAAACTCTAAGCGTAGACCCTTAGAAAATGTAAAATGGCATCATCTGCAGGAGTTTCTGGAACTGCTTTCAACAACCAATATGTGGATATTTTTCAAGAAGTGTCTTTCGCTACTCATACCATGCCTCCTAAACCTGATCATCCTTTCACAAAACTAAAAGGAAAGAGTTATATCAAGGATACAGATGTGGTCACGGATAGATTCCAAGACATTTTTGACCTAGATCTCTGCGTGCCTCCAAAAACTTTCTGAGAAGCCTCTTATTAGAGATGGAAGAAGGGTGGTTCAAGTAAGCTTTCTTTTCATCTTTGACACTCTGGTCTTCCACAGTACATGGTTCCTATGGTTACTCATTGCCCTAATTTCATTGATGCGTGCATTAGGAAGTTTACCCTAGAACCTGTGACAATTGAAGGGGAAAAGATGAAGGTGGTGATAAGTGTTGAATCCATAAGAGATATGCTATGTATTCCCCACATTGATGGGAATATAATGGTTTTTAAGAAAAAGAGTTCAGAGGATTATTGGTGGGATAGAAACATTGCTATTAGTTTATGCAACAACTTGATGAATAGGAGTCAGGAGAACATTGAGCCTCCTCGGTTCTCGATAGCTTATGGTGCTTTCCATCAGCAAGATGTAAAAGATGTTGCCTCCATGTTGGCATATATTTTTGGTCTGGATAATGATAAAAAAATTTACCCATTTCAAATTCTGCAAGCAGAGAGAGGTTTTTTTGTTTTGAATTTGAAGATGTTTTGGCGCATGAGATGGTAGAACAACTGGCGAATTTTAAAAGTCACCGTGGGTTCAAGTATACCTCTTTTCTTGTTCGTATGTTTCTGCACCAGAACCTTGGATTCTTTAAAGAAACTATAGAGCTTTCCATGAATGAAAATAGAAATAAAAGAAATCTGGTAACAGTGTGGACTCACTTGTTGTCTACCACATACAACGCTTATGAATTTTTTGATGCCTTCTTGGCTTTGAAAATGAAAGATTTGATTTAGAAAGATACAAATTCAAGCACACGCTTTTCAGATTTACAAATCGCCTGGATGACATCAAATTTTATCCCACGTGATTGGGATTTGGGGTAAGATTTTTCTTTTGTCAGGACTCATGGGTTCACTGAAGAATCCTTTTGCCTCCCAAAATCCATCCCAAAGCACACTTTGGCTTTAGAAATGTTAAGGTAGTTGGTCATTATTAAACAACACGTAGGGTCAGAAAAGCATGGGGTAGGTATTTTTAAGGACAACTCAATAATTGGACCTATTGTTGTTGTCAAAAGACGCAAAATTGAAGGAGTACTCACCTCAAAACTGGTTCGACTAGGTCTGGCAGTTATTGATGATAAATGAAGCTATGATCCAAATGGATGTTTAGCCAAAAGGAAGAAACCAATAGTGCATGTATCATGCAACCTTGTTTGGGATTCTCAGAGAAACCCACAAAAAGATGAACTGGTGGTATATGTGAACCTACATGCCATCCCAAAAGAAGAAAGACCACCCTGGTTGGCCTTCTACACAGTGAAAGAGAAGTATGATCCTTCTAGGAAGTTACCACTCCACTTATCCAGAAAAATGGGGGAAGATAATTGGCTTGAAGATAAGAGACAAGCCTTTTGGAGATGTATACAAGAGATCAAAGAAGTCAAACTAGGATTGGGAAATCTTCACAACGATGATGAATTCGAGCTAGAGTGGCAAAAGTATAACAATGATGAAGATGATGATTATAATCCTCCTCCTAGTGCCACCAATGAAGGAGCTTTCACAAAAGTGGTTGACCAACCCAAAGAAAGTGGAAAGTAAATCAAGATCAACTCCTCAGGTGCCACGCCCGATACTAGTTTCCATTCTATAAAGAAGCTTATCAGTAGGCCTAGGTCTCATACCTCAAGGAAGCAGTCAAGTCCATCACAACAATAGGGTTCTCCAGAAGAAGTCCCGACCTCTCAAAAGAAGCAGAATAGAAATCCTAGAAATCCGAAGGCCTTGCAGATCCAGACTCCTGTATCAACATAAGCCTCGCTTGCACCAATAATCGCTCCAATGCATGTACTATTTTCTTGATGTAGGAGCACCCCGATCTATAAGCAATCTTGCATCAACCAAAAATATTTCCTTTTTTTTGTTTAAGTTCAGTGTGTAATATTTTGTGTTCTTGCCGATAGTTGCTTGCTTCTCATTGCAGACCATATTTTTCAGTTTCCAGGCTAGTTTATGTGCTTAATTCTAGATTCTTAATTCATTTGGATTCTCTTCTGGCTAGTTATTGCTCCCATTTTGACTATTTCTGGGTTTCGGGATAGTTCTTGAGCTTACTAGTTGGTTTTCCTTCATTTTCAGAGCAGTTTCTTGGCATGTGGATTTATTTGGGGTCTTGTCTGAAATTCTTTGGCATGTGGCTGACCTTCCTATTGATCCACACTTCTTGGTTGTTATTTATGGGGGTATTTCTTTCATTCTTAGAGCCGACCTATTTACACGTTTCATTTTCCTACATTGGTGAATGTAATCTTTTGTGGCTGACCTGGTTATGTTCCAGAGGGTATTTATATGATTTTATGTGATTATTTGTTAGGGGGGGGGAGGGGATAAAATAGTTGTTGATGATGTAATTTGGGAATCATGATTAGCGATTTAGATGACTCCAAGAGTCCCGGTAGGGTTGTAATCTGGCATGTAATCGATTGTTTACCAGATGTTTAGTTATGAATGTATGATGAGAACCGATTGTTTATCAGAAGTTCTATAATGATAATATGATTGGAATTTTGGTTCTTTCTATGTTTTCCTATTGCTTCCATTGTGTTACTTTTTTTGCATGAGCCGTTAATTCTCATTAAGGATCCACTAGTCATGGCTGCATCATTTATGCTCCTCTTCTTTCTTCTTAATTTCTAGTTTTTGTGTCATCATTGCCCTCTATCAACCCTATTTCCATGCTAGGTAATCCTATAAGAGCCGCATCATTAGCACTATCCATGCAGACCCAATCAATTGCGACATTTGAAAGCACATTTGCATCTCCCTAATCTAGCCTTAGCACTTTTGATAGCTCATCTAGCATGGCCCACTCTTTTCATACCCCTACCCAGCCGACTGATGTGTCTTTTATTTCACATGTCCTTGGGTTTGCAAGTTTTTTATCCATCGATTTGTCTAGTATTGGGTCATTATTCTCCTTGCCTACTAGTGTTTTCCCTAGGATTCCCCCTTTTCCCCCATTTGCTCTCTCGACAACTCCAACCCAATTGAAAGATAACCTGGCTCCTATTCCTTTCGCCCCACCTCTAGGAGCTCCTTTTGTAGGAAAAATGATCTATGTTCCTTCAGAATTCCATCAGTATGCAATTCAAGGCAAGCTCGCCCATGCTCAAAGGTCACATAAAAGAAAGGCTAAAGATTCTTAGAAGGCTGTTGAGCCTTGCATTCATACTATCTTTAGGGAGGATCATCAGAATTTAGTGTTCACGACCATTACACCAAACATTGTTAAGACAAGAAATCAAATGCATCTTGAAGACTATTCCATGCATGCCATTGACATTGATTTGAGGAGAGCCCGACCATAGGACAAAGTGGAAATCATGAAGGAATCAAAAAAGGTGGTCTCTTCAGACTATCTCAAATGTTCTAGCCATCTAGAGAAACTAATGATTCATCTAGAAAGCGTAAAAGCTAGAAATGAGCAGCTGATAAAGCAGGGGAAGGCTAGAGAATTAGAGATAACTCATGTACAATCTGCTATACTTCAAGAAAAGGCCGAGAGAGACAAGGTTCAAGATGCATTAAAGATATCCGAGGGCCAGTTGTGAGTAGAGAAGAATGCTAAGCAAACAACCTTTCAAGAAATACTTGATAAAATGCGTGAATTATCACGTATCTAATCTGCGTCTTCTGACATGGCCCAGATTCAAGCTCAGTCACAAGAAGCCATTGCTGCAAAAGACAAGGAACATCAGGAATTGGTCGACACTCAAAGCCTTCTAGCAAAGGAAAGAGTAGTGAAAGATAAAGTTTTCCAAGATTTCGAGACCTTGCAAACTCAGTCCATCCAAGAGCTTTGTGAATCTCAAGCGGCCATTGCAAATTGATAAGCAAAAGGCAAGCAATTGAAAGATGAGGTTCAGGATAAGTAGACTAGGAAAATAGCATTGCAAAATCAAGTAGAAAAAAAAGCACAAGACTTGAAGGAAATGCACGAGTGGTTAGAATCCAAAGAAGCCGAAGTGGAACTCCTCTCAAAGCCATCGAGCCCTCATCCTGTTCCCCCTACAGATTTCACTTATCTAATGTGGTAGCTTCATAATGCATATTGGGAAAAGATAAAGTAGTTCGCTCTTCTCCTGTATCCAACTCTATATTTCTTAATAGTTTTTCAAAATTTACATGCTAAGGTTGATCTTTTTGTTGAGCACGCCATGGAGGTTTTGGCCCCTAAAATCCCTAAATTTCAAAGGTTAGTCCATTGGTTTTATGTCATTTCTCTCTAGGGGTTAACTATAGTGGGAGTCACAAAATTTGCGGGAATAACTCAAAAGAGTAACCACTTCATCAATTGTGTTAATATAGCCAAACATGATGCTTCAAGTCTGTCAAATTTAAAAGACTCCATCAACCTTGTCACAAAGAAACTCAAAGACATTGTCAAGCTCAATTTACCTTCCCCTTTTCTTTCAGATGGTACAATCATGGGATCCAAGCAACTATTAGGTTTGATAGTGCAGAAGCAACAATATTAGTCATCCCTCCAAGCTATGAGTGATCCCCTTGAACCAGATGAGTTCGTGGCCTTGTTTCTTTCTTTGGCTAAACTCCTTGCTATGCTCGAATCAACCTATAATGAACCAAAAATAGTTCCTTTCAAGGATGTTAGCGAGCTAGATCAAAATTTTCAAGCTCTCAAGGCTCAACCTATCTCTTCCAAGGAAGATTGGTCTCCCCTACATCAACTTTTTGATAGGCTTTTCAAGGCAAAAGCATAAGTCTGGTCAATGAACCATAATTTTTTGGGTATCGGCATCCTGCGGGGATGATTTTCCTAGAAGTTGCCAAGAAATGTAGACTCTAAGTGTTCCTTGCCCCTTTTAGGGAGTTAGCTTCTTTTTATATCCACGAGCCTTAGTTCTTTTCTACCTGGAATTGTTTGCCTCCCTATGTCCATGTGGTAGCACAACTCATAATGTTCGAGCTTCCCCTTTGCCTTTACCAACAAGACGAGCGATGTTGACATGTGGCAGTTTTCTTTTTCACTGTCTTGGTGGACCCGCATCTTTGAGCCCGCGTGTTTGCATTTTTTTCACTCATGACACGTGGTAGTTCCCCGTGAGCCTTCCTATGCATTTTTATTATGTCTCTAGTACGCTCCCTCCTACTACCACATTGGAATTGATGCAACCACCAAGCATTGTTGTTTACCAACCTAAGAAGATGGGTTTTGGGTCGCTAGTGGCTTGCGGTTTCGATAGTGGTTGTAGATTCCTTTTTTTGATCTGTCGTCAAAAGATTTGATAGTAGTTGCACGAAAAGTTGAACCTTTTCTATTTTAAAATTTGGGAGGCCATTCCACAGTTGTTAACGACATTGCCAATGATGCTTATGATTTCAAGCACTCTCTCTGTTTTCTCTGCTGGGTTGTTGGCTTAGGGTTATTTAAGAATTGCTTTTTGCTTTTGTAAGGGTTCATAAATTGGAAAGAAGAACATAGAAAATTGCTAGTAGAATTACGACTTTAATTTGAAATTGTGCTTTTGAGACTCTAATCAAATTGTGCCTCCGACCTTTATGATCATTGTATTTTAGTGTGCAAGGACTCATTTCTATGCAATTTTGTAATTTTGTATGACTTCAGAAATATATGCTATAAGACTCTACATATTAAACTTTTTTTTAATAAACTTGTTATTTGGTGGATGAATGGTATCTATTGCTTTATGTCAAATGAGTTGTTGTTTATATTTCATTTTCAAGTGTTTGGGCATGTAGATTGTTGAATGGGCCTCAGAGCTACAGGTTTATGAAGTTATCTTTGTGCCTTAGTTCCAAAATTATGTCAGTGCATCGCTATAGAGTAGTTTTTCTTTTAGTTTCCTTTCTATCCCTTTTCTCCCCTACATATGAAGAGCCAAATTCTAAAATCCCGGAGGCCACTCAGTGAACACACGCGAGTTCCCCATCACTGAGTTTCCCATAAGGTTGTTATCATCAAAGTATTTTTATCGCTCAACAATAGATATTAACGTAAAACATACATTAATATATATTATATTTATATTATTATTGTAGTCACATAAATCTGTCCATTTTAATTAAATGAATATTTGCTATTTATTTGATTAAAAACCCACTAGCCATCAGTTAATTAAATTAATATTTAATTACTTCATCTTCAAACATTCTCTTATTAATTAAATAAATTATTTAATTTATTTTAATTAATTCATTAAACCAAATTCACAATTAATTAAATGAATAAATTCTATTTATTCAATTTAATCCTCTTTCCTCTTTTAAATAAATTAAATAAAACATTTATTTAAATCATAAATCCCCCCCCCACTTGCATTTTCCTACAAATGCAAGTTGCAACCACAAGTTGAAATAAATTAATTTTATTTTAATTAAAATCCTATTTTCCCTCACCCACCAAATCCACTTGCACTCCTAAACCCCCTTCTAGATTCTTCTAAACCCTTCCTAATTAACCTAATCCATCCCCTAATTATTGTCACATTTCTAAGCAACTTGGAGTCACTTCTCAAAGACTTCAAAGTCTTTGAAAAGCATTTAATGCTTTGTGTGTTCAACAATTTAACCTCTAAAGTGTTCCAAACCACTCATGGCTCTTACATGACCATTTATGGTTAACCCCTAACTCAACCCTCATATGACTCATGTGTCTCCTCAAGCATTTATTGCTTTGACCATGGTTATCCCTTTTACCTTTGCACAAGAGTTTATCCATTGGATAAAAGCTTTATTATTTGAATAAAGAATTTATTCACTCAACCCAACCTTGACCTTAACTCCCAAGTTAACCCTCAGGTCATGTCAAGCATTTAATGCTTCTTCCCTCTCCTCTCAGCCCATCTCATGTTGACTCTTGTCATCCTAGGATTGGGTTGAAAGCCCTCACATGGATCTCAAACCATTCAATCCTGACCCTTGTTGAGATTACTCAATCTCAACCATCCATTGCTCCATTTTTCCTATAAATAGAGCCCATTTCTTCATAATCTAGATCCTGGAAAACTTGCATGCGTCTAAGTTATAGAGAATTTTAGAGAGCATTTAGCATATTTTACTCATATCCAATCTTTTGGTTAAAATTAACAAATAGCATTGAGACAAATCATCCTTATTTGGTTATTAAGCTTACATTTGCATACTTTTCATAATCATCTACAATCTTAAATCTTCATAAGCATCCATAGTGCAAAAAGCTGCTGAGAGCTACACTAATTTAGAACTTGGAGAGGAGAGGAACAAGGGAGAAGGAGCTAAGAGCATGGTAGAAGGCATTTGGAGATGTCTTCTTGAATTTATATTCATAGTTAAATGTTTTACTTTGTTTTTAGTGTCTCTTTTGATATGCCTGCTTAGACTAGTTTTTGGTTGATTAACACTAACGTTTGTCTTTGTTTCTTGTGTTTTGTGTGTTATACGACCACAGGTTTTAGTCTAACCTTGCCCCATTTTGCATAGCATCATTTGGTGAACCCGACGTGAATCCAACAAACAACCAACATTTTTATTTTTACAAAACTAACTTTTTGACTGTTTAGCTTGACACATAGGTTGCACTTTGGCGCTTTTGTTTACGCTTTAGCACTATTGTTTTTGTAGTATAGTGCTATTGTCCAAGAATTAGCGCTTTTGCTAGTAGTATGGTGCTTTTGTTCATTAGTTAGCACTTGTGTTCATGTATTAGAGCTTTTGTATTGTTGTAAAAATCATTTCCTTTAGTGCTTTTGTCTTTATTGTAGCGCGTTTGTGTTAAGTAGCGCTTCCGTTTTCACACAAAGTAGCACTATTGTAACAGAACGTTGTAAAAAAGGCCTTGTAATTGATAAAATCATTTTTTTAAGGCTTGTGGAAGCCCACCATATGGTCAAATTTTACTAACTGTTTTCTTCATGTGCAGGTTTTAAACTAACTCTTTTTTTGGCTTAAAAATAAAAAACACTTCATTTTGGTAGTCTAAAACTTACAATCAAATTTTATTTCTTTGCAAGTTAGGTTCACTTCATTTTTGGTGCTCTAAAACTTACAATCAAACTTTATTTCTTGCAAGTTAGGCTTCATTTTTCTTTTGGTGCTTAAAATCAACAAGGCAAAATTTATTTCTTGCATCAAACTAAAAATTCACAATCGACACTTCAACTTATTGTGCAAGTAAAAAGAACAATCAACTTGTCTCAATTTTGCAAAAATGATTTTACTTCATGCAAACACATTTTTCATTAAGTTGACTAGGATTTCAAATTCTAGTTTACTCAACATTTTGCCTTCGAAGTTAAAAAGAACATCATGGTTGTTGGAGAAACATCTCCAATTAGATAGAACATCATTGCAATGACAAGTTAAAAAGAAAAAGTGTATTTTGTGTTTGACACACTTGTGCAAAAAGAGTTGGTTGAGTGGTCCTACTTCTAACACACACTATCCTCTCCCTTGGCTTTCATGGTCCTAGGTGCAAGAGAAAAGTGTTAGTAACACTCCAGTTTTATCTTTTTAAGAGAGGCCTGTGAAGAGACACATCACTCTTGGGAACGACCTCGTGCGGTAAATCCTTTGAGCCGCCATAGAAATCAGGTGAGAGTGAAAGCTGTAGCCTTGGGTATAGCTGTTCCTATAGTGTAACTTGCTGAAAGAACAAATGGGCCCCACCACAAGTTACAAGGCTCTTAAGTGAGTCACTACAGAATGAACTTATGTCCAAAAACATCAAAAATTACTAAACACTTTTGAGTAGTAGCCCACCCATTCTATTGATTGAGGATATTTGTGAGAAGTTCAGTGCAAGAGCATAGATGGTTTTGCTCCCAAGATACTCACCATACATATTTCCTTGAGTAGAAACATAGCTTTTTGAAAGGTTACTTGTAGCCCGATAAAAGTGGTGACTCCCCCATCATAGGGATTATCTATTTGTTATGCTCGTGAAAGACTTAGTATATCACATCCTTACCTGCCATGACGGGATTCATAAGGTATGTAGTACCAAAGTCGAAGAAATATCAAGACGTGGGCTAAAATTATCGCAACTGGCCATTTGACCTTAGGGATAAAAAGTGTTTGAAGTGTTTTCATTTTTTAGTCAAGACTAGTGCAAATTGAGCCGACTTCAAGCTTTGGAAACACCTAAAATATATTTGAAGGAAGGAGTCATACAAAGTTCAAAATATTGGGTTGATCTAGATCCATACTTACTTGTGCCTTTTGAGGCAACATTCTTGTGTTTGTGTGCTTGCTTTTCTTTCTTGTCAAAGAAACATCATAAATCCAAAATCCAAAATAAAGAACAAAAACCAAAGTCTCAAACTATATGACCATTCTTCACATCTTGAGAAAGAAGAATCTTCATCAACACATCAACTTGAAGAAAAGACCACTGAGCTCAAAGGCTCTCATCAAAAGGAGGAAATTCTTCTATTGAAATAGACAAATCTTTGTCTCTCATAGAACCTTCTTACGTCACATGCGTCTTTACCTTCAAGGGAAATCAAATGATTTTGATCAAGAATCATTAAACCATAGAGCTTTTATGCAATATTGAGCTTTGAGTTATCACAAGAACAAAGGAGGCAAAATCAATCCTGCTTTCTTTCTAGATATTTGTATCACATATAACTCAGCTAGGGAAGAACCACCAACCCCTGAACAAGAAGAGGAAGATTTTGTTCCTTTTGTAACATAAAGTTTCTATTGAAGTTAAACATCTCATCCATTATCACATTCATATATCATCAAATCCATTCCAACTCTCAAAACATCAAAAGATTTTTGTCCTAAGTTCTATTTCGATATTGCTTGAAACAAACACAAACACATCACTTTTTAGAGTGTCTCTACATCTAGGATAAACTCATCCTAAGAGGCATTTCTACGCAGGTTAAAACTAGTCTATGAGTGCATCCTCTCATTACTAGGTAGTTGAGTCTGTAACACATCTCTGATCTCTCTAAACCTTATCACATCAAATTTTGTCAATCAAACACAATAAACAATTCAAGAAAGAACTTTGGTAGCATCTACCTTTAGTGCTAGAGATTCGTATGCAAAACACTTCACCAAACATCAATCTTTCATTCCATCACCAACTCATCATCATTTTCATCAAACTTCAACAAAAACTTATAAATAAAATGGCTCATACTAGATCAAGATCTAGACAACAAGAAATCGAAGAGGAAGAGGAAGAAAATATCAACGAATTCCAAGAAGCCCTTGGAGGAAACGTAAATGTTGACAACCCAAGTACTCCTTTTCCAACAACATTAGAAAGGGCACAACACAACCCTCTTTAATAGACTTTTTGATGAAATACTCAGGAGCAATGCGGATGCTCACTTTTTAAGACTTTCTCAAGAGGGGGCTAAACTACCCTCTAACTTTGATGTCGCACAACTAAGACAAGCATCAGAACGTCAAAGTCTCAATGAGGATGAAAGAGGTCGAGAACATATTAGATACAACCTTCATCAAGGTAATCCCCCACCTCCTCCTCCTCCAAATAAAATAGACATGTTATAGCAACAAGTCAAAAATATCACCCAACAACTTCATAGTGGTGTAAAAACCATTCAATTTTCACTTAATGACATTTGTCCCTATCCCTTTGATAGGAATCTTCATATGCCACCTTTTCCACAAGGGTTTGAAACACCCAAGCTTGAAAAGTATAGAGGAAAAGGAGATCCTCGTGATCATGTTAGATAATTCCATTTAGCTTGCCTCGAAGTGGCATACGAGGATACTTACCTAATGCGACTTTTTCCCCAAAGCTTGGGAGGAACAACCACATCATGGTTTTCTCAATTACCAGGTGGCATTAGGACATTTGAAGAACTCATCCAAAAATTCTTGGCACATTACTCACACAACATTGAACTTGATATCACAATGGTTGATCTATGTAACACTAAACAAAAACCAGGTGAGCTATTTTTCAGTCTTTCTGCAATGATGGCGTCAAATGTCTAGCAGACATTCTCTTCACTTACCTGAACAAGAACTAGTGGAAATATTTATTTCCAACTTGAATGACGAAATAGAATTTCACCTAGATGTAAAAGACATAGACTCTTTCAATGACATGATCACAAAAGGCTTAAAATGTGAGTGGGCTCTCATCAAAAAAGGGCTTATCAAGATATATAATGAGCCAAAGGATAGCCCTCGCCCACACTTCAATAGTGACAAACCTAACTTCAGGAACAAAAACAAAAATGTCATCAACGATGGGGTTGTGGATGCAAGAACTATCAAAACTGCACAACCTATGGTTCGATTTGTAGGATAGAACCCCCCACCCAAGAATAACATAGTTGCTCCTCCAAATCAAGGATGCAACACATCTCAAGAGGAACCCAGACAACGTCAACAAAATTTTAAACCAAAACGAACATACACTCCCTTAGGGGAATCCATCAAAACAGTGTTACGTCAGTTGGTTTCTCAAAATCTAGTTACCTTACCCAAAACATCAAATTATGAACCTCAAGTCAAATCTTCATGGTGGAGGGATACTGAACATTGTGATTTCCATCAAGGGAAAGGACATAAGACAAGAAATTGTCACAGATTGAATGATCTTATTCAGGATCTTATTGATCAAGGTGAAATCAAAATCGAAGGACATGACCCAAAGACAACAAACAATGATCATCTCATGTTTAAAAATCCACTTCCATCACATGATCAAAGGGGTCCTTCCACTTCAGGGAGAAACAAATATACCATTGATTATACCCAAGCTGTGTATAATTACACTGAGAATCACCTATATGATGCCAGTGAATAGACTACAACTATAACCATCAAAAATCCTAGCTCCACTTGCAATGTTATTACATGTCGCAGCAAGATTACCATAAAAGCAGCTCCACAAGGCACCCCATCTATCCCAAAGTAGTATAACCTTGTGGACCAATTAGACAAAACGCCCGCACTAATATCTATCTTAGAGCTATTTCTCCTATCTCCATCCCATAAAACAATTTTGGATCAAGCTCTCCAAGAGGCGTCAATCCCTGCAAACCTAAATACAGATCAGTTCCAAGCCATGGTTGGAAATCTATGGTCATCACCTTGTCTCACTTTCTCTGAAAGTGACAACTTATCCTTCCAGCAACCTCATAATACCTCACTCCACATTGAAGAGTTTATCAACCAACATAGGATCAAGCGATTCTTGATTGATAATGGAGTAGGCCTAAATATTTGTACACTACAATTAGTCACAACTTTGGGATATGCAATTGAATCAGTGGCTCCCCGCAAGAAGATAACAATCAAAGCCTATGATGATGCAGAGCGTTCACCCAAAGGAGCTGTAGTGCTACCAATCTGAGTGGGCCCTGTGGTGAAACACATCATATGTCAAGTTTTGGACCTTCTTCTATTGTATAATTTGTTGTTAGGAAGACCTTGGATACATGCCATGCAAGCCGTTCCATCCACCTACCATCAGTGTATCAAGTTTTTTTCACTATCGTGGAATCTGGAGGTGTCCTCGCCGAAGTGAGACTAATCCCCCAGTGTGTACGACCCACTCACAAGGTAGCAACACACACAAAGTTAACACAACCAGGGACTCAAACTCAAGACCATGGGAAGCATACCCATGCCTTAAGTTGTGATCCACGATCGGGCAAGCTAGGGCCGAAGCCCATAGTGTATCAAGTTCCCTCATAATGGTGTAGAAATTACAATCCTAGGCAATGCAAATCCCTTTGCATATTATCACAATATCAATCATCAAACCAGAGATTACTGTTCCCAACAATAGAGAAGCCATCTCATCCACATCATATGTAGGTCCAGCCTCTCTTTCCAGTTCAAACACCACTATAACCAAGCAAGAGAAGCTCAAAATGAAAATAGCAGAGGAAGGTCCTGGGGAGTATAATTTGAGCCAACTCTTTTGTGTTGGACAAATGCGTACTTCTCCTAGAACTCATGGTAAACCTCAACGGTTACTTCATACACCACTGGTCAAGCCAGCATGCACTTTGATGCCTTTCATCCTTGGAAAGAGTCAAGAAGGAGAGACCAGAGATGAGGACTTAGTAGAATGGATCTATAAAGATCCCATCACCACTGATATTCTGCAAGCTAAGCTTCAATAATATTTAGATTAAAATATTGACTAGAAATTCTATAGTTCTTCAATTATAATTAAAGTGAAGAAAACAATATAAATAAAATATAATAATCATTAAATAATTCATAAATTAAATAAGAAAAATAATCGAATAAATTTAAAAAGATTAAGATGGTTTTTAGATTTAGTTAGGATACCTATAATAATCATGTGATGCAGATAATAATAATCATATAATTATTAGATTCAAAAAATTGATTCATGATATTATCTAAGTGAGTAGCTTGCAAATGATAAATACAATCCAAAATTCTATTCATTCATAAGTTATTGATTCATGATATTATCTGAGTAGCTTGCAAATGATAAATACAATCCAAAATTCTATTCATTCACAAGTTATTGGCCTAAAGTTATCAACCTCACCCTTGGATATCAAAATTAGAATATGTGCATAAGTACTAGGTATAAATGTTGTTGGAGCTACCAAATATTTTACAAAAAATTTAATTATTATAGATTTTGAAATAAGAAGCAGCAAAGCAAGGGTGTTGAATGTTCATCAACATGCATAGGCAATATTAACAACTTACAACATACTATCTAGCAACATACTTACAACATATCAAAAAACAACAAAAAAGTCTTAAAATGATAATATTAATGATATATAAAGTCTTAACAGTATAAACCAAAAGGCCTAAAAAGTCAAAGCCAGTCTACCAGTGGCTATTTGAGCACATTGCTCCAGTCATCAGTGATGAAATTGAAGAGTTCCTCATAGTTCCCTTCATTATCTGCATCTTTACCTAGGAATTTTTTCTGCATCAAACATATGGAAGTGGTCGAGTTTTGCATGAACCTTAGACTAAACTTGGAGATGCTGATAATATTTTGCTCTATCTCCAACAGATTTTTCTTTAGAGCATCCAATTCATCCATTGTGGCCCTACAATCATCAACGTTGTGCGTACTCTCCCCTTGATGATTGACCACCTCCTCTAGCATGGCCTCCTAGGTCAAGTCCAAGGGTTCATTTTTACCATTATGCTCAAAGTTGTCACTAGTGGATTTGTCCAAACTCTCTTCCTTCCATGTTCCATCCTCAACTTCATCTTCATCTTTAGTGGCATCCTCATTGTTAGCAACATTCTCTTGCTTCGATTCCTCCTCATAGTCAACTAGTTTTTTAGCATCAGTTTCGCTCATCATACGACCTACCAACCTATTCGAGTGCTTGAAATTAATGCTTCCACTCTTAATTTTATCTTCAATACCCCCTCCTCATAATCACCAACCACCTCTTGAATGGTAATATTGTATTTTTTTGTTAGTGGGGATGGTCTTTAGGGTTTCTTTTACTTATCCTCGATGGAGGTGGTAGTCGAATGTTTATCTTTAGCCACCATACCAAGGGTAGGGGTAGCAAGGGAAGCAAGGAAAGATAGGGGTTTAGTTGTAGAAGGGATTTGCAGGCATTTATTTTTGCCAGTCCTTGAGGAATCAAGTATAATAGCTATAGGGAGCCAGTTAGAGCATGGGACTTCAAGGGCTTCTATAACTGTTAGTTTTCTAGGCGAACAAAGAGCCAAGTTGAAGTGGTACAAACAAAAATGAGGCCTTGGTGGAGGGGTGTGGGTTTTTGACCATGATTTTTGGCCATATCCATGACATCATGAATTGAACTTTCTAAGGATGTTAATAGGAAAAACAAAAGAGATAGTAGATCATAGTTATGGACATGATTAGACAAATGAAGATGGTAATAGTAATATACTTTGGATCTTCTCTCTAAAGTAAATAACTTCATTAACATTATGCAAACCAAGCTCCATGGATTCGATAGTTTGGCACGCGAAAGTCCTCTATGTACCCTAACTAATTCCTCCTTATCGTTAAAGAATTGGGTTAAGATTTCATTGTCCATAACCTAGCTTTTCTTCTTCCATTTTCTCCCTCTGGTGGAGAGACCCATCAATTTCCCAATGACATAATCACTAATATCAAATGATACACCTCCCACAATAACCCTCATATGAACCAAAGACTTGGTAAACTAGACTGATAGGTTTTCGTCATAACCATCTATGAATTCAATAAAATGGGCCACCCCTCTCCCTTTACAGATATGCCATACCATGGGGTTCTCTTTGAACTCAATGTGCATATTGGGATCAATTCTTACCATGGCCCCACACATGGTGAAGGTCATCAAATTAGCATAGAGAACCCAAACCAGAGACTTAGCTCGTTCTTTTTCTAACAATCTAAAATTAGTTGGTAAAACAAACTTTTGAGCCTTGGAATTAATTTTCATGGTTAAATGCTTGTCAATAGTGATGCAATAATTGATAAGCAATTGACATAAACACTAAGCAGGCCAAACCTTTCCCTCAGTACTAAGTGAAAAATTATGTTGGTATTCTCAAGCGTGGAAAATAACAACACTTAAAATAATCATTAAAAAAGTATTAGTTTTTCTCTTATTAGTCATTTCAATGGCATGGTTGCACAAAAAATGATAACTTATTGACATCATAAAGTGGCCCTCTAGGGTGGCCATGTGATAGAACCATGCACGAATCAACCACCTCATCATTTGAACCCTTTCACTATAAAGGGAACCCTACCCTTTCATCCTAGTTGGCCTAGTGTGCCATGGGTCAGGAATCCACATCATCTAAGTAGTCATCACCCCCTAACAATTAGCTTATTATACTTGGGGTGCCACCATTTCTTCCATCTGGGCCACAAGTAGGAGATCCATGTTATCCCAACAACCATCACCCCCTACTATCTTTCCCACTACCAAGAGGGTCCCACCCTTTCATCCATTTAACCTATTATACCTTAGGTTACTCATCCACCTTAGCTCCATGTCAATCACCTATTTTCTAGCCCTATAGGGAGCCTGACTGCCATGTCTATTCATTAGGTAATTTAAATCCATCTTTTGCCTAAATAATAATAATTATTTTATTACTTTCCATCCTCTATTCTAGAAATAATGAGCAAAGAATGACTCTTAGAAGCCAAAACCCCCCATTTTCATTATTCTCCATGCTGATTGGATTTACTCTCCTCTATAAGGAATCTTTGAACATTGGTGGGTAGGCACTCCCTTAATGTCTATCATTTGAGGTTTCCAATCCCCAAGCCCAAAGCAACCATGACATCTGCTACTCTATTTCCTTCCTTGAATGCATGTCTTATTTTAAATGTGTTGATCCCTAGGAGTCGTTTGTGAATATCGCTGATTGTCTCATCAATGGTTCATCCTACCATGTTATGATATTTAGGGTGATTAAAAAATTATTATGGATACTATTTAACCCCTAGAACCATACCCTATGCCTAATTACTAGTACCCTCATCTAGGCTACCCTTGTAAGCTGCCACCAAGGTACCCGTGTTGGATCAAATTACTCCTTAAACACCAACCAAACCCTATCAAGTTGCCCCATCAAAATTCAATTTGTGCAACCTTGACAAATGAGGGTGCCATCACGTGTTCATCCTCTATCCTTTTGAGTTGTCAAATCTAGTATAAGAGTTGGGCAGGTTCCAATTCTTGGCAATTTTATCATCAAAAGGTAAGGCGGGGTAATAGGGGCACACCCATCTATAGACATATATGCTATCTTTTAGGAGTTTGGAAAAGATGATAAATACCTCTTCTATATTTCTTTCCCCCTCTTTAAATATCCTATTATCCCTTTCCTTCTAGATACTCTAGCATAGATTTGGTGGGATTTGTATCCATAGTTCTCCAACCAGAGGGTGTTGAGATGGGCTCACCCACTCCAAAGAAAATATTGTGGGGGGGGGGGAGGTATATTCATAGACTAACACACATCTAGATTTTGCAAAACTTGACCCCATATAATGTAATACCCCTCTGACCCTCACATGATAAGACATGTATTATGATATCAAACCTACACTTTAATACAAATAATGTAGTAATGTTGTAATAATCAACATGGATAAAGATGTCTATTAGACCTAGTGGTCACTATGATGTTAGAGTTTCCATTAATATGGTTAATTATTTAAAGTAGTTTGGTTATTTTTTGGTGGATGTTGGTTGGAAAGGGGTGACATCACATCATTGGAAGAGATGAGAATGCATGTGATGTGAGAATCCCCTTCCAACGAATATAATGTTTTGGTTGCTTATAGGTATACAAGGGTACCTAGATATGATGTGTATATCTTGACTGTGCTAAATAGGAGGTGGTTCATTATGATACTCTTTCTAATGTTATAATGTGTTATTAACAAGTGGATTGTTCTATCCATGTTTAATATATATTCTCATTTGGGAAATGGATTATGATCTAGGGTAATGCCTTCTATGTTTGTTTTCTTGATTATGTTCTTATGGATTTATGTTAGTTTTTTGTGACATGTTGCTTGTCAGAGGTAGGGATACTCAATTGATTTATTGTAGGTTTCTTATGTGTAATGGATCTATGTTTTAAGACATGAGTATGTTATGATGATCTATACTTTATGGACCTTTCGGTGGTATTAGGGTTTATGATTACATCTATGATGTCCTAGTGGTGTTGATATGATGAGGGTATTGTTATCTCTAAAAAATGCACCCTTGCTAATTTGTAGAAATTATCTTTAAAGAGAAACATGGGAGCACTCCTAGGCTTGTGGGTTGCCTAAAAAATTTGAGTGAGCCTCTAGAGAAAGCTGGTTCTTATAGGGCTTCACCTAAATTTAACTATTCTAATGACTTCACTGGGAAAAGAGAAAGGAGGATTGCATGAAGTAAACCTATAATCTAATAGGTGATGCCCCAAAATATTCTATCCAAATCTATAAAATTAGTTTTTTAAATGACATAATTTCAACCGAGAGATAAAATAACTTGCACAACTCCAAACTGTATACCTTGCATAGACACTCCACAAGAAGGTTTTTACTGCATCTAATCCAAGAAGGAAGAAATAAACTTCACAACTTGAACAACTACAACACCACACAACTCATTAAAATCTGCAACAAAAGTATATTCCTTTTGCAAAATATGCTTAATAATAAAACCAAATTACAAGGAAGTAATAACTTCACAAGTAGAAATGCCAAATTACTTAATTGAATACAATATGACAAAAAATAAGAGAAGGCAAACACTTATCTATTTATGTCAAAAGGTAACCTGATATACAAAAATCTGGAAATATGAGTTACAAATCTATCTCTAAAGTAAAAAACTCCAAGAATGAGTTACAATAATGCCAATGAATGAAAAGAGATAACTTGGAAGAATGATTTCCAAGTCCTAAAGGAAAAACAAGTCCTCCCTAAATCCAAGGAACAAAAAAACCAATTGGTTGTGCAAAACCAATTACCCTACTTTTTAGGTCCCTAATAGACACTAAAAAGGCTCAAACATGGGTAAATGGTCAAACCATGACCATACATGCCATAAAAAAACATCAAGGTATGACTAAATATGCTCTAAGAGTTCTAAAATGACCAGGAAACTCTCCTAGATTCTTTCGCAATGTTCCTAAATACTCTCAATTCCTCCCCTTTTCATAGCACATGTGCCCTATTCCATGACTTATTCTACTTTGCAATTAATAATTTATTCAAAATGACTTATATCTTCATCACTTGAATAATTACAATATCCTTCCATTTGCAAAAATAAAATAAAAAAACATTACATCCCTTCCCATTCAATGCATCTATGCATACATGAAATTCAAAGGCATTCTTTTGATTTTACAATGTTAAAACACCAAAGGTCTCTATGTCAAAAGGAGGACACATACAAATACCTAGCAAAATAGACTTGACAAGTCACATACCCATGGGGGTATGTTTGGAATTTGATTTTTGTTTAAATACAATGGCAAAAGTGTTGTTGGGTTCTAGAATAATCTCTAGGGTAAAACAACCCTAAAGCATCAAAAGTTGATTCATTTGTGACTTGCATCTTTTCGGGGAGCCCTAAGGTTTCAATGAGGCACCACCATGAACCTATGAAAACCTACATATTACACTTGCTCAGCTTTGTATAAGGTAAATCCCTTTGTGATTATTATGCATGTTGATTCCTTATTAAACTACCATCCTCGGTGTAACATGTGAAATTCTTGTTTGTGTTTATTTGGTTGGCCTCCTGTGTCATGATGACTCATTATTGCAAGGGTTTTATTCTGTAAAGCATCATGATTCTTGCATACTCTTGGGTTTTAATGAAGATTTCTATTGAAGCTCATTCTTTGACCAAAACAAAGGTAAACACCTTCTCTATTTTTTGCAACTTTGTAAATGGAACCCATACATATTCTGAGAAATTTTATTTTATTTTTTGTATTTTTGGAGGGTTTCTCCTTCTTTGTACATTTGAGCTTTTGAATTTTTTTTTCTTACCTCTGTGCCTTCTACCAAGTACAAGATAAGATAAGCTCATTTTCTCTATATATAACTACTTATATACACCTTTCTTCCTTCATAGCCTCGTGGTTTGCATCTTTTGGTCTTCTCACATCAGGGTTCGAAATGTTCAAAACCTTAACTTCTGTGTCTTCTTTGTCTTTAAGGTTTCATTAATTTTACCATCCTGTGTAGATTTCTTTTCATAATCACTGAGGCATTTTTTTGTAAAATTATGTGTATTAATCCATTTGACAAACATTAAACACAACATTCAATGAAACATTATATAAGAGAGTGGAGAGGATAGTGGTGATGGAGGAGGAAGTGGTGATGGAGGAGGAATTAGTGATGATTGTGGACATGGTGATGGCGAGGGTGGAGGTGGTAGATCTAGACAACAAAGGGAGCATAAACAACTACCTATTGACTAGGAGACCTAGGTAGTGAGGAGAAGGAGATCTAAGAGACTTCCTCCGTAGGGTACAAATACTGTAGAAGCTATGAGATAGGATACAAGGACAATGGGTGCAGCTATCTAGGCATTGACACAAGCACAAATAGGGTGACAATAGGCATTACAGATCAGAGTGTCATCTCATCATCATGGAGCATAGATAGCTACTTTGCAATCCATGGTACAAGGCTTACAAAGATAGCTAGCACAGGTACAAGGTCAGTTGACACAAGCCTAGATACAAATTGGCTCTCTAACAATAGAGAGAGATGTAGTTGTTGATATAGATGAGAGAGTACAAAGACTGGCCAAGGGTACTAGCATAGGTGAGACTATCAGGGCCATTCAATACTCTACGTGGGAGACTCTAGAGTACTAAAGACAATTGTATTATGCTATTGTTCCTACAGAGGAACAAGCTCTGAGTTTTGTGCAAGCTACCAATACTAGATCTAGATGGAGTTGATCATGGACCGAGAGTAGGGCTGTCATTGGGTCACTCTGTAGAGATCCTTGTACTAGGGATCCAGGTGCAGGGCCGTTAGGTACCGCAACAGGCACATGTACAATGATACCTTTAGTGTCTAGAGAGAGTACAACTGAGCGTCTCACTTGAGATATTGACAATATGTACCATATTTTGAGGTATACATATTTTTTAGACATGTGATGATTCCTGCCCTTTATTTTGTGACATATCTCCTATTTTTTGTGATATCATTGTACACTGGACATGGATTATTTTGATTATATGAGATGCAACTAATACTATTGATCTGTATGGTTCACGATGTGATGGATGCACTTATTTATATGATTATGCATTTACCTTTTATATGATTTATTTGATCTATATGATGGATGCATGCCTTTATTTACATAATGAATGTCTTATTTACCTGATCATTAAATGAATGATGATGGATCTATATATGATGCTTTTTTATGCTTATGAATGATGCAAATGATTTATGTACTATGCAATTAATTCCATGAAATAACGATGTTATGTATGAGGAAAGATGTTGATTGATATGATTTCCCTTTTTCATTTATGCATGTATGATTTTCCTTATGTACAATGTCAAATGATGTGAAATGAATGAGATGTGATGTAACAATGATGCAATGATACTTTACTAAATATGATGGTATATGAATTTTATGGGCAATGCATGGACTAACCAAATGAATGGTATAATGTACAATGATGAAATATTAATACAAATACAATGAGATGACCTAAAATGTAGGATGGTTAAATTGTTTATTTTTGTTAATGTCTAGTGTACTCTATCACTTAATAAAAGAGATAACACCATTTTTGAATCCTCAAGCTTTGGAAAATGCAAGATGCAATATGAATGCAAATTATTCTACTCATGTAAACACTAATTAATGCAATGTAGCCATCAGATTGGTCATTTGATCATGCTTTTTATTATCATCAAGCCTTTGAAATATAGTAAGCCAACACAAACATCAATATTATAAGTGAAACATGATGACCTAAGTACTGCTTACGTGGAGTTTGATATTGCAAATTAACACAAGAATTAAGGTATGATTAAATAAAGATGATCTGAGTATTTCTTGCATGAAATAGATAAACATTAATCACTTTCTTATGCGAATCCGAAATGTGATCGATGATGTATGGATGATCATGTCCTGCAACAAATTTGCACAGTACTAATGATTAACTAACAAAAAACAAACAAAGAAAAGATCATGTTCATTCCTTTCTCCTCTAGTTTGAAACATCCTTGAGTTACTTGGGATGCATGATAACAAAATCAAAACACAATAGTTGAAACTTCTTGCTAAAGTGCTTCAATCATGATTCAAAAGATATCATCCATTGATGCTTGTTTATTTGATGTTGAGTTTGATTTTGATAGTTGTTAAGTTTTGATCAATGTTCAATGTTGTATGTGTTAGAATCAGAGATCACTGAGAGGGGGTGGGCGTAAATCAATGATTTATCAGAAATTGAAACCACAAACTTATTCTTTATCCACTAGTTAACAATGTATAATAGAAAAGAACATAAACATGCAACAAAGAATACACAAATCCACAACACCAAAATTTTTACGTGGAAACCCAGAAAGGGAAAAACTGTGGTGGGGCTGGAACCCATAATATTCATACACTATGGCCAGGAGTACATAAATATTACATATATGGGGAATGCAATTGCATTCAAGCTCACTATCTAGAGCTCACTTCTCAAATATACTTTCTTGAAAGGCTACAACCTTCAGGGAAGTCTCATTGACTTACAATTTGATTACAATGAGAAAACACAATGAAATAAACTCTCAGTTAGCTTCCGATTATGCAAGAATGAGTTCTAGTTAAGTGTTGAATCTCTGATTGTCTTTACTCTGCTGAATACTTTGTTTCTGTCTTAGTCAGCTACTAGTTGGTCTGAAAGAAAAATGTGCATGTGAAACTATGCTCAATCGCACCAAAACAGATCAACACACTAACACACACCAAAAAATCAATTTCAATCTTATATATCCGATCTTAACACAAAAAACAATATCCTTCAAGTTAGCTTCAAGAAGTGTAATGTGTATCTCAAAGTTGGCTTCAATCTCGAACAAATCATAGCACCAGACCAAAATATTATAATCACACACTTCCTAAAGGTCTTCCCAATCACCGAGATCACAAAAACAATCACCAAAAACACCACAATCATAGGAAATCATTCCAGATCAAAACATTATCGAAATACCTTGTTTTACTGGTTAACTCTAGCTTTTAGATAAGATGAATCACACCTGTCAAATCAAATCACCACGAAGAAATTCCATCAATGAAAACCCTAGACCAACATGCAACTACCGGAAGCCACTTGAACTCACCGGATGAGTGTCAATTTCCAACAATCTCCCCCTTTGGCATTGATGGCAACACATGTAATAAATGGCTAAGTGTTGAGACCTGCACATTGGAGGAAAGAATAGAATAATTCTAAGGCTCCCCCGTAGATCAATAATCCAAAAATCTACATCACCAAACTATACACTCTATACAAAATTAGTCTATACATTTTTCACCTCATCTCTCCCCCTTTGACAACAATGCCAAAGATGGGGTGCAACCCAAAATTGATATATAGATGACATATATTTATAAATACTTTAAGAGGTTAGCATAAATAGTCTTCAAAAATCCCAGGTGAGTTTCCCACCCACTCTTTAGGTTATCCAAAATTGTGATAAATGCATTAAATACAGTAGCATGAATTTCTAATTCTCTCAAATTTGATGATACAGGCCGTCCCATTTCCTTCATACAATCTACCTTATTGCTTAACATAGTATCTATCCCGATGACAATTAGGTTCTGGAGTTCACCCACTTTCCTTAAAACTTTCTCCTTATCCGCTTGAAGGCTAGAGATATGACCATTCAAGGCTATAATTTGTCCTTCAATTCTTTTGGTTAATGTTACATTAGGGTCAACAAATTGAGAGATACTAGCAAGCTTTTGCTGACAACCACTTATTTATTTATCAATATCAATAGTGAATTTAGGGAAAATGAGACAAGATTTATACAATTTACCAACTTTTGACAATGTGTCAGAAATGGTCTGCATTCTCTTATTCAATGTTACCCTATCATCTTCAATCATTTTCAAGAATGTCTATTTTATAACTTCCTTAAATCTGTCCAAAAGTTTCTGAGTAGCCATCTTCTCTAAAGAATCAAAATTGGTATTTACACTATTAATCAATTGTAATAATTTACTGGAGGGGTTGTTATTTGAATCTAACTTTACATTGGAAGCCACCTTCTGCAAAACATCTACATATGTCAAAATTAACTTTTTATCTTCAATTTAAGATTTTACCAGATCTTGGCTGGCTTGAGCTTGCACAACAACAACAAGCATAAGCTTCTTGGCAGGAGACATCTTCCCAAGATCAATTGAACCATCAAGATTGATTTGAGGCGAGATTCCTATAAGTAGAGGAGTGGCAATTTCTGGATCAGCTATGGCTTTACCTTTTTCCACCTTAGTTACCTCACCTTCTCTTGACTTATCATCCTTCTCTCCCTTGTCCCCAACATTAGTCTATTGAATCACAGGGGCTGCAGTGGTATCTATCACTGGAGGATCGTCACTGGTCTCAACATCAATTGTAATATTTCCTTGGTCTTTCAGTTGATCTTTGGACTGAGTCTCAACCTTCTGACTTCTGAAATCACCTTTCTTATCTTCTGACTGAGATGATTTAAATACATCTTTGTATAGAGGGTCATTCTGGATAATCTTTTTCCATAATTCCTTTATCTCTTTCTTTACCTCCTCTACATTGCCAATCATTAATCTATTGATTCCATTCTTACTTCTGAATTCCTTTTTGTTAGCTTCTTCAATTAATTTATTAACTTCACTATGAGTAATACATGTACATTTATTTACAAGCTCTCTCTCCTTCATTTTTTGGTCCATTTTGCTTGTATTCATCCTTCTAGCATCTATTATATTGTACAAGTCCTTTGGAATGGAATTTTCTAATTCAATTAATGTCTTCCTAAAATTATGTAGGTATAATATTACTGCTTCCTCAACTTTCCTTTGGTCACCATCATCAAAATTCTCAAAATTTGCTTCAAGATTCTTCAAATTACCATCCACTAATATTTCATCTATCAACTAGTCTGTTGATAGTGGAGGAACGATTGTGTACTTACCTTTTATATTTCCAGATTCAAGGTCTTTGTCGAGTTGGCTTTTGACTTGTTTGCCTCTTTGGGGTCTTCCAAAGGGAGAATGATCTGACTTAGTCTTTTTGCTTTGCTGTGCTGCACCGGATTGAGGCTTTGTCACATGTCTAACAAAATCTCCCTTTTTCTTAGCTTTTCCTGCCTCTTCCTCAAATTCAATTTTTGAGGCCATTGGAGATACTGCAACATAGGTTCTTTTAGGTTATCCTTTATGCTTCAGTACACCTTTTCCGAATGGAGTAGGTTTTACAGGCTGTGCCATTGGAGCAGGAGCAAACTTAGTTGCCTTAGGTTTTTCCTTAGAGGGAACATGATCAACCTTGGCCTCCTTTTGAGCATATTTTTCTCTTTCTTTCTTCACCTCCTCCTTGGTGAAACCCATTTGAGTAGCTACTTCTTCTGCAATCTTAGCAACTTTTCTCTTCCAGGTAGGAGCAGTGAACTGCATGTGCAAAATAAGATCCTTTTCCTTGAATGTACCAAATCTCCCTTCCTTGGGATCCACCAGTTGACTCAGAAGGTGTTGTGCATATGCTTCAAGTGTACCCGAGTCAACTTCATACCCCATGGACATGATCCAGACTATCTGGGGCTCCACTACTTCCATTAGACACTAATCCTTATCAACCATGAAGAAAATGGTTTGCTCATACTTCTCAATTACCTCCTTCAAAATCCTTTCCCTGTTCTTCATTACAGCTTGGAAGGTTTTAAAATATCCCCAAAAGTTAGATATCCTAATGGTTGTATCACCAATTCTACATAGACCTTCCTGATCTACATGGCCACCGGTCTATCATAGGCCCATTGGACCTTGTTGTGGATACCGGGTATCTCATGTAGGAAGTACAATGCTAGGAAAATAAAGAGTGTACCATACTTAAAAGTGTTCTTTTTTTATCCTGCTTTGTTTTCTTCAGATTGCTTAATAATTCATTCGGAAGTGTAGTGCAAAGATCATACCTCTTATCTTCTTTGAGCATTTGTTACATAGAGTAGATAGCAGTACTAGAGATAGAGTTGTACTAGCTAAACTAGTAAACCTTGTATCCTACTACCATTGAATCAAACTTTACATCATTCTCCAAAATATCATGCACAGTCATGGCTCTCCCATCAAATTTGGATCTAGTGGTAGCTATGATAGTTTCATTTGATACTTTTCTTAAGATGAGCACATCACCAATTTCATCTAAACCAGTTACATCAGAGCTTTCTTGTTTGGTTATTTTGTGGGGCCTATCGAGCCATATAAACTCATCATGCACACGGCTAAGGATGTAGTGGATCTACTCTGCCTTTTCAAACAATGAAAAAATGCATGAACTGTGAGAAACCCTTATCATGTGACACCTTATATTCAGGTTTGAGATTTTTGAAACCATAAATCAAATGCTTGTTGTATAGGTCCAACATGTCTGTATTCCCATGCTCTTCAATGTCACAGTGAATCTAGGCCCTGATGTCTTCATTGTGTAGCATGCCGCAGGGCACGGATAAGAATGCACCTTCTGGATCATCCTCAACCGATTCAAATGGATGTTTCTTAAAGGCTATATGAGTCCTATCCTTAATTTCAACCACCAAAGGTGTCACAATACCAGAAACTGAAGCCATTTCAACTCCTAGGGTTTGCGAAAAACTAAAAAATCTGAATAGATAAATACCTTGCTTCATAACCGAGCAGTAAAATTCACTTAGAAGTTGCTGAAATTGTTGTTGATTTTGCCAAGTTTCTTTTCTCTTTTCTTTTATCTTACTCGCTTGATCACATTGTGACAAATGAAGTCTTGAAATGCATTTTTATCCTTTGAAAACCTAAATTTTCACTATAATAAATGCAACAACTGGTTATCGTGATCTTTATGAAATTTCATTCTGGAGCACAAGATCCTTTAGAAACTTACGGATATCATATGTACATATGATTCAATGCTTCTGTAATATTCCATAATCGATTGGAGACCACCAAAGAGGGGGTTCTTAGAATTTGCATGAAAAGCTCCCCCTAAGGCATAAAACCCTAGTTATTGGTTGAAGATCCTGCATTGGATTTGGGTGCAAACCCATTGTCAACACTGGATTCATCCTTTATCACCCACATTTTCTCATGCTTCTCATTGATCTTTTCTACTTTCTCTTTTCCTTTCTCATCTAATTTGTTCTTGTCTATCGGAACATTGTTCTTGCTTCTACAATACTTTGCAATGTGACTAGTTTTGTTGCATGCTCGACAAACAACATTATTCTTCATAGGTTTGAAGTTCATTTGATATTGTCTTTTCATGTACTATTTAGAAATATGTTCAAACATTCCACAAGCATATCATCTTTTGTTCTGAAATTTATTCATTATTGGTCTACACACATTTGACTTATGTCCAAAATATTGCATATGAAACACTGACCGGTAAAGGTAGGAACATTATTCATGTTGTTCATCATATTGTTATTGTTCATTATTCCATTATTCATCTTACTTGTACACTGACTCATCATATGACCAAATTTATTGCAAGTAAAACATCTACCATGAAATTTATGAGCATTAGGCTATCTTACCAGAGGATTCTTGCTCTTCTTCTAATTAGGTTTAGTATTGCCTTGTCCAGATCCCGAGGATTCACCTTTCTCAAATCCTAGACCTTGCATATCCTTTCCATGTCTCTAACTTTTCAACATCTCATCAAGCCTTACTGGACTAGCTTTGAATTTGTCTTTATATTCATTGATAGTAGCAAGTTCATCCCTTAAGGTAGCAACCTGTCTTTCAAGTTCTTGACCATTATTCCTTGTTTGTGTCAACTCAAGATTCAACAGATCATTCTCATAGGTAAGCCTGAAGCATTCATCAACTCTTTCCTTCAATGATCCCAGATCTTCCTCACTTGGTTAAGCTTCCTCAAAGGAACTAGGCTCTGATACCAATTGTTAGAATCAAAGATCACTGAGGAGGGGGGGGGGGTGAATCAGTGATCTATCAGAAATTAAAACCACAAACTTGTCCTTTATCCACTGGTTAACAATGCATAACAGAAAAGAACATAAACATGCAACAAACGATACACAAATCCACAACACTGGAATTTTTATGTGGAAACCCGGAAAGGGAAAAACCATGGTGGGGCTGGAACCCACAATATTCATATACTATGTCCAAGAGTACATAAATATTACATAGATGGGGAATGCACTTGCATTTAGGCTCACTGCTTAGAGCTCATTGCTCAAATATACTTGCCCGAAAGGCTACAACCTTTAGGGAAGTCTCACTGACTTACAATTTGATTACAATGAGAAAATACAATGAAATGAACTCTCAATTAGCATATGATTATGTAAGAATGAGTTTCGGTTAAGTGCTAAATCTCTAACTATCTTTACTTTGTTGAATACTTTGTTTTTGTCTTAGTTAGCTACCGGTTGGTCTGAAAGTAAAATGCACATGTGAAACTGCACTCAATCGCACCAAAATGGATCAAAACACTAACACACACTGAAAAATCAGTCACCAAATCAATCTTATATATCTAGTCTTAACACAAAAGCAATCTCCTTCAAGTCGGCTTCAAGAAGTTTAACGTGTAGCTCAAAGTCGGCTTGAATCTCGAACAAAACATAGCACCGAACTAAAATATTATAGTCACATGCTTCCTAAAGGTCTTCCCAATCACTGAGATCACAAAAACAATCACCAAAAACACCGCAATAATTGAAAATCATTTCGGATCAAAACATTACTGAAATACCCTACTTTATCGGTTAACTACCTACTGGTTAACTCTAGCTTCTGGATAAGATGAGTCACAACTTCCGGATAAGATGAGTCACGAATTCCAGATCGAATCACCATGAAGAGTTGCCATCAATGACAACCCTAGACCAATATGCAACTACCAAAAGCCACCGAAACTCACCATATGAGTGTCAATTGCCAACAGTATGTCAATATTTTTGTTTTACAAATGTTGTCTTGCTATTGCTCTACCTATTGCATTTAGGCTCAATACAGATTGTCCCTTGATAGGTTCAGGATTTTTCCCCCAGTCTAAAAATAATAATTTATTATGGAATGATCCAAACCATGGCAAGAATTCACATATGGTGCCTGATTATGCACAAAAAGATTAATTATGAATATGTACAATGACAATGGATGGATGCAAGCAAAAGGATGCATGAACTAATAGATGTAAGAGCTAACTGACAATAGCGCCTATTGCTAGGTTTTCGCCATTTGTTTTTATTGCACTTTTTTCTCATTTTTCCTTTTTTCTCATTTTTTTGTATTTTTTCTTCTTTTTTTTGTATTTTTGCTTTCTTTTTGTATTTTTCTTTTTCAATTTTTTTTTTGTATTTTTTCTTTTTCTGATTTTTTTTATTTTATTTTATTCTGAATTTTTTGGTAATTTTCAGAAATAAAACCTTTTGAGATGTAGGCTATTGGTGGGTTATGTATCAGATATATATGCAGCTATGATGACAAAAGGGCCCAACCAATTTGGCTCAAACTTCCCTTTCTTTTGACGATCTTGTTGGTTACGTGGATTCTCTTTCAGCACTAGATCACCAACTTGAAATGTGTTATGCCTAACCTTGTGATTATAAATTTTGGACATTTATTGCTGACATGCTTTCAGATGATCAAAAACATTCTGGCGATGCTCTTTCAATAATTATAGTTCCTCTAGCCTGAATACCCATTGTTCTTCATCAGGAATGAGACCCTTGAGGGATATGCGCAAGGAATGTATTTCCACCTCAATAGGTAGGATTGCTTCTAATCCATAAACTAGAGAATACAACGTGGATCTAGTAGGTGTTCAGATACTAGTTCGATAGGCCCACAAAACAAGGTTTAATTGAACATGCCAGTCTCAATGAAAGTCATTGACAATCTTCTTGAGAATTTTCAGAATAGTTTTATTTGATGTCTCAACTTGACCATTTCCTTGCGGGTAGTATGGTGTAGAAAATTTGTGTTGGATCTTGAATCTTTCATAAAGCTCCTAGACATCCTGATTCTTAAAAGGTCTTTGTTGTAAGTGATTATAGAAATAAGAATACCATAGCGACAAATGATGTAGTTGGGGATAAATGAAGCAATTTGTTTCCCTGTAACATTTATGAGAGGTACAACTTCAATAAACTTTGTGAAGTATTCTGTAGCTGTGAGTATGAACTTGTGGCCATTAGATGAAGGAAGATGAATATTTCCCACTAGATCAAGATCCCATTGACAAAAAGGCCAAGAAGTTGTTAGGGTATGGAGCTCTTGAGCTGGTGCATGTATGAGTTCCATGAATCTGATATTCCTTACACTTCTTAGCGAATTGAAAAGAATTATTTTCCATAGTTGGCTAATAATAGCCTAATTTCATGAGTTTCTTTGCTAGAGTAAGACTACTTGAATGAGTTGCACAAATAACGTTATGAAATTATTTCAAGGCCTTCTTGGATTCTTCCCGCTCAAGGCATCTAAGCAGTGTACCATCTAGACCTTGTCTATAAAGTGTATTTGCGATGATAGTATAGCAAGTGGATTGTCGAATGAAGTTTTATTTTTGATTCCATGATAGGTTGGGAGGAAGAGTGTTATCTTTCAAGTATGTATAGATTTGGTCATAGTGAGAGATATTAGGTCCAATAAGGTGACAAATTATTTGGATATCAGGACAATCATAGGTGGGGTAAAATAATTCTTTCACCAAGAATTCATGACAATCTTGATTTTCCTGTGTCTGGAATAAAGAAGCACTTGTAGCCATAGCATTTGCTACTTTATTGTCATTCCTTAGAATTTTCTCAAATGTAATTTCTACAAAATACTTTTTGATGTCATCAACCATATTTTTTTAAGACATTAGTTTATCATCTTTTGTTTGATAATCATCATTTACTTGATTGATGACCAGTTGAGAATCTCCATAAACATGTAAGTTGGTGGTATTCTATTCTACAACCATTTTTATTCCTATAACCTATGCCTCATATTCTACCATATTGTTGGTGCAAGGAAAGTTCAACCTGTATAACTTTGGAGTAGTGTGAGCTTGAGGTGTGATGAATAGTATGGTTGCACTTGATCCATGCTAGGTATAAGAACCATCAAAATATAATTTTCAGGTTTGCTCCGTAACTATAAGGACAATTGCATCTGGGAACTCAATATGCACTGGATTGTCATCATGCATTTGTGCTTAAGCTAACTGATCTGCAATCACTCAACCTTTGATATCTTTTCTATCAACATACTCAATATCAAACTCACTCAAGATCATAACCCACTTTTCTAATCTTCCTATTAATGTTGCTTTTTTGAGAAGGTACTTTAATGGATCTATTTTGGCTATCATCTTGATTGAGCGAGTTAGCATTTAGTGTCATAGTTTTAGGGATGCAAACACTACAACTAAGCATGGTTTCTCAATAGGTGAGTATTTGAGCTCATATCCAACTAAGGTTCTGCTGATGTAATATATGGCTCGTTCTTTCACTTCATGATTGTGTTGTGCTAGTATAGCTCCTAGTGATACACCAATGGATGATATGTAAAGAAACAATATCTTTCCTTCAATTGGAAATATTAACACAACTGGATTCATCAGATATTCCTTTATTTTGTTGAAGGCTTTTTTTACATTTGTCATCCCATCTGAATGGAACATTTTTGTGCAATAGATGGGTGAATAGATGACACCTATCAGCTAATTGAGTAATGAACATTCTGATGGATTGGAGTCTTCCTTGAAGAGATCATAATTGATTGATATTTTTAGGTGATTCCATTTCCATGATGGCCTTTACTTTTGTAGGATCCACTTCTATGCCTCGAGTCAAAACAATATATCCCAAAAGTTTGCCAAAAGTGATGCCAAAATCACATTTCTTTGGATTTAACCATAGCTTGTATTTTTCTAATTAGTCAAAGATCTTACCTAGGATCTCAAGATGTGATTCTCTAGTATATGATTTAGCCAATAGATCATTGACACAATCTTCCATGAATGTGTGCATCATGTCATGGAAAACTATTGTCATCGCTCTTTGGTATGTAGCACCCACATTCTTTAGTCCAAAAGACATGATGTTCCAAGAAAAATTACCCCAAGGACATGTGAAAGCAGTCTTCTCTGGATCTTCAGGTGCTATTTTAATTTGATTATACCCTAAAAAACTATCCATTAAAGAAAACATTTCATGTCCAGCTGTCAAGGCCACTATGATGTCTATGTTTGGTAAAGGAAAGTCATCCTCTGGACACGCTTTATCAAGATCTCTGAAGTTTGTGCATACCCTGATACTCTTGTCTGGCTTGGAAACAAGAACAATGTTTGATACCCACTCTAGATATTCTATAGGTTTGATAAACCCCACGTCTAATAGTTTCTTCAATTCTTCTTTAACGAGTAAGGCTATGTGAGGATGCATTTTTCTCAGCTTTTGTTTTACTGGTTTGGCATTTGGTGAAACATTCAAATGACGCATTATGAGATTAGGATCCAACCCTGGCATGTCTGCATATGACCAGACAAAGTTTATTTCTCTTCTTGAAAAAATCAATGTAGTTATACTTCTCTTTCTTTGATAATGATGCCGCTGGATGCAAAAAAATTGGATTGTCTGATGTACCAATGTTGATTCGTTCCGTTGGCTCAATCAATATAGAAGATCTTTCTTGATAATATTCAGGAAAAATGCCAAATATCCCATCCTCTGGCACCTCAAGGAGGTTTTCACCATCAGATACATTCTTTCTTTTTACTTTTCCTTGATCTAATATTGCCATTAAATGGTTTTCAACATTAGACCTGATATTTGTTTTTTTATTTCTACTTTTGCAACTGAGAGATTTCAGCACCCCCTCGACTAGAAGATGCATTAGCGAAATCACTGGTAGAAATTGTTTTAGGTTCTATTGCATTGAGATATAGGGAAATGACATGATCATTATAAAATGTATCTATCTCAATGGGTCCATGGTTTTACCAATCAATGAGTTCGAGATGCATCAAAGATAAAGGATCATCAAATTTTTGTGTGTCAAAGTCATTAATGGTCATAATGGAGATATCAAAGTCTTCAATGATTAGTTCTAGGTCTAGGATATTATCCTCCTTAGAATGACCTTTCATGAGCAGTTCCTGATCATCCTCAATGGAGTCAGAATCGATAGATTGTGACTCTAATTCAAGTGGTTTTTACTATGATGTTTGTCCTTCTTACAAGTGAAATACATCAACGTTGACATCTTTGGCATAGCATGATCCTTCAGAAGATTCTTTAGAATGATATGAATCCCACTCCCATTCATTGGAATCTATTTCACTGGAAGCTTGTAGTTTGAAGATTTGTTCATAGAGGTTGTGAGTAGCTTCTTCTTTCTTTTTGGAAAGTAATTCTAGTCTTCTTTCTTCTCCCTCTTCTTATTGTTTGTGTGTTGCTTCTTCTTCCTATTGTTTGCAAATTGCTTCTTCTTGTTGTTTGCATGCGGCTTCTTCTCTCCTAATGGCAAGTTCTTGTTGTTTTTGTTAAATTTCCTCTTCTTGTTGCCTCTGAGTTGCTTCTTGTTGTTGTTGATCTAGATTGCTCTGTCCAAATCCCAGTCCTGATTTGACTTTAGCATGTTTAGATGGAGGTTGTATAGATTCTAAGATACCTTCTTTTCTTTTTCCTATAGGACCACTACCACCATATCCCATTTTCTGCATTATATCATATCCTTTTCCATATTTCTCTATTGGGATGCTGACATTGTTAACCTTTGGTTGAATTTATTCTTCATCCTTGTATAATCATTGTTAAATATCTTTATCCTGGGTTTCCTCAGCCAGAGTCCATGTTTTTACAAATGATCCATCAAGTATTTTAATTGTTTTTTAGATTGGTTGTTGTCTTGATGTTAATGGCTTTCCTTATGATTTTTGAGAGAGTGGTAAATCTAGTAATGAATATTCTCCTACCCCTTTGTCTTTCAGTTTCACCTTTTTCTCAAAACTTGTGAAGATTGAGGCGAATGTCTTCTCTTTGGATGGTGCACTAGAAGAAGATGCTTCTCTATTGTGTGGAACAATAACCTCTTTCACTGGTTTCAGATTACTTCAATATTGGAAAGGATTTGAGTCTACTGAAATTGTGATTTCTTACTCATTGTAAGGAAACTTTAAGAACTAGTGATAAGTTTGGGGAATAGATTTCATGTCATGGATCCATGACCTGCCTAGGAGTATGTTGTAGGATAAATTCAGGTCCAAAACTTGACACAATGTATCTTTTTATACGAGTCCTACTTTGATCGGAAACACTACTATTCCTTTGGAGGAACTCTCTTCTTCATTATAAGCTTTTATTGTGATCTTTTTGTGAGGATCAAATGCATCTTTGAAATAGCCTAAGGAATGAACAAGACTTGTTGATAAAATATTTAGGCCATCTCCTCCATCTATTAGGACACATTTTACTTGTGTTTTATGAATAATAACTTTAATATGCAAGGGAGCATTATGTGGATGTTGTAAAGACATGTCATCATATTCAGTGAAGGATAGACAATGAGGCACCGTTAGGTTTCCCACCATGGTTTAGAATTGATCAACACCCAAATCTTTGAGGACTGTGGTATCTACTAGAGCTCTTTCTAAAACATCTTTATGTGTGGGTGACAGTTTTAAAAGATCTAGTATTGATATTTGCATGGGGGTCTTCTACAATTGATCCACTAAATTATATCGTTTATAAAAGGATGGTGTGTTGGTTCTAGGACCCGACAAAGTGATCTTAGCTTTACTTCTTGTGATGGCATGTGCAAGTTCCAGTTGTTGCTTCTCCTTGACTACAATAATGTTAACCACATTATTGTAGGTGTGCGCATAGTTCACTTTTTCTTTGCCCTTGTTATTCGGTAGTGTTGAGGTTACTCCCTTCTCATAATTTGGTAATGGAGTTTTCAACGTAGTGTGTGATTTGTTTGTTTTATGGCCATCCACAATTATAACCTCATTTTCTATCAAATCTTGAATGGCATGTTTCAATAATTGACAATCATTTGTTTGATGTCCTTTACTTTGACGATAATCACAATAATGATTGTCATTTCCACCATTCAGATTTAGCCTTTGGCTCGAAATCTCTTATTTCTGGTAATGTAATCAATTTATTTGTGAGGAGTGTTTTTAATGATGATTTGAGTGGCTCACCAATAGGTGTGAACTTTTTGCGAAAAGTGTGAAAGGTGGTTTAGGTTTATTATTGTTTTGATTAACCACCGTTGTATGAATTGATAGATTAGATATGGGCTGTTTTAGTTTTAAATTGTTAGCACCCAGTATTTTGCCATTGACAAAGTTTCTATTCCTATTCCAAAACTTGGTTTTTCCATTGCTATTGTTATTATTGTTAGAATTAGTTCCTTCTTTATAAAGTTTTAACACTCATTTCTTAACCAAAGCTTCCTTGATCTTGATTCCATTTTCAATCATCTTGTTAAAACTTGGTGGACATTGCAACTTGAGTCTATAACTCATTTCCTCATTTAGATTGTTAATGAAAATATCCATTTTTTTATTATTAGACATAGGATGAGGATATCTTGCAAACAATCATCTCCACCTTTGCAAAAATGTCATGAATGGTTCTCCATTTTTTTGTTTTGTGTTGCACAAGTCCAACATGGTTATCTCATGTTGGATGTTATATGAGTATTGAGATACAAAATTGTCCACCAATTTTTCAAATGTTCTAATGCCAGGTGGGAGTTTAGAGAACCACTCCATGGCTTGTCCGCCTAAACTCTTTGGGATTAACCTTATTAGATAAGTGTCTTTATGTGCAAACTCCATGCTCATTGTGCAAAATTACCTCATGTGGTCTTGTGGATTAGTTCTACCATTATATTTGTCATATTTAGGGATTTCACAATTTAGAGGGAATGGTATCCTATTTAGATTCTTGTCAAATGGATAAGGGTAGATATCTTGCAACAAATACCTCTTTGTGGTTCCTCTTTGCATATCTTGAATTTGTGTTTGAAGTGCTTGTATTTTTTGCGTAAGAGTTAAAAGGAGATTATCTACATTATTCCTTGTTTCATTGTCTTGGTTGTTCTAAATCCTTTCATCATGAGTATTACTGGTATCATTTTGAGTCTCGCTTGTTCTTTCACTTTGTTTCAATCACGTGACATCAAAGTCATGAAGGAAATTAACACCTTGATGTGCAAACATGAGGAAACATTTCTCTTTATCCAGTTTCAAGACATTTTCCATGAATTTACCAAATTTTAGATCTTGTTGTGCTTCTTTGATTGTTTCCTCAGTTATTTCCTCATCATCATCATCTTGATTGCGAGATCTATAGAAATGATTTTTATCAGCCATCGTAGATTTTTGTTTTTGCTTATGCTATTTTAGTTTCCTTTTCTATTTTCTTATCAAAACTGGCATACAAGTGATTGGGAATTTAAGCTTTGATCTTCGGTATAAGTGCTAATTCAATGTGATTTAACCAAGTTAGATAGGAATGAGTTATCCTATTGATACACCAAGGATCAATCAGATCTAAAGCTTAGTCTTATAATGAGGAATGATAGAATCCAGATAAAGAAATTGTGCCAAAGATTTGATAGTGAGATAACGATTATGCACTTAGGATGATATGATCTCAGATATGTCTAAAGATTTTCACTTGTAAAAATAGGTTTTACCTTTTTTTATGACCAATCTAATGAACAAATGCACTAAAAAAAATCCTCGATGTGATAGACGGTATAACCGATGCGCTACATTGTCCTATCAATGCACTAATCTATCTTGACAATACACTAAATTGGGTTTTATATGTAATGTGATACTCTGTTTTTATGATGTACTAATGTGGGGTCTAGGTGCACTACTCTGTAATCTGAATATGCTATTTTGTGATAGTAGAGTGTTAACCTATGGTACTGATGTGCTAAAATATGGTCTATATACATTACTATTTAGTCTCAATGCGCTAATCTATGTTATCAATACACTGAAATATGGTTTGAATATGCTTGTGTTTAGTTTCAATGCGCTATTTTGTGTTGATGATGTGCTAAACTATTCTATAAAGTTCAGTGTGAAATAGTCTGATAGTTTGAAGTTTAGTTTTGACTATTTGAGTGTGTTTCAATGGATGATATTTTTGATTGCTAATTTGAAAACACAGAAGAAAAATTTCAAGTAGTTGTTTTTGTTTTATCCTAAATTCTAAACACTGAGTGTATGTTCAAGGCTCAAATAAAGCCAAAGATTTCCATGGGTTTGCACAAAGAAAACACTTCAAGTAGTTCAATCCTAAGGAGGCAGATACAATGCGATCCCTCAGTCCACAACCTGGAATCTCCGTGCCACAAATGTAAACACCTTAAGGGGGATATCCACTTTTGCCATTGTCGAGAGGTGGTAGATAGGGGTCTCTAGGACTGGAAGGATAACCTGATCACCCTTTCCTTAGAAGACTACAAGTAGTCTATACAAAGTCAAGGATTTGTGCCTTTTCTCCAAAGATCCAAATGGTGAGTATCTTGGGGGAAAAGCCTGATATCCCCTTGTGCTGAAATTATTGCACCAAGGCTTAAAAAGGTGGCTTCTACTCTAATGGTGCTAGCAAGGGCATCCATTCGATGCATCAGGGTATAAATTCAATTAAGAGGTCTCCTAGCCTTGAAAACTAAGGTTTGATATACCCCAAGGTATGGAGGAGAGCTATTCCCAAGCACTATTATTGACTTCAATTTTCATTGAAATCACTTTTATTTTATAGTGGGTTAGATGAACTTAGCTTTAGCTATTCCCACTTGGATCATTCCGCTCTCACCTAGCCTTAAGGGCTACTCGGGAGGGCAAGTCCGCTATAGTTATTGCACTACTTAAAATGAAGGATTTGATGAGTCTGATTTTCTGATCACCCAATTAAGGGGAGAGCATAATCACCTATCATCTCAAACACATAAGAAATGATGTTTATGGATCCCCTAATTATACTATGTGCTTAAATTAAACCAATAAATGCAATACTTGAGTGGTTGCAAACAACATTAGTAGTTTCAATTAGAAGTCTTTGACTACATAGTATTTTTCAATCTTAGTATCTGGTAGCATAAAAGTAATTGCAAAATAGAAAGATGTAAATTAGCCTCTAGAAATTAAAATTTTGCAAGCAAAAATGAAAGTGCTAAAACAACTCATCTATGCACTAGTTTGTGCTATGAATGCACTTTTCAGCATTAGCTATGTGCTATTTTGTATCACCTATGTGCTATTCTATGAATGGTATGCACTATTCTGTATATGCTATGCGCTATTCTGTGTATATTTTTTGCTATTATGTGAAAAAATGCACTAAATAAGTAAAACAAAATAGGGAACAAAATCAAATCCTATTAAAGAGTTGTCGTTTGGTATAGATGTGTTGTTCTAGGTGACGTATCCACTAAAAAAAAAGTTGAATATGCTAATCTGTAAACTCAATACGTCAAGATTTTTCACCAAATGCTAGATTGGGTCCTCAGATGCACCTATCAAGAAAAACCTGTGAGAAAGATATCAAAATTTGGGGCAAGGGCCCCATGGTGGGTGCCAGAAAAATGCATGTAAAATTATGTGTATTAATCCATTCAACAAACATTAAACACGACATTCAATGAAACATTACATTAGAGAGTAAAATAAAATAAAAAAGATAAATAACACTCCCTAAAACTGTCTCATTGCTCTCTATTCTCAAGGATCTTGCAAGTTTAAAGGTTGGCTCTCAGCTGCATGATCTGCAATATGACTAACTAAGAAAAGAGAATGAAATGATGCAATCCTATGATAAATAAATGAAATGTAATTCTAAATTATCATGATATCTATGCTAAAGATGCAATGAGTGCCATTATCACAATGCAATGATACTATTGATATACTAGGCTATGATACTAAAACTATGAGAATGATGCTAAGTGATGAGCTAAAATAATAGCTCTTTTATTTCTATGACTAATAAGTTTTTCTTGTGTTTTAAGTTGCATAATGGGACAATGTGAAGGTCATAGGATATATCAGAGTTTTGATTATGTGCATATTGAATGATAGCTAAACCCACCAAACCTTGTATTATTTTGACTAAATATTCCTATAGCTATGCAGATTATTATGGTAATATCATGTGTGGATGTATAAATGTTGTGATTGATGAGAAATGGATATATATATATATATATATATATATATATATATATATATATGCTTGCATGTTCTAACCTTTGATGCAGGAGTAAATAAGTTGCTGTAAAAGTGGTCAAGTTAAGCCAGATGGAGAATCGCACCATGCAAATAGTTAGAGATATTTTGAGGCAGTTGAGCTTTAAGACAATGAAGATGATGGTGTTTGAGTGAAGTGATCAAGGAATAGTGAGGTAGTACTAGACTCATTTATGATTGTCTTCAGCAAGCAATGATCTAGTAAAAACCGTCGTGCTATATTCTTGGCTGCATGGTAATAAAGTCCCATGTTCTCTATGGTTGACTTCTTCTTCTTGTTGTAATAAAAGTTTCCGCCTAGTTTCATGGGCATGATCTAAGTAATTGAAAGTTTGTTATAACTTTCTTATAAATAAAGATTTGTACCTCTTCATAGAGGTTAGACAAAGTTTTCAGAGTTAGAAGTATTTCTCTTATTTTATGCATTGTATCAACTCTTAGAAAATGAATAAAGACTATATTATTCTGAGCATATAGAATCATTTTGAGGTCTGGATACAATCATCCAAGAGGTCCCACTTGGTGAGTACTCCTTTGTAATTGTTAAATTACACTTTCTTTTGTTGTAGTAGATATTTGGGCAATTGACTGTTCCTATAGCCACTGAAACTAGATCCTGTGACTGTTCCTGCAGCCAAAGCAGACAGAGTAGTCCCTATTTGTTAGCTTTGAACTTAGTTAACAATTTTTTTTTTAGAATCATCTGTTAATATGAATATTTCCTGTAGCCATCATTTTTCATATTTTTGCATGTTTAATTCAGTAGATTCTGTTGTTGCAGCAGAATAGAGTGACTCTTATCGGAACTTAGTGCATAGACAATGCATGCCCATTTCAAGTAATACGTCCCTGGGTTGACCAGTAAATGAACCTTAGTCATGGAAATGATAGCTACTCAGAATGGATGACCAATCCCTGAGTTAAGAATTTAAGTCTAGTTATTGTTCTAATTAGCAAGGCAAACATTTTTGGTGTTGTTGCTGGGGATGGTGCCAAACTAAGAACTTGCCATAGTCATGATTTTTTAAAAGTTTTTAGTATAGTTGGTTTTCAATTATTTCACATGAATCTGCATGCATAGATGAAGAAGAGATACTCATGAAAGATTCCTTCCTAACTATCATGATCATAGAAGGCTCAATCCATATGAAGCACTAGATGTAAACCCTTTTGCTGCACTTTATCAAGCCCCGGATAATTTGAACCATCCTACATTTCAAATTTTAGAGAACAACCTTCATTTCCTCTTTGGACCACCTGACGAGGATCCTTGCCCTATAGCTGCTCATCAAGGACCAATGATAACCCACCTCCACCTGTTAACCCACATTTGAGTTCTCCATTTACGATTTGCATGATAATGCTAACCTCAAGAACATTCCATCTTCTTCTTTACCTAAATTTTATGGATTGGTGATAGAAAACCCCGATACTTTTTTGTTTGAATTTGATGTCCTTTGTAGGAGTTATGACTACACTACAGATGCCCATAGAGTAAAATATTCCTTGTTACTTTGAAAGAATCTACTTTGAGATGGTTTATGAGTCTAGGGAGTAGTACAATCAATACATGGGATGAGATGAAACAATTATTTTTTGAGAAATATAAAGATTATTGTCGGGGGACTGACTGCCATGAAGATGATATATTTAGAATTACACAAAAGGAGGATGAGAGCCTAGAATATTATCTCGAGAGATTTTTATTTTGTGTTAAGAAGTCCAAGCATAGTACTTTAAATAAAGAATCTCTTAAGTTAATATTTTTGAGAGGGATCAATGAGGAATACACAGATGCCTTAGACCTCATGGGAGGTGGAGATATAACTCAATCCACACGAAATGACATCGGCCAAATTTTTCAAAAGTATTCCAGAGCCACTACTAAGAAGAATAGGCATTCTAAGCTGGGAGTGTCTTCATCAACATCCAGTAATGGAGTGTCACAAATGGAGCTCAGTCATCTTTTGAAAGATTTTAAAGAAGATATCATAAACAATATGGCCACTTAGTTAGAAACACTTCAAGCTAAGAAGAAGCATGAGGAAGATGAGGCAATGCTTGTAAATTTTTTTCCACATTGTAGGTAGAAGAAGAGGTACTATAGATGAAAGTTGGTTGCAAATCTTGATGTTCCCGAGTTTAAGTTAATATATGGAGATGATGAACAACTCTTTTATGTTTCTCAAAGAAGGTCAAATTTTTCAAGAAATGGTATGCCTCTTGATCCATTGTATTTTTCTAGTCATAATGGGAATTTTTATGCACAAAATAATTAGTGGCAAACTCCATATGCTCAAAATTTTGGAAATTATAAACCACAAAATTGGTATAACCCTTAAGGTAAAGGGAAAAATTTTTCCAATCAATCTCCACAATGGCAACAACCACATGGAAATTGGTCTCAATCTCAAGGACCATGGTGATAGGGAGGGGTTCTCAAAGAGAGTCTATCCTTACTCAATATGAAGTTGAGTGTTGTGTTAGTGGGATCCCTTCACTCTACATTGGTATTTCAACAAATTAAAATATTTAAAATCTCTAGGAGTGCTCCCAATCAAATTATGCTCAATGACTATTCAGACATGGTTGTGATTCACAAGGGTAAATCCAACCTCAAATTAGAAATCTTCTAACATATGCTTGCAGGGGTTGTAGTAGGTGTTCTTAAGGTTTTTCCATGCCAATGAATGTGTTTTTCTTTTTTTTTTCATTCATTCCTTCATCGCTCCTTCTTTCTCCTATTTTCTAGGCCTAGTAGCCCTAGAGCCCTAATTAGCCCTACCTAACTGGTTTTTGTGGAATTACTCAAAAATGCATCAAAGACCTCGGAAAAATATTTTATGACCTGAGTACCCTTTTGGATGAACTTTTGGATTCATCCAATGGCAAAGTCAAGTCTGTCCATACAGGCACGGAACCCAAAATAGGTATTTTTGAATGGTTTTGATGCTTAGTTGTCTTCTTCAAAGGGTTTTATGTCTTCCCTGGTCTGCCACACCTCCAATATTCCACATAGGCTCTTCCACACCATCCTTACTTGGGCCAAACACTTCGCATCTTCAAAATTGACCAACCCTGCAAGCACTAGCAATTTTTCAATCATTTTCCTAACCGAGCTATGACTGAGCTCGCCTAGGAAATGATGTCAAATGGCATTTTAATGACCTCCAAACCAAAACAAAACTTATATACACTATAAAAAGTTTCCATGGCTGAAGTCCCAAGGGTTATGGAGCAAAACTCAAAGGCCTTCAAGCTGGAACCATGTTTGGGCTCTACAACCCTTGCTTAGGCCGAGAGCAATTTAAAATCAAATATTCAATTCAAACCTGCACTAGAAACTATCTCAGATATTTTTTGAGCACTACAAATAAATTTACAAAGAAAACATCAAAGAACAGTAATGAATTCAATCCATGAAGTAAAGATTGCTGCTCAAAATTTGAGAAAATGCAAGGTAAAATCTGGAAAAAGGTCTTCACAATGTATTCCAATTTGCTCAAGGCGTTCACCAACCTATTTACATTCATTCTCAAAGAATTTATATTCCATATAGATCCTAACCAACTCTCCATCAATTTCGTAACCACCGATGTGCTCAAACTTTCAAAAAGTTGCTCAAAAGTTGTAAAATGTTGTCGAGCAACATTGACAACTTTTGCCAAAAAATGCATTTTTGCATTTTATGCATTGTCACTCATCCTAAACCTCCTAGAATGACCTAAAAACACTAAAATGACACGTATCAATGCCAAATGAGGCTTTTAAAGACATTTGACACCAAAATGCAAGTTTATGCCATTTTAGGCTTACAAGGGCTCATAAGCCAAAATTGAGTAAATACATGATCTAATTGAAATTAATCCTCCAAATGCATATCAAACACACATGTGGACCTATGAGTAGTCTATTATTCACAAACCTAAACCAAACTAAAGACTGACACACCAAAGTCTATAAAATACACTCAAAACTAGGTGCTCATGCACCATAGTCCCCCAATGAGAAAGAAGTCAAGTGACTCCTTTAGGAAACAAAGAAAGGGGAACTCCAAGCTTAGAAAAGTCTGTCTTAGGTACCCAAGTAGCTTCAGATGCTAGAAGGTTCTTCCATTTAATCAAGTGCTCCATATAGACGGTATGCCTTATTTTCTTGAAAACTCTAGAATCTAACACCTTCTCGGCTTGTGGCATGGGTGCAGGTGGTAAGGGAAGGTTTGAAAGTGCTTGAGAGATCTTTGAGGCTCTAATACCTTCCTTTGGAAGTGTTCCCTTACACTGCACCAAATCTGCAACATTGAAGATGGGAGATAAAGCCATATCTCCGGGTAGGTCTAGTTTGTAAGCATTGTTGCCATATTTTGCCAAGATTTTACAAGGACCAATCCTCCTCATCTAAAGTTTACTAGGGATACCTTTCTGAAGTCTTTCTTTGTTAAATTAAACCATGACCATGTCCCTAGTTGCAAATTGTACATCCTTTCTTCTCTCATCTACTTTTTCCTTGATTCTTTGAGAGGTGTCTAGTAGGGCTGTCCTAACCTGCTCATGAATCTCTTGTAAGGATTGAGCCATGTCCATAGCATGTTCACTTTGTTGTCCCATCTTTCTAACATCTTTGAGCTCCAAAACACCTCTAAGATGAAGGCCATACACAATCTCAAAAGGGCTTTTACTGGTTGACCTATTCACACTTTCATTGTAGGCAAACTCAACTTGATGGATGATCTGATCCATAATCCTTTGTCAGACATCTAAGAAGGTTTCCAAGTGCTCTATTGACCACCTCTATTTGGTCATCCATTTGTGGATGATAGGATGAACTAAAAGACAAGTTATTACCCAATCTCTACCATAAAGCCTTCCAAATATGACCAATAAACTTTGCATCTCTATCTGATACAATGCTGATAGGTAAACCATGAATTCTAATAACCTCCTTGAAAAAAAAATGAGCAATGTGACTAGCATCATGAGTGACCTTACATGGAATAAAATGGGCCATCTTGCTAAACCTATCTACTAGTACATAGATGCTATCAAAACTTGATTTGGTTTTAGGAAAACCAACAACAAAATCCATACTTACACACTCCCATGGTTAGTTTGGGATAGGTAAAGGCTAATAAAGACCAGCATTGGAAGAGGTACCTTTAGCTCTTTGGAAAACCACACACTTTTCAACATATTTCTTGATATCTCTTTGCATCTTAGGCCAATAGTAGAGTCTTTGGACAAGTTCCAAAGTCTTGTTCAAACCAAAATATACACTTAGACATCCATTGTGCTTCTCTTGCATCAAATTTTCTCTCATAGACCCTTTAGGTACACATAGTTGTGTTCCCTTAAACAAAACTCCATCTTGTAAGGTGTAATATGCATATTCACTATGAAAATGGTTTCCAAACTCTTGACAAACCTTGTAGGTAGCAACAAAGTCTTCATCATCTTGATATAAATCCCTGAAACTATCCACTCCAATACTTTTGAGCTGCACTTCTTGCACTGCTAGCAACCTTCTACTTAATGCATCACATACTTTATTACATTATCCTTTCTTGTGTTTAATGGTAAATGTATATGACTGCAAATACTCTACCCATTTAATATGCCTATGATTCAACTTTTCTTGAGAATTGAGAAAGCTAAGAGCTTGATTATCAGTATAAACCACAAATTCCTTAGGCAGAAAATAATGCCTCCATTTTCTAAGAGATTGAACAAGTGCATACAACTCCAAATCATAAGAGGAATACTTTTTCTTTGCATCATTGAGCTTCTCAATGAAAAATGCAACTGGTCTATTGTCTTAGCTTAAAACTGCTCCAACCATTATGTTGCTTGCATCACATTCAATGGTGAAGAGCTTGTCAAAGCTTGGAAGAATGAGTACCAGTTGAGTAGCCACCTTTGTCTTCAAGAGATCAAATCCTCTTTGTGCTTCTTTTGTCCATTGAAACTTGGTTTTAATACCTCCTTTGATTGTATTAAGCATGGGTGCACATATTTCAATAAATCCTCTGATGAACTTCCTATAGAATTGTGCCAAGCCATGAAAACGTCTTACTTGAATTTATGTCTTAGGTGTAGGTGAATTGAGTATGGATTCCACCTTAGAGGTATCTATCTTCAAATCACCTCTTGAGATTACAAACCCAAGATATATCAATTCCTGTTTCATAAACTCATATTTCTCCAAATTGATGGTTAGTTGCTCATCACATAGTTTCCTCAATACAATCTCTATATTCTTAAGATGTTCATCTTTAAACTTGCTAAAAATCAAGATGTCATCTAAGTAAACAACAAAAAATTTACCAATATAGTCCTTGAGTACTTCATTCATGAGTCTCATGAATGTGCTAGGACTGTTTGTAAGTGCAAGTGACGTAACAAGCCATTCATAAAGTTCTTTTGTGGTCTTGAAGGCTGTCTTCCATTCATCACCCTCCTTGATTCTGATTTGGTGGTAACCACTCTTGAGGTCTATCTTGGTGAAGTATTCAGCACCTCCTAAACAATCCATCAAATCTTCAATCCTTGGAATGGGAAACCTATACCTAATTGTAATTTGGTTTATGGCTCTAGAATCAGTGCAAAGTCTCCAAGTACCTCCCTTCTTTGGGGCCAAAATAGTGGGTACTGCACATGGGCTGATGCTCTTCCTTATTAGTCCATTGTCTAAGAGTTCTTGTATTTGCTTGGCTACCTCCTTGTTTTGATCCGGTGTCATTTTATAGGCTGCCTTATTGGGCAATGAAGCTTCAGGTATGAAGTCAATTTGGTGACTTATGGCATGTTGAGGAGGCAATGTTGCTAGTGTTCCATCATTGATAATGTCCTTAAACTGATTTAGGACCCACTGCACTTCTTTGGGAATGCATACTTTCTTCTCCTTGTTGTCTTCTTTTGGTTTTACCATAATTGCAAACCCCACTCCTTCTCCTTTCTTGAGTATATTAATGAAATCCTTCTCACCAACTAGTAGCACATTAGAACCCTTTAATCTACCCTCTTCTTGATCTCCTATGGACTGAATTTTATAGGTGATTCCATCCTTGAGAAAAGTATAGGCATTCTTCTCTCCACGGTGTATTGCTTTTCTATCAAATTGCCATGGCCTACCTAGGAGTAGGTTCTAAGCATCCATTGGCAAGATGTACCATAGGATTCTATCCTTGTAGCCTCCTATAGTGAACTCCACCCAAGTTTGTTCATTCACAAAAACATGATGCCCCTTGTTGAGCCAAGTAACCATATAAGGATCACTATGTGGTATTCTTTGTAGGTTGAACTTACTCACTGCTTCCTTTGACACTATGTTATCTATGGAACTTGAGTCCACCACCTCTCTACATACCTTTCCCATGATCTTGAATTTTATCCTAAACAAGGATCTCCTTTGTGGTGCAGGAGCACCTATGGAGCACCTATGAAGACCTATGGAGGCAAGGTGCACTAGGGTCATTGATAGGCCCTCATGAAGAATAAATGAGTAATGAAGTCTAAAATTCCTTTAAGTTCTTAAAACAATGTAATCATGGCCATTAGAGCCAATAAATGCAATGAATTGTAATAGAAAGGTCAAAAAGTGTAAAATTGTCAAAATTGGCAATTAGGCCTAGAAAGGGCTAAAATTGGGTTTTGAAGGGTAGAATAGGTTTGTGAGGAATAAAACATGTTTGAAATTTTTATAAGGTCATATTAAGAGCATTTTTATGTGTTGGTAGAGTTAGGGGTCAAGTTGTTTCATATTGACAACTTTGTTTGTCAAATGACAACTTTTTGAGCAACTTTTATTGTCAAAATTGCAAAAAATGACAAAAATAGGTGGTTAGAGGTAGTTGGGTGGTTATGGTTTGGTCTTGAAGGCCAAAAATGATATAAATTATTTTAAAACAATGATATGGAGGGATATGGTGAGTGTTTGGTCGAAGACAATCATTTGGAGCAATAAAAACCATATTTTGATGTGCATTTTCTGAGTTTTCAACATGGACAGTCAGATCTTTTGTTAATTTTGATGCATTTCATGTTTGTATTTTGAAATATTATTTTTTGTGGATGATAAAGGAATGATAAAATTTTTTTTTGGAGGTGGTGGCATTTGATTTGGTGTTCATTTGATAAAGATATCAAAGTTTTACTAAAATCTGCCAAAACCTTGAACTAGGGTAACTAGTGGCTTCATAAATGTGATATCTTTTGTTTTATACTTAACCAATCCTCATTTTGGGAAGGAATGAGGCCAAGGATGTATTATACCTATCCAACATGTTTTCAGGGTTCCATGAAGGAGATGGCATGTGCATACAAGAGGTTTTTATGACTGTTGCAGTCCCAAGGGCAGATTGACTGTTACAGTCAAATGGTGGAGGCTTTGTTTGATATGACAAAGTGTATGATGGACAGGAGGGATTAAAGAAGTGTTGGTTGGTGTTTTTAAAACCTTCCTAAGGTGTTGGAGGAAGTGGAGTGCCCAAGGAAGGGCTTAAAACTAGTGGGTTTCCCAAGATAGCAGCAACCTATCATAGTGTGACAGAATGACAGTCATAGGAAAATGTAGCGTGACGCAGGGACCATATCTCTAAGTTTAACCATTGGATTTTTCTAAATTTTGTATATGTTGTTCCAAAAAAATTTCTTAATAATATCACTAGAGCGATTGATAAGTTTAGAATCGGAGCAAAAGTTATATATCTCTGTGTATAGGTATATCTAAGAGGACAACAAGAAGGTAACTTTGGTTTTATTTAATCAAAGTGTTAAGTATCTTTGTCTTGAGAACCTATTTTGGAGTCTAGTGGATCGTAAGACTTCCAAATTCAATGTGGTAAGAGTATACCTTGGGGTTAGGGTATGGAGGAGGCTTAATAGTCAAGTATTTATTCTAGAGTAGGGTCTAAAGGTTTGAGTAGGTTACAAAACATTGAGAGTGCAGTCTTAGTCATATTGATGAGATGATCAATCATGATCAATAGAAGTTGGGATGGGAAGTTGGTTTTACCTATCATGTAGAAGGATCCTCTTATGTGTCTCCTTGAGTGACTTAACCCTTGATAGGTCTAGAGTAGGGGATCTCTCTGCATCACTTTGGCTAGGTTCCTCCTTAACCAGTTCCTTAATCAAGACTCTTCTTATCATAAGATTCTCTCCAACCTCTGAATCTAAACTTACTTCTGATGCCTTCATGTTTGCTGCATCTTCTTGAGCATAATTTACTCTCCTCTCACCTCCTTGGGATGAAGAAGGATTCTTAGGACATCTATAGGTCGAGTGTCCAAGTTGATGGCAATTGTAGCACTTCATTGTGGAAAAATATGACCCTCTTCCTGATCCACTAGACCTTCCTCTACTAGAGTTGCTAGATCCCCTTCCTCTATAGATACTTTTTCTATTGGAATCCCCACTTTTCTCTACCAACTTGGATTCCCCTTGGGACCAAATATCTACAATTCTTCCACCAAAGCTACCTCTCTGACCTCTGCCATCTCTTCCCCTACCTCTACCTCTATTTATTTGTTCTTGTTTCTTTTTGCTCTTCTCTTCCACCTCGAGTGCCAATTGATAGCACTTATGAACGGTACTAGGACATAACAAACTCAATTCTTCTTGAATATTCCATCTCAAGCCATTCAAGTATCTATCCACCTTGATGCTTTCATCTTCCACCACCTTGGATCTCAGACACAAATTTTGAAATTCCTCAGTGTAGCTGCTCACATCTAAGTCTCTTTGTCTCAAGTTTTGTCTCCTCTTGCACAATTGGATTTCATAATATTCAGGGATATATGCTTCTTTCACCTTGGCTAGCATTCCTTTCCAAGTGGCTATTGGGTTCTTACCCTCCTTTTGCCTCTCCTCTTGGATGAACTTCCACCAAGTCAAGGATGCTCCTCTCAATCTAGATTTGGCTACCTTCACCTTTTGTGTCTCACTGATCCCATCACATTCAAAGTGATTCTCCAATCCTTCAATCCATTCCATGACTACTTTTGGTTCCATTTTTCCACAAAAAAGTGGCACTCCTTCCAAAGATTTTTCTCCTAAGGCTTTGATGGCTCCAAGGAAAGGTTCTTCAGGTAGAATAGGATCTGGTTCAGGTATTCTATCCTCTTCTACTACTTCTTTACCCTTCCCTTCATTGACCTTGATTGTCACTTTCTTAGTCTTGTCTTCAACTGCATCTAGTTTGCTCTCCAACTGTTGTAATCTTACCCCGAGGAGTCTATTCTCTTCCTCTTGATCTTCTACCTTCTTATCTAATTTTACATTGGTCACCATCCTTAGACTATTTTCTCCTATTGACTCAGTGTCTGACATGAATTGGCTTCTTCCCAAATCTTGGTTGCTCTGATACCACTTTGATAGGGAGGGGTTCTCAAAGAGAGTCTATCATTACTCAATAGGAAGTTGAGTGTTGTGTTAGTGGGATCCCTTCACTCTATATTGGTCTTTCAACAAATAAAAAAATTTAAACTCTCTAGGAGTTCTCCCAATCAAATTATGCTCAATGACTGTTCAGGGATGGTTGTGATTCCCAAGGGTAAATCCAACCTCAAACTGGCAATATTCTAACATATGCTTACAGGGGTTGTAGTAGGTGTTCTTAAGGTTTTTCCATGCTAATCAATGTGTTTTTCAATTGGTTTTCATTCATTCCTTCATCACTCCCTCTTTCTCCTATTTTCTAGGCCTAATAGCCCTAGAGCCCCAATTAGCCCTACCTAACCAGTTTTTGTGGAATTACTCAAAAATGTATCAAAGAACCTAGAAAACTCTTTTATGATCTGAGTACCCTTTTGGATGAACTTCTGGATTCATCTGATGGCAAAGTTAGGTCTATCTGTACATTTACAAAACCCAAAATAGGTATTTTTGAAGGGTTTTGATGCTTAGTTGTCTTCTTCAAAGGGTTTTATGTCTTCCCTAGTTTTCCACATTTGGAACCTTCCACATACGCTCTTCCACACCCTCCTTACTCATTCCAAACACTTCGCATCTTCAAAACTAACCAACCCTACAAGCACTTGCAAATTTTCAATCATTTTCCTAATCAGGCTATGACTGAGCTCGCCTAGGAAATGATGTCAAATGGCCTTGTAATGACCTCCAAACCAAAAAAAAGCTTATATACACTGTAAAAAGGTTCCATGTCTTGAGTCCGAATGCTTATGGAGCAAAACTCAAAGGACTTCAAGCTAGAACCATGTTTGGGCTCTAAACCCCTTGCTTAGGCCGAAAGCAATGTAAAATCAAATATTCAATTCAAACCTGCACTAGAAACTATCTCAGATACCTCTTGAGTACTAAAAAGACATGTACAAAGAAAACATAAAATAACAATAATGAAATCAAACCATGAAGTAAAAAGTGTTGCTAAAAATTTGAGAAAATGCAAGGTAAAATCTGGAAAAAGGTCGTCACAATGTATTCCAATTTGCTCAAGGCGTACTCCAACCTATTTACATTCATTATCAAAGTATTTATATGACATATATATCCTAACCAACTCTCCTTTGGTTTCCTGACCACCGATGCTCAAACTTTCAAAAAGTTGCTCAAAAGTTGTAAAATGTTGTCAAGCAACATTGACAACTTTAGCGAAAAAGTGCATTTTTGCATTTTATGCATTGTCACTCATCCTAAACCTCCTAGAATGAATTATAAACACTAAAATAACATGTATCAATTCCAAATGAGGATTTTCAAGATATTTGACACCAAAATGCAAGTTTATGTCATTTTAGGCTTACAAGGGCTCATAAGCCAAAATTGAGCAAATACATGATCTAATTGACATTCATCCTGCAAATGCATATCAAACACACATGTGGACCTATGAGTAGTCCATTATTCATAAAACTAAACCAAAATAAATTCTAACACACCAAAGTCTAGAAAATGCACTCAAAACTAGGTGCTCTTGCACCACATGGCAACCATCACAAGGGAATTGGCAACCTGCTCCTTAATGGAGAGGAGGTCAACAATGGTCAAATAAATCTTCTAGGTATCAAAAACCACTACAATATCCTCAACAACCTACTATAATGCCACCTCCTTCTCCTATTTCTGCCCCATCTAAACCCACATAGCTGCCCACTCAACCTATGCCAAATCCTAATAGAAAGCCCCAACAACAACAACAAATATATTCAACTGATCCTACTCAGTACCCTACATATTCACTTAATATAAGTGATATTCACCTTAGATCCAAGACAAATTTTCCTAACCCATCTTCTCTAGTTACCAAAGGAAAAGGAATATCTAGTCCAACAAACCAAATTCCTTAGAATCAACAACCTACCAATTCACCATCAGTTACTAAAATGCCCCCATTTCCTCAAAGGCTGCTAAGCTGAAGAGAGTCATCAACAAAAGGATATAAATTTTGATATTATTGATCAGCTGAAACACATATGTGTTAAGATTCCATTATTCCAAGCTATTAAGGATGTCCCTATCTATGACAAAGCAATTAAAGAAGCATGTTTAAAGAAACCTAGTAGGAAGAAAAAAGATCGATAAATAGTGCATGTAATGGGTCAACTGGCTGATTTTATGTTGGGAAAGGTTTCAATACCTAAATATTCTGACCCTGGTAGTCCTATTGTGAAAATAGTCATTAAAAGAATGCACTAATAGATTTAGGAGCAGCCATCAATGTAATGACTAAGGATAACATGCAAAAACTTAACACAACCAGTCTCAGATCTACTCCTATGGTCCCGCAGCTTGTTGACAATTCTACAGTCTGACCTGACTATATGATTGAATATGTTGTGGTTACTATAGATTCTTGGGAATATCCGACAGAATTTATGATATTATCTCCTAAAGCTACATTGAAGGGATATATGGTCATCTTAGGGAGACCTTGACTTGTTATATTTGATGCATATATTGGATGTCGATCTGGGGATATGACTATTTCTGATGGAAATTCCACTAAAAATCTTTCGCTGTATTCGCCTACTCAGCCCCAACTTGATCAAGAACAAGTTGTTTGGTCTGACATGGGGGAGGAATTGGAAGGAGAAGTAAACTTTGTTAGCCATCTTATGATGATTAATAGAGAATCATTTATACTTCAGGATGAAGATTCTGTGCTTTCTAATATTCTAGAAAATCAGTATGGGTTGGAGCAGCAATCACAAGAGCTAACATAATGTAGTACAACATCGGATTTTAATGCAGCCACTGACATATTGCATACCTTGTTGCCGCAGGAAGTTTGCACTTCTTATCTTTTTGAAGCAGCTCAGATAGATCTTACTATCAAAGTGGAAGTTAATCCAAATAAATTTTTGAATATTAATAATCAACTCACGAAAACTCAAAAGCTAATACTAGTTGATTTGGTCAAATGTCATCAACAAGATTTTGTGTGGGATTACACATACATGAAAGGAATAGATCCTAATATTTGTACACATAGCATTTATATCAAATAAGACTGCAGAGCGATTAGACATCCATAAAGAAGAATCAATCCTGCATTAAGGGAGATAGTTAAAGAGGAACTGAAGAAATTATTAAATGCTGGATTTATCTATCCTATATCGGATAGCCAGTGGGTGTCACCTCTAGTCATAGTTCCAAAGAAAGGAGGTAAATGGTATGTATGTGTAGATTACAGAGCCCTGAAATCAACAACCAAGAAGGATCATTTTCTATTACTATTTGTGGATCAAGTGTTAGATTCTTTGGTAGGGAAACAATACTTTTCATTCTTGGATGGATTCAATGGCTACAACCAGATTCAAATTGATCCAAAGGATCAGGAAAAGACTATGTTTACGTGCCCTTGGGGAACATATGCATATTTTGTTCTTCCCTTTGGGTTATGTAATGCTCCATCTACTTTTCAAAGAGTAGTCATCAACATATTTTCAGACATTTTCCAAGATTGCATGGAGATTTATATGGATGATTTAACCACTTATGGATCAGAGTTTGAAGAGGAACTGGAGAATTTAAAGAAATTTTTACAAAGATGTGAAGATTACAATTTATCCTTGAACAATTAAAAATGCTTCATGATGATGCAGGAAGAAATAGTTCTTGGACTTCACATTTCTACAGTTGGAATCCAGGTTGACCCAACCAAAATTGAAGTCATCCAAAACCTTCCTGCTCCCACAGAGAAAAAAGGATGTTAGAAGTTTCCTTGGTCATGTATGTTGGATACTATCGAAGATTTATTAAGGATTTTAGTAAAATGGCAGGACCTTTATATTATCTTTTGACTAAAGATATGGAGTTTGATTGTACTCCCACATGCCATGAAGCTTCCTTGAAGCTTAAACATGCATTGACTCAAGAACCGGTACTCAAAGGTCCGAACTGGTCATTGTGTTTCCAAATTCACATAGATGCATCGGATTATGCTATAGGAGCAGTTTTGGCCCAGCAGATGGATAATTTAGAGAATGCAATTTATTTCATCAGCAAGAATATGCAGGGACTTGAGCTTAATTATACTATCACAAAAAAGGAGATGTTGTCAGTGATATTTGAACTTAACAAATTTAGACATTATATCACAGGATGTCAAATATATGTGCATACTGATCATGAAACAATAAGATATCTTATGAACAAGCCTTCAATCACAGGAAGATTAGCTAGATGGTTGCTGTTGATGCTGGAATTTGATATTATAGTTGTTGATAAACCAGGTAAAGCTAATGTAGTTGCAGATTATCTTTCTAGGCTTCAATTGTAGGACAATCCTGAAGCAATAGATGATGCTTTCCTTGATGAACACTTGTTCTTGATAAAATATCACTCTCCCTAGTATGCTGATATTGCAAATTATTTAGCTGCTAATAAGTTTCCTTCTCACTTTTCTCCCAAAGAAAGAAGGTTGTTAGTTATGAAAAGTTTCAATTTCTCTTGGATTTCTGATTGTTTATTCTACATTGGACTTGACCAAGTCTTAAGAAGGTGTGTCCAAGAGGATGAAACTTATGATATTCTTCTGCATGTCATGATGAGCCATGTGGAGGATATTTTGTTGCTAAGAGAAAAACACTTAAAATCCTTAACATGGGGTATTATTAGCCAACTTTACATAAATATGCTACTCAATATACTAGGAAGTGTGATAGATGTCAACAAATGGGTAGGCCCACCAGATCTGATGAAATGCCATTGTATCCCCAAATATTGGCTGCACCATTTGACAAATGGGGATTGGATTTTGTAGGAACAATTGATCCTTCTTCCAATGGGAAATCCTACATTCTAGTATGCACTAATTATGTTACAAAATGGGTGGAAGCAAGAGCAATGATGCATGCAAGAGATAATAAGGTAGTCGAGTTTCTCTATGAGGAAATATTTACAAGATATGGAGTGCCAGGAGAAATTGTTATAGATCAAGGACCACAATTTACTTCCACACTAATCACAACACTAGTTAATGAATATAATATCAGGTACAGGAAGTCCACTCCACACCATCCTCAGGAAAATGGTCAAGTAGAAGTAACAAATAGGGATTTAGAAACTATTCTCACCAAGACAGTAGCTCTTCATAAGAAAGATTGGTCAAATAGACTTCCAGAAGCCATTTGGGCATACAAAACCACATGGAAAACAACTGGTTTTACACCTTTTGAAATGGTGTATGGGAAATTAGCCATGATGCCCATTGAGTTTGAACATAAAACTCTTAGGACATCTCTGCAACTGAATATGACTCTATCAAAAGCATAAAAAGACTACATCATGCAATTGAATGCTCTAGATGAAATAAGAAAGATAGTTATCCAACACACATAAATTATTCAAAATCAGTGTACTAAGTGGCATGACAAATATATTAAGGAGAGAAAATTTAAATCTAAAGATTGGCAACTTTTATATGATTCTAAGTATAAGGATACAATGGGGAAGCTGTAGACATGTTGGTTGGGCCCATATGAAATTGTTGAAGTTTTTCAAAATGGAGCAGTTCAGTTGGCAACAATAGAAATAGTAAAATTCAAACTTTTTGTCAATGGTCATCGATTATGTCTTTATCATAAGCCTACTAGAGAAGATGACTTCTTGCAACAATTTGACATCTAAGCAAAGACCACAGTTCTTGCAGCCTCTACAGGGGGCCTTCTCAGCCCACAATCTTAAAATTCCTTTTTGCATGTATTCATAATAAATATTTCCATATTTTATGGAAATACCGCTCTTTGTTAATAAATTCTCTCATCCACATCATCCCATTTTATCTCATTTTCTGCCACATCACCCATTTCATGTCACCTCACCTAATATTATGATTAAATAACCATTTGATGCAACATTAATTAGCACGACTACAGGTATGCATATTATTTATTTTTCTTTAATTATGCATTTATACTTCCATTATGATGATTACCTGATATGAGTAGCACAATCCACATTCCTTTCCCCCTTTGTCCTTTTTCACATGTGTGGACACGTGTCATCTTAAGTTGGGGGGGGGGGGGTGTTTTATGGTTCAATCTATGGTGCATAATTTTTCGTAAAGTGATGTGTTTTAATTTTCTTGACATCATTTTTGAATGAGTTTAGTACTGATGTGAAAGCATTTAGCATGAATGAGTACACCTTGCCTACCGCCATAGTTGTTGTAAGGTACTGAAGGATAAATAAAAGGATATGGTGCATGATTTTTCAAATTTCACAAGGTATCTCAACATTTTGCATTTTGTTGTAGCGGAATTTTTTTGTTGTCAAGATAGCCATGGGAGGTGCACCTATCCGCCATGAAATTGTAACTCATGACTCCTTGTTGGAGGATAATGAGCATGAACCCTATTTCCGTACTTTTGGATGGATTGATTATATTATGAAATTGACAGATTTTAATGAGGAGATTGCACAAGAATTTATGCATACATTCAGTGAAGGAGAAGCTTCTGTGAAGGGTTTACGGGTTATAGCCACAGAGTAGAGAATAGCGGAGGTCATAGGGTTGCCGCAAGATGGGGAATTATTTCTTGAGGCTAAGGATGCAAGAAGTTCAAGGGAAAAATTCACTCATCCAAATGATGGACCTCACAGTGTGGACAAGCAAGGAACAAAGAGGATGTCTCTTCCAGGAGAATGGCAGCAAGTTGCATATCATTTGATGAAGTATTTGACATGTGATGGTAAGTATTCTAATCTATATTCTGTTCACTTCAAGTTGTTGAGCCATTTGAGGCATGGCCAAAGAATGAATATCCCAAATGTTTTGTATCACCTCGTTACTATTAGTGCAAAAGAGACGTAGAAGGATAGTACCCATTTTGTGAGTCATCATGGATTAATCAAATTATTGGTAGAGCATTCTCTTAGGGATGTCTCTCAAATGTCATGCCTTGAATTTGAAGATATTAGGAAATTTGGAGAAGGTAATGTTCCTGCTGCAGAAGCAATTGTAGTTCAAGAAGGAAATATTGAAGAAGCCTCATCTTCTAGGGTTTCTATGGCCGCCAAACCTCCTATTTCCGAAGAAGATTTGCCTCGCGCAGAAAGAATTGTGACTGAGCCAAGTGTTGAGTTGCCTTCCACTCAAACTCAGAGTGGGGCCGCATTTCATAAAAGCAAGGGTAAAGCAAAAGGAGATGTAGAGGAAGAAATTGTTGAGCGACCTCAAAAAGTGTAGGCTTCTCCTATAGCCAAAAAGAGAAAAATGAAGGAGAGTTTACCTATGGCAGAACCCCCTACAACCACACAAGAATTTCTATTAAGAAGAAGTCATAGAGTTAGGCAGAGATCTTAGGCAAAAGGAAGTGTGGGCGAGGTTATTTTTGTTGAATCATCAGAGCTAGGGAACGACAGTAAAAAAGAGAGCCAACAGCAAGAAGGACATGAAACTGAAGGTTTGACAAATTTAGCCCAAATTGCAGAGTAGTTTGCAGAACCAAGTGATAATATTTTGAATCCTCAGGTAACTTATCATAGGCTTCCTTCTTCTCTTACTAACTTATCTGTCGCACTTTCATTTTATAGAGAATTAGAAATAGAAAAAGCTAGGATGCATGGATAATTGACCAACAACAAAAGGAAATTGAAAAGAGGGATAAACAAATTATTGAGTTGCAAACTAAAGTGGATACTATAGAAAACATGATTCTTGAGTTAATACAATGTAGGGCTTCGCCAAGCGTTTATGCCTTGTATCTGAAGGAACAATATCTTCGTTTTAAACTTAACCGCATTGTTAGGGATCTAAGTCCTTCTTTGGAGACTCCGCTTATAGTACTTACCAAAGCTCTCCTACATCCATTAAAAATTTGTTATGTGAGTTTTATTTGCATAATTATGTTGTCTCTTTTGACAATGAATGGAATCCCCTACTATATATTGGAGATATTTAGCTAAAGGCATTGATGTCCTGGATATAGAATGAAATTAGTATGGAAGTACAATTTAGGACACACAGGAATTTGGAACTTGATTGTCCACTGCCACTTAGAGCTGAAGCTAAAAATCCACGATAGATGTATTATGATTGGCAAAAAATGTTGAATAGATCTGATATCAAGAGCCAACTTCTACTATTGAGAGAAGATGTATTTCAAGAGTATGAAAATTTGGTTGGAGCTGAGAATCAAGTTGCGGTTGGACATCTGGCTCAATGTTAGAACATTCTTCTCGAGGATGTAAAGCAGGGTGAACCTCATTCATTTCCTAACTATCATGTAGCCATACAAAGAGCTCCTAAGTATATCCACTTGGGCAGGACAAAAAGCAATAATTGGTTACCTTTGATATTTTAGCCACCCATTCTTATGTGGCCACTGATGGGATGCAAAGCTACAAATAAACCTTATGATGAGACCGTGGAAGAAGCCATATGGGCTAGATTGGAAAAGATTAAGATATTTTACTGGAATTTGGCTATAGGAGGCACCAGATAGGGTACCATAGGTGATTTTTGAGTCAGTTCCCGAGTAAGGAATTTTCCTCCTGCTGGAGGACCAACAAGACATTAGGTTGGGAGGCAAATGATGAGCTAAAATAATAGCTATTTTATTTTTATGATTGATAAGTTTTTCTTGTGTTTTAAGTTGCAAAATGGGACAATGTGAAGGTCATAGGATATATCAGAGTTTTGATTATGTGCATATTGAATGATAGTTAAACCCACTGAACCTTGTATTGTTTTGACTAAATATTCCTGTAGCTATGCAGATTATTATAGTAATATCATGCGTGGATGTATAAATGTTGTGATTGATGATAAATGGATATATATATGCTTGTATGTTCTAACCTTTGATGTAGGAGTAAATAAGTTGTTGCAAAAGCGGTCAAGTTAAGCCAAATGGAGAATCACGTCATGCAAATAGTTAGAGATATTTTGAGGTGGTTGAGCATTTAAGACAGTGAAGAAGATGGTGTTCAAGTGAAGTGACAAAGGAATAGTGAGGTAGTACCAAACTCATTTATGTTTTTCTTCAGCAAGCAGCGATTTAGTACAAACCATTGTGCTATATTCTTGGCTACGTGGTAATAAAGTCCCATGTTCTCCGTGGTTGACTTCTTCTTCTTGATGTAATTAAAGTTTCTGCTTAGTTTCATGGGCATGATCTAAGTAATTGAAAGTTTGTTATAACTTTCTGTTAGTCCCAACCGGTGCTGAGAGGGGAGGGGTGAATCAACACTATACCGGTTTTCACTTAATTAAAACTTTTACTTGAAGTTTGCACTAAATTAACATTCATCAATATAAATAATTACTGCAGAAGAATATGCATGCATGAAAAGATACACAGTGACACCAAGATTTATCTCATGGAAACCCAAATGGGAGAAAACCACGGTGTGAGTAGGAACTCACAAAATTTGCACTTATCTGGAGTACACCCAATGAAGAGCCATCCCTGTTAAGAGATTAAAAAGACATTATTAGGTGCCACTCGATTAAGGGATTTTGATTAAGGCCTATCAACACCTTTACCTTGTTAAAGGTATCCTTGTTAAAGGTCTTATGATCATCAATTTAGATGACACCCGGTTAAAAGATTTCTTACAATGGGACCTGTTAAAGTCCACCCTATTAAGGGATTTCAGTTGCAATGGTTAGAGAGAAACATAAAGATGATCTGCTGGAGTGGCTACTGATAACTTGATCAGATCACACTGAAAATCATACTATATCTGCATCAGTTGTGTCTGCTTTGCACAACATCGGTTTCCTAAATATACCTTCAACTCTGCACTCTGCTAATTTACTGAACCTCAACTCTACACTCTGCCGATCCTCGGTCACTCAGCTTTGCACTCTATTCTTCCCCCCTTGTGTTCACTTTCAAATATTCACTTTTCACATTAACAACAACATCATCAAGAATGAGTTATGTGAATTTATTACCCTTTAGATCTGTCGCCAACTTTCCCTCCAAAACATCAGATTCAAAATTCGTTTACCATTCCATAAATCACTCTCCATTGCAGGAAACTCTGTCAAAACAGTCATTCATGCCAATAAGTCTGTCGATTGACTGGAGAAGACTGCTAGTTTATCTGGATGTTAACTGAATGTTACCAAGTTGGTCGGTTATAGACTCTACCAGTGTATCGATCAAAATATACTTAGCTGATTACCTTCTGTATACCGATTTGTTCACTACTTAACCGATTGACCTCTTCTATGCATGTCTACTCACTACTTGTCGGTTGACTTCCTGTGTGCCGGTCTACTCATTGTTTAGCCGGTTAACCTTTGTATACCAGTCTACTTACTGCCGATAGACTGTGAAGACTTGGGAGATGATGTTGCCAACAATGATAACCATATCATTCACCAGACAACCATATCATTCACTGGTCATACAAAATGTGCCAGAATGGCAACACTTTCTTGTAAATAAAGATCTGCACCTCTTCGCAGAGGTTAGACAGAGTTTTGAGAGTTAGAATTATTTCTCTTATTTTATGCATTATATCAAATTTTAGAAATAATGAATAAAGATTATGTTATTCCGAGCATATAGAATCATTTTGAGATTTAGATACACTCATCCAAGGGGGCCCTATTATGCCTTGCATATCTAGTCCTATCATTTTCATTTTTATGAAAATACGGGTCCCCTCTTTTTGTCTTTGTTTCTATTAGTTTTTCCTTTTCTTTTTAGTCTTTTGTTTTGTTCACCTTGAAACCTGGGTTCTCGAGTTCTTGAGGTGGGTTGTTTGCTTGTTCCTGTTTCTTTGTTCGAGAATCTAGGTCCCCGCGTTCTCGAGTTTGTTGTTGTCTCATTTGTTTGTTTGTGTAGCCTTGGAAGTTCGGATTGCCGAACTCCCAGGCTGTTTTTCTGTCTATTTTTTCAGGAACTCGGGTCCCTGAGGTTCTGAGCTTGTCGCTTGGGCGTCTTCATTTTCGTGTATGCGTCCTCTTGTTGGTCATCGTTGTCGTCTTCGTCATGTGTTTGTCTTTTTGTTCATCGTGGTTGTCGTTGTCATCGTCATCTGGTTGTCTCTGTCTTCTGTAGGTTGTAGGCTTGGCGTAAGTGTAAAAGATTCGCAAAATCCAAAAAAATTGAAAAACACAGAATCCCTAAAAAAATTGAAAAATTTGAAAAAAAATAAATAAAAAATTGAAAACTCTTTGAAATATTACAAAAAAAATCAAATATTTGTAAAAATACAAAAAAAACAAAAAATAAATAATTACATAAAAAGTAAATAATTCTGAAAAATAAAAATGAAAATTTATTTAGATTAAGATTAAGTACTAAAATTGATAGAAATTTAGGTTAATATTTTGCTTATTTTAAAATTTAAGCTAATTTAAATTTTGACAATGTTAAAATTTGAATTAATTTTAATTTTAAACATATTGGAAATATTAATATAGATTTTTATTTAACTTCTAATATTTAAAGTTAATCTTAATAAATTTTAATTAAGCTTGCAATAAACTTAATGTTAAATTTAAATTTCAAATTTTAGGGTTTTTAGTTAAAAGTGTAATGAATAAATCCTAAAATCTTGAAGTGTTTGAACGATGCTAACAATGGAGCTCTTCGGACTTCCGAACTTTCGGACTCCAGAGATTTGAAAACTCAACCAAACCAAATTCGGGAACTTCGTAGACCCGGAATTCCAGAGTTAGACAATGGGAGTTGATGGCATGTTGATTGGCAATGGATTAGTTTTTCGAAAAACACAAAACTTGAAGGCAACCCAGAGTTTCGGACCTCCGGGATATGGAGGAATCAGCTTCCAAAAGTCCGGGACCTCGTAATCTTGAACTTCCGGAGTGCACAGATGAACTAAGTCAAAAAAAAACTCCGGAGAGCATGAAAGTCCGAAACCAAAGAACTCTCGTATCCTCAAATCTCGTAGTTGAAGAAAACACAAAAAAAAAACAAAAAAAACATGAGGAATGCACAACGAATAAAGGAGGATGCCTTCCAGGTTTCGGATCCCGGAGACTCAGAGTAGCTAAATTTTTTATAAGCTTAAGACTCCGTAAACCCGAAACTCCGGGGCACACGAATGACAAAGCTCTAAAGGCCCAACACCCCGCAATATAGAGCAGAATTTAGTGGAGGGAGTCCTGAGTTTAGTAGTCTGACAGCTCTCTAAATCGATTTAAAAATAAAATAAAATCCACGAATGTCGAAAGAGGTGCGCTTTATGGAAGGGAAATGAAGGAAAAATAAAATGATAGCCCGGAACTCCGGACCCCTGAGGTCCCAAGGATCCAAAACCTGCCAAAGTTTCAGACCTCGGGAGTCCAAAACCCCGGAGCCAACAAAAGAAATATTGAGACAGTGCATGGAGACTGGAACGTTATAGAGCGATCAAGTCCGATGTTCCAAAAATCGCACATTTTAGCATTGCATTATGGAGAATCGTATTCCTACCGTGTAGCCCATAAAACATATTGATTCAGGAAATATAATAACGAAAATATCGCAGCGGATAGAAATGAATGTTGGAAATGGCGATCATGATTTTGATATTGGGAAAACTAAGAGGAGACAAATGTCCTCAAGAACAAAGAGCATAGCGTGAAAAGGAAACGAATTAGGGCATCCTTGAAGTCTTACAAATGGAAAGCCACATATAATACGAAAAATCCATGCAAAACTCAAGAGGTCACGAATTTTAATGGAATGCTTAATTAATCAAAGTTTTCCATTCTTCCAACTTTCCAAGTTCAAATATTTTCTTTTAAAATGATGTGGGTGTTAATTTTTTATTCATTACTCAAATGGGTTTGAGAATATTTTAAAGTATGATAGCTTCCTTCAAAAAGGGGATTCAAATCAGCTTTTTTAATTTATAAATAATCATTGATTTGAGTTCGTTCTTTTTAAATTTTAATTATGTTTTATTTGTGTGTAGGAGAGTAGAAAATGGGGTCCACCATGGTAAAATGAAAGGGGGTCCACCATGAAAGGGAGCTATTGGTTTTATTGAATTTTAATTTATTTTAAAATTTGATAAAGTTCTTTTATAGATAGTTTAAATCTTTTTGGTAATATTGTTTTTATTTAGTTTAAAATGTTTAAATTATTTATTTTATTTTATTTTAAATTCACAATGAAATTAAGTTTTATTTTAAATTGTGAATTTATAAAATAAATTGGTACATTTTAGAAAATAAATAAATAATTTTATTTTATTGTTTTAATGTCAGGTCTTAAATGAGTTAGATTTGCAAATCATGGAGATAAAGTTGGAATGAAATGGAGACAAGTTGGAACAAATGTTGAACTGGAGTTACTTGAAGGACAAACATGCAGTTAGAAAAATCAAAATGCATGTTGGAGTAGTGCCACCGTCACAACCACTCTAGCTTCAACTGATAATGGATGTCACACTTGCGTTTTGAGCAAATTGTGCATGATTACGACGTGTTGGCTCATGCAGCACCGTTTTCGTAGTGCTCACCTAGTCCTAGTTTCGTAATAGTTAACTGGAGTCTAAGGTAGAGACTTGCATGTCAATTGTGACTCCTTGCCTTCTTAGTTCTTAATTTAGATTAGGTTTATTTCCTAGAAACTAGGACAAGAAACTCTATAAATTGGAGATTTTGATTCATTGTTAGAGGTCCGCGAATTGATGATTTGAGGTCCAATTAGAGAATCCATTTAGAGGGTTTACAAATTGATGATTTGAGGCCCACTTAGAGATTTTAGATTATTGCTATGAATTTGAGTAGTTTTGTGATACATTCTTTGGAGTTAATACAAGAAGCAGCTTATAGATTGCCTGATCTATGCATATGTGCTATGAGTTTGTTCTTTGCAGTTTGATAATGTCTATTGTTCGAAATCAGCAACTTGTTCCGATCTTTTGTTTATTGCTTTATGAATCATACTGCACATGTGGGTGTTGTATGAGAATTACTGGGATAGACAATATTGTGGTGACATTCTTTCCGTGAGTTTGTGAAGTTGCATGACTTTTCATGTTCATTGGAAGTCCATAATTGAATGTTGATTTGAATAATATTTGATGATTTTTGGATTGCAGGGTACTAATTAAGTAGCTCATTAAGTTGTTATTGAATTGGTTTCATTGTTATTTTCTTGTTTCCCTGATCTATCTTTCGCAGTTTATTTCAAAAGAGAATCTAAATCTGAAAAAACAAAAAAAAAAGTAGGTAATTTGAAGTTGTTTCAAACAGTAAGCCCCTTGAAAGGTACAATCGCATCAGCCACTGAGTTTCCCATCACCGTCGAGACCCGACTATAGAGACCTTGGAGTAGTTAGTTTCTCATAACTTATTACTTTTCAGGAGAGGTGGTGAGTGTTTGCATAAACTACCTGACTGTTGGTGAGTGTGTCAAAACACCCGTCAACAGGCCCACTTGGTGAGTACTCCTTTGTAATTCTTAAATTAAGTTTTCTTTTGCTGCAGTAGATGTTCTAGCAATTGACTATTCCTGCAGCCACTGGAACCTGATCATGTGATTGTTCTTGCAACCAAAGCAGATAGAGTAGTCCCTATTTGTTAGCTTTGAACTTAGTTAATAGTTATTTATTTAGAATTATCTATTAATGTTAAGATTTCCTGTAGCCATTCAGTTGTCATATTTATGCATGTTTATTTCAGTAGATTCAGTTGGTTCAGTAGAATAGAGTGACTCTTACCGAAACTTAGTGCATAGATAGTGCAAGCCCATTTCAAGTAATACGTCCCTGGGTTGACAAGTAAATGAACCTCATTCAAGGAAATGATAGCTACTCAGAATGGATGACCAATCCCTGAGTTAAAACTTTAAGTCTAGTTATTGTTCTAATTGGCAAGGAAGACACTAAGCATACTAAGATTGCTAAAAAAATTGCTAAGGGGTCCTCTCACGGTTGAGAAGAGGACTATTTATAGATTTGGTATGGAGAGATCAATGATTGAAAACAAGGAAGTTGGAGAGGACGTTGAAATATAGGACACTTGTCATCCCTAGAGGGACAAGTGTCAATAAATCTCCAACAAGTTCCAACAAGAAGGCAAGTGGCAAGGAGATGAAGGACATGTGGCAAAGATGCCATGTGTCCTTAATAGAAGATAACCAACCCACACGAGGTTAGGATGAGGAAGTTGGAGGAGATAGGGTTAGTTAAACCCATGGTTAGGTTGGATGGGTTAGCCTAGAAGGTGGTTAAAGGTTAGGAAATGTGTCCAAATTTAAATTAAATATTCAAATTTAATGGTGATGAATAATTAAGTAAATAAATAAATTAAATTTGCCTATTTAATTAGGAAAATAATATAAATGAATAAAGGTGAGAGGAATTAGAAATAATGAACCATATAAATAAATTATTAAATTCATTTATATAGTAAAGAAATAATTAAATATCTTCATATTTAATCAATTCTCTCTAGACCAATTTTTGGTGTATACAACATCTTATCTATTTGTAAATTACTATGAACATTATCTTGCTGACCCTTGTGGTCTATGTAGACAATGAATGTCTACTTTTGTCAATCTATCACTATTCAATGCATGCAATTCTGTTTCCACTCTTGTTAGACACTTGACAATACTATATTGATTTATGGCATGTGAACTCAATTTCATACCTAATTTTTAGAATGCAATAATGGTTAATAAATAAGGACAATAACTGATTTCATTTTTTTATACACATTCATCAGTATGGTTGAGCGAGTCCGCTCGCTGTGCTTGCTATGTTAGCTCATAGATACATTCTTGTTGAAATACCTTACTATCTATACTTAATTTTCATTACATACTACAAATATTTATGATGATTATTCAAATATATACTTTTAATTGCCATGGAAAATGTCCTTTAATTTTCATGACTGGTAAACATTTGTTCAATCATCAATACATAATTCACTCTATTCATCTACCATAAAAGAAAACAAGAAACAACAATTTGGGCTCAACCCTCATGGGAGCCCACTTTAATCCACTTGTCATGATCATAACATTGAATAAAATCCAATAACATAATTTCACCTGTATCTGTACAAGGAAACAAACAATGTTAGATAAAAATGATGAAGCTTAGAGGCTTCCATTGATGATCTTATGACACTCTTATGACATCGTTCTGCCTTTTTATGCTCTTTGATTTATGTATAAATGGTCTATTGGTTCCCAAAACAATAGATTGGAAATCCTAGAGCTTTTCCAAATCTCCTACTGATTTCTCAATCAGCCTTGGCCAACAAACATTAATGGTTAAAGACCAAATTCCTCTGCACTTTAGGCTCCACTAGACCTAGGCGTGTATATCTTAATCTACAAAGCACAAAGAGACTTATTTATAGTGAATTTAAACTTATCAATTTAGCTGTTTGCAAGAATGGCAAAATGTTTCTTCAACTATGCTTTATTATGTTCTTTTAACTTGCTTTAATATGAAAACTTGAATGTAATTAATAGTGAATGAATGCTTACAAAAGAATGATGTTGGAACCTTAAGTAGTTATGAAAAAACAATATTGATAGAAATAAGAAGTATGTTTCCTTGATGAGGACCTTATGCACACCAAATTTACTTACAGAAAACTAACAATAGACCAGTGCCTTATCTGACAATTTATATGTTACTTAGTGGATGAATATTTGCAATCAACATTGGAGACAGTTTGAAAAACTTACAAATATGCAAGACTATCAGTGCAATGGTTTCATTATGTGTTGCAAGAATAATGAAAACAATTTTGTTTCCTACACAACAACATGTGATGGCACACTGCAACAAATCCTAATTAGATTTATCCAAAGAACTTGATTCATCAACACCATGTAACATAAAATGATTTGAAGATAAAGACGACAAATTTAATATATTAGTTTTGGAATAAAAAGGTATACAAAAGATACAGAATCACAGGTACTTCATGATATTCTTGCTTGCACAAAATGAATTTTTATTTCTACAAACTTGCTTTACATAGTAATACTAGTCCCAACAAACAATCTGAAAGATAGGAGCTTGTAAATTGTAAAACCCCCTTTGCATACAAAAATGATTCCATATACATATGCAACTCAAAAGACACAAATGAAAGGACACACCCTTTCATTAGTACAAACTAAAACCGATAAAAACCTAACTAATAACTCCCTAACTTCTACAACAACTAACAATATTACAAAACACATTACAATTGACACAAGTTTAACTTTGGCCATCCAGGACCAAGCCACATTTCTGAATATGTCGAAGGTAGGCCCCATCCTTGTAAGTGCTGGAGTTAAAAATGATATCCCACACTGCCATCTGTATAGTCACAAAGTTTTCCAACTGGTCCACTATCTCTGCCATGTCCAAGGTCTCAGCCCATGCAATATCGAGGGAAGCATTAAGTAATGATTGATATTTTGTAATCCATACATTCTTGTCCTTAATCTGCCATGTTTCATCCATCACCTTTGGAATACGATGCTGCACAATTTCCTGACAATCATCATATTCAACCTTCAAGGCTGCATCAAACTTCTCATGTTTTTTCATCTGTCTCTGGACTTTTTCAATAACTGCACTGTCCGTCTGACCAACCCTATTATCTTGTAAGAGTATATGTAATATGTCAGAAAGTCTCTTATGTGACAAACTGTTATCCATATTCTTCTTGTAAACTGTCCAAAAGTCTTCAAGAACTCCATTTAAATTTTCAAATCTCTTTGACAGTAATACACATGTTGTGTCTGCCCTTATGCTCTGCATTCTCTCTTTCAACTTCTTGTTTTCTTTATGCAATTCCTCGCACTTCTTCTTCAATTTTGATTCATCTTCTATTTGAGGTACAGGCTGACCTCTACTCCTCAAGAGTTCCTCATACAATGACTTGTATTTCCCTATTTCTCTTGCCAACATATTCATCTATGCCTTATTTAATTTGGAAATATCAATCCCCATATACGCTGTGACCATGGGATCCACTTCACCAACCTTTAACTTCATCATGTGACTGAAGGCCTTGTCCACATCTATAATCTTGGGCCTCTTAGTCGGAGGATGGAGGGCCCAAAAAAGCATAGCCTCATCATCTGGATCATATCTTGATCCAATAAAAATATCATTTACGCCCTAAATATCTCACTTGAAATCTTTCTTATCTGAATGCAATAGGCTATCAAAAATGAAAGACACACTAAGGTCCCAGCCTAAGAAAAGAATGATTCCTGTCTCTATAAGAAGCTGCCTTCCCCTTTGAGGGGTCATGCCTTCTAACTCTAAATTGATTTCAGCCTTTAGCTTTCTAAGCATTTCTGCCTCATTCTCTGGTGTCACATCTGGCATTGCCTCTCTTAACCTCTTTCCTTTGAAATGATACAAGAAGGACTTAAACTCCTTCGACCTAACCAATTCATCATCTGACACAAAAGACGTATGCTCTTCTAACCTAGCATCCAAATCAACACTCATCCTTGCAATAATTTGGTCCTGTGCTTCAGGTTCCTCTTCCTTTTTAGGCATTTTGAATCTTGAGACAACCTCATTCTCACCTGATTCACTTTCAACTTCTTCTTCTTCCTCCATTTCCTATTGTCTCTATCTTTTTTCTTCCAATTTCTGATTCAAGTCCTGAAAAATTTGCATAGCTTCTTCAGATTCCTTGTTTCTAAAGATGTCCAAGGCTTCAATATGCTCATGAAAATAATCACCAAGATTCTTCCCTTTTCTGCTCTGGTGTATATAGCCCTTCGGGTCATAATTTTTCCTGCTTGTGTGCTCATAGAGATTATAATCTTCTATTAACCTTCTGTCAATAACTTCACACACCCTTGTGGAATACAATGGTGAAATCATCAAAATGCAGAGTCCCAGGTAGAAAGACTTGCTTGTGGGCACCCCCAAAATGATGTGCATTAGAGACACTCATTTGTCTCACAATCTCTAGGTAAACAATTCGGTCTGGTGCAGGATTTGGTAGCACATAGGGAGAACCTTCGAATCCAAAAACCCTAACATATGTGAAGTCTTGACATACGTACCAATCACCCAAATTATTATTCACCCTTGTATCTCCATGCTCATGGGGTCTAAGAAATCTTCTAATTTCTTCTAAAAATGATCCATCACAAGAAACCCCAAAAGCTCTATATAAAGGTTGAACAAAAAACTCTTCAAATTTGACATGATGAGATCTCATGAACCAAGAATCCCATAGTGATACCCACAATTGTACTAGCTACTCCTACCCATATTTACCATGAACATTTAATTTCAATTCTTTAGGCCACAACCCCCTTGGCTGTCCATAAAACAAGATAATATGCATCAACAATGAATAAAACTTAAAAGATTGTTGGGGTTATTCTAAAGACTTAAGAAAACTTCATGCATCTTCTCAGCAATGTAGGCATCATAATAAAATTGTCTTGGCTCCTGCATTTGTGTATCTACAACAAGTACTAAAGGTCCTATTTGAGCCACATCTGGAACCTCAACTCCTCCCACTTGACCACATGCCATATATGTATACTGCTTGAAAATGTTGATGTCAAATAGGGCCTGTCATCATCTGTCAACTTCCCTTTCTCGGCCTTATGTATGGCCAAATTTCACCCATTGTATACAGTGTCCATCTTCGTATATTCTTCTTCCAGTTTCTCAAAAGATAGAGGCACATCGGATTCAAAACCAAGACCTAAAACCTCATGAATGGTAGCTATTGAAAGATGGATGAATGCATCACCATTTGGTAATTGGATATATATTTTTGTGGAATTATAAGCCCTAGCTAGTGTTTTCATCAATTGAATATTTAAAAAGACATTAGGGACCACTAGTTTACCCAATCCAGTTGTCCATGGGTTTGAGATTGGGGTTGGCTTTCTCCTTCGTGAGTAATGATATAAGAACAATTCGTGGCCTCTAACCCTTGTCCAGACATCACCAATTTCCTTAAAATCATCTTCTAGCTGTTCATGGATAGGCAAATTAGCCTTAGATCTTTAGGATTTGGCTCCTGGTGAGCTCATTTGGTCAATCATGTCTTGATTTAACTTCTACTTTTGTGCACTTTCTCCACCTTTAGACTTCTTTGAGGCACTCTAAGAAACCTCAGTGACCTTCCTCTTGCCTTTGGAACTAGAACCCTCCATATTTGAATCCTTCAAGATTTCTGAAATTCAATTTTTTTGCAGTTTAGTTTCGCTTCAATTTCTTTGTTCGCTTCAATCTGTTATGCAAATTCCTTATACCAACTTCCATATATTGATTTAATACATTAGGAGCATTTTCTCAATTGAAATGGTGCTACGATTTGCCTCATGCAAGCATAGACCTATCCATTGCTTGTATTTAATAATGGCGGGTGGATTCATTAAAATCAAATTTTGCAACGACTAGTCGACATAACTCCTCCTGATGATTCAATCACTTGGCACTACCCATCTTTTTGATTAGCATAGGTCTCCCTGATCACTCCATCGGGCATCAATCTATCTCATTTTCTCTCATTCTGATTTTTATAACTTCCCCGATGGCTCCACCTTCTAGGTAGGCTTTACTTTTACTTTTATGTCACATCAGTGTAGGTCATTCTGATGTACCCTCCTTCTATTCCTCCATGGAATTTTGCCCATCGAGTATCAACATAGCTCCAAATATGTTCCTCCAATGGTTAGAAGTTATTCTGATGAGTCCGCCTTCGTAGTCCTCATCTCATTTGTTACATCGGGTCACCTTATCGGGTATCGGAATAACTCATTTTATGTTTCTCTGATGACTTGATGTCATTTCTTTCACACTTGTGTATCTTTTTACTTCTCTGGTCTATTGGCATATGTTTCCCCAATGAGATCTACTTTCTCGCACCTATCTCTTCTTTCTCATCGAGTATCAATGTAATGAAAAAATGTCTCCTCCCGATGAAACGATGATATCCCAATGACTTTGACTTTGATCGATGTAACTTATCCTGATCAAGTCTCCTTCTCCATGCCTGACTTGTCTTCCTCATTGGGTATCAGCATAACCTGAAACACCTATCCCCGATGGTTTAAGTTACCTCGATGACTTAGTATTCTCCTCCTTTTGGTATCACCTCATCAAAGTAGGTCAAGCCGATAACATTGCCTTCACCACCTAGTCCATCGGGTATCAGGGTAGCGTAAGATGATACTTTCCAATGACCCAATGACACCGTCAACAAGTATTCCACTCCATCTGACATTGATATAAGTTCTACCGATAACCTTATCGGGTGTCGAGGTAACCTTTTCCCCGTGCTTTCGATAGTGAACACTATGCCAGTGATTCCGCCTCCTTGTTATGCTATCGGTGTAGCTCTTCCTGATGGATTATTAACTTGCCGAACCTCTTTCTGCCAATCGCACCTTGAGAAAATGCCATCGAACTCATCGGTGTGAGTTTTTCCGATCAACATGCACCTTTTTCTCCTTAGGCAATCTTATCGGGGTGACTTACGCTGATAAACATAATTTCATATTTCATGAAGAGAAGGCTTTCTTTCACAAATGTGACTCTCCACAACCATGCTAGTGGACTTCTAGGGCACTGAAAACATCTCTGAACGTACTCATGACCCTACTCCTATGATGAACCCTAAAATATGCTCTTTCTATGAAAAGACTATCATGATGAAGGTTATCACAATGTTACCATACTTAATGCCATCCCTTAATATGCCCAAGTGATACTTGTTCATGTAGATTCAGGCTATAATTGGATTTCTCTAACACATCAACATATCTTCTGCACATGCAATCTAGCAATAAATGCTCTCATAATGAAAATATACATATAAAACATTAATAGATAGCACAAAATATTTTTGCAAAAATATGTGCTAACATGTTCAATTCTCTATTAGAATAGATTATATTTTTGCTTATATATATGATGTGTATAGTGATCTTGAGCTCTAACATCTTTTTTCCATTCACTTGCAGGTATTGAGGGACAACAAAGAAACACTTAGGAGAATTCAACCAGATTCAACAATCAACCTTTGGGATTCATCATTCCAGGTAATGATGGATCCCTATCCACTTCTTATTCCTTTTTCCTTTCTCGTTCATCAAATGTATAGTTTATTTTCATATAGAATAGAGTGAGTTACTCCCACAAATTGTGTGGGAAACTATACAATTGTAATCATTTGATCAATTTTAGTTTGCATGCAAAGTTTTTTATGAAATCTATTCTATTCTATAAACTTGCACAATAATTTCAATTCATCTGATAAAATGTATGCATGAGAACGAAAAAAATGCCAAAATCAAATGTGTATCTTGTTCTCTTTTCTTTACAATAACAACTCACCTCTACTTGATTGAGTTGGAAGTAAAATCAAGTAATAGGTATATAATGATAATTATTCGGGTTTGATGTTTATGATGTTTTATGATGAATGAGGGCTTATGATGATGTTAGTGTTTTATGTTCATGTTCTTTTGGGGTTTGTATGTTAGGTGATGTATCATGTTTATGGAACACTAACATATGTCATGATGTTTATGTTTGAGGATTTATCATGATTACTAATGATATTTTTTAGATGTATGTATATGGATGTATATGTGTGTAGGTGTTTTTGTTCTTTGTTTTGGTTGTAGGTATTGGACACAACTCCACCTATGTAAAGATGTAAAATGTTCTAAATTCAATAATAAAATGAAATACTCTTTATTCTTAAATAAACTCATAATTTCTTTAATAAGTCTATTATCTTCCATAATTCCATTCTTAGCTCTAAATGATCATTCCTTTGATATCATAACATACATGAGATTTCTATAAAGAGATAAGGATTCTTTATTCAATAGGAAATGTAGTAATATCTCATTTATATCGACTTACAATACTTAGGTCTTTCTAATGCCTTAAGTTCAAATATCAAGAAAAATATTGGGTAAAGGATGAGATACGTCCATTGATTTGCAATCCAAGATCATCTTCAATGCAAACTTTATAACGAAGACGAGAACAAGATTCAGGTGCTTTTTCCACCCAACCTTGAAGCTTACACTTCCCCAGAATTCTTGGTCAATCAAGAATACTCGACCCTACACGAATTGCTTAGTAAAAAGAATTCAATAGACAAGATGGAATCTAGTGCGTGCCTAGAATGATACATGGATTTTTTATTTTCTAATTCCATAAAGAAACAAGCAAGATCAATCAAGGAAATGGTAGAGAGCATAAAATATATCCATCTATTTCAATGGTCAATAAGTTACTTGACCGAGTATAATGCCATGCATAGAAATAAAATATAGTTTGGAAAAGAAAACTATTCTCTCTATGATTTCATATTCAGCACCCGTCTCAGAAGGTAAATTTTCCACAAACACAAAACATATCCATCTTTTCTAGTATTCATATGAAATTAGGAGAAGTACATAGAAGACAATCTCTCTTTTCTCAAGTCTAGCTTCCCATTTCTCGCATGATAAAATTACAATCTTTAAGGAAAACAACCTTTCGTTTAAGAAATAAAGAGGAAACTATCTTTCGCTTCTATCTTTCCAAGTAAATAAGGAATACATATTAAAAATAAGGTGTAACACATGTATACATATTTAGCATATAGATAAAGTAAAAATCAGAAATAGAAATTATGAGTACACATTATTTTAACTTTTCTCATAAAATCTAAATAGCGTAATCATGCATCTTATGGTTTCAAATTTTTAAGTTTAGAGTACAAAAGTTTTCTATTATTCCACATGTTTTTGTCTATCTACTTCTTTTCTTGAATTTGTTTCTAATAGATGTTTTCCATAATCTAAAATGATAATTCTAATTTGCACATACCTATATGGATTTTTCAAACGAAATTTCATATAATCATTGTGACATTTAATGCAAGAAAAAAATTCAGAAAATAAACTCTTTTCTTTACTATTGATCTTAAACATTCAAATCTCAAGATAATCCTATTCTTATTCTCTAGTAATAAAACACATTATTGCTCGTTTAAGAGCCTACCTCTGAAATTTGAACCAAGTCTGATATGCTCAATGATAATCTTCTCCAAATTTGTCTGCAATTCCTCTAGATTTCCAAACCTCTATGTTGTTTAATCCCTTGAGTTCTCACTTCTCTATTTACTATCCTTTTTCTCTATTCTATCCTTACTAATTTTCTGAATATTTCTTAGTGACTTTTCCCCAAAACCGTCTATTCTCTCTTTGTCTTTTTCTGTGTATATTCTTCTTCTTTTTTTTGACTGTGTATCGTTGTTATTGTTGTGTGTTTTCTCCAATTCAACAATCTATATATACTGATCTAGTCCATATTTCTTCCTATTTTCGGGCCAACCTCTAAGAGTGGTGGACTGTTATGGTTATATTCACCCCCAACAACTCGTGTATCATGCAACTTTGGCTTCCCCACATCGATAATCCATATTCAACCCGTAGTCCATGTTCCACTCAAACACTAAGTGTCTATTAGCTGCAAGGTTGATTAATATTGACTCCCTTGCGAATCGATTCCAAGTCTTAGTGGCATGCCAAGTCAACTTCATTTATGTCGACTTCCCTCACAACAAGCAAAATACTTAACTCGATGCATTAATAAGTGCTTCAATACCAAATTGGTTAACATATTTTTAAAAAAAATTACTTTCCATGATTATATATATAAACAATGAATTTTAGATAAACAAAATAATTTAATTTCATAAATATATTTACATATATAATAATTATGTACGTATTCATATGTATATGATTGAATTATTATTCGAACTCATATATATATATATATATATATATATATATATTATCTTTTCTTTTTCTAAACATTATATAAATTATATATGTATATATGTGTGTGTATATACTTCATATACACATATAAATATACATATGTTTATATATATGTCATTATCTAGAAATAAAAAAGTAGAAATATAAGCATCATTTTTTTCATTATGAAATTTATACATTATCTGCACACAAAATGCACATTCAATCATCAAAATACATGTATAATCTTCTAAAAATATTTAAATCAATTCTTTCTTCAAATTCAAGAAATGTCAATTAAGACTATTGATACCAAATTCATCATTCTAATTTAAACAAACACTCAAATAAAGTCATTTAAATCATCTATCTTTGCAAGATGCAGATTATAAATTCTAATGTGGTGTGTGAGATTCCCATCTATTCTAGCGAAGTCCAAGAGCTAAAACAACTCTACCCGAACCATGTTCTCACCTTCATTCACGTTCACCTATTCCTGCATTCACTTGCACTCAATTGCTCATTAGCAATGACGATCCCAATTTCATAATAAAAACAATATTGATCATTCAATTGTATTTACGTAATGCAAATCATTTCATTGCATTGCATTCCTATTTCATTATCATTTATTTAAAAATCCATTTTCATTTCATTTCAATTTCATAAATGAAAAATAAGCATTATTTTCCTAATAAAATAATTACATATAAATATGGTTTGTGACAACCTGGCTCCATAGGTTTGAGCATGCGTAACAATCCCTAATGGTGGTAATGGAGATAGAATAGAGGCTCAAGTTGAATTAGCCTAACCATTGTCCCGCATTAGGACAATGATTATTGGTCTTGTGTCTACCTGTTCGAATTGCCATAAAGGCAATGCTCGCATCCGTGAGTCAGTTGCTTTGGTATGTGGTGAATGTTGTGTCTATCTCGACCATGTCATAGGTATTTATGTGTGGTGTCTCTAGTAATATTTATGAGTCGGTTATTCTAATTTAAGTGTGAGTATTTATAATTATTAGTATTCATATTCATATTCATATTATTTAATTATATGATACATCTCACTTATATTATTATTAAATTATTAATTTCCACTATGCTATTTAAGAGATTATTTTATGTGAGCACTTATTTAGTGGGGAATAAATAATATAGTTTTAAAATTGAAGTTGGATGATAAGCCACCTTGGGTTAAAAAAATTTCAAGATATATTTTATTTGGTGGCTGTTGGTTTTTTATTTTATATGATTAATCTTTATTTATGATTTATTTTTAGGTTAATTTGTGAGGGTGGGTTAAGTTTTCTTGAACACTTTTTTTTGAGGGGAATTAATATGGTTTTTATATCATTTTTTTGGGAGGAGAGGTTGCTAAGGAATGGTATTTTTTGCTGGTGTTTGGGAAGCTTTTGGATTTTAGTGTGTGAGGAGAGAGATTTGTTGGATTTTCCTTCCAAATTCATGTTCCAATTGAGGGGTTTTTTTGTTGTTGTCCAGTTTTCTTGGGATTGTTGTGGAAGGATTTTTGGTTGATTTGGTGCTATTCTTTTCTTGTTGTTGATTGGAAGGAGTTCTAGTTGCTCACAGATTGTCCCCGTTCCTTACTCTCTATCTTCCTTCTTCATTTCTTCTTTGTCTTTGTAGGACCTGAGTTAGGGTTTGGAAGCCCAATTGATGATTTGTGATTTCTCTTGTTTAAAAATGGAAAGGAGTGTATTCAATGCTTTGTTTTCTGTTTTAAAGGAGTTTAATTTTTTGGACTTTCATTGTTAATTTTGGACTGAAAAGTTTCCCTCTCTTCTCTTGGTTTCTTTTGGAAAAATGCATTAGGTTTTTGTGGCTCTCTTATAAAATAAAGTTATATCTTTAATTTGGAAATTAATAATGGTGTATTTGATGTCCTACTATGATTTTCTTATGGGATTTTGGATTTTAGATTTGTAATTATGGTTTTGGGTTAGTAGGTCCCCTTCAAATGGTAGTTTTAAGTGGCTATTTTTGGATTTTTGTGTCTTGATATATATTAGTATGTCTTGGGAGCCAATTGAAGGGATTCTTGGAATGGAAACAAGCTCATCTCAAATGGGTCTTTTCTTGTTTTCAATGTCAAGGCTTGTAGGCTGGTCATTTTTTCTCCCCAATTGGACCCTTTCCAACAGTGCATGGACAAGGTAAATTGCGTAAAATGTTGGCATTTTAGTAGAAAGAAAGATTGTTGATATTCAATAAGGATATTGAGAAGGTTGTTGAAGATTATTAATATAACTGAAAAAGGATGATAACTATCTTTATAACATTATTTTGTCATTGATGTCAAGAAATTGATTATCTGATTCAGTATGATGTTGCCATATCTTGAGAAGATTGATTTGAAGATAATTAAGATGTTGGTAAAAGACATAGAAAGAATGTGATGAATAAGAGGAGGAATAAGTTATTTAATGGGCAACTATTACCGAGTTAGACAATGATGATATCATGATGTTTAGATTGTTTTGATATCCTACATATGTTGTTGATTGTAAGGTTAATACTATACTATGTCACCAAGAAAAGAACCTAGTCGATAAACCCTAAGGAACCTAGTCGGTAAACTCTAAGGTTATCGATATCGATTAATGAAGGCAAAATTTCTACCGAGTAAAGTTTAGTATTTACCGAGTTGCAACCGAGTTATGACAGTGCACATTGGATGGATAAAAGCATTATTTAATGAAGGACAATGATTAGTTGGAGATGTATAAATGATTGGTATGCCATGCATGAAGTTTGTTAAGGATCTATGGCAAAGATAAATCAGCAAGAAGATCTACATCACAGATTAAACCGCAATAACCTTGTGCAAGTTCCAAGAAAGGAATGCAAGTCCCTAGACAAGGTAAAACATTTTCAGATCGAAGGATACATTGAACCTGGTCAAGTTTGAAGATTTGATGGCTAAGATTGATCATGGGAAATGTGATCAAGGAGATTAAGCGGTTAGCAATTATTGATAAACAATGTATGTGGGCAAGTGTAAGCACATGGATGATACATAGTGATTACCGAGCATAGAAGCTTGAAGACCTGTTTGAATAATAGAGTAGAGAGCTCAGCAGAGGGACAAGATAAGTCCTATGAGATTGTTTTGAGAAAATAAGAATATACTTTAACATTTTAGATGTGAAGTTGCAAATATATTTTATTACTGTTATTTTGTAAGTGACAGAAAATCTCTTAACCGAGTGGACTTAACAATCTTATTTGTAAACCCTCTAGCAAGGTAACATTCTAAATGAGTGTTTGAAATCCTTTGACAAGGTCACTTCTAACAAAGTGAAGATCCTAACAGATCTGAGGGAAATCCCTTAACCGGGTCACATCTAGCAATGTGTTTGTAATCTTTAACAAGATTTTCTTTTAACTGAGCATACTCTAGAAGAGTATATTTCTTAGTGGGTCCAAAATCCCATAGTGGTTTTTCCCTATTTGGGTTTCCACGTTAAATCTGGTGTTATGAGTGTTATGATGATTATGTGTTTATGAGTTAACATGTTTAAGCAGTTTTTGGTTATGTTGCTGAAGTATAAGTTACCGAGGTTGAATCTGTTGATTTCATGGAAGATTAAGTTTGTATGATTCAGCCCCCCCTCTCATCTTGTTAGCTATTGGCATCTGTACTTTACTTTTAGTATTAGAACTTACAATTGGTATCAGAGTCTTGGACTCCGAAAGAAATTTTTTAAAGGTACTTCAGGCAAAGATCCGAAGATGTATAAAAGGGATGCACTAAAGCTGAACAAGTCAAGTTTCTCCACATGGCAGAAAAGGATGAAGCTGCATTTATCAGGAATTGGAGAATATGCAACATATTATCTAGAGAATGAATACATTGCACCGAGCACCAACCCTATGACCATGGAAGAGATAAAGGCAAAGCAAGAACATATTCAAGCTATGATTGAAATAACTTCAGCATTGAACAACTCAGAGTTTAATGATCTAGAAGGTTGTAATGATGCAAAAGCAATGTGGACTAAGCCCATATCTGTGTATGGAGGTGATGAACATGTTCAAAGAGCAAAAGTAGATAGTCTAAGAGGACAACTTGAATCCATGAGAATGAATGAAGGTGAGAACATAACCCAATACAGTACAAGACTTAAGGAGATTGTCAATCAAATTAAAGGAGCAGGTGGAACTATTGAAGAAAAGGATATAACAAGTAAGTTGTTGAGAACCCTTCTACCAGCTTATGCTATTCGAGTCTCTGCAATCAATGAATTGAGGTATGTACCTAACATGCTAGTTTCTTTGGATGCTACTATTGGTAAGCTACATGCATTTGAGTTAAGTAATTTTGATAACAGTGGGTCTTCGGTAAATAAAGTAGAATATGCATTTAGTTCATTTCATATTGGTGAATCTAATGATTACAATGATAGAATGAGTAAGTATTATGAAGGGAATCATAGTGGAGCAAGTGAAAGATTTCGTAAGAACATGGAAGAAGTGCACAAACTGTATGAAGAAATCAAGAAGAAGGAAGAGTTTGAAGCATTATTAGCAAGAAGGTTACTGAGAGGAAAAGGTAAGTATAAAGGAAAGCTACCTTTAAAATGTTTCAATTGTGATAAAATAGGACATATGGCTTCTAACTGTCCTAACAAAGAGTCTAGTGAAAAGAGAGAATACCGAGATAACAGGTAGAAAGACAACCAATACAGAGGATACCGAGACTTCAGAAGGAGAGATAGAAAGACATGTCTAGTAGCTGATGAGGAATCCAACAATGACAAATCTGATGAAATTGATATAGAGGAAGTTGTTTATGTGGCTATTAAAGATGGATATGATGAAGAAAGGTATGAAGAAAAAGCCCTAATATCTCACATAAATAATAATGATTCTTGGATCATAGACAGTGGATGCTCACATCACATGACAGGTGATAAACAAAAGTTTGTTAAATTAGAAGACTATGATGGAGGCTATGTAAGATTTCGTAATGATGCACCATGTCTGGTGAAAGGATATCGAATAGAATTTCAGAAAGGAATTGTCAAAGTTCATGACAAGCATGGAAAGTTAGCTACTACCAAGACACAAACAAAAGGTAATACATTTCATCTTGACTCAACTCAGAACAAGTGTCTTTATGCAAAGATAGATGATACTTGGTTATGGCATAAAAGGTTTTGTCATGTAAATTTTGATAATCTGATCAAAATAAGTAAGAAGCATTGAGTAAGAGGTCTACCAAGTCTGGAAAAACCTGAGAATGCTATGTGTCGAGGATGCCAGATGGGTAAGATGACAAGATCAATCTTTACAAATAAGTCCTACACTTCTAAAGTAATTTTAGATCTAGTACACACTGATCTTTGTGGTCCCATGAAAGTTCAAAGTTATTATGGTGATAAATATTTCATATTATTTGTGGATGATTACTCAAGGATGATGTCAGTTATGTTTTTAAAAGAAAAATTAGAAGCTTTTCAAATTTTTAAATGGTACAAGGCAAGAGTTGAAAATGAAACATGAAGACAACTGAAATGTCTTAGATCTAATAGAGGAGGAGAGTTCACTTCTGATGAATTTAACTTATTCTACAATGATCATGGTATAAAGAGGCAAGTATCTACACTGAGAACACCTCAGCAAAATGGGATAGCCGAGAGAAGAAATAGATCAATTGTGGATTGTGTAAGAACCCTAATGATAGAAAAGAGGGTACCTCAAACATTTTGGAGAGAAGCAATTAGCACTATAGTTTACACCCTGAACTGAGTTCAACTGAAGAAAGGAACTATGAAGACACCATATGAGATCTAGTATGACAAGAAACCTAATGTAAGTTATTTTAAAATCTTTGGAAGTAGATGCTATGTTCACAAAGATGACAAAAATGGAAAGTTTGATCAGAAAAGTGAAGAAGGAACATTTCTTGGTTATTCTTCTAGAAGTAAAGCATTTAAATGTCTGATCAAATCATCTAACAAAATAGTGGAAAATGCAAATGTGAAAATTGATGAATTTGCAGAAAGAAATGATGAAGGAAATTCCAAAGAACCAGAAGATTATGAAGAATTTGTTTATGTTCAACTGAGAAGTCCTACCGAGAAAGCTGTTGAAGAAAATGAAGATAATGTCCAGTTACCGAATGATGAAGAAGATCATACAGAACCTGCCGAACCTATATTAGCCAAGTATGTCAGAAGACATCATGCATCAAGTCAGATTATAGGAGATAAGGATGATCCAGTGATGACAAGGAACAAACTAAGATAGAACACATGTTTGATATCTGAATTTGAACCAAGAATAGTAAAAGAGGCATTTAACAGTGAAGATTGGGTAAATGCTATGACAGATGAGATTGATCAAATCAAGAAGAATGACACATGGACATTGATCCCAAGACCAAAGGACAAAAAAGTAATTGGTACAAAGTGGATTTTCAGAAACAAGCTAAATGAAAAAGGTGAGGTCATTTGCAACAAAGCAAGACTAGTTTGCAAAGGTTATGCTCAAGAAGAAGGAATAGATTATGGTGAGACCTTTGCACCTGTGGCTAGACTTGAGGGAGTAAGAACATTGTTGGCATATGCTACTTTCAAAAATTTCAAGGTATATCAAATGGATGTTAAATCTGCATTTTTGAATGGTATACTAGAAGAAGTTTATATTGAACAACCTGAAGGATTTATTGAAGACAAGAGTAAAGATCAGGTATGCAAATTGAACAAAGCTTTATATGGTCTGAAACAAGCACCTAGAGCATGGTATGAGAGACTGCACTCTTACTTAATCAAGATTGGTTTTATAAGGACAAGTGAAAACAACAATATGTACATGAAGAATGATGAGGACAATGGAATACTGATCTCAACCATATTTGTTGATGACATTATATTTTGTGGAAATGACTCCTTATGCAAAAACTTTGGAAATAAAATGTGCAGAGAATTTGAGATGTCACTAATCGGTGAGATAAAGTATTTTATAGGTTTACAGATACTGCAAATGAAAGATGAGATTTTCATTACTCAATCCAAGTACATAAAGGAAATCTTGAAGAAATTTGGAATGGAGGATTCTAAACCAGTAAGTACTCCTATGACTACTAATTGTAAACTATCAAAGAATGAAGAATCTACATCTGTTGATGAGACACTTTACCAATCTATGATTGGAAAGTTGCAATATGTTGTGCATAGTAGACTAGATATAGCACATGCAATAGGTATTATTGCAATATTTTCTACAGATCCCAAGGAAACCCATATGACAACAATCAAGAGAATTTTCAGATACCTGAGAGGCATTGAAGATTATGGCTTAGTATATGAAAAGAGGAATAATTTTGATTTAAAAGTTTATACTGATGTTGATTGGGTAGGCAACATAGATGACAGGAAAATCACAAGTGGTGTAGCTTTCTTTTTGGGAGAAAGACTAGTAAGTTGGCTTAGCAAGAAACAAGGATGTATTTCACAGTCAACAATAGAAGCTGAATATATTGCTGCAACATTGAATTGTACCAATATAGCATGGATCAAACAACTGTTGGAAGGTATAAATGAGAAAGTTATCGAGCCAGTAACTATATTCTGTGATAATACTAGTGCCATTCACATTTCAAAAAATCTAGTAATGCACTCTAAGACAAAGCATATATCTATAAAGTATCATTATCTTAGAGAAGAAGTTCAAGAGAAGAAATTTGTGCTGGAATATATCAGTTCAAAGGAGCAATTAGCATACATCTTCACAAAGCCATTTCCAAGGGACACTTTTGAGTATCTCAAAAGCAAGTTAGGGGTCCTACCCCTATCTTCTACTCACTGACCGAGTTCAGTGAAAGCATCAATTCGATGAATCTACTGAATATTATGTGTGGACTGATGCTGATTTATGCACTTTAGAAGGCTTTCTAAAGTTGTGTAGGAAATAGTGAATAGAGATAAATTGCTCTGACCGAGACTGAGATGATACATAGCAAGACAAATCACTTCATAGAGGAAGAAATCATGATTTAGTTCTTTTACTTTTTGGCATTGTTGTCAAAGGGGGAGAAGAATAAATGGTTGACTGAATGGTAAAGCCCCAAATGATGAAAATAACAGAAGACTAATGATAGGGGGAGAAGACTGCAAAAACAGGGAGAAGACTGCATGCAAGACAACAACTCAGAAGCCTAATAACAAAGGCAGAAGACTTCAGAAGATTTTAACAGCTCAAGGATAATAGGAGAAGTCTAATAGCAATCTGAATCCAAATCAATTTGAATATCTTGTTGGTATTACCATTTAATTGTTGGTTTTGCCATCAATGCCAAAGGGGGAGATTGTTAGCATTTCAGTAGAAAGAAAGATTGTTGATATTCAATAAGGATAGTGAGAAGGTTCTTGAAGATTATTGATATAACTGAAAAAGGATGATAACTATCTTTATAACATTATTTTGTCATTGATGTCAAGAAATTGATTATCTGATTCAGTATGATGTTGCCATATCTTGAGAAGATTAATTTGAAGAGAATTAAGATGTTGGTAAAAGACACAGAAAGAATGTGATGAATAAGAGGAGGAATAAGTTATTCAATGGGAAACTATTACCGAGTTAGACAATGATGAGATCATGATGTTTAGATTGTTTTGATATCCTACATATCTTGTTGATTGTAAGGTTAATACTATACTATGTCACCGAGTAAAGAACCTAGTCGGTAAACCCTAAGGTTATCAATATCGGTTAATGAAGGTGGAATGTCTACTGAGTAAAGTTTAGTATTTACCGAGTTGCAACCGAGTTATGACAGTGAGCATTGGATGGATAAAAGCATTATTTAATGAAGGACAATGATTAGCTGGAGATGTATAAATGATTGGCATGCTGTGCATGAAGTTTGTTAAGGATCTATGGCAAAGGAAAATTGATAGGAAGATCTACAGTGCAGATTGAACTGCAATAACCTTGTGCAAGTTTCAAGAAAGGAATGCAAGTCCCTAGGCAAGGTAAAACATTTTCAGATCAAAGGATACATTGAACTTGGTCAAGTTTGAAGATCTGATGGCTAAGATTGATCATGGGAAATGTGATCAAGGAGATTAAGCAGTTAGCAATTGTTTATAAATAAGAAATTGTTGATAAACAATGTATGCAGGCAAGTGTAAGCATAGGGATGCTACATAGTGATTACCGAGCACAAAAGCTTGAAGACCTGTTTGAACAACAGAGTAGAGAGCTCAACAGAGGGACAAGATAAGTCCTATGACTAGATTGTTTTGAGCAAATAAGAATCTGCTTTAGCATTTTAGATGTGAAGTTGCCGATATATTTTATTACTGTTATTTTATAAGTGACAAAAAATCTCTTAACCGAGTGGACTTAACAGTCTTATTTGTAAACCCTCTAGCAAGGTAACATTCTAAATGAGTGTTTGAAATCCTTTGACAAGGTCACTTCTAACAAAGTGAAGATCCTAACAGATTTGAGGGAAATCCCTTAATTGGGTCACATCTAGCAATGTGTTTGTAATCTTTAACAGGATTTTCTTTTAACCGAGCATACTCTAGAAGAGTATATTTCTTAGTGGGTCTGAAATCCCATAGTGGTTTTTCCCTATTTGGGTTTCCGCATTAAATCTGGTGTTATGAGTGTTATGATGATTATGTGTTTATGAGTTAACATGTTTAAGCAGTTTTTGGTTATGTTGCTGAAGTATAAGTTACCGAGGTTGAATCTATTGATTTCATGGAAGATTAAGTTTGTATGATTCACCCCCCCCCCTCTCATCTTGTTAGCTATTATCATCTGTACTTTACTTTTAGTATCAAAACTTACATAAAAGAGGTCTCAATTATGTAGAAGGGGGCCCCAAATGTGCAATTATAAGCCCCAACTATGCAGTTTCTAGGCCAATTATGCAGGGTTTGTGTTTTGGTCATGTTTTTGCCTAGTTGAGTCTCTACAGGATTGGGATTGGATTGTTCTTTGTTGTTTCTATATTTGGGGATCTTTAAAGCATAATTTGAGTATATTCAAGTCTTCATATGTTTCACTATGTTTGGATGAAAGAGGAATCTAGTGGTTACTACATTTGGAAGTCGATTCATTGCTGTATCTTGATGGATAAGCCCTAGAGAGGCCTATGATTTATCATTTTGATTTTTGATTATGGATTCATGTATGATTCATTTGAGATACATATTCTACCGATGTTTATCATTCCTTGGATAAAACCCTAGGTTAGAGATGTCTAAGTGCAAATTAGGGAGAGTGGCTCATATTTGGGCATCGAGGCACTATTTGGTTGCCAAGGAAACCCATTGTGAGTTATGCAATCAAGTGATAGCCTTATTAATTAACTGAGGGTTAAATATGAATTAAGCAAGATAATTATGGTGCACCACCCATGGCCTTGAGTGCTCATATAGACTAAGGAGGGGAGTGAGAAGGACTATCCATCTTGGGGATGTTGATCTAGTATGATCAAACCTCCTTGTCTCCATGAAAGGATTGTTTGGTTCTGCATGAGCTATCAAATGGGCATCGAGGCCTAGACAGGTTGCAAGGAAAACTCATGTTTAAACCATGTAATGATACTATTTCTTATTTTACCCTAGATCCTTATCTTAAGTGGTTGTGTATAGAAGCCTCTAGGGGAACCATGTTGTGTATCTTGTCTTTCCTTGAGTATCTCTTATGTTTTATGGTTGTGGTGTTCTGTTTGTGAGTTGGCCTAGTTCCTTGTGTGTGTGGGGCCTTGTGAGAATGATGGGGTGGACCTAAGGGTTCCATATGGTTGGGTGGTTGTTTCCAACCTCCATTGGGGACCAATAGCCCTGTTTGTGAGCATCAGATGGGTCTTGTTATCCTCGTCCACTATCCCTCATTTCTTGATGTATTAGTAAATTCTATGTGCTTTGGAAATAATTGTAATTTTACCATTGATATTATATTTTGGACACTTCCTTAGGGAGATTGATGTAATGTAATGTAATTTTATGGAATCAAAATGAATGCAATTCTAGTTTAGTGTTAAGTGGTTTTGTGTTGACCTACTAACCACTCTTGTGTGATTGGATGTATCATTATATCTTTGTGAAGGTTATCATAGGAACACTTAGTTTGGTGATTAAAATGAACCTAGTGTTAGACATGTATGATCATACATTTTGTAATGTATTTTATTTATTATGGATTAAGTTTATTAGATATTGTTTAGAGTGTTACCTAAGCAACAATGCTAGGGAACCCACAATAGGACCTAGTTTATGTGAATATTTGTCTTCTAATTGTGCATTTATATAATTGAAATTTATTTTAAGTTAATGGTTGTAATGTACTTTGTTTTGAAAAAGAATATTACTATGTTGAATGGGTTGAATAATTGTTGTCCTGTAGGGTTCCTTAGTGGGGTGTTACATAGAACATGAGTAAATTGATAGTGTAAAAGGATATGAGATATGGATTATTCCTCTTGCTTACGAAGGATACATCTTGTTGGTGTTTCCAATTTATTGTCTAAATTCACCTAAGGATGAGCCAAATTCTATCAACAAAAATTTAGATAAGTGGCCAATGAATGAGATCTCAACCAAAATTTGAATGATATCCAACACTTTAGGCTCTACAGAACCTAAGGGAGCGACCCTTTGCAATTTTTAGAGAGCTTACAACAAGATAGACAAATATTGCAATAACGCAAATTACTCCTAACACATATTATCAAGAATGCATGTAGTTGACTTTAGATTGGCTCCATTCATAGTTATTTAACATTTTCATGCACAATTGGGAGTTGATCCTAACCTTTGCCTACTCCTATGAACTAAAAAGGGAAATAGATCAACAATTATTGAAATGATATCTAAAATTAACTCAAAATTTTCAAAGATTAATGCCTAATCTAGGCAATAGAGTCACAACTTCATGAATATTAAATATTTTCATGAATTTGTAATACTTAGCCACCTAAATCCCATACAATGATGCTTGACACCAATACAAATCAGTAAATTACTTAAAATTATTTTTAATGATCACTAAAGGTGCCTTCTATTTTGCTTAAACACAGTCACAAAATTTAATCCTTCCCTTGGAAAGAACCTGTCAACATATTTCACATCTACAATGCAAACAATTCATACAAAATAAAAACCACAAGTTGGAGACAACTCAAAGTAATATTTATGCATTCATTGTTTCAAAGTAGCTATTACATTCATGAAAATATCATATTACACTTCGAAATGATGTTCTATTACTCAAACTTGCAACTTGCTATTCAACCCACCCAATTACAAAATTTGGAATCTTAGAACCCCTTGCAATTAGCCTTGAATCCCCTTTTATAGAAAAGAAGGGAGAAAAACAAGCTTTAGGCTAATTGTTGACATGTCAAAATATAATTTTCCTATATGAGAATATAATAGGTACCTTTTATGAATTCATATAAGATAAAAATTATTTGCATTCTAGAAGAGGGACAATGCAAATATAACCATCCTTTACAAAATTGCCGCTGCAAAAATCATTGATGTGGCATGATGATGTGTTCATTGCTTGGATGACTAATTCACTTGGAGAAATTTTTTTGCTGACCTTGCAATTGATAATGAAGTGGAAAATGCATGAACTGAAAAGGAGAGAAATAAACAACAATTGAGAACAAGCCTTTTGCGATGACCAAGGCACTGAGAAATGTGTGACTGAAGTATCTATGCTCCCAACATAATAAGCTTCTCTAAGTATTCATAGGATACCCGTGATCTAATGATCTGGAAAGGTTCACATATGTGTAGTTGAGTTATGTGTGAAAAAAAGTTTGTCCCTCCTAACACTGTGTTCTTCCATTCACTCTTCTTCAATTGTACAATATTGCTGATGCCACTATGTAATCTAAAAATTTGTTGGCCACTTGAAAGTTTAAAGTTTTTGAATTCTTCCTGGGGCCTCCCTTCACTTAGTATCAACCACATTTTTGACATCTTCTATAAAATTTACATACAAAGCATCAATATCAATCCGAAATGATAAGTAGATGTTTGGGGTTGATCCCCTTCACCAATCTTATTTATGACTATTTATAAATTGTGTTTTCAAAATATTTCTTCCACATATCTAGGCCCTTAATTTCACTAGATACTATAACTCCTTGACCAAAATATTGAATGTCTTCCATGTGGCACTAATAATTGTTGGGGCTATTGAGAGGTTTTTTCGTAGCCATATACAATTCTCATAAAACTCTAGCCTATGGTTGTCATGTATCACTTAATGGCTTCAAAATTAAAATAAATTCTTTGCATTGCTTTAAAACTTGGAACAATTGGAACAAGGTCTAATATGACATATGAACCTCACCCAACTTATTCAAAACTATTTCTAACAAATGCAAAATTATTCCTGCCATCACATTTAAAGATTTCTCTTTTATTCTTGCCTCTGCATTTGACAACATTTTATTCTTCTTTTAAATCATTTTCCACAGATCCCTATTCTCATCTTTAAGTATCTCAATCTTGTATGGGGAAATGGGACCAATTTCATCTTTGACAACAAATTTTGTTCGATCTCTTGGTGCCTGAGGATGGGGAGGTTGGTGTTCAATCATTGCAGTAGAAGAGGATGCTTCTAATTCCTTCTTTGCCAAATCCTTTTCAAAACTAATATTCTCCATATATAAATCATTGAAGGCTACATTCAAGGCTTCATTTCTTCTTTTTAATGCTTCATGCCTTTTCTCCTTTTCGTCAGCCACAACTTGCATAAATAGGGTTGAGTGGGTTGCAATTGTGGCAACCTCTAGAGAAGTGTCTTTTAATGTCCTTATTATTACATCCCCTACCTTTTCTTCTATTCATTCCAATAGTCAAGGATTATTCATTTTGGGGTCCTTGAACCATTGGGCCAACACTTTGATGCTAGGGTTATACCTTGTCCCTCTAATGCCCCTATTAATATTGAATTCCTTGGAAAAGGTAGGACCCTCCCGTTGTCTTACTTGATCAAGAAAAAAAAAATATTTTATGTCCCAATTTGAGACTTGTAACATCTCTCTTTCTTGATCAGGAGTAATATCAATATTTTCTTGATCAAAATTGGTTACTTCTTCTTTTGATAATTCTTTCAATTTTGCCTGCACCCAAAAGCTTTTAAACTTAGGAGTTTTGATAAATTCATCATCAAAAATAAATTGCAATGCAACAATCATCCTTTCATCCTTCACCTCCTCTAATGGGATCACATTGGACAGAAGGTCCCTATCAACATGCATATGCTCTTATGCATCTTCTTCATTATAAAACATGTCATGCGTAGGGGAAAGGGGAGGTTGATCCATCTCTTCTTAATCATCTTGGATATCTATAATTGCAATTTGTTATGCCTCAGCTCTTTCCAAGGGTTTATCTATTTGAGGACCAACTTGGATTTCCTATTTCTCTTGGCATATAATTTGTTTTTCTTTGCCTGCAACCACCATGAGCTTTGGTGGTTGGTATGTAGGCCTTTCCTCTATTGACCTAGATGGCTCCCCTTTAGCTTGGGTATACAATTGTTCAAAATTTTATAATTTTAAATGCATCCTCAAGGTTGGATTTTTGACATTTGCACAAAATCCTATGAGCCTAGTGTCCTTCTACCTTTTTTCTCTCTCCAACCTCTCTAAAATAACCCACTTTCTTCTATTATTCAGGGTTTTCTCAAGGTTGTGATTCCTTGCCAAATATTCAAATTAAAGAGCTTCATGGGGTTAGGCTTTTCTCCTCATTTTATTTACCCTCAACTTGGTAATATAGCCTTTTCGATCATAGTCCCTTATCTTCCCACTTAGGAGGCAATAGTTCTTGTTAGATACTTGATCAGTCCCAAAGACACTGAGAGGGGGGGGGGGGGTGGTGAATCAATGTCTAACCGGTAGACAAAAGATTTAAACTTGTTTGAAATTTTATAACCCAAATTAATATACCTGTAAGCAAATAATAATGCAGTAAAGAAAACAAAAGTATAACCATTAATGCACACCATGACACAAATATTTTTGACAAGGAAACCCGATAAGGGAAAAACCTTGGTGGGATTTGTGACCCACAATATCTACTCACTGGCCAATATGAATAAATATTACTTATACAATAGGGGCCTGCACATGTAGGAAGGCCAACAGCCTAGAGCTCACTGCTCAATCACAAAAAGGAGTCCCACTGACTACAAAATTGGATGATTAAATTCAATGACAATGTACTGCTCAAAATAGCATCTGTGATGCTAGATTCAGTTTCAGTTTAAGCTATGTCAGATACCTTTTCCATAAACATTTCTTTTCTCTACTCTGCTCTTATTCACTCATAAAATAATTACATCATAATGCATATACAGTTATTCACTCTCATAAATCGCTTACATTCATTACCTAGTTACATTTTAAAATGACCTACAAGATCTCATACATATATGAGTCTTTACAATAAATCATGTTAGATATATAATATAATTACAATACAAAACAATAATATTTCCATGTCATCTTAGAGTACCGGTGTGATCTACTATCGGTGTAGACTGGATGTCAGTGTGAGTAAACTTATAGTGCCTACCGATGTCGGTAGATGATGTTTGTCGCTAGTGTAACCTGTGAACCATATTACCACTTGGTTGCCATCAATGACAACATAAACCATTCCCATCTGAGTGTATAATGCCAACAATCTCCCCCTTTGGCATTGATGGCAACACTCATGAGAAAAATCCAAAATTGAAGTCCAAAAACTGAGTGTGCTCCCCCTCAACAAATGATCTCCTTTTGTACATTTTTCTCATACACCACTACTCCCCCTTTGACATCAATGACAAAGGATGTCAAAATAATCAAAGAATTCAAAATTTACTTAGAAACCTGTAACCGGTTATGTACAATCTAAAAACTATTTGCCAAAACCAAGTTGAGACTCTGCAAAAATTTTGTACAGTCATAAATTGTGGTCTCAGTCTATCAGATCATCCTGGTCAGATAATGCATCTATTTCTCTGGTGATCTATTGCCTTGAATAGATGCCTTAGACAACTCATTCTGGTGTGTTAGTAAGTTGTCCAGTCTACGACCAAGTTTCTTCTTCAACTCCTGGGTTTTTATCCTTAACCTTGCTTTCTCTCTTTCCAATTTCTCAATCTTCTCTTCATAGATTTCCATTTCTTGATCCAAAAATGAAGTAAGTTTTGAAGAACCTATCATATTATCAGCTATATCATCAATTTCTTATTTTCTTATCAATATCCTCTATTAAATGGTGAGGCTTACATGCTTCCCTGTACAACTCTTTGTATTCCAAAATGGTGGAATTTAGTGTCGCTAACAAAGAATCAATTTGTCTAGTAAATTCCTTAATTTTCTTGTTAAATAATTCATCTTTCTCCTTATTCACTCTTTCCTTAATGGTCTCTTCATTTATTTTATCCACAGTTTGAATATTAGAAGAAATGAATTTAGACAATGTGTCCAATTTACTCACAAACCCAACAATGTGATCAACTTTACATGCCGGTGCAATTATTTGCAAAATTGGTAAAGTATCATTAATAGCCTTAAATTCTAAGGAATTTCATTCTATGATCTTCTTTATTGAATCTAAAAGTACATTTGTAACATTTATTGGTCTATAATCCATAGTGGAAGTGCTAGGCGGAGTGCTAGGTTCTGCAGTTGGTTTCTTATCTTCTCCGGATGTCTGCACATTAACCTTAACCACTTCTGCTATCTTTCTTCCATCATTAACCTCTTCTTTGTTCACTATTTCTTCTTTATTCTCACTTTTGTTTTCAACCTTAATTTCATCCTTACTATCTGCCTTGTTGACTACTGGTTCAGATAAACTATGTTCTTGTCCCTTTTCTGCTACTACTTCTACCAGTATTTCAGTATTAAGTTGAGTATCATCAGGGATGGATACTGATCTCTTAAATTTAGTTGGTATCTCAATATTCTGTTGAGAGTCAAGAGTGTTGACCGGTGACTCAGAGATCTTAACATTTGTAGTTTCAACTCTCTTTACCTCTGCAGTTTCCTTATCCAACACAATATTAAAATCTTGAGTGTCCATATTCATAGTAAAAAGAATGTCAGACTCCAAATTTCATCTTTTGTCATTTCCTCTGCCTTCTCTTCAGGTTGACTATCAATTTGTGCTGGTGCTTCTGTAGTTATTGGTGGGGTGTCCTATTCTGGTGGAGGAAGGTTATCATTGACCATGATATCAAGTACACTTCCAATTTTCCCTTTACCTTTATCTACTTTCTAATATACCTTAGCAAAAGATTTATCCATTTTCTATCTATCCTTCTCTTCTTTCTTTTCTCTCTCAACAAAAAATATAGCCCACTTATCCATTGTTTCATCTACTATTTCTTTAACTTTGCTGGCCATAAGACTAACTTGTTGGTGACCACTCATAAAAAATGTTCTATTTGCCTTAGATATTAGATCATCAATTTCCTATTTGGAATTAACAGGATGCACAACTAATAGAGCTTCTACCTTTAATTTCTTGTCAAGCTCCATGATAGACATTCTCTTAGCCTCTAATCTTACGTATAAATTATTTGGCAAAACATCTACAACTTCAATAAGAAATTTCTTGTATATGTCTAGATACAAAATAATACTTTCTTCTATTGTTTCCTTATCTGAATCCTTGAAAGAATGATAAAATTTATTCACATTACCAAGGTTACCATCTTGGGTGATTTCATTGATCAACTCTTCCGGTGAAAGAGTATCTAGTGCCTTAGGTTCAAGTTTCTTCTTTGGAGTCACTTTCTTCATTGGACCACTGGGCTCTCTTACAGCCTGTTGTTTCTTTCTTTGTGTCCTTGACTTCTTGGGAGATGGAGTAGGTGCCGGTGAGGGTTTTCTTTTCTTCCTGTCCACTCTCTTGAATTTGGCTCCCTTATCAGTGTCAGAATCAAATGAAGTAGCCACAGGGGAAATGTGAGCTACCGGTTTCTACTCTAATTGACTTTCTTTCACACTAGCAACAATACCACCAAGATTCATCAATCCTTCTATAACATCCTTTACCATCTTAGAAGCATCTTTCATTAGTTTCTCTCTTTTCTTCCTCTGCTTTTGCATGTCTACTTCCTTCTCAATTGTTTATGCATTTCCAAAAATTTCCTCTGATGGTTCTAGTGGAGCATCTAAGAGTATTCTAGCATATGAATCTAAGATGTGAGAATCCACCTCATATCCCATTTCAGTAATCCAGATAGTTCTAGGTCTAATTGCCCCCATCCAAATTTTATCTCTTTTCACTACAAAGCATATCTATTTATCACATTTATTGACAATGCTTTGGGGGATCCTTTCCCTTTCTCTCATTTTATCTTGGAAATTCTTGAAGTAGTCTTTCACCAACTTATCACAATCAGATCCCATACCAGTAATTGCCTCCTTATCTATTTTCCAATAGAAGTATCATAGGCAAAATCCTTATGTCCTATACCGGGAATCTCTTTTGAGAAGTAAAGCATTAAATACTCAATTAGACTTCCAAATTTGAAGGTTCCTTTCTTATCACCTTTGATTTTATGCAAATTCTCTAATAGTTCATCCTTTAACAATTTACAGATGTCAATTTTAGCATTGTTTAATATCATCTCATGAGAACTATGAATGCAGGATTTAGATACAAAATTCAACCTATTAGTATGAGTAAATTTATAACCAATGACCATACTTGCAAATTTAACATTGTCATCTTTTATATCATTGACCCTAAGTGACCTGTTTCAAATGTAGCTCCGATTAAGCTCATAACCTCTTTGTTTGGGATTTTCTTCTTCTAGTCAAGCCTAGTGTTGGTGGATGGTAAACCAGTAATAGACCTTATAGCTTTCTTAGTAATCTTAAAAACTGAGTCCAACCACATAAATTCACCATGAACCCTGCTAAGAACATAGCACATGGTTGCATTTAAGAATTCCGGCATATGGAGGATATCAATGAAACCTAAATCCTCAACTACCTTGTGTTCCGGTTTCACTACCCCATTCTTGTCAATGATAACATTCATGTACATCTTCAAATCTTCGGACACTAAACTCTATATGTTACAATGTATGTATGCCCTAGCGTCTTCAACAAACGTAACTCCCTTTGAGATACTAAAAAATGCACCAATGGAGTCATCCATTTTTTCTATCTTAGGAATGATTTTGAAAATGGGTCTAGGTCATTTTATGTTCTCCACAATGGTAGGGTTTTCTACGAATTTAGGAACAAAAGATGAAGAAGCCACTGCGAAAGATAAATACCTTTTAACTGAGAAATCCTTGAATGCTTTGAAAGACCTTTGTTTCTTCGCCTTTATAATTCCTTTCCTCAATTTCTCTTTCTTTGAATTCTTGGATGCTTGGTAAGTCGAAATGAGAAGTTATTGTGCTTTATAACCAAAAATTAACTTACATCCACAATAAATGCTTCGCCGGTGAAGTGAATTTCCACATATCTTCTGGTAAAGAAGAAATATAACTTCTTACCACCAACCGAGGGTAAAAGCATGATCTTTAATTGGTTGCCTTACCCCTAAGGATTATTCCTTAGTTAGATGAAGAATCTCCTGCCAATGCAGGATTGCCCTGTTCTGCCGGTGCAGAGACATATTCATCAACTCTTTGATCTCTCTTCCTAATCCATTGTTTAGAAAATTCTTGCTTGATTCCAGTCACCTTTTCTTTGCCTTTGTCATTAGATCCTTTATTATTTGCTGGTATAATCTTCTACAAAATTTTGCAATATGCCCAATCTTGTTACATGCATAACAAGTTACATTGTTTCTCTGAATAGCTTTTCCATAACCTTGACCGGTTTGAGTTCTGCATTGATTAGATAAATGTCCAAATCTACCAAAAACATAGCATTTCACATTCATTATGTAATTATTTGAGATATGACCATTTTTATTTCATTTGGAACATTGACTGGTGGGTAAGTTTGTATTCTAATTATTCCTAAATCTGCACTGATTTTCTCTATGACCAAATTTTTTGCAATTAAAACATTTCCCATTGAATTTATAAGCATTAGGTTGCCTTACCATTTTGTTGTGATCATGATTGTTTATAGTCCCGGAACTTTCTCCATATTCAAATCCAAGTCCAATTGTTTCTCCATCGGGTTTTTGACTTTCCAGCATATCATCAAGATTATCTGAACTCTTCTTGAATTTGTCTTTGTATTCATTTGCAGTGACCAACTGACTTTCCAAAGTGCTAACTTGTCTCATAAGTTCTTCTTTGTCATGTTGCATCTGAATCAATTCTATTTTAAGCATATCATTTTCATAACTAAGCCTTAGAGATTCATCTGATCTTTCATTAAGTCTTCTGGCCAAATCTTCTTCATTCCTCTTTCTATCTTCAATATCCTTGCGTAATCTCATGGTTGAATCTTGCATCTCATTCTTCATGTTACTATTCTCTTGTCTCAATTTCTCTACAATATCTCTAAGAGTTTCTTTTTCTTCATTATCTTGATTTTGCAATTGCACATGTAATTCTTTTCTCTTATTCTTTACTATAACCAGGTTATCTTGAAGTTCTTTGATGAATTCCCGAGCAGTTCTGAGTTCATCTTCTAGTTTGATATTTTTCAATTTTTTCTGCATCAAAATCTTCAAGATCTCCTTCCAACTGTTGTCTCAAACGTTCCATTGGTACCAGTTTCAGAATCTTCCTCAAGCTGTTAGGCTTCCACAAATAGAGGACTAGGCTCTGATACCAATTGTTAGATACTTGATTAGTCCCAAAGACACTGAGAGGGGGGGGGGGGAGGGAATCAGTGTCTAACCAGTAGACAAAATATTTAAATTTGTTTGCAACTTTATAACCCAAATTAATATACCGGTAAGCAAATAATAATGCAGTAAAGAAAAAAAAAAGTATAACCATCAATGCACTCCATAACACATATTTTTGGTGAGGAAACCCGATAGGGGAAAAACCTCAGTGGGATTTGTGACCCACAATATCTAATCACTGGCCAATATGAATAAATATTACTTATACAATAGGGGCCTACACATGCAGGAAGGCCAACAGCCTAGAGCTCACTGCTCAATCATAAAAAGGAGTCCCACTTACTACAAAATTGGATGATTAAATCCAATGACAATGTACTACTCAAAATGGGATCTGCAATGATGGATTTAGTTCCGGTTTAAGCTCTGTCAGATACCTCTATCATAAACCTTTCTTCACTCTGCTCTGCTCTTATTCGCTCATAAAATAATTACATTATAATGCATATATAGTTATTCTCTCTCATATACCGCTTACATTCATTATCTAATTACATTTTAAAATGACCTACAAGATCTCATACATATATGAGTCTTTAAAATACATCATGTCGGCTATACAATATAATTACAATACAAAAAAATAATATTTCCATGTCGGCTTAGAGTGCCAGTGTGATCTACTATTGGTGTAGACTGGATGGCGGTGTGAGTAAACTTGTAGTGCTTGCTGGTGTCGATAGATGATGTTTATCGTCGGTGTAACCTGTGAACCATATTACCAGTTGGTTTCCATCAATGAAAACATCAACCATTCTCATCTGAGTGTATAATGCCAACAATTCTCTCTTATGAATTCCTGAACCTTCTCCAAGCACTCACATCCTACACAAAATCATTATATATGATATACCTAGGAAGATGACTCCCCTTTATTTCTGGTTCCACCCATTTATTCTCCATCCACATCAATTGCCACAAAAATTCCACGAATGCTAATCTTGGAGGAACAAAAATTGGTAGTCGGTGTGGTGCTTGGGGGCACCCATGCACTCTTAGCACTGCATATTTATCAAAAAAGAAGAAATCACTAAAATTGTGAGAGAAGATTATCTTTGGTAATTTCCCTTCTATTTGCTTCTTATCCTTGGCTCTTAGGACCCTCTCAATTGTTTTTGGTAATCTTTGGCACTCTAGGGCACACCACCTCAAAACTTTCATTGCAAACTGATAAAAAAATGCAACATAATTAGAACTCTAGAATCCTTTGTCCCAAACCCAAGTCCATCTCTGTATTGGCCATTTCTCACCTTTAGAATTAGACATGACAAGTTTGAGGCTTTGGTTCCATGCTTTCTTAATTTGGTAAAGGATGAGGTGACACAAGATGGAGTAATGCTTAAAAACCACCACATATTGGTTTCTCTTCACCCTCATCAATCCTTCATACAATTGATCTTGAAGATAAGTGACAAAGCCATATAATTCATTAAAATGAGAATGTTGGATTCTCATTGCCATCAACATTAAATTTACAGGCATCCTTTTCTTTTGTACATCAATTCGTAAAATTTGACATAATGCATAGTAGGTTCTAATAAAGTAATGCTCAAAAGTAACCAAATCAAATAACTCTTTTTCTAATTATAAAAAATAATTCTTTGACATGTAGTACATTTTCTTTATGTATCTTGATATTTCATCTCTCCTTAAGATCAATTTCTTCTTCTTGTATTCATCCTCAAACTTGGCTAGGTAAATCTCCCTCAAAGCTTCTTTGTTCAAGTCAAAACATGATGCTATAGTCTCTACCATGATATTTCCTTTCATAGTTCTAGGTGTCATGGACTCGGGATGATACCTTCTTGCCATAATTTTGATCAATATAGGCTCTACAAAAATATTAGGCATTACCAATTTGCTGAGGTTCTAGAGTTCAAGGGTTTGATGCTGGTATGTCTTTATCTCTTTTGCCATAGAAAAACCAAACAATGTCCCACCCTCTCTCTTTAGTTTCAACATCTCTACATTTGATGTATTTATCATTAAAAAACCTTCTTCAAGGAATCTTACACAGTAGAACCCTTAAATATTTCAAGCAGGTCCTAACGCAAACTCCTAAATTCCTTCTTCTTGCTCATAATTTTAGTCAACTGCTCTACAACTTTTTTTTGTAGGGTTTCTACGTCACTATTGCAAGTGGGGTTTCTATATGTTGTGGGGTGGCTACTTTCTTTCTTTTGGGTTTCAAGCTCTCACTATGTTGAGGAGTCTTTTATGTGGTTGGCTTGGTTGTGGTTTTTGTTTTTGGAGCCATTTCCTTAACTAGGGTTTGTATTTGTTCTACTTGATGAATTAAATTACCCTACTAATCACTTCTCCTAAATTATATAGGTCAAATTCAAAAAGCAATGAGAATGGTGGGGTTACTTGTCTTCAAAGCTTTTCCTGAAGATTTTGTCGCTACAACTTCATGCTCCTCGCCTGAAAATCATCTTCTCTCGATCTCTTGATTGTGTGGTGAGCAAATGAATATTGACAATTAAGATTTTAAGCTCCACAACCATAACTAAGTCTCATTGCTATTAATTCACTTCATGTGAGTGTTTTGAGTTGGTGGCCTGAAGATTTGAACTCCACCCTTGATTTTGCAACATACAATTAAGATGAGACCTTGTCTACCTCTGACTTTCTGATGTGGCAACCTTTTTCTCTTCGTCACCTTCCCTTTCTTATTTTGTTTTTTTCCCTTCCACCTCTCATCACCTTTTTCTATCTTAGTTCATTATCGCAGGGTAGAGAGGAACCCTTATTTTCTTGGTACTTCTCCCGCTAGCCCACAGGGTCTATTTTTCTTCCTTGTTTCTGCTATGGGGTAGAGTGGGAGAATTTCCTTCTATTATAGCTTCCCGTCTATCCTGCACCAATATCTGCCTTTGAATTTTCTCCTATGGATCAAAGTTCCATGACTTCCTTCAATGCTTTGTTCTTTCCCCTCCATCTCGTGGTAATTTTTTAACCTTGAATTCCATTGTGCGGGGATGAGGGGGATAAGCTTTTTCAGCATAAAACGCTCGCCCTGCTACCTTGCGGTGCAATCTCTACCACCGTGACATCTTCATGAGGCAGAGGGATAAGTAAGAGTTGTAACTGCTAGATGCTTCCTTGCCACCCTACAATGTATTTAGGTTCTTAGAAAAGACTGCGCAGGGGCAAGGGGGAAACAAAACTTAAGTGATACATTAAAGCATGTGGAAACTTAATTAAGACATGAGGGTTAGGGGGACCATGAAGCACTTGGCTGCTAGGAGATTTAGGTCTAAGTTAAGACTTTTGACTATTGGAAAATATGCAAGCAATAGGAAAATTCATTTTTAATGTGGGGCAGATCATAAATGATTTAAAAGGATCAAAGTGACAACTTAATACAATAGTGACTGGGACAAATAGCCAACACAAAATTAGAAGTAAAGGAAGACATGGTAAGGGTAAAATATGTTTCTATTATCACTTGGACAAAATTTCAAAAAACCTAATTCATGCACAAGGGGAAATAAGAGAACTTTTAGAGCATAACAACTGGCAACGTTTGGAGGTCCTATCTTGTAGGGAGTTGAAATCCCCATTTAATGAAATTATCCTAAGTGAAGATCTTATTATGCAATACCATCCACTAGAAGAAATTTTTTTGGGGGAGGAGTTGAGGGTTCTAGACTTTCCTCCAAAATCTCGTATGGGTACCCTCCTTTATTAGTATATTGTAAGTCAATTTGATAGGAAAATTGCCTTTTGAGTTTTTGGTCTAGAAAAAATTATCCTCCCTTGTGAAGAGTGGAAATATGATTCATTGCAAGATTGTTGTAGCATGGAAGCTGATTGAAGAAATGTGGTTGATTTTGATAACTTTGTGCTACGTCTCTCCATATTTTGTGTGGTGAAATATAGTCTATAACCTAGTATCCAAATAGGGCTTTGAGCCCTTCCCTTGATGTCTTTGAAATTGGGATGAAAATCCAAGAGCATATCCCCAAACCATTTGTCTTCCCAATATTGAATGGACAACACATCACCAATTTTCCACTTCAGACCCATTGAGATCAGACTTCTCCTTTTGATGATATTATTCCAAATTTGAGAGCCACTAAGGAGCCCTCATGTGGAAAAAAACTATAAAATTTTCCAAAGTTGAGGTACTTAGTGTAAACAGCTAAAAATGTCTCATTGATCGTGTACTAATTATTCCTCTAATTAATTAAATAAAATTTTAATTATTTAGTTAAGCTAATTAATCTTATTCTTCTATTTCATATTTCCTCGTCATCTTACTAATTATTCTATTTCCTATTCTTTCATCATTTAACCATTTTAACCATTTTCTAATGTTAATTAAATATTTATTATTTAATTAATTGTGATTAATTCCCCAATTTAAATAATCTTTATTATTTAAATAAATTTCATTTTTATTTTCTATTTCTAATCAATTAATCATTCAACCCTCTTCTAAATATTAATTAAATATTTGTTATTTAATTAATTGTGATTTTTATCCTTTAATTCAAATAATCTTTATTATTTAATTAAATTCCATTTCTAAATAATTAAATAGTTTCTTTAAATTATTTGATTAACTAATTAATTCTTCTATTTCCAAATCTCCACATTCTAATTTCATTCAAATTCAAATTCTAATTAAATCTAATTTCAAATAGATGTGCATGATTTCAAAAACCAAATTGAAAATCAAAGTCAAGTTCTAAATATATTCAAATAATGAATTGAATTTAAAATAAATTCAATATTTGAATTAAATCTCATGCAAATAATAAATTGAAAATCAAAGTTAAAGTGCAAGCACATGCTAAATTAATTAATTAATTCAATCAATTAATTAAATCATTATCTCTCCAATCTCTATTTCCATCTTTTAGTTAGCTTTTTCTAAATAAAGTTTTCTTTGTCATCCTCTTTATTTCCTCCAATCACCCTTTTTCTTCCCTTAGTTAGCTTTTTCTCAATCAATTAACTCAATTAATCTACTTAATCAATTCTATTTCACCTCCAAGTCACCAGTTCAACTATCGATTAGCATGTGAGCTCACTTGAGTTCCACCTCTTGATCAATCCGTTTCACCTTTCAATCAATCTTCTCCAAAAATTTATAAATTGAGCATTCAATCTCCATTCTCAACAATCACGAACTTCGAATCTTTGTGTCATTTGCAATTTTCTAGCACAATATCTGAGAGCCATCATACCACAAAGAGGAGAAGAACAATGGAAGTCATGATGCACAATAGGGAGTTTTATATTGTTTAATTTCATTCTATTTTGCATCTATTTCATTGGTTTTGTGTTTGAATTGCTTAGATGGTTAAGGGATTCGTGATTTTCCTTATTTCCTATTTAGCAATGATGAATTTGAGCATAGCACATTTTGGTGAACTCAACGTGAACAACAGCTAATTAACCTTCTCTATTTTTTGTGTTATTTTTTGCAAATAGTACAGATTTTTTTTTCTTTTTTGCAGGTTTTGCATGGATTTCAAAGCATATCTCTTCATCATGCAATGACATAGACAGGGCTATGCAATCAAGCAGATAGGGTTACATATTCATGTGGAACCCATCACACAAACGCCCTTATAGGATTACATAATCACCTAAACAAGATCACGCAATTGCTTTGACATTATTATGCATTCATTAGGAATATTGTTGTTCTGTTGTTTTTGTTCTTATTTCCTTTTTGTTCTTGATCTGTGTAATTCTGCATGAAATTGAATAAATATGGAAATAGATTATTTTTATTGCATGTTTTTATAATGACAGTTTATGGAACGTAAGGTACAATTCATAATTTCAGGTGCCATGAGGACAAAGGAGAAAAGAAGGCAAGCCAGACACCATCAGCGAATTTTCAAAGCGGAAAAGAAGATACAAGATCTAGAATACCAACCAACCATCAATAGATACAATAGCTTAGCTCTCTCATATAAGGTGAAACATGATTTGGTTAACATTGAATGGATGATGAGAGACCTTGCTAGAGACTCACAATCTGTTTTGCAAGTTTCTGATCAAAATTAGCTTCAGTTTTTATTTTTTGTGTTGTCTGCTTGTGGATCATGCAATTTCCTTGTTATCATCACGCAATCGATCTGTTAGGATCACGCATTCGCCCTGTCAAGATCACACAATTGCTTTGATAGAATCACTCAATCGTGTAGGTATCATCACACATTCATTTTTGTTATATTGGAGTTATTCATTTTCTGTGGATTTTATTTGGTTACTAATGATCTGTTTGCAGCCTGTGGTGAATTTACATAAGGGATCAAATTAGCATTAGATCATAAACACTCATGCTCTCACACTTCAATTTGGGCTTAAAATTAACAATGGTTAAAATGGACATGCATGTATAACACTTCAGTTTGGGCTTAAAATTAATAATGGTTAAAATGGGCATGCATGTGTAACACTTTAGTTTGGGCTTAAAATTAACAATGGTTAAAATTGACATGCATGCCTTTCACATTTCAGTTTGGTGTTTAAAATTGACATGCACATGCATAATCAACACCTCAATTTGGGCTTTAAAATGAATGCGAATCAGGTTGCACATAGATTAACTCACATTTTATTTTCTTAAGGGAAATAACTTTTATCATGTTTGGGGTGGACCTACTGTTGCATTAACTACCTTTCCACCTGCCTTCGGGGTCTTGGGAGAAAGGGAGAAGGTGACAATGACACTCAATTTTATTTTATCTCAAGTAGAGAGGGGTATCTTTGACTAGGGATTTCATCACCCCACAAAGGTACTTTGAATTAGGATGTGTTGGAGATATCATCTCTCCCAGCGTACTCTCGAGTGGGTTTTTCGAGCCGCTATATAAACATATTGGTCAGGCGGCTAGAGTACTGAATGAATTCTATGTATGTTGGGGCCTTCCCTGCACAGATAAGCTCAACTAAAGTCTTAAGTGCCTTTCTCTAAGAATCCATCATTGGATCGGGATCCCTCAAAAGTTTACAATAAGAACCAACTTAGTAGCCCAAAACCCTACATTTAGTGATTCTGGGAGTGTGGATCATACCCCATAGATACCCTTCATGTATCTTGCATTATGATACATAAATCCCTCAGTTATAAGATCTTTGGATCTTTGGGATAAGAGAGACTGGCATGCCTGAGAAGTGTGTGTCGTGGAGTGGAACCAATGTTGCTAGAATATCTATCTATTCATTTTGTTTCGGTATTTTATTGTAAGGGCCTCATTTGAATGGTTTCCAATTTCCAGCCTAAGATTATCTTCTATGTCTTTTTATGTATCGTTGTATCAGACCAATATTGAGTCAGTTATTTGGGCTATTTTAGGCCCTATCCTGCGTATCTTTGAATTCTCTGAGATTGTTTGAAAAACCAGTTTAGTTAGCTATATCTACCTCCAAACAATTGTTCTCAGAATTGGAAAACAACAAAACTTGTCCTACACAGAATTACTGAAAACAAAGTCCATTTTTGAAACGTCAAAACTCAAAAGTTTACACACTTGTGATCATAGGTAGTCCTTGCATAGTCCTCTTTTACATCCTTATTATCATCCTAAGTCCTTTCATAGTCCTCATTTACATCCCTATTATCATCCTAAGTCCTTGCATAGTCCTCATTCACATCCTTATTATCGTCCATAGTCCTTGCATAGTCCTCATTTACGTCCTCATTATCATCCTCATATAAGTCCTTGTCTAGATATCATATATGTCTGTTTTAGTCCATCATCATTTGCATAATCATCCTACAAAGTCATAGCATGCATCTTAATGGGTCTCCTAGGTGATGGTTTGCTCCCCTTTGAGCAACCTAATCTAGTTCCAAACAATGATCAGCGAGAAATTATTGAAGGTCTAGCTAACTTAGCCTGGGAATCTAGGAGAAACACACCCCAATATATAGGAGTCGAGTATGAGATAAATATCGAGTATAAAATTGCTCGTAGGATTGATAGAGAAATTTCTGTATAACATCTAAAAGAAGAACTTGAAAAACTTGTGTTGCAAAAATCTCAAAATACTCAACAAGTCTCGCATCAAAATCCCCAATAGAGAGTCTAGTATAGTCTTGCATACTCCATACATAAGTCTAGAGTCTAGCATTATTTTTCATCTTGCATAAGGTTCTAAAGATCACCCTCATATAGAAGTCTTAAATGCCCATCACAAGGTCACAAAAGGCAAAAGGTACAATGGACTCAAACAATGACTTGTCAGTAAACCCAACTTGGAATATGGACATATCAACTAGTCAACAGTCAGGTTCTCAGACAATGTCTACAATACATTAACTACAACAACATTTAACACAAGAAGAGATTGAATCAGCTCAACAAGATCCACATGTCCTTATGACCTTTGATGCACTTATACATAGTGATAGGGATATATATCTCTCATTGTTATTACAAAATGGGGCAAAATTACCTGAAGATTTTGATGTCACAAAAATCTTACCACTAGGAAATACTCTAGGTCAAGATAACAGTCGAATACTGCATATAACATAAATGCAAACAATGACTTCCAGTTTTCCTTAGAATGCACCTATATAAACAAATGTCAGTTCAAGCATGAACTCTCAATCAAGTGCATCATCTTCAACAATAAATGTTAGCACACCAACACAAACCATACCAATAATATCAAGTGTCTCAGCACCTATTCAAACACAGATTCATCATACAACAAGTGCAACCCAACCTCCAGTTTCCTATTCTATAGAATCAACATATAGTCATCAAAATGCAAATTTAGGTCTTGCCAATACAACAAGTACAACTCAGCCAAACATGGGGTCATATATCACCTATTTCACAGTACCTAGTGGAATGTACAACATGCAAAATTATAATCATGGTACCTTCCAACAACCTCCTATTTATGCTACCACAAATCCTTTTGTGGGACATACATAGGCACAAACTGTACCTTTGACTCAAATGAATATTCTGTCACAATAATTATAGAGTTTGCAACAACAGGTGACGACTATGCAAACTGGTAACGATAAAAAGAGCTACACAATGTAGGACTCACATCCTTATCCTTTTGATCACACATTATACATGCCTCCTTTCCCACCATATTTTGAAACACCAAAATTTGATAGATATTGAGGGAAAGGTGATCCTAGAGACCACATTAGAGAGTTTTTTACGACATGCATAGAGGTTGCAACATAAGACACTTACCTAATGAGACTGTTTCCTAAAAGTATGGGAGGCTTGACCTTAGAGTGGTTCTCACATTTACCACCATCACATCATGGGGAGAATTAGCTGAACACTTCATGGGGAAAATTTTCACATAACATTGAAACCCCAATCACTTTGATGGACTTGTGCACTGTGAAACAATATGAGAATGAAACATTCACATACTTCATACAATGATGGAGAGCTCTCTATAGGAGGTGCAAGACTATTATTCTAGAAATAGAGCAAGTGGATATGTTCACAGAAAACTTAATCCCTAAGATTAAATACCCAATACAAATGCAATGTTTAACCAAATTTAAACAAATCACTAAAAAAGATCTAAAGTGTGAGAAAGGACTAGTGGAACAAGGTCTCATTAAGTATGGCAACAACAACAACAATGATAAGTCTAAGTTTTGGTCGAAAAACAAAAATGTGACCAACGATAGTGTTGTAGATGCCTGTACGGTGAATAGAACTCAACCAGTTTTATCTTTACAAGGCTCAAGTCAATTATTAAATCCACATACGAAGAATAAAATTGTCTCAAAAAAGGTAAATGCTACGCAAAATGTGAACACAAATTTCCAAGTGTAAATGCTCCAAGAAGAAATTACACACCTCTAGGAGAACCTATTGAATCGGCGCTAAAAAAGTTAATACAGACAAACATGATCACTTTGCTAGAACTAAGAGTATATGAGCCAGGTCCTTTCAAACCTACATGGTGGAAAGATAATGATTTATGTGATTATCATTGTACTAAAGGTCACAAAATGATGAGTTGCTATAAGTTGAAAAACTTGGTCCAAGATATGATTGATCAAGGTGACATCACGATTGATACCGATAAAACTTCAGCAAACACGAATCACACAATCTTTAAGGATCCATTTGTTAAACATGACAAAGGGAAGGTTACTACACCAGGATCTCAAGATAATATAGCTAACTACACAAAGGTCTCATACGACTACAATGCCATTATCTCAGGAGATGTAGTAAAAGATAATTCACAAGAAACACTTGATCAAGATGAGCAATACCCAGAGATTCACAAAGATGATAACCAAATTTGCATGTTGTCAGAGGCACCAAAATATGATGATGACATAAATCTTTGTCTTATGGATTGGGGGCATGATAAACCATTACATTCAGGATGGTTTGAAGATGAACTTATAGCACATATCATGGATGTCAAACATACACATGAAGACTATAAGGAGGGATATAACATAAACCTTGACAACACAACATATGGTATAGACAGTTCCTAATCAAGAGATGATACAGTGGCTACAATCACAATAACTCCCAAAGATAGAGACTGTGCAGTAGTTATTCATAGATCAAAGGTAAATTTACAAGGAGTACCACCAAACCTACCACCAGCAGTAGGGACCTATAATGTTGTTGAGCAACTCAAGAAAACCCCAGCACAGATATCACTTTTTGAACTATTGCATATTTCACCCACTCATAAAGCCATTCTGGACAAAGTGCTTCAAGATTCAGTAGTGGACAAAGATATAGATTAAAATGCCTTCCAATCCATTGTAGGTAATTTGGCACAGGGCACCCACATTGCATTCACAGAACAAGATATTCCTAGTGATAGACTTTTCCATAATGACCCACTACATCTAGAAGCTTATATACATAAGAGAAGAATTAGAAGAGTACTCATAGATGGAGGAGCTGGTCTCAACATTTGTACTTTAAGTTGGTTAAGGCATTGGGATATTTTGAACTTCATATTGATCCATCAAAAATAATAAATATCAAAGTATATGATGATGAAGAACGTCCCTCAAAAGGTATAGTAACGCTACCAGTACAAATAGGACCTATAACAACAGAGGTTGCTTTTCAAGTGTTTGACAGAGAACTAGGATACAACATGTTATTGGGTCGCCCATGGATTCACATCATGCAAGCAATACCATTGACATTTCATCAATGTGTCAAATTCTCGTATAACAACATTGAAATCACCATAAAAGGTGATCCAAATCCATTCCAACACTGTAATTACTTAAAAGAAAGTGTGGATAATCAGGTACCAATTAATCAAGCAACACCTCTCACTACACAAATGGAGTCATTGACAATCACAGAAACATAGAAGAATGTGCCTACAACATCTTGTTTGCAGATAAAAGATATTGGTTGTGGAGAGTATTCTATTTCAAGTGCCTCAAGTGGAAAACAATTGTCTCTCTCTCCTAGGTCTTTTGGGAAGCCTCAAAATGTAGTACTGAAACAAGACAAAGGAAAAGAAATTATCAGATACATGGACTCATTCTCTTTCATTAGATGGGGTGATTTACAAGAAGAATCTCTGAATGATGTCAATAATTGGATACATAGAGAAGAGGATGACATGACAATACCCAAATTACCTCTTGATTGGTATGGCAATAGGTTCAAAATGCTCCAAAAACATGGGTATGATGGTACCATAGGCTTGGGATTACATAAACAATGAAGATTAGAACCCATTTCACCTAACAACAATCCAGGGAATCAAGGGTTAGGATATAGACATGTACCACATATCACGGAAGCCAGACAACACACACTACATATACTGAATAGACCAAGGAAACCATCAGACTACACATCTCAAAGGTAGTTGTCCATGCAAGTGTTTCCCTTTTCATCTCAAACAAGAAACCAAGTACCAACATCTCCTAGTGCGGAATTAGATGGTGAAGATATGAGACAACTCCTACAAGAACCTAGAACTAAGTCACACAACAATACAATTCCTGAAACAACCGCACAAGCACATGTAGTAAAAGACACAGGTTTACCACCAACATATGAACCTAATGCCTAGTTATTGTCAATACTTCTACCATGGGAAACAACTCAAGATCCACCCAATGAATTAGACAAAGAGAGACTACAATGACTAATACCAGGCTTAAGAAGGGTAGCTACTATACAAAGGAGACCAACCAATCTACAACAAAATCAGAGGCAAGAACAAGAGGAGATAAGTGATATAACCTCAGAAGCTGAAACATACATTGAAAGTGAGATAGATTCTCATGACTATGAATTCCTATCACTCCATGATTCCAGCCCGTAAACAAGTGACATGATAAGGTATCAAAGATCGCCTATAAAAGATGAAAATACACCAAGTCACTCAAACAATCAAGTCTTCGTGTTATCAGAATTTGTTATGATGGAAGGGAGTAATGAATTACCCCTTGTACACTCACACTTGATTGATTGGTGGCGAGAAGGAAAACTAACTCTAGATTGGTTTGAAAATGATGAAGCCATTGCAAAATTCCTTGGAGTTAGAGAGGGATTTCCACAAGGTGATCACACGATAGGATTTGTTGTAGACTTCGATAGAACGGCATACTTTGGAGAGTCAAGTAACTCTATAACAGAAGATACAGATCAAAATAACCATAATGATAAGAGTGGGTTAGGTAACCTCCCTATCAAAAGAGAAAATTTAGAATTTCTCATGGAAGAAATTGAAGAGGTAAATATAGTAGAAGGAGAGGTTGTACATAATATCCACCTGGTAAAATCATTAAACTAGGAAGAAAAGGACAAATTCATACATTTTTTCAAACAATGTCCTATCAACTTTGCTTGGTCCTATGTGGATATGCAAGGCTTAGATCCTAAGTTGGTGTTACATCATTTACCTTTGCTACCAGGAGTTAAACCATACAAGCAAAAATTAAGAAAAATGCATCCACAAATTGCATTACTAGTCAAAATAGAACTCCAAAAGCTGCTGGATGTAGGTTTAATTCGACCTATTGACTATGCAAAATGGATATCCAACCTGGTACCTGTGACTAAACCCACAAGAAGCAAAAGAATTTGTATTGATTTCCAAGATCTAAACAAAACTTGTCCTAAGAATGATTTCCCATTACCTAATATTGATATGATAGTTGACTTAACTACTGGGAATGAAATGTTTTCATTAATGGGTGGTTTCTCGGGATATAACCAGATCAGAATTGCACTGAAAGATCAACATAAAATGGAATTTATATGTCCATGGGGGACATACTGCTAGAATGTGATGCCGTTTGGTCTTAAAAATGCAGGAGCAACATACCAAAGGGCCATGACAATGCTATTTCATGACATGATTCACAACATAATGGAAGATTATGTGGATGATCTACTAGCTAAATCATAGACAAGAGAAGGTCACCTTGCAGCCCTTGCAAAGATATTTGATTGGTTAGAGCAGTATGTTGGGTGAATATTTTGTCACTAGTGTACTAATAACAAAATATATAATTCACACAAAGCTATGCTGAGAAATTAATCTCTCCTCTCATCAAGGGAAGGTTCCCTATGAAATTTCTCCTCTAATTAATAAGAAATTAAATTTGTTGGTTGGTGTTGGGAATATAACTCTCTTTTTTCAGAGTTTATGTGTTCTCCCTTCACCTAGTTAAAATTTCTCTATCTCTTTAGATACTTAAAGAAAAGAACTATGAATCTAACAAACTACACCAAGAGTTACTATTAAGCAGCACAAAGTCTCCTTGAAGGTAACACTAACTCAAACTGATTATTACAAATCAAACAATTAGAAAATTAGCTTGTACCTCAAACTCTTCAAGTATAAATTTCTAATCCTTTAAACTACAAGTAACTGCAGCAATACAAAGCTTACCACTAGTTACCTAATTTATCAAAAGGTTTCCCAAATACGCTAAGAGCACACAGTCTACTTGCATGATTTAGGAGCTCTTTAACTCACATAACAATATCTTCAAGATCCAATAGAAACACAAATAGATATCAACTCTTGAATCTTTATAGGGACAACCTGGAGGAGTAGGAAGCAGCAATGGGAGAATTCAAAATTCAAATTCTCTGCAAGGTGGGAACTTTGGTTCCAATGGTGGGAGCAGCTAGAATAATGTTGCTGCCCCCATAGGAGAGAAGGATAAGACTCTAGACATTCCAGAGGTTGTTTTCATCTTGCAGATTGGAGGTACTCTGCTAGAGAAGATAGAGGTTTCCTCTGGGTTTTTGGGGGAGGACTCCAGCGGGGGGCCCATCCCACATGATGACTCCTTGGAGAGCAGAAAAGAAACAAAAAAATGGTCTTCCCTCTTTGGAACTAAACCATCTGGTAAATCCTCTTTACCTCCTATCAAGAATATTTTTGATCTTTCTGCCGGAAAGTTCGCTATCTCTATCCTGATCTGGTTCTGGATCATAATATAAATAGCATGTCGAACTCCTTGGTAGGCAAATTTATGGGTTCGCATCCTAATGTTGAAGTTGTTAGGGCATATGTTAAATGAAAATGGGTCTTGAAGGGTAATGTTGAAGTCTCGATTTTACCTAAAGGTCTCATGTCTTTTACTTTTTTATGTGAAGAAGACAAATCAAGGATTCTATGTGGGAGTCCTTGGATGGTAGGAAAGACAGCTTTGGTTCTTCAAAAATGGCATCTGAATTTGAACATGAATGAATCTCTCTTAGCACAAGTTTCAGTATGGGTAAAGCTACTAGGTTTGCCTCTTGAATATTGGGCAGAAAGCATCTTCTCAGGAATTGCAAACTCCTTTGGTGAACTCCTCTCCATTGACCCAGTCACAGCTTCAAAAAGAAGACTCACTCATGCTAGGTTCTGTGTAGGGATAGCCCATGATGCAGATATTCCAGAGCAGATAGATCTAGTATCAAAGTTGGGAACATGGAAAAAACATATTGAATATGAATCTATCCCCTTTGCATGCTTCCATTGTAAAAAAGCAGGTCACTGGGAAAAATCCTGTCCAACAAAGCCGAAGGCAGAATCCAAGCAGTCTAAACCCCAGACTAAAAATCAAAAAGCTCTTGAAAAAATGGTATGACAAGTTAAAAACTCAGAGAATAAGGAAGAAGACTACAACCACTTTAATCCTTTGGGGGAGATTAAGGAAGTGTCATCAACTTCTATCTCCAGCCCTTCAACCCAGGATGTATTGAGAAATGAGTCAACCAAAGTCAACACCTCGGTTGCTACTCGAACAAAGGAATTGAAAGATCATACTGAATCTTCAAATGACATAGCTATAGTGGTAGCTGACACTTATGCGAGAGAGGAATTGCAAGAGAAAGATAACCAACCTGAGGAGGGGGAGATCCCTGATTCCCAAGAAGAAAAGACTGACTCTTCACTGCTCATGCCAAGCTTTGAAATTCAAGAAGCCCAAAAATGTGCAATACTGGGCATGAACCTTTCTGACTCAAACCAGAGTTCAAAAATAATAAATAGTGATTTAAAGGCTTCTAGAACCCCTAACTGGGGCAATGAGGAAGAAATTTCCAAAATCCTCAGTAACCCGGAAGTGACTCCTAAGATAGATGCTGAATGGAAAATTCCAAAACATAGGAACAAGAAAGGAACCACTCCCTCGACTTCTCTTCTAAGTAAATCTAGCAGAATAGCTCAAGTTGATGTTGGGTATATCTCCTCTTCCCTAGGGCAACCCTCTAATCACAAAGTCAGAATCAAGGAGGCCAACAAGAACGTTGCAGATGGGACCCAGAAGACTCTTAAGGAGTTAGGAATTGGTAAGTAACTATGAAGATTATCTCTTGGAATATAAGGGGACTCAATAATCCTCATAAACATGGCATCATTAGGAATATGATAAGGGACAATAAACCTGATGTTTTTCTAATCCAAGAAACCAAAATGAGTAGAGAAAAAGTTGAATCTTTGAAGTTTTTCAAAAATGGTAATGTTATTGGTGGTAGTTCGGAAGGTTCTTCAGGAGGTATAGCTACCACCTAGAACCTTAATACTGTCAAAGGACATGTTCTTATCCAATAAAATAATTTCTCTTGTATCAAATTTGAGCATTTAAAAGATGGTACTTCTTGGGTCCTCACTAACATTTATGCTCCCAATACTTTGAAGGCTAGAAATTCCTTTTGGAAAAAACTTATACAAGCTAGGGATAGCTTCAAAAATCTTAGTTGGCTGGTTATGGGAGATTTCAATACTCCTTTGAGAGAGGAGGAAAAGTTTGGAGGAAGCCCCTCCCAGCTGGAAAGTAGGTTGACCCTTATGGATTTCATTAATTCTCAGGCTCTCAATGATATGGAAATGCACGGATGCAATTACACTTGGACCAACAGGAGAACTGGTAACGATCTTATCCAAGTTTGTCTTGACAGGACTCTCATCTCTGATGATTGGTATAGTCATTATTTATGTTCTCTGATGACCCATATTAGGGTTGGGTCAGTTCACTTTCCTATCACCTTCATTGCTGACTCAATTAATAGAAGGAGACACTTCCCTTTCAGATTTGAAAAAATGTGGACCCTTCACCCAGATATCAAAAGTAATATTCAGAAATGGTGGAGTATCCAAGTTGAGGGAACTGCTATGTATAAAGTTGTTAAGAAGTTCAAAAGTGTAAAGGATATCATAAGACCCTGGAATAAATCCAGCTTTGGGAATATCTTTGAGGCCAAAGGTAAATTCTAGGAAGACCTTAAGAAAACATAGGACCAAATTCAGAAGGATGGTTCCAGTACTGTGTCCATTGTTGATCAAAATGAGACTCTCAAAAAATACCATGATATCATTGCTAAAGAGGAAACTTTCTTTAAGTAGAGATCAAGATGCATTTGGCTTAAGGAAGGAGATAGGAACACTAGATTCTTTCACATGTCAATGATCAAGCATAAAGCAACTAACAAGATAACCAAACTTAAGGTGGATAATGGGGAGTTGGTTAAGGAGGAAGGAATTAGGATCGAAGCTAAAAGGTATTTATCGGAACTGCTCAAGAGGGATCATAGATTGGATGTTGAAGCTCAAACTTCTTTTCTTCAAAACATCCCTTGTCTCATTGATGATCAAATGAATGTCTCCCTCTCTTCCATCCCTTCAACCTTGGAAATAAAAAATGTTGTTTTCTCCTTTGATGGTAACAAAGTGCCTGGCCTAGAAGATTTCCCCATGTTCTTCTTTGAAGATTTCTCGAATATTGTCCGGAAAGATGTCTCCAATGGAGTCAAGGAATTCTTTGGGGCTAGAAATTTTTTGAAAGAAATCAATGGTACTTTCATTGCTCTCATCCCCAAAACCCAAGGTGTTGACTCTATGGACAAGTTTAGACCTATCAGTCTATGCAATTGTTTTTATAAGATTATCTCCAAGGTTCTTACTACTAGAATTTTGTCTGTCCTTCCTGCTTTAATTAATCACCAACAAAATGGTTTTGTCCCTAGAAGAAAAATCCTTGACTCTATTATTACTGTCCATGAGAACATCCACTCTCTTGTTAGAGCAAAGAAGCAGGGTCTCATCCTCAATCTTGATCTCTCTAAAGCCTATGACAAGGTTGACTGGCCTTTTTTAGTGAAGGTTCTTGTGGCTTTTGGTTTCTCCACTAGAGTTATTGACCTCCTCAACCAACTTTTCACCTCTTCCTCTTTTGTTGTTCTTGTCAATGGTTCCCCATCCCCCTTTTTCCAAGCTTCTAGAGGACTAAGGCAAGGGGATCCCATATCCCCCATCCTCTTCATCATCATGGCAGAATGTTTTGGAAGGTCAATGGAAAATATGGTTTTGCAAGGCTCCTTTAAGGGACTCCAACCTTCTTCTACTGACCTCATTTGCTCCCACCAACAGTTTTTCAATGATACTATAATCATGGGGGATTCAAGCATCTCTGAAGCTAAAATATTGAAGAGTACTCTTTGTAAGTTTGCCTTAGCTTCTGGTCAGCTTATTAACTGGGTCAAAAGAAAAGTTTTTTTCATTAATACTCCCGAGAGAAGACAACAGAGAATCAACAGAATCTTGGATTGTAGGATTGTTGATCTTCCTGCAACCTATCTTGGTCTCCCCATGGGCATTGCACCTCTTGATCTTTTTTGGAGCTCTCTAGTGGATAAATTCCATAAAAAACTCACTGGTTGGAAAGGATCCCTTTTAAGTCAGGCTGGAAAGCTCCAACTACTTAAAGCCTCTCTTCAAAGTATACCGATCTATGCACTAAGTCTTCAAAATTTCAGTTAAGTATGCTGACGCTATCAAGAAAATTCAAAGAAAATTCCTATGTTCTAGGGTTGAGGATAAAAAAAGAATGTCTCTGGTGGCTTGGGGCCAGGTCTGTAGACTAAAAAGAAAAGGTGGTCTAGGCCTAAGGAGAATCTGAACCTTAAATGAAGCTCTTCTGTCCAAACAGGTCCGGAGAATGTTTCATTCAGACACTGAATGGTGTAAAATCTGGTGAAGTAAGTACTCTCTTCTGTCCTCCTCTCTTTCTTTTTTTATAAATTTGGATCTCAGCATTAATGGATCCCATATATGGAATCATGCCTCTAAGTGTAAAGAAAGTATTGCTAAAGGAGTGATCTGGAAAGTAGGAAATGGTAGGAAAGTTAAATTCTGGGAGGACCCCTGGCTTTTTGACAAACCCTCGATTGATTTCAATGAATGGTCTCCCCTTACTCCCTCCTATATTAAAACTTTAGGCTCCTCAGTTGCTGAGTATTGATCTGGTAATAAATGGCAAAACATTGAAAATATCCACCCTAGCCTTTCTAAGCTCAAGATTCATCTGTCTTCGGTCTGGTTGAGTAAAGAGGAAGACTCTCTTATTTGGAAACATGTACCCAAAGGTTCTTTAACTATTTATTCTATGTATTGTGTCCTTTCCTCCATCCCTCATGGTAATCCTTATTGGTCTAAAGCCTAGATTAAGGGTCTTACCCCCAAAATCATTTTTTCTACTGGACCATCCTTCAAAATAAGATCTTGACCCTTGACAACCTTAAGAGAAGAGGCTTCACCTTCCCTAATAGATGTGCTCTGTGTCTCTAGGAGGAAGAGTCTGTGGACCACCTGGCCATTCACTATTCCTATTCTGCCTCAATCTGGGAAAGATTTTTTAAGAGTTTTAGCATTGATTGGGTGTTTCCTAACACTATCAGTGAACTATTTTCCTCCTGGAATTTTCATTGGACTAACTCCTTGAGATCTCTGTGGAAGCTATCTCTCCCTCACATCCTATCGGGATTATGGAAAGAAAGAAAAAATCGTATCTTCAGGGACCTATCCCTTAATCAATATATTGTGTTCCAGAAAATTCAATGGGCGATTGTGGAAAATATTGGGATCATTGAGGGTCCCTGTTTCTCGAACAACCCTCTAGAATCAAATATTTTAAGCTCATGGAACTTGAAGATTGCTGATAGTTCTCACCCCAACCAAAATAAAAGACTTGAAGCTAGATGGCTAACCCCTCCTTATGGTTGGTTTAAAGTTAACTTTGATGGTGCTGCAAAAGGTAACTCGTGCCTTGTAGGTTGTGGAGCTATTCTTAGAGATGATAAAGGAAATTGCAAGGAAATGGTTGTTGTCCCTATTGGAAGCCAAACAAACCATAAAGATGAAGCTATGGCAGCTCTCCAAGTTTTAATCCTTACTAAAAAATGGAATTGCGCTTACTTATGGCTAGAAGGGGACTCAAACAATATCATTAATTGTCTTAAGGGGACCTCAAAGCCCTAATGGTCGATCAATAATATCATTGAAGCTGTGAAAGACCTTATCAACACTTTTAAAAAATGTTACATATCCCATATCTATTGTGAGGCCAACAACTCTGCTAATTGGGCTGCTAACGCGACGGTTAACAAGGATGAAATGATCATGTGGATAGGAGAACAAGCACTCCTTGATAATGTCAAACTAATAATTTTCAAGGATTGATATAGAAGCACTCCAAAGATTTTTGATGCACAAAATAATAATTAAAAGTTCTAATCAGAGTACTTTGAGCTATTATAATAATGAGAGCCTCATTTATCATAATACTCTTTTCATCAATTCCCACACTTTCTGGGTTAATTTGATTGTTCTGATAAGCTTCCTAGCTAAATCATTCTGCAAGTTTCAAAATCTAGCTCTCAACAGCGAAAACATGGGTGGTAACAGGAGGCGATATGAACTAAGCAACTACAAAGAATGGAAAAATAAGGAGGAGGTTTGGAGTATCCTATAGAAGGGTGGTTTTTCAAAATTCATGGAGAAACTCCATGAATGAGATGGCACGGTTACCATCTTTTTCTACAAAAAATGGAGAAAGGGTATGCTGAAAATGGGAGACCAGACTATTGAAATTGATGAAGACCTTAATTCCCAAGCCACGGGCCTTAGAAGGGAAGGATGTTAGGTCCCGAAGACAATTGAGAGGGGGGGGGGGTGAATTAGTTGTCTCATAAACTCAAACCAAAAACTAATTAACCAACTTAATGCTTAACACCAGTAAACCAGTTAAGTATGACGGTAGACAGTGTTAACAGTAAATTGCTATACCGGTAAGGATTAATGCATGAAACATAAACATAAAGTCATCCACAACACATAACACCAATATTTATACGTGGAAACCTTGTAAGGGAAAAACCATGGTGGGAAACCTTACCCACAATCAAATGATACTACTGCAGATAGTAAGTGTACATAAATGGGGTCTGCACATGCAAAAAGGCCAATAGCCTAGAGCTCACTGCTCAATCACAAAATGGGAGTCACACTGACTACAGTTGGATAGTTAAATCCAATAAGAATGTATTGCACAAAATAGCATCTTCATATGCTGGATTCAGTACCGGTGTAATGCTGATATGCTTCTACAAAAACCTATCTTTACCTTCAAATGATATCTTCACGTATATCCCTGCTTGATCTTGAATATACCTTCACTTAATTATTTTTCGCATTCCACACTTGATCTTACAAATAAGATCTTACATTTATACCATACCCTAAGACCAATTTTAGTAAGTCGGCTCTACAAGATATTATAATAAACATTTTACATACAATATAATATTTGATGCAATAACTGATTAAACATGTTGGCTTAATGCATTTACATCAATAATAAATCATCTCCATAGTGTGTCATGCTGATCTGGAAAGGATAAACCTGTCGGTGTAACCCTAGATAACCTAGACCTATTTGTCGGTAAAAGCAAATATGCAAATATGAATATACCAATGATTATTTCTTCAAAACAAAGTGTCCACATGATGTCTTTGACATTACCAAGTGTCTTCCATATCATTCCAGGTACCAGTGAACAATATATCCTATCGGTGAACCATATACCAGTAACTGTTGCACAGTTTACTTGCTTGCCAGTGAATGTTGCTGGATCTCCAAAGTAGGTGTTGACATCAATGACAAAACCATACCAAAATACCAACAATCTCCCCCTTTGGCATTGATGGCAACACAAGATGGAAAAACCATCAAAGTGCCAAAATAGAAATGCCAAATACAAAAACCAACAATCTCCATTTCTCCCCCTGGGAGTAACATGTGTTTATCCAAAGATTATTTTCAATACCAATCTCTCCTTAAATTTATTTTTCAAAATCTCTCCCCAAAAAGATAATGTGTTTTTCCATAGATATCTCTCCCCCTTTGACATCAAATGCCAAAGTCACAAAAGTCAAGCTCGTACAAAATACCAACCAATTCAATATACCAACTACTCCCCCTGAGAAGTAGCTTCCTCATCAACTGTCTAAGTCTCTACCGGTGGTGGTATGACTCCAAGCTGATCTCTGAGATATTCAAAAGTCTCCTTAGGCAAAGGTTTTGTGAAATATCTGCACGCTGTTCGTTAGTATTCACATAAACCAGATTTATCTCCTTTTCTTTAACTTTTTCCCTTAGAAAATTCAGTTTGATAGAAACATGTTTTATTTTAGAATGTAATACCAAATTCTTAGATATATCAATTGTTGTAGTGTCATCATAGTATATAGTAATGGGTTCCTTGCATTTTACCTTTATGTCTTTCAACATTTGCTTAAGCCATAATACCTGTGTACAGTTAGTTGCTGCTGCAACATATTCTGATTCTGCTTTTGATAAAGATGTACAACTCTGTTTCTTACTCAGCCAAGAAACTAATCTCTTTCCAAGAAAGAATGCTCCTCCAGTGGTGCTTTTTCTATCATCTACAACTCCTACCCAATTTGCATCTGTGTATGCACATAGGTCAAAATTTTCATTTTTAGGATACCATAATCCAAGATTTGTTGTGCCTTGTAAGTACCAGAAAATCCTTTTTACTGTTGATTCATGATTTTCCCTAGGATTACTTTGAAATCTAGAAACAATACATATTGCATTCATAATATCAGGCCTGGTTTGTGTCAAATACAGGAAACCTCCTATCATAGATTTGTATCTAGTTGGATTAATAGGTGTAGATTCATCCCTTTGAGGTAATTTATCATTTGTAGTTATAGGTGTGCTTACCAGTTTAGGGTTCTCCATCCCAAATTTCTTTAGTAATTCTTTCAAGTACTTGGATTGACTCAAAAATATACCTTTATCAGTTTGAGAAATTTGCAAACCTAAAAGGAATTTTATTTCTCCAATCATAGACATTTCAAATTCTTGCTGCATTTCAAGAGAAAATTCCTTACATAATCCATCTTCTCCTCCAAAGATTATATCATCAACAAATACTTCAATAATCAAGATGTTATCATTAGTTATTTTGTAATATAAATTGCTATCTGCATTTCCTTTAGTAAAACCAATCTTCAAAAGATACTTATCCAACCTTGCATACCAAGCTCTTGGGGCTTGTTTCAATCCATACAGAGCCTTTCTTAACCTGCAAACCATATCATTGTCATCTGTCAAAGAAAATCCATCAGGTTGTTCAATATATACTTCTTCTTCAAGATCTCCATTCAAAAATGCACATTTAATATCCATTTGATAAACTTTGTAGTCCTTGTGAGCTGCAAAAGCCAAGAATAATCTAACTGCCTCAACTCTGGCTACCAGTGCAAAGGTTTCATTGTTATCAACTCCTTCTTTCTGAGAATATCCCTTACACACTAGTCTTGCTTTATTTCTAACAACCTTACTATCTTCATTAAGTTTGTTTCTAAATACCTATTTAGTTCCAATTACATTTTTATCTTTAGGCCAGGGAACTAATGTCCAAGTATTATTCTTCTCAATTTGTCGTAATTCTTCTTCCATAGCTTTAATCCAAAATTTATCTTTACATGCCTCATTGATAGATGATGGTTCAATTTGAGAAATAAGACATACCTCTTCATTTGCCAATCTTCCTCTTGTCATAACTCCTTTAAATTTGTTTCCAATTATCTGATCTTCAGAATGATTCAATCTTACATACTGGGGTGTCTTAGTTTGTTGTTGTTGTTCAATTATTGTGGAATCTTCTGATGATACCAGGGTAACTGGATCTTCATTCTATACCAGTGGATTTAGTATAGGTTCATTTGTTACAATTTCTGTTGCTGGTTCAAAGTCTATATATCTTGAAGTTTCTCTAAATTTTTCATCAATCTTTACATTTGTACTCTCAACAATTTTCTGTAATCTTTTATTAAAACATCTATATGCCTTGCTCTTAGATGAATAACCAAGAAATATTCCTTCATCACTTCTAGGATCAAATTTACCAATATACTCATCTCTTCTAATATAACATTTACTTCCAAAAATTCTGAAATACTTAAGAGTAGGAGTGTTACCAAACCATAGTTCATGAGGGGTCTTACCGGTTTCACCTTTGATGTGAATTTTGTTGAATGTATAGATAGCAGTGCTAACTGCCTCTCTCCAATACACATGTGGTAGATTTGCTTCTGATAACATACTTCTAGTTGCATCCAAAATAGTTCTATTTTTCCTTTCAACAACTCCATTCTTCTGTGGTGTTCGAGGTTCTGATAACTGTCTTTTGATTCCATTCACTTCACAGAATGTATTAAAGTCTTTAAATGTGAATTCTCCTCCTTGATTTGATCTTAAACATTTTATTTTCTTACTGGTTTCATTTTCAACCATTGCTTTAATAGTTTGAACTTTCCAAGTGCTTCTAATTTCTCTCTAAGAAAAGTAACCCAACACATTCTAGAATAATCATCAATAATTAGTATGAAATATCTATCACCTTGTAAGCTTCTAGTTCTAGCTGGACCACATAAATCAGTGTGAATTAAATCAAGATCATTATTGGATTTTTCTGGAATACTTTTGAAACTAGCTCTAACTTGTTTTCCAAATTGACATTCCTTACAAATTGTATTATGAGGTTTCACAATTTTAGGTAGATCTCTAACTACCTTAGAAGTACTGATTTTTACCATGGAATCAAAGTTTACATGACATAGTCTCTTATGCCATAACCAACTTTCACCTATATGTGCAATTAAACATGCCTTTTCACTATTATTCAAATGAAAGATATTGCCTCTAGTCTGATTACCGGTTGCAATGTCCAAACCAGTTCTATTCATGATTTTGCATTTTCCATTTTTAAATTGTAACTAAAATCCCTTCTCAACTAATTGACCAACACTTAAAAGATTATGCTTTAATCCTTCAACATAGTAAACATTGTCAATGTTATGCTTACCATCAAGAGATATTGAACCCTTACCTTTGATTGAATAGGCTTTGTCATCTCCAAATCTTACTAAACCTCCATTGTATTCTTGAAAGTTCAATAATTTACCTTTGTCTCTAGTCATATGATGTGAGCATCTTGAGTCAATAATCCATTCATCCTTTGCTTCAACTTTAGCTGCTAGGGCTTGTTCTACCGGTTGAGCAATATGTGCCAATTGATCTTCTGTTATAGCAACAAAAACCCATCCATTGTCTGCTGGATCCTCATCAGAATCATCTCTGATATTCAGGATTAGGCTTGTATGTTCTTCTAGCTTCTTCTCTTAGTCTAGCATGTCTATCAAGGCATCTTGAAGCCATATGACCAATCTTATTGCAGTTAAAACATTTAAAGGGTGCTTTACCTTCATACTTACTTCCAATTGGACCTTTTGGCATTTTCCTTGCAAATAGTGCTTCAAGTTCTTCAAGTTCTTCATTCTCCTTTCTGGATTCTTTAGGTTCTCTTGCATAAAAGGCTTTCCAGTTTGATTTGTCAAATGATGGAGCAGATGATGTTGATGCTTTAAAGGCCAAATCAGTTTTTATAGTAGCAATAGGACCAAATTCCTCAATTTCAAAAGCTGAAAGTTTTCCAATCAATGTATCCCTAGTTACTGATGTATTAGGCATTGTTCTCAACTCATTTATAGTAGTAACCTTCATTTTATATGCCAGTGGCAAACCTCTTAAGATTTTTGAAACAATTTCATCCTCACTCAGAGTTCCTCCACAACATTTAATACCCAAAACAATTTCATTTACTCTTTCCATAAAAGCATAAATCCTTTCATCTTCTTCCATTTTCAAATGTTCATATCTGACTCGGAAGCTTTCAAGTTTTGCAATTTTGACTATGGAATCTCCTTCATTCAGTGTTTCCAAGTGATCCCAAATAGCTTTAGTAGTAGACCTATCTGATAATGCACTCAAAAGTTCTTCTCTTGCTTTGCAATCATTCTCTTCATCTTTAGCTAAGGTAGTTGAAGCAGTCCGACCAGCTACAATAGTAGTATAACCATTCTTACTAACTTCCCAGATGTCTTTACCAATGCAATTCAGATGTGTCTTCAATTCTAATCTTCCATATCCCATAGTTGGTTCCATCAAGTTTAGGACTGTCCTTCCTGAAATAATTAGTAGACATTGGATCTCCTCAAGTTGTTAAACTTCTGCAAAAGAGGACTAAGCTCTGATACCAATTGTTAGGTCCCAGAGACAACTAAGAGGGGGGGGGGGGGGGGTGAATCCGTTGTCTCATAAATTCAAGCCAAAAACTAATTAACCAGCTTAATGCTTAATATTGGTAAACCAGTTAAGTATGTCGGTAGATAGTGTTAACAGTAAATTGCTATACCGGTAAGGATTAATGCATGAAACATAAACATAAAGTCATCCACAACACATAACACCAATATTTATACGTGGAAACCCTGTACGGGGAAAAACCACGGTGGGAAACCTTACCCACAATCAGATGATACTACTGTAGATAGTAAGTGTACATAAATGAGGTTTGCACATGTAGAAAGGCCAATAGCCTAGAGCTCACTGCTCAATCACAAAATGGGGGTCACACTGACTATAGTTGGATGGTTAAATCTAATAAGAATGTGCTGCACAAAATAGCATCTTCATATGCTGGATTCAGTACTAGTGTAATGCTGATATGCTTCTACAAAAACCTAGCTTTACCTTCAAATGATATCTTTGTGTATATCCCTGCTTGATCTCACATATACCTTCACTTAATTCTTTTTCGCATTCCACACTTGATCTTACAAATAAGATCTTACATTTATACCATACCCTAAGACCAATTTTAGTAGGTCGGCTCTACAAGATATTACAATAAACATTTTACATACAATATAATATCTGATGCAATAACTGATTAAACATGTCAGCTTAATGCATTTACATCAATAATAAATCATCTCCATAGCGTGCCATGCTGATCTGGAAAGGATAAACCTGCCGGTGTAACCCTAGATAACCTGGACCTATTTGCCAGTAAAAGAAAATATGCAAATATGAATATACCAATGATTATTTCTTCAAAACAAAGTGTCCACACGATGTCTTCGACATTACCAAGTGTCTTCCATATCATTTTAGGTATTGGTGAACAATATATCCTACCGGTGAACCATATACCAGTAACTGTTGCATAGTTTACTTGCTTGCTGGTGAATGTTGCTGGATCTCCAAAGTAGGTGTTGACATCAATGACAAAACCATACCAAAATACCAACAAAGGATTCAACTTCTATAGAGATAGGAAAGTCAGTAAGGAGGCCATCGACAGATATCTGGAAACCGAGAAGGAGAAAAAACACCTAGTGAAGTTAAGCAAAACTTACTACCCACCTAGGGCTTTTGTTGAACCCTGGCGGGATGTCCTCTTTGTTTTAATGCGCTACATTACATTAGATGGTAGGTTTACAAAATTTTATGGTTACCATTTCATCTTGCTGAATCATTTTAGGCATGACGAGAAGATTAATTTTCCTTATTTTCTACTCTGCTCGATGAATGCCACTATTAAGGCTTACAAAGAAAACCCTATGGGGGACACTACCATGCATCAAGGCTTAATGGTCCTCATTTACAACCATCTCAAGGCCAATCAAATTGCCCACATGTAGCCCTCTGTAGAGTCTGAGGAGGATGGGTCTGACTCAGCCTTTTTTGTGGATGAGGAGACTGATAGTGTACCATTGATTGATTTTGAGGAGAGCATGGATGTTTCAGATTATGAAACTGGAAAGAAGAGGAAACACATTAAAGAAAGACCTTCTTCCTCCAAGGGTAAAAAACCTAAAGGCAGAATCCTCTAGATTTGCCTTTCCTCGAAGGAGGAGGTCTCTGAAGACTTAGAGAAGGAGAATCCTCAAGGGTTGCTGAAAAAGAAATCTAAAGTTCACACCTAGACCAGAAATAAGCATAAAAGTAAGGATGAGAACATTAAGGAGCTAGAGGTTTATAAGCAGGAAAGGACCTCGAAAGCTAAACAAAACCTGGAGAAGGTGACCACGGGTGAGTCTCTTAGGGTCAAAGACACAACTACTATTTGGGACATCCCTAAAAAGGAACAGGAAACCCCTGGTAAGGTTGATCCTCCCCATAACCCTCCTCCAGAGGGTATGTAAGGCTTCATGGACACTATGGAGTGGCTTATAACTGGTTACAAGAAAGTTGTGGACGACAACAAAAAACTCAGTAACAGAATCCAGATTTTAGAAACCATCAACATTGGAGAAGGGAAGACCATAGCAGACTACATAGAGAACCTAAAAAACACCATTGCAAAAGTTGAAAACATAAGAGACTCCTTCTACCCCAGATTTGAGAAAATAGAGAAAGATCTGTTGGAAAGGAAAAATCTTGTTGATGCTAATGAACAAACTACTTCGGACACTGCCAACTAAGTCAGCAAAATTGAGGAGTGCTTGAAGAGCATTGCTGAATAGAGTTTAAGCATCCTAAAGATTTCTACTAGCAACACCAACACCCTCATCAGCAAACTGGATGAAGAGAAGGAGATCTTGGATATTGAACTAGACACTGAAGGTACAGGGGAAGCTCAAGGACCTAGAACCTGGACCAGAGGTAAAAAGAAAGAAAAGAAACCCAATAAGGACTTGGAAGATCTCAAAGCTGTTGGGGCCATCTATGACCAACTGGTGAAGAAAGCGGAGGATCTGCTGAAGACTATAGCTGTGTAGTGCTTTCCTAGTTTCGTTTCTATTTTTTTCTATGCTGTCTTTTTAGTTAGTTGGCCTTTTTGCCAGTCATTTTGTAAGCGGTTCTTATTATCTGGACTTTTAATGTCTTAGCTTTCTCTCTTTTGTTAAAGGTTTTGGGTCCTTAAAACCTATTTTTCTTAATTAATTAGAACAATATCTTCAAGATCAAAGAAATAAAGAACATATATATTCAATAGACATAGGAACATTAAATTATATAAACAATTTTCTTGATACAACACAAAGTTTGAGATCAACAAAACTATTTTCTTTATTTGCTTGATATAATTTTCACCACAAAAGCCCAAAGTCTTAGTTGGGATAAAAATTTTGCAAAGTTTTGCTAAGCATGAAAAAGATAAATATTTACAAATGAGGTCCTCCTTATATAGGAAAAGAAGTCAAGAAAAAGGTGGGCACAATTGACTTATTTAACTGCACAGTCCCATTTTAATACAACTACAACATAAAGAAAATGCGCAACTGCATAAAAATTGATAGCATCTATCAGTGCAACTGCATAAAGAAAAGGTGCCGAAAGGGGGCACTTCATTCTTCATTCTACTCCTCGTTGTATTTATAAAAATCTTTGAACTTAGCCAGGATAGCTTTCATCTCTGCTTCGTTCGGCATCAGGGTAGAACTTGTGATCACTCAGACGTGGTAAATTGCATCTCCAATCTTTACCTGTTTCTTTTTAATATCCTTCAACATCGATGCGAGGAATTCATAACTGACCTGGATCTCTAATAGCTTATCAAATGTATCAAGTGAGAAATCTTGTCTCGTGCAGTGATCCATCAAGGAAAGGAATTCCTGCATGACAACTTCAACAGTGACGAGATTCTGATCGCCATCATATAAATAACAAGGAAGATCAACAACTTTGGCAAAAATGAGATCAACCTCATCATCACCTTCTTTCTTCTCTCGGTCTAGTTCCACAATCATTAACCTTATTGTCTTCTGCTTATGAGACAATAAGGACAAGATCTGGATGTACTTCTCCCTTGTCCTTATTGTCTCATAAGCAGAAGACAATAAGGTTAATGATTGTGGAACTAGAGTCAGAAGGCATCGCAAGTGCAACTTCAACACTTACCAATGGTGGAATTTCTTAGGTGGTGGTGGTAGTGACAAGTAAGTCTACTGAAACCTGTTTTGCAAGTGCGTCTTCCAAGGCTTCATTAAAATCCATCATCAAGGATTCAATAGTAGATGAAGGGATATCACCTAGATCGGAGAAGCTGGTTATTGTGAAAAACTGATTAGTGGCTTCCGATTGCGCCATGCCCATACTTAGATCCCCATCTTGAAAAACCTCATCCTCTTGGTCAGAGTCAGAGTTAATAGAGTGGACGATTACCTGTGAGGTAATCGGGGCATCAACTTCAGCTAGGTGTGATGTTTCTTTAGCCTGTACTTCCTCTTGTTGAGGAATTTCACCTTCTTCAATTTCCTTGGCAGGTGGTTGTTCTGACTCTTTAGTCACTGCTTCCTATACTATGGATGATGATTTACCCTTTTTGGACCCTTTCACTATAAATTTAATCTTGGGCCCTTTCCCTTTTGATTGTATCATAGGAGCTGAGGATAGTGCTTGTGGGTATGCCTTGCTCTTCGTTTTCATCTCAGCTGTAGCTGTCTTGCTGACTAGGCCATCACTATCATCATCATCTCCTGAACTAGCAGGAAGTTGTTTCATCTTAAGATTTTTCCTTACAAGCCATGCATTGGTGTTTGCTAGGATAGGAGCAATTCTTTGAGTGATTGATTTTCTCTCCTTCTTTGATCATTATACAGGAGGAAGCAGAGAGTCAACAATTCTCTTCTCATAATAGACCGGGTCTATTATGTCATCCGTATCTTCCATGGTCATCGAGATCTTAGATAAATCCAAGTTTTCAATTTGTTCTAGAGTAAGGCAGCTAAAATCCATCCTTCTTATATCCTCATCATTTTGACATTCTGCCCAAACATCTTCCAACCTATAAACATGAGTATAACTCCTTTTCAGTTTGTTCTTTATGCCACGAAAGAAAAAATTGTTTCGGGCCTTGAATCTTCTGATGGTATTCCACTGTATTTCTTCCTCCATATTTTTGGCCTTGGGATTGGTTAGCACTGAGTACCTTCCTATTGATTCTAGGAACTTTAGCCCAATCTTATGTGCTTGTGATTGTTTTTCATGCAGATTAATTACTTGTCTGCACAACTCCATGAGGATGATTTTGTCTGAAGGGAACCTTGGTAGAATAAAGGGCTCACCTGAGAAACATCCACTTTGGATGTAAGTAAAAGTGGGAAACTATAGGAATCCACGCCCAAAATGAGGTAACCTATTATAAGAAGTCTCTGATATTCTCCGCTTCTGCAGGCCCTTATAAAAAATGCACTTCCATATAGCAAAGAAGGCATCATTAAGTCTTCTATAATCACTTCCTTGATTCTGGATAATAAGTTGATCATAGTACTCCCAAACGGGTACCAACCTCCTATTACGCTTAGTAGATAAGCCTGGATATTGCCTCATTGAAGCAGTTGCATAAACTAGGTATGAGGTCATATAAAATTTCTGTGTTACTTTGACCTCCTTCAACTGAGCACAAAGGGCATCGCTGATCTATTCACCCCAATCAATTCTTACTGCTCCTTTCCTGATTATTTTCATGTACTAGCACATCCAATTTTGAAAGTAATAAGAGTCTTTTAACCCCCCCAACCTTGATAACATGGTGACCATGTCATTGTACTCCTCATTGAAATCACTCTTATGAAATCCCTTAGGCCATCGTGAGGTTAGGGAACCTCTTGGAGCAGTGAGGAAAATAGTATTGATTACCTTCTTGCATTTATCTTCCTTTTTCTCATAGTACTCTTGAGCACTTTCTTGAGTAATATCAACGACCTCTTCAACTTGGGAACCTTTGAAGACACTATTTAAAAATACACTATACAGGGTCATGATGACATTTTGATCTACATCTTTCACCTGTCTTGTATTTGGATCAAAGTGATCCGCTACTACAAGCACAATTTTTGGATCACGAGCTGCAACTGGAAAAGATGCATATTTATGCAACTCGGAGTTGATCAAATTAGTTAGGCGAGTAGGAGCCTTCTCAACTCAATCAATGAATTCTTGCATATTTACATGCTTGATTTCAGTGTCTCTGATCTCCTTGATAATCGAGTCTATTGAACTCTCTAGGTATAGATTCAAGTACTTGTCGTACTTGTACTTTATCTTTCTTGATGATGTTTTATTTGGAGAAGATTCAAACTAACTTGAGGAAGGCTCGGATTTGTTTTTAGGGAGCTTTAACATTCAAGATGACTGCATTCAACACTGAGGATTATCTCTTCATCATTATCAAAATCAAATTTTCTCAAACGGATCGAAAGACGAGACTCAGAATAGGCTTGGGAGTAAAACTGCCAAAAACAGCAGGTCGGGGAAAAAAGTTCGACATGCTCTTTTGAAAACAAAAATTGCACATCAGACTTTAAAGTCCTATGTGCAAGGATAAACATCTTGATTAGCACATCAAACTTTAAAGTCCGATGTGCAAGGGTAAATAATGTTGATTAGCATATCGGACTTTAAAGTCCGATGTGCAAAGGGTAAGTTATTAGCACATCAGACTTTAAAGTCCGATGTGCAATCTAAAGAAAACAAATTAGCACATCGAAATTTAAAGTCCGATGTGCGAGGGTAAAACCATTGGAAAAACCAGCACATTGGACTTTAAAAACTGATGTGCACACAAAGGGAAAAATGATCGGTTGACATGTCGGGTTTTAAAACCTGACGTGTCAACCAAACCTTCTCATCTCCGCATAACAGACTTTAAAGTCCGATATGCGAAGATTATGATCCCGCATATCAGACTTTAAAATCTGATATGTGGAGATTCCTCCATCTAGTTGCATACCAGATTTTAAAGTCCGCTATGCAGCATGGAAAAAGAGAAATAAGGGGGGGGGTGGGCAATCGAAGGTTAAAATCTGATTACCCATACTGACACACCAAGCAAAAACAGAGGAAATAAAACAAAACAAGCGGAAAAATAAAAATGCAAACAAGAAAGAAAAACCCAAAAAGAAGACATAAAACCCTACCTTCTCTGTAACAAGTGATTTTGAAAGATCTGACGATGGTGCGATCAAATCCGAGTTGAGGCGAGCAAAAATGAAGGAGGGTGCACGGAGAAAAAGAAAACACAAGCAACAATGAAGAAAAGACACACAAAAATTAAATAAATAAACCTTTAAATTAACAATTAATGCAACATTTAATGATAACTCGCAGTGCATGTCGGACTTTAAAGTCCGACATGTAGGCTAGAAATCCTTGCAAGTCAGACTTTAAAATCTGACATGCATTCTTTGGCCAAATAGCCTTGCAAGTCAGACTTTAAAGTCAAAACTGCAAGGGAAGATTACATGTAGGTTGGACTTTAAAGTCCGAATTGCAGGCTTAGACCACCTGCAAGTCGGACTTTAAAGTCTAACTTGCAGGCTAGAAAATGTAGCAAATGCACATTAGACATTAAAGTCTGATGAACATAAAGCAAAGAAAGACCCTGTAGTTCAGAATTTAAAGTTTGAACTGCAGGTAAAACTGCAAACTTAGAAAAAATAAGAAAAAACTAAAACGAAAAGAAAGAAGCTAAACGAACTAACCGATGAAGTCGATCAAGCTCTCCCGGAGACCGTAAGGTACGAAACGGACCAGTTTCGTAGGGTTGCCTCATGATTTTGGTCATGTTGAAATCGAGGACAACAACTGGCTCTGACTGGGGAACAAGCTGCACCACTTGAAGCTTGTAGGATCCATAACTCTAAGTGCTTGTATCCATTGGGCTATAGAGTCAAGCGACGAAAAGACTGAAAAGAAAACACTATACATATTTTATAAAAAGTACAACTTCCTTTGCATCGGTTTCTATTAAGCAAAGAGCTTAAAATGTTCTCCACTACGAGGTAGTGAGAATAGGGTACCATCTGCATATGCAAGTAAGTAGCTATGCTCACCACATACTTCAGGAATAGTGAAGGGACCTCTCCATAAGGAGTCATAATTTCCATGCAAACACTTTGGTTCCCTCCTCTTGTCCCATAACAAGACTTGATCACCAACTAAGAACTCCCCCGAAGTTGTTTTCTTATCAAACAATGCATTCACTTGGATTTGGTGTGCAACAATCCTATCTACCACTTCTACTCTTATTTATTCCACCTGAGAAAGAAACATAATCCGCTTATCCAATGAATCTTGATATGTTTCATCTTCAATGGCCTTGGCGAGCTTTAATGCTGGAAGTTCCATAGTGATTGGAATCTCGGCATTCAACCCATACAAAAGTTGAAAAGGTGACATATCAATTGCTCTTTTTGGAGTTATACGATCTGCCCATAGCGCATCATAAAGAGCTTTATGCCAAATCCGTTGTCTTTCATCAACAAGATTTCTCATAATAGTAACTAGATTCTTGTTGCTTGACTTAGCCTGACCATTTCCTTGCAGATAATAGTCAGATGAGTGTGAAAGAGTAATACCATGGTCAAATAAAAATTCAACTATCTCATAAGATGAAAAACATGAAGCATTATTAGCTACTATCTTATGAGGAATGCCAAACCTTGAAACGATGTTTTCCTTCAAAAATTGACAAACCACGGTCAAGGTAGATTGCTTAGTTGGGATTGCCTCCACCCACTTGGTGAAGTAATCTCTCATTGTGAGGATGTATATGTGACCTACACTAGATGTCGGATTGACAAGTCCACTGAAGTCCAATCCCCACTGTTGGAAAGGCTCTTCAATTACTACTGGTTTAAGAGGGAGCGCAGCTAATTTGGGCTTACCAACAAATTGTTGACATTGCTCACACTTGTGAACCCAACTGTATGTATCTTTAAACAATATTGGCCAATAGTATCTAGCACGCAAGATTTTGTGTGCAGTAACAGGGGTAGAAAAATGTCCACCACAAGCAAGATCATGAAAATCTTGAAGTAATCTTACTTGTTGTTGTTTGTCTACGCAGCGCAGGAAATTGTCATCTAGACCCTTCTTATACAAACCATTGTCCCGTAGAACAAAATTCACTGCTTTAAGCTTCAGGGTTTTCCTTTCTTTCCTTGACAGGTGCACAGGACGATCCCCATATGTTAAGAGATATGCTAGGTCAGAATACAACTCATAAGTAGTGCTAACAAATAGAATATTAGGAAGATCTTGATTCATACCTTCATTTTCCAGCACCACTTCATCAATTGATTTGTTGTCAGCTATCAATTGACATAGACCTTTTCCACAAACCAACTTAGTGGGCTTAATTTCCATATCATATTCTTGAATCTTGGCAACCCAGTTGCCCCTTTTAGTTCCAAACTCTTGTTGTGCCAGAACTGACTTAACGACAACATCAGGAACAAGAGTGATGACATGCAAATTTAGAATATAAAACCTGAAATGTTTCACCACTTTCACCATGAAAAAAGCATGCTTCTTCATTTCTAAGTATTTCAACTCATGGGCCTTTAGCGGATAACTCATGAATGCAATGGGTGATTCCACACCTTCATTATTTCTCTGCATTAGTATAGTCGAACAAGTATGATTTGATGAATAGCTCTACATAATAAACTCTTTGGTATAATCTGGGCATAGTAATACTGGAGCATTTTCCATGGCTTCCTTGATATGATGGAAAGCTTTCTTTCCTTTAGGAGTCCACTTGAAGAGAGAATTACCTTTCATCATATTAACTATGTGACGAGTCTGTTCAACAAAGTTTGGAATGAATCTTTGCAAGAAATTTACTTTACCGAAGAAAGAATGAACAACAGTCTTACTTGTTGGCAAGGAAAGGTCATGAATAGCTTTTACTCTTTCCGTAGCTGATCTTTGTTTCTTTTTAACATAACGATCATGTTTGTCAAAAATATTTTCTAGAGAAACTAGACCCTTGGGGATCTTGTTTCCTTTTAATTGCAGAATTTTTTCTCTCATTTCTACATCAATACTTTCAATTGCATCCTTTGAAGGGAAATGAATACCTTCAAAGTATAGATCATCAAAATTGTCAGCGGTCTACAAAAAATTTATTACACAATGATCAGAGTTGTCAGGAACACTTGGCCAGAAAACTAACTCAACATAAGTTGATCCTGAAAAATCTTTGTGAGGAACCAAAGAAGTTGTAGATATTGCCAATGAATCCACCCTATCATTAAATTCATGAGAGATAATAGATATATCAAAGGCATTGAATGCCTTAATCAAATCCCAAACTTGGTTACGATAATGCCATAGCCTATCGCTCCTAGTTTGGTATATGTTCCAAACTTGACAAACAATTAACTCTACATCTCTTTGAGCATGCAAGTTCTTGATTCCCTTCTTCTGAGCAACATTCATTCCTAGAAGAAGTGATTCATACTCAACAGTGTTATTTGTGTTATCAAACTACAATTTGAAAGAGAAAGGGAAAAGATTACCCTTAGGAGAAACCAAAACAATACCAGCTCCTGATCTAGTAGAAGAACAACTGCCATCAAACTCTAGTGTCCAAACATCATCTGGACTACCAATGCTGATGGTATCAAAATTGAGAATTTCTTGTTGTGAAGTTGAAGATCTTTCTCATTCCATAACAATACTCTCACAATCAACTGGAACATCATTTAGTGGGATGGCATCTTCACTCTCAGGAGCCACCTCTAAACCATCATCAATATGCATAAAATAATTACCCATACCTAATGATTCGAAAAGAATCTAGGCCTGTTGATCATCAGACTTGATAACGGTGCATTTTGATTCTTTTTCTGCAAGTAACTTTTGGACAACTCCTTTAATAGGAATACGAGCCTCAGTCATATCCATGTTTAACTCCCCCCCAACATCTCTACAGAAATTTCTTCCCAACAATAGACCATAGGAGGCCGACATGTCAGCTACCAGTACTGTCATCTTAATCTTCTTTTCTGGGAATGAAGCAAAAGCAAACTGTGCATCTTTGATTTGACCTATCAAGGGGACTTTCTTGTTATCCATAGGGAAACACCTTCCAAATTTTTTGGTCAAAGTCAAGCTAAGAGCATTGGCAACTTTTGACGGCATCACATTATCAGATGCCCCGAAATCAATTATACAGTTACTAAGCTTATAACCATTTATCAACAAAGAGATGTAGAATGGTTCTATCTTCTCTACAGGAGAAGGGGAAGTTACTAAGTTATTTTGAAGTAAGTTAGACTTAGGAAGATTATTAGGGGTAGTATCTTTTTCTTTAACAAACTTGACCAAACAGTCAAATTGATCTGGATTAGATCTCAAAAATTCAACTTTAGACATTTGTATTTTGGTTTTCTTAGCATGGTCTAAAATGTCAAATGAATGAAAGGAATACATCATCAAAGATGGATTTGGATTCTCATTTTGAGAATTTAAAATATTAGGTACACTAGTCTTTGATGCATGTGTAGAAGAATTGACAGGTGTAGGAAAATTGACAGCAGTCAAAGAATCACTTACACTTGTATCCTTCACGACATCCATTGAGATAGCATTGTCCTTTACAGGATTTGGTATGGGAGTCCCACGCTTTGCAATATAAATTGGCAAACATTGAGAGTCCTAATTTGGATAGGATCATCACTCTTCACAATGACAGATAGCTGAGCTACCTGTGCTTGCGAATGAGTGAATACTACAAAGACATCCCCATCACGTGTGTCTAGCGTATCATCTTCTTGATATTGCATAAACTTGATATTAGAGTCACCAACCAACTCTGCATCATCTCCTTGGTGCGAATTGACATCTTCTTCATCAAAATAGGGAAGATCATTCTGTCCAGCTTCATAATATCCTGTAGCTGAGTTTTGAGGTGGTGCTTCCAACACAAGCCTCTCTAGAGCAGGAGGTAATTTATTCTGATTACGCATGGCATAATTGGAAGCATTGATTGGATAAGTCCTTCTTGGAACATCATGATAAGAAGTATTTCCTTATGAGGAAACTTGCTTCTTAAGTGCCAACAACCTATTTGCTAACTTTTGTATTATGAGATCAATAGAATTCATGGAAGGAATTGATAAATCAACAATTTGATTATTTCTAACCTTGTTGGGATCTCTCCTTATCTTATCGGTGAGGATAAGATCATCTTCAACCGATATAGCCAACTGTTGTGCAACATCCAAATCTGTAAGATTATCTCTTTGCAAAACAAAGCTCACCTCTAGCAATTGAGCGTTGATGAAGAAGCATTTCAAGTTTCCAACGGTTGGTTGTGAAGCAACTGGAATGTGATTGTGCAATCTGTTGAAATTTGCTACAAATTCACGCATAGCTTCTTAGGGTTCCTTCTTCATTTGAGTTAACTAAGCCAGTAATGCATGATCATCTTCGATAGACTTGAACCTTGCTTCAAATAATGATCTGAGAGTTACCCAATTTGTGATACAAGCGTTCGTAAGATGATAGAACCAATCAGCAGCAGCTCCATGCAAAGTCCCAATGAATAATCTCACCAAAACATCTTCATGCTCAGCACCTAGGACTCCACATGCGATGTAGAAGGCAGCAATGTGTTTGTCTGGGTGTTGAGAACCATCCCCCAAAAATTTGGGTAAATTTTTTTGCATACCTTTGGGAAGTTCATGCAAAGGTCCAGTCAATTTCAAAGGACCAAAAGTAGTACCCCAAGGTCCAGCAGCAGCAACCATCCTTAACAGATTATAGGGTGGTATTACAAAATGACTTGCAAGTGAAACAACTGAAACTTGCAAACTTGACGCCTCACTTGGTACAGGAGATCGCCATGTAGATGGAGGAAAACTTTGTGTCCGCTGCAAAGGAGAAAGCATCCATAGAGGTGTCACAAAGGGAAAATTAAATTGCTGCAATACTTCAAAAGTAGGATCAACAATTCCTACTAATCGCTACCCACGAGTGTAACTTCGATCAGCCAGATTATGATTTTTGAGAAAATCAGCAAAAAATGATATTCCAATGAAAAGAGCATTGCAACCCAAAGGGAAAATATTGGTTGCATGTTGCTCCCCATCAGAGTCGCCAAAAAACTATTGGGTGAATATTTTGTCACCAGCGTACTAATGACAAAATATATAATTCACACGAAGCTATGGTGAGAAATTAATCTCTCCTCTCATCAAGGGGAGGTTCCCTATGAAATTTCTCCTCTTATTAATAAGAAATTAAATTTATTGGTTGGTGTTGGGCATATAACTCTCTTTTTTCAGAGTTTATGTATTCTCCCTTCACCAGGTTACAATTTTTCCAACTCTTTAGATACTTAAAGAAAAGAACTATGAATCTAACAAACTACACCAAGAGTTACCATTAAGAAGCACAAAGTCTCCTTGAAGGTAACACTAACTCAAACCGATTATTACAAATCAAACAATTAGAAACTTATCTTGTAGCTCAAAGTCTTCAAGTATAAATTTCTAATCCTTTAAACTGCAAGTAACTGCAGCAATACAAAGCTTACCAGTAGTTACTTAATTTATCAGAAGGTTTCCCAAATACGCTAAGAGCACACAGTCTACTTGCACGATTTAGGAGCTCTTTAACTCACATAACAATATCTTCAAGATCAAAGAAATAAAGGAACATATATATTCAATGGACATAGGAACATTAAATTATATAAACAATTTTCTTGATACAACACAAAGTTTGAGATCAACAAAACTGTTTTCTTTATTTGCTTGATAGAATTTTCACCACAAAAGCCCAAAGTCTTAGCTGGGATAAAAATTCTGTAGAGTTTTGCTAAGCATGAAAAAGATAAATATTTACAAATGAGGTCCTCCTTATATAGGAAAAGAAGTCAAGAAAAAGGTGGGCACAGTTGACTTATTCAACTGCACAGTCCCATTTTACTACGACTACAACATAAAGAAAATGTGCAGCTGCATAAAAATTGATAGCAACTATAGGTTTAACTGCATAAAGAAAAGGAACCAAAAGGGGGCACTTCATTCTTCATTCTCCTCCTCATTGTATTTCTGAAAATCCTCGAACTTAGCCAGGATAGCTGTTATCTTTGCTTCATTTGGCATTAGGGTAGAACTTGTGATCACTCGAACATGGGAAATTGCATCTCCAATATTTACCTGTTTCTTTTTAACATCCTTCAACATGGATGCGAGGACTTCAAAACTGACCTGGATCTCTTACAACTTATCAAATGTATCAAGTGATAAATCTTGTCCCATGCAGTGATCCATCAAGGAAAGTAATTCCTGCTTGACAACTTCAGCATTGACGAGATTCTGATCACCATCATATAAATAACAAGGAAGATCAACAACTTTGGCAAAAATGAGATCAACCTCATCATCACCTTCTTTCTTCTCCCGGTCCAGTTCCGCAATCATTAACCTTATTGTCTCCTGCTTATGAGACAATAAAGACAAGATCTAGATGTACTTCTCCCTTATGGAAATTAACTTATTTTCAACAAGGACATCTATCTTGAAGTCCTCCATTTTTCTCCAAAAGGTAGTACTTTTCACAACTTCCTCAATCTCCTATGATAAAAAGGTTTTGAGTCCTTGCATCTGACTTTGGATTACTTCATAATTCGACAATAGTTCCACTATTGAACTCAAAAGATGAGAGCCTTCCAACCTTAGCCATGAAATCCACTCATCCATCACTCGGCCTTTAGCTCCCACTTGTTCAATCTTCTTTAAGATTCGGTATCTATTGAGGATCCTATGGGCTCAATTTCTTGAGAATATTGTGTGACCTTTAGAAGAACATTGGTCAATTGTTCACACTTCTGCTTCAAGATATTTTTCTTGTCCCTCTCCTAATCCAATCTCCTCAACAAAGAATTAAAGGTTGTCTGAGAATCCAATTTAACACTCTCATGGGTTTCCACCCCAAGCTCTACGACTTGCATGGTATAATCTTCAGATCATATGTTGCCTTTGTCCTTATCTGATGATGGCACCATAACCTTAGCATACTTTCTCTTAGAAGCTGGGTCTACTACCACCCGAGATATTGTCTTTGGCTTCTTTGTTCCCTTAGGCTTTGGAGGAACCAAAAGCTCAAAGTCAAACTCATCCAAAGAAATTACCTATTTTTTCCTTTTAGGGGCCACTACTTCCATCCAAGGGGGTAATTCTGGATTGGTCGATGGAGTAGTAGCTCCTTGCTGATTTTGAGTTGAGGTTTTGGGAGCAGGTTGCCTAGAGCTCAAAGCAGTTATGAGTGTTATTGATGGCACTGATGTTGAAGTATCTAGTGGAACATTTGCTACCACTGACACCTCTTCAGTTATAGATGGGAGAGTTGAAGGTGCTGTGAATACTACTTCAGCACTTATCAATGGTGGAATTTTTGTGGTGGTGGTGGTATTGACAGGTAAGTCTACTGAAACCTATTCTGCAAGTGCCTCTTCCAAGGCTTCATTAAAATCCATTATCGTGGATTCAATAGTAGATGAAGGGATATCATCTAGATTGGAGAAGTTGGTTATTGTGAAAAACTGATTAGTGGCTTTCGATTGTGCCATGCCCATACTTAGATCCCCATCTTGAAAAACCTCATCCTCTTGGTCAGAGTTAGAGTCAATAGAGTGGAAGATTACTTGTGAGGTAATCAAGGTATCAACTTCAGCTAGGTGTGATGTTTCCTCAGCCTGTACTTCCTCTTGTTGAGATGCCATGTTATAAGAAGCCTCTGATATTCTCCACTTCTACAGGCCCTTATAAAAAATGCACTTCCATACAACGAAGAAGGCATCATTAACTCTTCTGTAATGACTACCTTGATTCTTGATAGTAAGCTGATCATAGTACTCCCAAATGGGTACCAACCTCTTATCACCCTTAGTAGATAAGCCTGGATATTGCCTCATTGAAGCAGTTGCATAAACTAGGTATGAGGTCATATAGAATTTCAATGTTACTTTGACCTCCTTCAATTGAGCACAAAGGGCATCGCTGATCTATTCACCCCAATCAATTCTTGTTGCTCCTTTCCTGATTATTTTCATGTAGTAGCGCATCTAGTTTTGAAAGCAATGAGAGTCTTTTAACCCCCTCACCCTTGATAACATGGTGATCATGTCATTGTACTCCTCATTGAAATCACTCCTGTGAAAGCCCTTAGGCTATCATGAGGTTAGGGAACCTCTTGCAGCAGAGAGGAAAACAATATTGATTACCTTTTTGCATTTATCTTCGTTTTTCTCATAGTACTCTTGAGCACTTTTTTGAGTAATATCAACCACCTCTTTAACTTGGGAACCTTTGAAGACACTATTGAAAAATACACTATCCAGGGTCATGATGACATTCTGATATGTAACTTTCACCTGTCTTGTATTTGGATCAAAGTGATCCGCTACTGCAAGCACAAATTCACGATCATGAGCTATAACTGGAAAAGATGCATATTTATGCAACTCGGAGTTGATCAGATTAGTTAGGTGAGCATGAGCCTTCTCAACTTGATCAATGAATTCTAGCATATTTATGTGCCTAATTTTAGTGTCTCTGATCTCCTTGATATTCGAGTCTACTGAACTCTCTGGGTACAAATTCAAGTACTTGTCGTACTTGTACTTCATCTTTCTTGATGATGTTTTACTTGGAGAAGATTCCAACTGACTTGAGGAAGGCTCGGATTTCTTTTGAGGGAGCTTTGACATTTGTGATGACTACATTCAACACTGAGGATTAGCTCTTCATCATTATCAAAATCAATTTTTCTCAAACAGATCAAAAAATGGGACTCAAAACAGGCTTGGGAGTAAAACTTCCAGAAACAACAGGTCAAGGAAAAAAGTCTGACATGCTCTTTTGAAAACAAAAATTGCATATCGAACTTTAAAGTCTGATGTGCAAGGATAAACATCCTGATCAGCACATTGGACTTTAATGTCTGATGTGCAAGGGTAAATAATGTTGATTAGCACATCGGACTTTAAAGTCCAATGTGCGAAGGGTAAGTTATCAACACATCAGACTTTAAAGTCTGATGGGTAAAACTAGCACATCAAGTCCGATGTGCACACAAAGGGGAAAATGATCAGTTTACATGTCAAGTTTTAAAACTTGACATGTCAACCAAACCTTCTCATCTTCACATAATGGACTTTAAAGTCCGATATGCGAAGATTATGATCCCGCATATTGGACTTTAAAATCCGATATGCGGAGTTTCCTCCATCCAGCTGCATACTGGATTTTAAAGTCCATTATGCAACATGGAAAAAGAGGAATAAGGAGGGGGGTGCAATCGGAGGTTAAAATCCAATTACCCATACTGACACACCAAGCAAAAATGAAGGAAATAAAATAAAACAAGTGTAAAAATAAAAATGCAAACAAGAAAGAAAAACCCAAAAAGAAGACATAAAATCCTACCTTCTCTGCAACAAATGATTTTGAAAGATCCAACGACGGCGTGATCAAATCCAAGTTGAGGTGAGCAAAAAAGAAGGAGGGCGCGCAGAGAAAAAGAAAACACAAGCAACAATGAAGAAAAGACACACAAAAATTAAATAAATAAACCTTTAAATTAATAATTAATGCAACATTTAATGACAACTTGCAGTGGCTAGAAATCCTTGCAAGTCGGACTTTAAAATCTGACATGCATTCGCTGACCAAACAACCTTGCAAGTTAGACTTTAAAGTCTGAATTGCAAGGGAAGATTACATGCAGGTCAGACTTTAAAGTTCAAACTCCAGGCTTAGACCACCTGCAGGTCGGACTTTAAAGTCCGACTTGCAGGCTAGAAAACCTAGCAAACGCACATCATACTTTAAAGTCCGATGTGCATAAAGTAAAGAAAGACCCTACAGTTCAGACTTTAAAGTCCGAACTGCAGGTAAAAATGCAAACTTAGAAAAACTAAGAAAACACTAAAACGAAAAGCAAGAAGCTAAATGAACTAATCGACGAAGTCGATCAAGATCTCCCAGAGAGCATAAGGTATGAAATGGACCAATTTCGTAGGGTTGCCTCACGATTTTGGCCGCGCTGAAATCTAGGACAACACAGTACAATGTCAGGCAAAACCCCAAAAAGTGTGTGTTTGGTGTAACATCAGTTAGGATTTATCATGTTTAATAGAGGAATTGAAGTAGACCTTGCAAAAGTCAAAGCAATCATAGATATGCAACCTCCATCAACACTTAAGTAATTGAGAGGGTTACGAGGAAGACTACAATCCATAAAGAGATTCATAGCACAACTGGGAGATAAATGTCATCCGTTTTAGCATTTACTCAAGAAAGGAGTTACTTTCTAATTTATAGTACAATGCCAAGAAGATTTCCAAGCTCTAAAAGAGTATCTTCTAAACACACCAGTGTTAGTTCCACATACTCTAGGAAACCCTCTATTACTATATATATCAGCAACAAACTCAGCTTTAGGAGATTTGTTGGCACAACATGATGAACAAGGAAAAGAAAGAGCTATCTACTATATAAGTAGAACCTTTATCAGATATGAGCTTAATTACACTCCTATAGAATGAGCATGTCTAGGAGTAATCTTCGCATCTCAAAAGATTAGACATTACATGTTGAGTCACAAGGTACAACTCATTGCGCGCTTTGATCCACTCAAATATCTGTTAAGTAGAGCAACATTGATTAAGAGATTGGCTAAGTGGGTCATGATTCTAAGTGAGTTTGATATAGAGTATGTGGACAGAAAGGCCATCAAAGGGAAAATTATAGCAGATCAGTTAGCAGAAGCTTCTTTACAAGACAGTCACCCATTGCTCATAGACTTTCCAGACGAATCAGTATTTACATTGACAACATCTATAATGTGGAAATTATACTTTGATGGGTCATATACAAATCATGGATCTAGAGCTGGGATTCTTTTCATCACCCCTCAAGATTATTTCATCCCTAATTCATTTAGGATAAATTTTTCATGTACGAACAATATAGTAGAATATGAAGCTCTCCTCATAGGATTTTGTATAGCTATATAGTGGAGAATAAAAGAATTACAGGTCTATGGTGACTCGTAACTAATTATAAACCAAGTCAATGATGACTACAACATGAAAGATGACAAACTAATACCTTATAAGCAAATGGTGGAAGATTACAAAGAGCATTTCAGTAAAATCACTTTCGAACAGATTCCAAGGATATAAAACAAGGCAGTTGATGCCATGGCTATAGTAGGGTCTCTTCTAAATATGCCTAATAATGAAACTCTGTTTGAGTTTATTGTAGAACAATTGATGATATCGGCATATGAGATTCCCTCAATAGAATATGTATGTGCAATTGTGGGTCCATAATCTCCATGGTACAATGAGATATACGCATACTTGCATACTCAGTACATGTCCCCGAATTTGTCTAGAAATCAAAACAAGACTCTTATTCGTCATGCATCCAGACACACTATTATTGCTGATACATTGTATAGAAAGGGCTTTGATGAGACCCTTCTCTGATGCCTTGATGAAAATAAATCACAACTTGCTCTAAACGAAGTCCATGATGGAATTTGTGGGGCGCATCAAAGTGGTCCACCACTGTCAAAGAAATTGCTAAGAATTAGATATTACTGGCCAACTATGGAAAATGATGCCTATAAATATGTGAAAAAATGTAAACAATGTCAAATGTATGGAGACCTCATTCATGCACCGACACAAGATCTTCAACCTATTATGTCACCATGGCCATTTTCATAATAGGGATTAGATCTAGTTGGTAAAATCAATCCCAATTCTTCCAACGGGCACAAATTCATCTTAATAGCTACTGAGTATTTTACTAAATGGGTCGAGGCAATTCCTCTTACATACACCACTGGAAAAAAAATAGAAAAATTCATGCTTAATTACATTATCTGTCGATACGGGATTCCAATGTGCATAGTGACAGACAATGGACATCCATTCAAAAATCAAGAAATGAAAGAATTGTGTGATAAATTTCAAATAGAATAGAGATTTGCAACAACATATTACCCACAAAACAATGTACAAGGAGAGGCAACGAACAAAACAATATTGAAGATCCTTAAGAAAGTTGTCATTAACACAAGACATGACTGGCATCTCCAACTAAATCCCACTTTTTGGGCTTACAAAATAGGAGTCCGCACCCCTATAGGAGCAACACTATATTCCTTGGTCTATGGTATAGAAGAAATACTACCTATTGAAATAGAACTACCATCTTTAAGAGTCTCCTTAAAAAACATCATATCAGAGGAAGACTATCAGGTTGCAAGATTACAAGAGCTAGAAACGCTTGATGAAAAGAGACAAACTGCTTTCAATCATTTGCAAGGTTATCAGAATGGACTGAGACGGAGTTATAATAAATGAGTATGCCCAAGGAATTTTGAAGTGGGAGATCTAGTTCTCAAAGAGAACCAAAGGAACCTAGCCAAACGAGAAAAGCCAAGGAAGTTTGAACCTAACTAGCTAGGTCCTTTTATCATAACAAGGTTTATAGGCAATGGAGCATACAATTTGGCTACCATGGTGGGAGATCCACTCTCTGACCCTATGAACAACATGCTCCTTAAATGATATTATACCTAAGGGTTGGGTTAGTTTAGGTTTTACTTTCCGCATTGCATATCATTTTATTCAAAACACTGCATCGCATATAGTTTCTTTCCGAGCACCATCATATTTAGATATCACATTCGCAAAGTTTTTGCATTTGCATATAGCAGCATCAATAAAACAAGGCAACTGTCTAAGTTGGTCATTTGTTTGCATTTAAGAGAAGCAAGGGTCATCTACTTTCATAGATATTTGAGCATGACATATTTGAGGTTCTAAGGTCATTCATTTTCAACATTACCCTGTGATGACGCTTTACTTATGGTTGGGTAGTGATTTCACTATTAGAGACTTGTTAACCCAAAATGTATCAATTGCTATATCTCAAACTTATTAAGAAAATCTCTAATTCATTCTAGACACCTAGTTGATCATAAGACTAGTGAAAAACCTAATATTCTACTTCAGCGTTGTTGTAATTGTCACACCCAAGTAGGTTAAATTACTTACAAGTCAAGGAAAGAAAACAAAAATAAAAAGAGTTATCTCAAGGAAAAGAGCAATGATATATAACTAAAATATCACGCATACAAAGTGCGAAAAAAATCTTGACTATGGGAACATATGAGTAACTCCATAAGGGCTATGAATGCTTGCTAGCAATGGAGCAATATTTGAGAAATTATAGTCTATAACCTCGTCGGAGCTCTAAAAGGTTGCTGGCAATGAGGCTCTATTCGGGATGCTTTTGAAGTTAGGATAATCCACATAGCTAGTCATATAGGATGCTAAGGATCTTTAGTGACCACAAGAGCAGGAATTAACTCATCTGCACACACATGGGCAAAAGAAGATCAAAGTTTCAAGAACCAATGGGGAAGTTTTCCGCATCTCCATTTGTAAATCCTAGTCACTAAGTGTGTTAAGTTGAATGTTCCAAAGGACCTTAAGTATCGATTGACCTCTTATCTATGAAATGTTTTGCACCACCATTTCAATTGATGTATTACAAAAGGCTAAACAAACACAATCAACCTTGTTCGAATAGGAAATGCATCTTCATCATGCATATTGCATTAACATAGGTCATGTCAAAAATTCATTGTCTCCACATGCATTCTGCAGATCATCATGTCATACAAGTCTGCACACTAGGGGCATAACTGAAAAAATCCTAAAAATCATTTAAAGTCCTAAAAAAATCCTAAAAATCATATAACATCCTTTAAAAAATAAAAATAAAAACACTGAAAAACTAAAAATCCAAAAACATTGGAAAATCTTTCAAAAAATCCAAAAAAATTCAAATACGATCCTGAAAAAATAAAAACATCTGCAAAATGTCCTAAAAAAATACCAAAAACATTCAAATATCAATCCACATAATCCAAAAACAGCAAAAAATCTCTTGGAAAAGAACTAAAAATCGAAAATCAATCAATCAAAAAAATTTCAATAAAATTTCTTGTGAGAAATAAATACCCTATAGATATCCAACAAATGCTTCACATGAATTTAACAAAGGATACAACTATCCAGTCAAAAATCTGCAATCAACTGATCAAACTGTCTTATCAATTGTATCATATCCATATCAAAATGATCATTATCTTGTCTTAAATAGAAGAGGATACACTCGAAATCACCTAGGTAAGTCTTAAACGGGGTCCGCAACTTTATGAGATTAGACATTATCAATCATCACATCAAGCAACTGAGAAGGAAGGCACAAGGTCAGTATAGCTGTTGGATTTTGTCCAGGTCAGTCTTTATCTTTTATCATTTGACGACAGATCATGTTCTTATGCTACTTAAGGATGTCCACAAGTGACTAGAGGAGCCATGATGGGCATTATCTTTTTCTTTGTTTGCTATTTGTGGTATGAACTAATGAAGTTCTAGGGAAATTTCTCTAGTGGGTGTCTGTGATAGGAGCATTCATCTTGTGAATGCCACACATACCTCGACCCCTAGTGTATTTCCTAGAATGGAGGGGTTCACTCCTTGTTTGCTAGGTGTTTGTTTCTTCAATGAGATATCTTTACATCTTGGTTCCTTATACCCTGATGTGCTAAGCTTCATTGTTCAATAATAAGGCTCAATGATGAAGATATATTGTGCAATAAAATATATGACACAGGTTCGTGATTCGTTCAATTTCATTTTCATCTCATTTGTTTATTGATAGTTTGTTAATTTCCCATCTTCTTTCTAAATCATATTCTTTTCTAATTTTGTTCTTTCATCAATCTCTTATTTCTATCATCTTACTAACATTTCTTCAAGGTACATCTGAGTTAAAAAATTTATTTTGGCATTATCATACAAAAAAAAAATGCATCCATATAATTTAAAATGCATTCATGTAGTAACCATTGCATTTATAAGCATCATTCATGCATTCATGTAGTAACCATTACATTTATAAGCATCATTCATAAATCATGTAGTAACCATTGCATTCATAAGAATCATTCAAAAATCTTATAGAATCATATAGACATACATCATATAACTCATAGCATCATTCAACATACATGGAAAACAAAGCATAAATCACCGTCAAAAAACTGCATATCATATATATAACTCAAAAATGATAATGTGTATGAATACAATAATCATAAACAAGCCCAAAGGCTCAGATAACATGATCAAAATGTCTCAACTGACATTGCCTTTGTCAGCAAGTGGATCCTACCCACTAGGTCATGCCCTAAGATGTCGAGGTGAACCCATAACACCACCATTGCTGGTCCTCCATGTAGAAGTCCTACTAGAACCGAAATGAACTCTAACAACACTAAAACTAGGAGCTCTATGTCCCTTAGGTATAGTGTCATAGTAGAGCTATTGATAATAAAAAGCCTCTTGTTTAGCATAATAAAGTCTGTCAGACTGTCTGCATGCATCAGTACCTGGAGTAAAGTGTTGATCATAGGCAACCTGAATCATCTATGACCATCTGACTGCCTCATCTCTCTCCCTCTAGAGATGATCCCTATCGGTCTCTAGTGCATTGTAGTCTCTATGGTATGCATCTCGCTCAACATCTTGTCTAGCGACCTCGTCCTCTAGACTCTGAATCCACACTCTGAGAATCTACGGATCATCATCATCCCTGTCACCTTCCTGTCCTCCTCCACCCTTTGTAGAAGGCATGTCCTCTAGCTCTAGCATATCATCATCATCATCACCATCCTCACTTCTTGATGACCCTGAAGAGTCATCGTCATCTCCATTTCTCATAGACTCAGTGTCTCCACCAATATCTACGTCCTCATCTCCTCCCTCCTCATTTCCTCCACCTACCTCATCTCCCCCCTTAGCTCCTCCACCCCCCTCTCCTCCTTCAACTCTCTCCCCCATGTCTATCCTTAGTCACTATCTCAGATGTCATATCTGTTGTGTTGTAATCAGAACAACTGAATCGGTCAATGGAATAGGCCTATGTCTGGCCCACCATGCATCATACTCTAGAGTAGACCCTGGATCTACTGGACCTCTCCCCCAACCCCAAGGTAATGGCTGTAGAGCATCAAACTCAGTAGAAGAAACATGTGTCTATATACATACACCCCAATTAGAAAACCTCACAAGAAACACAAGCAAAATACATACTAACAATAGGTGTAACTTGTACCTCCCCAAATTGTCTAAGTACCCATCCTAGAAGAGACATCTCAATGATCCTCTAAGTCTCGATTGTCCTACCAATAAGATATCTCTGTTGTCTACAGAAAGGCAAGTTTTGTGCATCATCTGCCCAACTAGGGCAAACTAAATATGGTCTCCAAATGAAATGCTGCAAAATATCAAGATGATGTTGCCAGTATAAGGTGTTACCCGAACCCATGTGTCTAATACCAATTGTATACCTATAAGCATAAGGCTCATCAGGTTGCAAATCAACATGAATAACAGTGCTAGAGATAGAAATGTGCTCCCATGCCCAAGTCTAGAGCAATATCACACCACAACTGATAGATCGGTATCCAAGGTATACAATGTCATGCATTTGATAATAAACCATGGCTAGAAGGCATGTACCCCAAGCATATACTCATCAATGAACAATCATATCATGGAGCACTCTGCCCCATCGAACTGGAAATCCATGACCTCATCTATCAGGTATCAACAAACCACCTATGATACTACATAATACGATAGTCAGATCATCATAATCTAATCAAGCCCAAGGGATATCATAACGACCACTGATTTGTAAGTCTTGTACCTTACACTCAAAAAGGGCACACAATCTAGCAACTCCATCATCATGATCATACACAACTCTCTCACCATGAATAGGAATGTGCAGTATACACCATACATCCTCTAAGGTAATGGATGCCTCACTAGTGGGAAGAGGAAAAGAACATGTCTTAGAATGCCATCGCTCTAACAGTGCTATAATCAAGGCCCCATTGGTCATAACCTCTGGCAAATGTAAAATGTAATATAATCCAAGATGTCAAATATGTGTGATCTCCTCCTCAAGTAAATTGGCATGAAGATCAAGTCCGTTAGGTCTGCTCTGTCGGCAGTATAATACTCCAATGTTCTCCTGCACAGAGAAAATGTTGAAATATTAGATATCGGATAATGAGAACACAAGAAATTATCAAACGCAAGACAAAAAACTTTAATATATAAAGAATGCATAATGTTTTACACCTATGTATGATGTTTAACACTTATGCAGCACAATAAAATCTTATGCGTGACATTTACCATGAATGCGTCATAAAATGGGCTAATGCGTAATAATTCCAGCATATGCGTGACAATTAGCACGAATGCGGTACATTTAGAGCTAATGTGTGACAGCTGATACAAATGCATAATAGTAAAAGCTAATGCATGAAAAATGAAAGGAAAATGTGTGAGGAATGCAAAATGGATCACTAGAATTTTTTTTGGAAAAATAGCAAAAATAGGCAAAATTTTGGAAACATACCATGCCGCTAGTCCCTAGAGGTCTTTGATAAGAATGTACTCGGTCAAACAAATGCAATCGAGCTCTATAAATAGCCATGATGATCAAGTACTCAAAGGAAAGCACAAAACTCGCAAAGAAAACCAAGAACTTACCACAATGCAAATGAGCAAATGAAAACTTAAAATCTCTATTTATAGCTCAAATTTAGGGTTTTTTGCCACCTTGATGCTTGCAGTCCCTGCCAACTTCAAACAACTTGTAGGCTACTCAAATGATCTCGAAATTGCACAAAACTTCACACGATTTCTCATTCTACTGATATCAAAAATATGGTCTCAATTTTTGAATTTTTCGACCACCTTTTCTGAGGGGGCATATTTACACTATATAGTGATACCAAGGCATACTGAGGCATAATTTTTTGTTTTTCTTCAAAACAATGTCATTCTGACTTTGTCTCAAAGGGGGGCAAATGTAGACACCTAAAAATGTCTCATTGATCATGTACTAATTATTCCTCTAATTAGTTAAATATTTTTTAATTATTTAATTAAGCTAATTAATCTTATTCTTCTATTTCATATTTCCTCATCATCTTACTAATTATTCTATTTCCTATTCTTTCATCATTTAATCATTTTAATCATTTTCTAATGTTAATTATGTTGGCATTTTTTATGTTTATGATGTGATTGTCATTGATGGACACACACTTGCATTGAGATCTCCTTTATATGTATGAGCTTAAGCTCAACCGGAATATGTTGCAACCAGTATGTTATATTATAGTTGTTAGACTATTGGTGTTTTGCAGAATGTGTTTACCGGTCTGAAGCGGCATGTCGACCCAAGCAGTTCATGGATCCCAAGCGGTACGAGGGATTAAAGTGGCATAACACATTTTTTCCAGTCTTCATTTTTGTCAAACTGGCAACCGGTATTTTGTATGAACTAGTAATACTCTGTGATGAGTTACCAACTAGCATTTTGTGATGAGTTACCATCCACCGATTGTTTGACGGTGCCAACACTTTAACGGTGCTTTTTGTGTCATGTTACCAAGTATGTCCAGGTTCATTGAACCTAGGGAATTGGATTGTAATCCTATCGGACTGACATGAAATCAAATTCCTTTATAAGGACATCATTTCTAGGGTTTTAGGTTGTTGTTGTTGGTGAAGTTGATATTGTTGCTAGGGTTTAAGGTGGTTGAGGAGTCAGAGAGAGTATGAATGTGTAGAAGACTGAAGTAATGCTGGAATGCATTAGGAATGAGCTATCAAGGATCTAATCAAGCAATCTGTGCTATTTGCTAGATCACTCACTTGTTGATTACTCACATCTTCGACAAGTCTGTAGCCCTTAACTGGGTAGGCCCGAAATCCTTTTGTAAATCCTCTAACAAGTTGGTTCACATCTGTGGATCTAAAATCCTCTAGCAAGGTAGTCTTTAATCGGACTTATCTCCTAACAGAGATTGAGATTCCTAATAGGATTTGTTCTGGTAAAGAACATTGTAAGACCTTAACCAGTTTGGTTCCTATTCTGCAGATAGTTACTTGTGAGTTCCATCTCACCATGGTTTTTCCCATTTGGGTTTCCATGTCAAAATCTCGTGTTATGGTGTTTGTGCTTTTGTGGGTGAATGCATTATTTGCTATTTGGTTTGCATGTGTGCTAACCGGTTTGTCTGCTAAACTGTTTTACCGATTTACTGTTAGTCTTGCAAAGTGTTTAAGTGCAAAGATTTTTGGCATACTAATTCACCCCCCCTCTTAGTATTCATCAAATTAAATATTTATTATTTAATTAATTGTGATTAATTCCCTAATTTAAATCATCTTTATTATTTAAATAAATTCCATTTTTAATTTCTATTTCTAATCAATTAATCATTCAATCCTCTTCTAAATATTAATTAAATATTTTTTATTTAATTAATTGTGATTTTAATCCTTTAATTCAAATAATCTTTATTATTTAATTAAATCTCATTTCTAAATAATAAAATAGTTTCTTTAAATTATTTGATTAACTAATTAATTCGTCTATTTCTAAAGCCCCAAATTCAAATTCTAATTAAATCTAATTTTGAATACATGTGCATGATTTGTAAAACCAAATTGAAAATCAAAGTCAAGTTCTAAATATATTAAACTAGTGAATTGAATTTAAAATAAATTCAATATTTGAATTAAATCCCATGCAAAGATTAAATTGAAAATCAAAGTTAAAGTGCAAGCACATGCTAAATTAATTAATTCAATCAATCAATTAATTAAATCATTATCACTCCAATCTCTATTTCCATTTTTTAGTTAGCTTTTTCTAAATAAAGATTTTTTTGTCATCCTCGTTATTTCCTCCAATCACCCTTTTTGTTCCCTTAGTCAGCTTTTTCTCAATCATTTAACTCAATTAATCTTTTCAATCAATTCTATTTCACCTCCAAGTCGGCAATTCAACTATCAATCAACATGTGAGCTCACCTGAGTTCCACCTCTTGATCAATTTGTTCCACCTTTCAATCAATCTTCTCCAAAAATCTATAAATTGAGCATTCAATCTCCATTCTCAACAATCACGAACTTCGAATCTTTGTGTCATTTGCAAGTTGCCAATGCAATATCTGAGAGCCATCATACCACAAAGAGGAGAAGAACAATGGAAGCCATGATGCACAATAGGGAGTTTTATATTGTTTAATTTCATTATGTTTTGCATCTATTTCAGTGATTTTGTGTTCAAATTGCTCGGATAGTTAAGAGATTCATGATTTTCCCTATTTCCTGTTTAGCAATGATGAATTTGAGCATAGCATACTTAGCACTCATGAAACTACTACATTCAATTTTATGCAATGAAAGATTTCATCCCATTTTGGATAAAAGATCCTTATTGATGAGGTTGATTCTCCTTAAACCTAGTCATCCAAAATTCTTAGGGGAACACACCATGTCCCAGTTGACAAGAGCCAATCTTTTCTTTTTCTTAGTCCCTATCCACATGATTGTTTTTGGATTCTCTCAATCTTTTTAGCTATAGATGCTAGGATTTTAAAGAGGGAAAGAAAGTAGATAGGGATCCCTTATAGGGAGGCAACCAAGAGTTGTAATTTCCCCATGCTACTTAATAGTTTACCTTTCCACCTTGTCAGCTCTGTTGAAGTTTTTCTAATATAGAGTTCTAGAAGGAAATGGTTACCTCATTGATAGGAAATGGTAGGCCCATGCAAACCCTTAGGCACTTTGACAACCTAAAATATGTTTGATTTTTCTATAAAGTCCATCCCTTGTGTGAAAGAAGTATATGTTGCTCTTCTCATAATTTATGTGTTGTGCTGAGACTTCAGCATATTGATTCAAAAATATTTTCCACCTTTTGGCCTCAACAACATAGGCCGCACCAAACAAGATGGTATCATCCACAATTGACAACAAAATAGAGGGTTGGAAAGTAGGCATTACCTTAACACCCTGCAAAGCACCATTTTCTACCATATCAAAATGTTCCTACGCAAAACTTCAGCCACCATTATGAAAAGGTAAGGGGAGAGAGGGTCCCCTTGCCTTAGCCCATTTTCAACATCAAAGAATCCCTTGGGGGTTCCATTTAACATGATAGATATTTTCACAATGGTTGCACATTCCTTTATCAGGCCTATTAGATTGTCTTAGAACCCCATTTTTCTTAGGAATTTGAAAAGAAAATCCCATATCACCCTATCATAAACTTTAGAAATGTCAAGCTTAAGAACCATTTTGAGAAGATGACATCTATCCATTGAATGAATAATTTCATGCGTTGAAATTTTAGCATTGAGGATTTGTCAACTTGGGGCAAACCCTTTCTGATTCATGATAATAATTCTATCAAGAATTGTTTTGTTTTTATTTACCAAAACTTTGGAAAAAATCTTATAGATTTTGTTTCATAGACTAATAGGTCTAATATTCTAAAGTCGCAAGGAGTTTGAAAATTTGGGAATCAGAGCAATATAGGAATTGTTTAATTTTTAAAAATATTACGAGTTCAAAAGAAGTCCTTAGCTACCATTGTTATGCCATACCCAACAATATCCCAAAATTCCTGGAAGAAGGTCAAGGGAAAGCCATCCGGTCTCGGTGCTTTGAAAGAACCCATAGAGAATGTAGTAGACTTGACCTCCTCCTTAGTTACAGATGCCATGACTTGAGCATTGTCAGCCTGACTCAAAATCATAGGCACACAGTATAATAGTTGATCATCCAAAGCAGGGTCATGATTAACTCCTCCATCTCTATATGCATTATAAAAGTACTTAGAATCCATATCCCATAGCTATAGGTCATTAGTAATAATGTTATTCAACTCATCCACCAAGGATTGGATAGTGTTCCTCTTTTTGTGTTTCAAAGACGAATTGTGGAAGAAGGCAGAGTTCCCATCACCTTCTTTCAACCATTGAATCAAAGACTTCTATTTCCAATCATTTTCTTCACTTTTCAAGATCTCTTTGCAATGTCCTCTTATATCTTCCTCCTCTTTATGTGAGGATTCATACCAGTCACCATTAGCAATTTGCATTTGTATTGCTATTAATTTGGTGTCTATCTCCTTTTTATTGTAGTGGCTATCTATATTGTTATAGTTGTTCTTTGAGTTATTTTGTAGTTTTCTTCATCTTTAGAAATTCTCAACTTCAAATTTTCAAAGGTAAAGTCTAAATAGACCACCTCTTATTCCCTTTCTTGTTTACCCATATTGACTTGGACACTTGGTTATCTTGAGGGGTCATGTATTTAGCATCTTTATCTACAATAGAAGTTGGTATTTTATTAATCCTTTTCCTTTTTTATTTTTTCATAATGGCTTGGGGAATTCTAGGCTTCTTTTGAGATTTCTCTTTATTTATCTTGCCCATATTGCTACTAAAACCAATTGTTGTACTTGTTCTATCATTTTTATAGAAAAAAATCCAACTTAAGACAAGTTGGGCCCATGGGCCAATGGTAAAGAACTAGGAGGAAATTGAGCTGCATATTGTTGAGGAATCCTTAGTAAATTGAGCTCAAAGTTTTGATTGAATATTATCAATTTTTCACTATTAGCAAGGGTGCAAGTTCAAAGTTTCTTGAAAATATGATAAAGTTTTGAAGTTTTTAAAAATCTCCAATAGTTATAAATGAACATAATTTATGACTCAAGATAGAAAAATCATTAAATTAGAGAGTTTAAAACCTTTTAAACCAGTGACAAAGTTCAATGTAGCTAAAAAATGCTGACTAACTTAAAACCTAAGGTTATAAAAGGAGTTTGTTGGTTCATTTGTTACTATCATATACCTAAACAAAGGATCACTATTGTGCATTTTAGAACACATTTCTACTACCATCTATCTATAAGTTCCACCACCAATTTAGATGTGTGTTACATGGTAGGGCTAATGCATTCTTATTAGATTATTTCAAATTCATTTTGCATTTTCTTGCTAGTTCAAAACCATTTTTACCAAACTAATAGTCAAAAAAAAAAATTCAGTAGCTATGAAATTGTACCCCACATGAACTATATCCAACATAATTTCTTCACCCATCCAACCAAAATTATTTCTATCCTTGTCTAACAAAATCTAATTTAAGCCTTATCTCATCAAATATAGCTACTCTTAAAGCCTCATAATATGAATTTTGAATATTAGGGGTGTGAAAATGCCACTATTTTTTGACAAGTGTTAGTTAGAGATAAAGGATTTTTAGAATAATTTTAAGACAAAATGTAGAAAAACCCTAAGACTCAAATGGTAGAATATTTTTTTTCAAGTGGCCTAGATAATTTAGGTGGGTTCCAAATTTTATTCAATGTACATACTTATTCCTTACATGCATGAGATATTACAATCCCAATAATAAAGAAGTTAGAACCATTGATGATAAAGTGGTAGGTAGTTTGGAATGTCATCCCCCCCCCCCACATACACACAAACAAACAAAATTTTGTGTTTCAATATAAGAAATTGGTTGCTAATTTGGAATGTCATCCCTCACTATCACTCTTAGATTATATACATATACCTATGCATATGCATATACATATACACACACACATGTGTGTGTGTGTTTATACACATATACGTATGTATGTATATACACATATATGTATACATATATACATGTATATGTATATGTATATGTATATGTATACATATACATATGTACATATGTACATATGTATGTATATACATATATATAGATATACATATGTACAAATATATATACATATATATACATATATATACATATGTATACATATAGATATGTATATCTATATATATGTGTATATATATGTATATGTGTGTGTGTGTGTGTGTGTGTGTGTGTGTGTGTGTGTGTGTGTGTGTGTGTGTGTGTGTGTGTGTGTGTGTGTGTGTGTGTACATGTATATCTATTGTAATGGGTGGAAAATTAGGGTTCCACCCATCAATGTAGTAAAACCATTAATTTTTGCTTAGAAACCATTACATTAGGGAAAGATTAAATTTGATAGATCTAAGTCTAAAAGACCAAGATTTTGATCAAATTCCAGGGGTTTTAGATGTGCCTCTTCTTTCCCTTTAAATTGAATTGATTTAATTAATAATGCTGAAATTAGGGTAAATGTGTGTAAATTGAAGCAATTATGCATAAACAGTGAGCTACAATAGTCAAATGGAGCCATGAACCTAGATCTGAGCAATATGTGAATGCTTGGATATGTTCCCAAAAGGTCAACCTGAATTGTCAAGATAAAAATGTCGGTCGCTCTGATCCTCCGGACTTTTCATCGTCCAAAAGGGAACCTGTTTGTCTCTGTGAATAATGTTGATGCTGAAAATTACAGCTTTGTACCTATTCCTACATATAGTAGAGAAGGGAAAATGGTTGGGAATAGGGGTTTGCCTTAGGTTAAACCCTTGTTTTGGAATTAATCATGAAATATAATTGAAATGTAAATGAAGTACTATAATGGAAAAAATTTCCTTTTGAGGGAAATGCTGAAAATGTTTGAAACACTAATGATATACCTTTTAATGAAGTTTTGTTTGTCTTCACAAGGAATTAAGGTTTTATGTAGATAGTCTTCATAAAATAGAGAAAATGAATGTCATCTCCATTTGTTGAATCTTGACTTTTCTTATGCTCAAATGATTGAAAGAAGACCAATTGCTTGATCACTCAAATTTGAATTATGAATGCTTGATTGATTGATTGATTGATTGATTGGATGTCTAAATGAGAAGGGTAGACCTCCTTTTATACATGCTAGTCAAAAAATAAATAAATTTTAAGACATGAGCCGACACAGGATCTAGGTTCCTGCTCAAATCATGTTACCATTATGAGCCCCCCAAAATGGGCCCTTTTGGAGAGGACCAAAGCACTGGGTGCCCTAGTCCTGGACATCAGTGTCCCAAGATCTTGGGGAAGGAAATGCATATTATGAAAATTTGAGTGAAATACATAGTGTGATCAAAATCAGGGCTTCAATTAGGCCTTAGGGAACGAACGTGAAGGTGAGGGCCCAAGTAAGGACAAAATTGTAAGGGAGTACAATCTAGGGTGCTACATCTATACATATACATATATATGGAAAAACAAAATTTTGTATTTTAAGATAAGAAATATGTTGACCTTTCTAATATTTATAGATAAATGAATTTTTATGTTTCAAGAGGAAGGAATTTAAGGTTGATTGGAGTTAGAGGGTTGTCATTCAAGGTATGAAGTTGACACCTACCTAATCCAAGAGATTATGAATGTGAAAATAATTAGGGGAGGATCAAATGAGATATTAACAAGCAATTATAGAGAAATAATTTACTTCAAGAATAATATGGATGCAAAAGTCAACATCTTACCTCATTTACATACCAGAGATGAACTTTTGATACCAAGCAAGGCAAACACTACATGGAAAGCCTGAATTGGTGGTGAATGGCACCCATAGGCATTAAGAGTGGGGTTTTCATCCAACAAAAGTGCCAACATAGGATAGCCCCCTCATGGACACATGGTTGTTAGCCCCACCATTTGGTTCAACACATAACATACATAGGGACGGAACATCCAACAGAGTTTAGCCAACATACTAGATTTACATCTAGTAGTGACATTACATGCCCATTATGTTCCACAAATATCAAGCTCAAGACCTCAACTTCTATACCAAGTAATGCAACCACTATTGCAAAAGCCCAAACTAGTGGTGAATAGTGTCCACTAGTGTTAAAAGTGGGGTTTTCATCTCACCAACATGATAGCATAGGCCAACCCCCTTATGGACACGTGGCTACTGGCCCCACCATCTAGTTTGGGTACATACTTGCCAACACAATGAATGAACATCTACTGGGGCTTATCCAACATACTTGGTTTTCATACAATAAGGACAAAACTGGGTTTTCATCCAATAAGAACATTGCAACAAAGGGGAACATAGGCCCATATAAAGTAAGATGCATAATAAAATATGACAATAGGAAACACTTTGAGGTTGAGTTAAAGAAATTGATGCAAGACACCAACAATAAATGAAAAGCACAAATATTATATGTAAACTTTTTTATGTTTCTAACATGCAAGTGGAAGGACACTTTATGGTCATCATCAATGTTGTTCAAAATATAAGCTCCCTAGACTGGAAGTTAAACAATAATCTTCTAGAAGCTTGGTTAATTCTTAATTCTATTGTGGTTTCTTCAATACAATATGTCTATAGAGAAATAGACAAGAAGACAATTTTCCTTGCAAACTATGCAATTGATAAGGATCCTAAATGTATTATCGACAAGCATGCTAACACCTAAGTAACTTTGAGACCACATCCAAAGTATTATAAAGAAATAATTAAAGATGTCTACTTTATCATTGTGACAAGGGGCAAGGAAGATTTGGCCCCATGCAAATTATTTTTGATTAATTGAACAACATGTTAAGCTTGTTAAAGTAACGTCACATTAAGAAAACATGATAAGCTACGTATTGTGACACACCAAATCACATTAAGAAAACATGATAAGCTATGTATTGTGGCACTCCAAACATTAATGCTAATTAAGCAATAAAGTTGGCTTTAAAGTTTCATTGATCATGAATTATTTTTCATTTGATTCGAGCGTTTATGCCAAAACATTTGATTATCTTACGAATCACAGATTTCTATGTGCAATTAATAGTGAAGAACTAGCAAAATGTATTTATGGGGTCATTTTAAATTTGAGATTGAGACATGTGTTCAAGAAAAACTCTAGCATTGTCATTCAATCAATTTGAATGTTTTTAGGGGAAGATATTATATCAATATCTGAATTTTAGCATAACATCAATGTTCATCACGGTGCTATTGAATCTCAAAGAAGACAAGGACACAATGAAAGTAGTGACAAAGACAATATTTAAAATAGCATGGTTGATGAGCTCAACAAAATCCTTATTGAAGCAATCCCTAGTCATGGTTTTATCATAATGTCAAACATAACATAATTGAAAACTATGAGGTGGTGGGTATATGGATTCCATTTATACAACACATAGAAGGTTATATGGATTCAACACATAGAAGGCTCAACACTAACAAGCTTGAGTGATAAATTTCCTCAAAAATGTGACAAAGGAGGACCCATTGCATTAACTGACCAGGGCTTTACTCTCACCGACAAAACAAACAAGGGCGACAATTAAACTTAAAACATTTTTTCAATTGTTTTATTGAAATTTAAAAAAAATTCCTTAGGCTTTTTATAGTTCGAAAGGATTGTGATTTTTGGTCCTTGAATCATAATGATGATTATTTGATTTTTGGGTTATAACATGTACAACCATGAAATTCTCTATTTACTTATTTATGAGACTTGATGAACTATGCATACCAATCTTTTGACAACAAATTTGTGTACACACACGCATGTGTGTGTGACTATATGTATGTATTAATTATGTGTATATATATGTTATATACATATGTGTGTGTGAGAGAGAATGTGTGTAGTACCCCTACCATAATCGATCTCTAACCTTGGTTTAATCTGGATCAGTTTATCGAAATATTATGTTATAGTTAGATGTTTGAATTAACGCATAGCTATTGATGTGGTTTTCTCACTAGTTATATGCAGGTTATTCAGTGTACCTATTTCGTGATTTTAGTATCGGACTAACGCTTTCATTAGATTTTATAAATGTATGCATGTATGATCTTTTGTTGCAGGAGATTCCAGGTACGAAGTCGCATGAGTGCGAGGTTCGTCGTCACCTGGTTTTGCAGGTTTGAGTGTACCCGTGTTAATCCCTAGAGTCGGATTAGGTGGTCGTGAGACCCTAGTTGACCTTCGTCGTGCTCTAGTGAGCATCGCCAGTCGTCGTTGGTAATCCCTGTTGGTTTGGGTTTGCGAGTCGTCTGTTTGGTTGGCTTTCTCGATTTGCATGCCTGGTGTGTTTGGTTAATTGATTAACTAGTCCTTAGTAATTTGTTGAGAATTTATGCGTTTGTGCAGTGAAGATTAATGGATTAAATTGATTGAGAATTCGTTATGCGTTTTCGTTGTTAATGAATTGCTCGTTTTAAATTGGAAGTAAATTTGAATTTAATGGCTGATTTCGATTATTAAATGCATTATATATATATGCTGTTGAAAAAGGAAGTTTTGTATGTTATCGCAATAGAATTTAATTGAAAACTGTTGGATTATTATTTTAGAAAGGTTAAATTTGATTGATTGAGAAAATCGAATTTTGTATTGATAAGGCAAGCTATATTGTTGATATTGTTGAAAAGGATTAAATTTAGAGTATTATTTGTAAATAAGAGTTTTTATTCCAAAAATAGAAAATTTTGGGTCAACTCTTCCATATAACCCAATTTGGGAAAATTGGAAGGATGGACATTTTGGGAGAGAATTTTGGTTGGAGAAAATTTTTGGACAAAATTGGGGGTTTTTGGAGAGGAAGATGGTTGGTTTTGATCTGGCAGGACTGGGCTCTCCCTCAGCCATACCAGGATTGCGATTTGAGGTAGGATTCTGAACTGGTTATTGAAAATTAATTAGATTGCCCACTTGATTTGGCTGGAGATTTTAATTTGGGTGTGTATTCTTCCATTCTGGTTTGGGTGTTTGAAACCCTTGGATGTTTGTATAGAATGAGGATGCCATCAAGAAGATGTGATATCTAAACCAGACATTCAAAACCGAAACCATATTGAAATTAAATCCATTTGCAAGCTCGGTAATGGGCGTTTGTCTTTATAGTTATAACTGTGTTTTTTTTAGGAAATGGAAACATTTTTTTTTTTTTAATTTCCGAACTGTGTGTTCGAAGAAAAATTTTAAACGTTTTTGATAAAACGAGCTGGGCGTTTAAATCAAGTTTTTTTTTTTTTATCAAATCCCATTCTGGGATTGTAAACCAACTATGTGTTTTAATTTAAAATTTAAACATATTACTTTTTGAATCTGGGCGTGCGTTTTTCGCTGTAGGTTGGGGTTTGGGAGAGTAGGGAGCGGAGCTCCACCCGCTCCCCTCCCCTTCCCCCGCGCGTCCTCCCTTCTTTCCCCGCTCGTGGCTTTGTTTTCGCCTCCCCCGGGCTTCGCCGTGCGCGGTTCTCCCCTCTGCTCGCTGTGTGGGTTACGGTGGCTGCGGCCCACAGCGGTGGCCGCAGGGGCCACGGTGGCCGTAGGGCGCCGTGGCACCTGCGGGCACCACCGTGGCGCCGCCCACGGAGTGTCTTCCAGGCGTGGCGGCTAGGGCACGGCCCGCCCCCGCCTGTGTGTGAATAAACACTTTTTTTTTTTGTTGTTGTTTAATGAATAAATGGTGATCATAGTTTATGTTTGATGCGTAGTTGTCTTAAACGATATTTGAAATGCGTTTTTTTTTATGTTTTAAATTAGTTATAAAATGAATTTCTTTAAAAGGTATTTCCTTCTATCATTCAAAAAGAAAACATATGATATTTTATATCATTTTAATGATAGTTATTTTATTATTAGGATAATTAGAATTGTAAGTACGACTAAGATATTATTGCTTAAAAACGTAATAGAGAACAATCTGTTTTTGGGAAATCGTCTTAATATGATGGAATTACTATTGATAAGGTCAAATGCTATATAAGAACATATCAGTTGAGTAATTGGAAAGTAAGTGATATATTATCGTGGGTGTTTGAATCTAAACGATATGCCTTGGAAGTGAGTATCTCCATTTAGATTCTCTTTCTACATTTTTATTTTCGTAATCCGTATTATGTAACTGGAATTGAAATTTATAATCTGTTGAGATTGATGTTAGACTAGTAGGTCTATGATGCTTGTTGGAGATTAAATATCTTATTTTAATTGTTTAATGGTTGTCTGAAGTTGATTTTCATGAATTTGGTTTAAAAACTCATTATGGCTTAATTTGCCTGTTCGATGCTTGAACCTTACGAGTTAGAAAACCAAGAACGACTTAACCCTTGATGAGATAGATAACTGTAACCTGTTTTTAGAACATGTAGAGAACTTGATCGATTTTAATGATTAAATCAATTTGAGGAATATTGTCCTTTCTGATTATTGCCGTGCGAGTTTAATTTCTGTATTCGCCTTTAATTATGAAATGGCATGTTTTGCTTTGTGTAAAAGGACCCTGTCGTATGGATGATTTGGTGTTCCTGTTTTAGTCCTCGATTTCCGAGTTGACTGTTGCATTGTGATGTTGTCATAATTGGTCATATCCTCTTTGAGTGAGTCGAATAATGATTCGTGGTTAACCTTAGTTGTCAGGTCTCTAGTTAGAGTGCCGTCAGTAAGTGATTACCCTTGAGTCGTGTTTGACCTGATGATTGTATCTTCTTGAACTCCGTTCGTCTTACCATGTGTATTCCTTGGTTCGAGTTCGTCTGAGTTAGTCTAGTGTCGTATGGGAAAGTGGCTTTCGATTGGGGGCCGCGCCCAAAGTGGCTGCTGGGTAACCCATCGAAAGTGAGTCTAATAAGTGATAACCTAAGTAGATTAGAAAATAATCTCTAAATAAGATAATGTGCCTCACACATGGGACGAATGCTATCATAGATTCGGCATGCTGTGAGAAGGCCTGAAATGGCAAACCATCTTCCTTGTCATCACGAGAGGATGTGTGGGTCCACATGAGGCTTGGATGGGCCGGAAGTTCGGATTAGGTTGCCAGGGTTACCAGTGTATGGGCCGGGACCTATGAAGACTTGCCATGGTATCCATACCAGGTTGTGTGATGACACTTGTCCCTACGTTCGCTAGTGGGTTGTCATTTGTCCTGTCTTGAGCACCTTTGTGAGTCGTCCTTTGTCTCTGCCCTTGTGAGTGTCGGTTTCATGTTAGACCTTGGGTGGTGATGGTTCAGTTTTATGGATGCTCTCTTGGATCTCTTGTTTTAGCTTGATTATGTTCAGCTGGATCCTGTTCTTTGTAAGGATCGTTTATGTATTATGGACCGATGTGGTCATCTGTATATTATTTATGTATCGCCTTGATGGCTGGATTGTATGGTGTAACCCTTTGTACTCTTAACCTTATTATTTATCCGAGGGGGTCTTGCAATTGAGCAGACCCGGAGATGTAGCCCTTTAGGGGTGAACTCCGAGATCATTATGGTGTTATGTGGTGTATTCTCTTATGTCTCTTTATTCAGCTTTTTCATGTATGGTTATTTTATGTAAAATGGTTAAGTGGATAATTGGAATTAACTATTAATGCTTATATTCAGTTCTATCTTGAATGCCATGTGGATCGAATGCATAATTGGTTGGGATGCGATTTATCGTAATGCATGTGTGAAATCATCCTTTTAATGCAATGAATTGGATTATGAATGAATGTAACTTAGAGTAATGAATTATACTCAGTTGTCGTTAAGGAATTTAATATGCTTGGAAAGATCTCTTATGTCATGATGAAATCCTAGTGAATTAGTATGTTAGATGTATGGTTTGTAATTTTAATTGAAAAGCTTGAATGAGGTTGATGAATGGATCTTAATGGATGAATCTTTGTTGTGATTTATATTTCCGTCCTTGAAGGAAGTTTATCCTGTTTATGATATTATCTCGTTAATAAGATATTCAGCGTAATGGATTGATTGTGTGAGTTAAATGAATCGTGGAATTTAAGTAATCTCGTTGGGAAACTCTTTAGGAGATTGTTGTTAATGTCTTCCGCTAAGTAATCTGAATCTTGTTATCTTGTTGCATCTTATGTGTTGTAACTTTAAAAAAAAAAAAATTGCACTCCATTCTTGTTATTTTAGCTTATCCCTTCGAGGTTTCCTGGCGGGGCATTACATTTGGTATCAGAGCCCATGTTGCAAACATTGGGATGTCTGGTGTCGCGTGTGCCCTCTATTGGTGTGAGGTGTATCGACCTTATGTGTATGCTTGTCCTCCTTTTGCTTGTGAGTGATTGAGCAGACCTTAGCTTGTGTGGAACGTGTGTGTTCACACCTTGTTTTCGCCTTCTTGATGTTGGTGTTTGAGTTCTTATTTGTGCATTGTGTGCTTATTGATGTCTTGGTCTACGATTACTATTATTTGGAAAGAGAGTCGTATGTACCCTTCCTTAGTGAGCGTTGTACTCTTTAGACTAATCCATTTGGATTGGTCCATGCTTGTCTTGAATCTGAAAGTGCGAATTATGTTTGTTTAAAGATTATGATCTAGCTTAGTGTTGTCCACTTGAAAGTCTAGTGTGGCTATTATTGAATGCTTATTTTGCAGAAAAATTAAATGATCATCACCATTCCTCTCTCTCTTCTGGAAATTGAAATGATTAAGATATGTGTAATTATCTTTGATTCGAATTTTCTTGTTTGCAAGAGAGAAAAGGTTGTGACTTCTTGAACCTTTGTGTGAGCCTTATGTCGCTTATGTTTTAGATTAGTAAATGGGCTATGGGTTTAAAAATTTATTTTGGGTGATGGGAGAAAACTGCATGTGTATGTTTAAAGAATTCTCCATATGTATGTTGTAGGAGTAGCATGATTAAATTCTACCTTAGTAAGGTGCATTGATATGCGAATAGTTGAATTATGTGAAACTGCTTGGTTTGTAGAAGGTTAAAAGGAGCATGATTATTGTAGCTTCGAGAGAGTAATAATGTGTCTTCTGAAAGATTGTCTTATGTGTTTCATTAACCAGTTTGATTGAAGATTTATTTTAGCAAATGCTCCATTGAACTCGCTTTTGGGTATATGTAATAACCTTAATGTGTTTAGAAGGTGCGAATGGAAAAGCTTGTTTGATGTGTATGCATTAATATGTTCTAGTTGGTCAATAGCTCTTTGCTTATCTTTGATCGTAATGTGATTTCTAATCGGTTGCAATTATGACTTGTGTCTATATTGCATTATTATTAAGTGAGTGTTCTTATGAGGTCTTGCATTATCGGAAATATTGCCTCTCTTGATCTCTGCTTTGTTTGTAAACTAGAACCTCCTGTTGCAACCATAACTATTGGAAATGTTTTTGTTAGACTGATTGTCATCCTTCTAAACGGTAGCGAAATGAAAACCGTGTAATTAAATGATAGGCTTATAGTGGGAAATTTAATATTATAGCGTGATCTTGATTGATCTTGTGTCCTTGTAGGAAATGGTTTGGTTATCAAACTCTTTTTCCCTTCTCTTTGCCTAATCATAAGATTTTTAGAAATGGTATTAAGGAATGCTTTGAGTTAAATAGAATGTTTATAAAACATGTGAAATTGTGTGTTTGCTTTTGGCTTCATAGTGATAGATGAAAGTCTTAAGCTTTAGAAGTGAACTTGCTTAGCTAGTAATTTAGTTATGAATGCTTAGTAAGATTCGAGAAAGATGTAGGAATAATGTCATTTCCTTATGTAATTGTGAATTGTTAATGAATTCAATACTTGAATCTAGAGTAAACGTGATTCAGTTATTTATATAGAAAGCGTAATTGGAATCTTCCTTGAATAGATGTTAGCGTACTGAGAAGTATTCCCCGTAATGTGACTAAACCAGTATTGGTGTTTCATGTGCATTGTGAGAAACCAGTGCTTATCTTGTGTGCCCATGGGTTGGTGAAGTAATCAACCATGGAGGATATGTTGTTTATGAGTATGGGAAACCATACTGTTTATGTAATGTTGCTTATTTGTTCCCTACTGAGTACCAAACCTCGGGTTGTGGGTAACTCGGTATGTTAAGGGGTAGTATTCAAAGCGACCGTTCCTTGAATAGTATGGATTGGCGTGCGAGTAATGTCGATGCGAAGCGACATTAGCTTCTCTACTTCGAGGAATGATATAGTTGTTCTACTAAACTGTATCAAGGTGTACTCAATACTTTCCCTTTGATGAACCTATTTATAGGTTTATGTGTGTCAGCTTATTCTCTTCCTTATCTGAGCATATAGATGGTAGTTTTTGTGCATATTGTTGGATTCTATTGGAGTATCTGTTGCCTTGTCTTCTTGAGAGGCGTGTTATTATTCTTACATAAGTTGCCAACTGGCCTGTGTTGGTAGACTTGTGGATGGACCATAGTCATGTATACCTCTGACTTACGGTGAGTATCCTTCTAGATACGTCGCTATGCGGGATGTGGCTTGCACGTACTTTTTCCGCGAGGTGCACTACCATGCGGGATACGTCCATTGTGTGTTTTCTCCACTTGGGGTATTGCCATGCCACGTGACGACGTGATGTGGGGTGATGTCGAGGTGCACACCGCCATGCCATGTGGATAGTGTAACTATGTCGCACCACATGATGAGCTACTGCAATAGCTAGTCAGTTGTTCCTTCCTTCCTCGTTGGTGGCTAGATGCTAGTCACAGAGTGCTGTTATGTGCAGTTGTGATATTCTTTATATTTCTTTGGGGATCAGCAATTTATTTTACTTTGACTTTGAAGGTTTAGCCACGATCTTGTGATCTTTTGCACTTTGATTTGGTGTTGAAATTCCGGATTATTTTCTTGCCTTACTGTTGGAATTGATGATTTATTATCTTTATTCATCTGTGCTTTGGTGGCTGAACTGGTTTATCCTTATTGTTTTCGAATGCTGATCTTGTGTCAAAATGTGAAATTCCTCTCCAAGGACGTATGATACGGAATTGGTAGAGTGTGTGCGAGGAAGTTGTTGTAGGGAACCGTGAGGATGGGGGTATGTGAGGCTGTGATGCAGCTAGTATCCACTACCTACCTATGTGTGGTGACTATCTCTTGGAGGCTAACCACCTTGTACAACAAGGGATATTCACAAAGGTCTTGTATGGAAGGTAGCACCGCTATGGTGTGCCTAGCACCATCGAGCCTTTGAGCGAGATATTGGATTCTTATGATCATATTGTTGTTCTGAGATCAGGCATAGAGATGCTGATCGTGCATGTTATCATTGACCGAGCATTAGACATGCTCACATGTGGCCTTTTCTGTTATGCATTCCAATCATGTGGATGGTTATTATTTGTATCATGGAGTAAATTATGTTAGCTTGTCGCTATGTTATGGGACATAGTCTTTGGAAAGGTTTTCTTATGCCTGGCAAGTGTAACCAATTGAGTTATTTATGTTGCTCTTATTTCATGAAAGTTGATTTGGTTATAGAAATTGATATTTTGAGCTAGTTCTATGTTATTAAATTTTATGATAAAGATGGATTGGTAAAGGAAATTGATCTTATGGCATGTTTTTCTGTCATTTTGATCGATGATTATGGTAATTGTGGTTTACCTCTTTAAAATGCTTTAATTTGATGTTACGAAAGGAAGAAAATTCTTGTTTGTCTGCTATGCTTGTGGATAATTCCTGGAATATATTAAGGAATGTATGGTTTTAGATGTATTTGGCCAATGGATAATGGCGTTTGTAAAGGATTTTGCAATAATATTTCATTTATTTATGGAAAGATTTCTATGTGCAATTTGATCTTTGTTGAATGAGTTTCAGGGCTAATGCGTACGACATGTTCTCCATCTAGCCTTACGACTTCCAGGAGTAAGTCGGAACCTAGGGGGGGAGAATGTAGTACCCCTACCGTAATCGATCTCTAACCTTGGTTTAATCTGGATCAGTTTATCGAAATATTATGTTATAGTTAGATGTTTGAATTAACGCATAGCTATTGATGTGGTTTTCTCACTAGTTATATGCAGGTTATTCAGTGTACCTATTTCGTGATTTTAGTATCGGACTAATGCTTTCATTAGATTTTATAAATGTATGCATGTATGATCTTTTGTTGCAGGAGATTCCAGGTACGAAGTCGCATGAGTGCGAGGTTCGTCGTCACCTGGTTTTGCAGGTTTGAGTGTACCTGTGTTAATCCCTAGAGTCGGATTAGGTGGTCGTGAGACCCTAGTTGACCTTCGTCGTGCTCTAGTGAGCATCGCCAGTCGTCGTCGGTAATCCCTATTGGTTTGGGTTTGCGAGTCGTCTGTTTGGTTGGCTTTCTCAATTTGCGTGCCTGGTGTGTTTGGTTAATTGATTAACTAGTCCTTAGTAATTTGTTGAGAATTTATGCGTTTGTGCAGTGAAGATTAATGGATTAAATTGATTGAGAATTCGTTATGCGTTTTCGTTGTTAATGAATTGCTCGTTTTAAATTGGAAGTAAATTGGAATTTAATGGCTGATTTCGATTATTAAATGCATTATATATATATGCTGTTGAAAAAGGAAGTTTTGTATGTTATCGCAATAGAATTTAATTGAAAACTGTTGGATTATTATTTTAGAAAGGTTAAATTTGATTGATTGAGAAAATCGAATTTTGTATTGATAAGGCAAGCTATATTGTTGATATTGTTGAAAAGGATTAAATTTAGAGTATTATTTGTAAATAAGAGTTTTTATTCCAAAAATAGAAAATTTTGGGTCAACTCTTCCATATAACCCAATTTGGGAAAATTGGAAGGATGGACATTTTGGGAGAGAATTTTGGTTGGAGAAAATTTTTGGACAAAATTGTGGGTTTTTGGAGAGGAAGATGGTTGGTTTTGATCTGGCAGGACTGGGCTCTCCCTCAGCCATACCAGGATTGCGATTTGAGGTAGGATTCTGAAGTGGTTATTGAAAATTAATTAGATTGCCCACTTGATTTGGCTGGAGATTTTAATTTGGGTGTGTATTCTTCCATTCTGGTTTGGGTGTTTGAAACCCTTGGATGTTTGTATAGAATGAGGATGCCATCAAGAAGATGTGATATCTAAACCAGACATTCAAAACCGAAACCATATTGAAATTAAATCCATTTGCAAGCTCGGTAATGGGCGTTTGTCTTTACAGTTATAACTGTGTTTTTTTTAGGAAATGGAAACATTTATTTTTTTTTAATTTCCGAACTGTGTGTTCGAAGAAAAATTTTAAACGTTTTTGATAAAACGAGCTGGGCGTTTAAATCAAGTTTTTTTTTTTTTATCAAATCCCATTCTGGGATTGTAAACCAACTATGTGTTTTAATTTAAAATTTAAACATATTACTTTTTGAATCTGGGCGTGCGTTTTTCGCTGTAGGTTGGGGTTTGGGAGAGCGGGGAGCGGAGCTCCACCCGCTCCCCTCCCCTTCCCCCGCGCGTCCTCCCTTCTTTCCCCGCTCGTGGCTTTGTTTTCGCCTCCCCCGGGCTTCGCCGTGCGCGGTTCTCCCCTCTGCTCGCTGTGTGGGTTACGGTGGCTGCGGCCCACAGCGGTGGCCGCAGGGGCCACGGTGGCCGTAGGGCGCCGTGGCACCTGCGGGCACCACCGTGGCGCCGCCCACGGAGTGTCTTCCAGGCGTGGCGGCTAGGGCACGGCCCGCCCCCGCCTGTGTGTGAATAAACACTTTTTTTTTTTTTTGTTGTTTAATGAATAAACGGTGATCATAGTTTATGTTTGATGCGTAGTTGTCTTAAACGATATTTGAAATGCGTTTTTTTTTATGTTTTAAATTAGTTATAAAATGAATTTCTTTAAAAGGTATTTCCTTCTATCATTCAAAAAGAAAACATATGATATTTTATATCATTTTAATGATAGTTATTTTATTATTAGGATAATTAGAATTGTAAGTACGACTAAGATATTATTGCTTAAAAACGTAATAGAGAACAATCTGTTTTTGGGAAATCGTCTTAATATGATGGAATTACTATTGATAAGGTCAAATGCTATATAAGAACATATCAGTTGAGTAATTGGAAAGTAAGTGATATATTATCGTGGGTGTTTGAATTTAAACGATATGCCTTGGAAGTGAGTATCTCCATTTAGATTCTCTTTCTACATTTTTATTTTCGTAATCCATATTATGTAACTGGAATTGAAATTTATAATCTGTTGAGATTGATGTTAGACTAGTAGGTCTATGATGCTTGTTGGAGATTAAATATCTTATTTTAATTGTTTAATGGTTGTCTGAAGTTGATTTTCATGAATTTGGTTTAAAAACTCATTATGGCTTAATTTGCCTGTTCGATGCTTGAACCTTACGAGTTAGAAAACCAAGAACGACTTAACCCTTGATGAGATAGATAACTGTAACCTGTTTTTAGAACATGTAGAGAACTTGATCGATTTTAATGATTAAATCAATTTGAGGAATATTGTCCTTTCTGATTATTGCCGTGCGAGTTTAATTTCTGTATTCGCCTTTAATTATGAAATGGCATGTTTTGCTTTGTGTAAAAGGACCCTGTCGTATGGATGATTTGGTGTTCCTGTTTTAGTACTCGATTTCCGAGTTGACTGTTGCATTGTGATGTTGTCATAATTGGTCATATCCTCTTTGAGTGAGTCGAATAATGATTCGTGGTTAACCTTAGTTGTCAGGTCTCTAGTTAGAGTGCCGTCAGTAAGTGATTACCCTTGAGTCGTGTTTGACCTGATGATTGTATCTTCTTGAACTCCGTTCGTCTTACCATGTGTATTCCTTGGTTCGAGTTCGTCTGAGTTAGTCTAGTGTCGTATGGGAAAGTGGCTTTCGATTGGGGGCCGTGCCCAAAGTGGCTGCTGGGTAACCCATCAAAAGTGAGTCTAATAAGTGATAACCTAAGTAGATTAGAAAATAATCTCTAAATAAGATAATGTGCCTCACACATGGGACGAATGCTATCATAGATTCGGCATGCTGTGAGAAGGCCTGAAATGGCAAACCATCTTCCTTGTCATCACGAGAGGATGTGTGGGTCCACATGAGGCTTGGATGGGCCGGAAGTTCGGATTAGGTTGCCAGGGTTACCAGTGTATGGGCCGGGACCTATGAAGACTTGCCATGGTATCCATACCAGGTTGTGTGATGACACTTGTCCCTACGTTCGCTAGTGGGTTGTCGTTTGTCCTGTCTTGAGCACCTTTGTGAGTCATCCTTTGTCTCTGCCCTTGTGAGTGTCGGTTTCATGTTAGACCTTGGGTGGTGATGGTTCAGTTTTATGGATGCTCTCTTGGATCTCTTGTTTTAGCTTGATTATGTTCAGCTGGATCCTGTTCTTTGTAAGGATCGTTTATGTATTATGGACCGATGTGGTCATCTGTATATTATTTATGTATCGCCTTGATGGCTGGATTGTATGGTGTAACCCTTTGTACTCTTAACCTTATTATTTATCCGAGGGGGTCTTGCAGTTGAGCAGACCCGGAGATGTAGCCCTTTAGTGGTGAACTCCGAGATCATTATGGTGTTATGTGGTGTATTCTCTTATGTCTCTTTATTTAGCTTTTTCATGTATGGTTATTTTATGTAAAATGGTTAAGTGGATAATTGGAATTAACTATTAATGCTTATATTCAGTTCTATCTTGAATGCCATGTGGATCGAATGCATAATTGGTTGGGATGAGATTTATCGTAATGCATGTGTGAAATCGTCCTTTTAATGCAATGAATTGGATTATGAATGAATGTAACTTAGAGTAATGAATTATACTCAGTTGTCATTAAGGAATTTAATATGCTTGGAAAGATCTCTTATGTCATGATGAAATCCTAGTGAATTAGTCTGTTAGATGTATGGTTTGTAATTTTAATTGAAAAGCTTGAATGAGGTTGATGAATGGATCTTAATGGATGAATCTTTGTTGTGATTTATATTTCCGTCCTTGAAGGAAGTTTATCCTGTTTATGATATTATCTCGTTAATAAGATATTCAGCGTAATGGATTGATTGTGTGAGTTAAATGAATTGTGGAATTTAAGTAATCTCGTTGGGAAACTCTTTAGGAGATTGTTGTTAATGTCCTCCACTAAGTAATCTGAATCTTGTTATCTTGTTGCATCTTATGTGTTGTAACTTTAAAAAAAAAAAAATTGCACTCCATTCTTGTTATTTTAGCTTATCCCTTCGGGGTTTCCTGGCGGGGCATTACAATGTGTGTATACATATATGTATATGTGTATACACACACACACACACACACACACACATATATGCATATGTATATATACATATGTACATATAGATATGTATATCTATATACATGTGTGTGTACATACACATATATATGTATGTATATATATATATATATATGTTTGTGTATGTATGTATGTATGTACGTATGTATGTATGTATATATGTATATATGCATATATGTATGTATGCAAGTATACATATGCATATATACCCATATACATATATATATATATATATAGATATGTATATATATATATACATATCTATATGTATATATATATATATACATATAGATATGTATATATATATATACATATCTATATGTATATATGTATATGTATATGTATATGTATATGTATATGTATATGTATATATATACATATACATATACATATACATATACATATACATATACATATACATATGTATATACATATACATATACATATACATATATATATGTATATACATATGTATATATATGTATATATACGTATACGTATACGTATACATACATGTATATATATACGTATACATATATATATATATATACGTATACGTATATATATATATATACGTATACGTATATATATATACATATATATATATACGTATACGTATGTGTATGTGTATGTGTACATATATACATATATACATATGTGTATACATACATACATACACACACACACACACACACTCTAATGCAAAAAGGATGGTCCCAAGACCACAATTAATCTCCAAAAAAAATTGAAAATGTATGTACAAGATGGTTAGGAATTATTTATTAGTAATAATAAAAATTACTAATAAAAAAATCAATTAGGATAGTTGACTTTTGTTGCTTTCATTTTTAGTAGTAGAATTATTATTTGGTGAAATTAAATTTTTAATGATAATTGATTAATTATTTTATTTTATTTCATTTTTATAATATATAATAATTTAATTAATTGTTTAAATCTTAATTTTTCTTAAAATTGGGATGACATGATTTTTTCACCGAAGGCGTATTACACTCTCATAATGGATGAAAAACCTTCATAAACGAAAACTAGAAGCATTAAATTTGACATCCTTGTTGGATGTCATCCTTCCACTTCAACAATTTTTTACATATAATTTGTTTCATCCACCAATATAATAATATAATAATAATTTAGTCCTAATAGATTTTTTGCTTTTGTTAAGAGTTTAATAGAAATATAATAATATAAAATAATAATTTTGTACTAAAAGTTTTTTCCCTTTATATTTTAATAGAATATAGAAATATAATAATGAGAATATATTAAAACTTAATAACATAATCATATGTTTATAATAATTTAATATTAATTACAATATCATTATATAATAATGATTTAATAATTATTTAAATATAATACTAATATTTTTTAAGTAGAACAATGAAGAATATGATATCTTTTGGTGTAGTTTACCTATATTCCTCCAAAGATAGGGATGTTAGTTCTAATTACGTTAAGGCATATTACATATGGATGCAAAAATGTTTGTTAATAAAAACTAGAAGCATTTAATTTGATGTGTTTGTGATACTTAAATGCGTGGAAAACAAAAAAAAATTATTTTTTATTTTATTTATTTTCTCTTCTCACCACACAATTAAATATTTTTTAATTATTTAATACCAATTATATCTTCACTAACCAATCAATGAATTTGTTTCATTTGTAATTATCTAAATCTAATAATATAAATTATATGGGGATTGAAAGTGTCCTACATAAAATCCTTTTTTTTCTTAAAGATAAAATAAGAAAAAATATAAAATAATAATATCATAATATGATAATATAATAATAATTTAGTCTTAATAGATTTCTTTCTTTCTTCAAGAGTTCAATAGAAATATAAAAATATAATAAAACAAATTTGATACTAAAAACTTTTTTTATTTTTGTATAGAGTTTAATATATTAAAACATAAGAAATACAAATATGTTTAAAACATAATAATATAATCATAGATCTTAATTACAATATCATAAATAATAATAATAACTTAATGTTTATTATACTAAAAAGCAACAAACAAGGGTGTTGTCCTTATAAGCAAGGTGTAACGTTAACAAAAATAACAATAGAAACACATTAACAATACTTTAACAGCCATCCAATATAAAAAATTACCCATCCATAACATATAAAAGAGCCAATGTCTATGGAATACTTGTCCAACGATCTATCAATCCTACTTAAAGTCTTAACAGAGGGTCTTTTGTGGCCAATTTCAACATTAATAGCATGAATACCAAAAAATAAAGTAAAATAACCCCTAGCTACCATCCCTGAACTTGCAACTCGCTTGGTGAAGAATGTTGGACCAGTCCTCAGTAAGGAACTTGAATAGTTCCTTTTAGTTTCCCTCCTCATCTTTGTCAGATCCCAAGATCTTCTTCTGCATCAAACAAAAGGAGGTGCCTGAGTTATGCATAGCCCTCAAGCTAAACCGAGAGACACTCCTCAGTTTCCTCTCGATTTCTGATACCTTAGCTTTAACCTTCTCTAACTCATTGGTATTCGTCTTACATCTAGAATGAGTCCCTTCCTACTGGGAGTTATAGGTCCCTTCTGCATTAGGTTTGTTAATCTCGATTTCATCGGGCATCATATCTTCAATGATGTCAATTGGGCTCTTCAAAATATGAGTGGAGCTATCATCATTCCTAGAAGTTTCCCTCTTCTCTTCTATATCCCCCCCTTTGTCAATTTGTGCACTCTTCCTTTCCTTCTCATCTTCACTACCCAGTTGCACCATAATCCACAAGGTTCTCTTTGGCTTTCCTTTCTTAGAAGAGTAGATGGCTAGCCTAAAAGATCTTCTAGGGATATTTTCATTCTTGCTCAAATCTTCCCCCTCTTCCTCTTCCTCCTCACTAACTTCTTGAATAGTCAATTTGGGCTTTTTGGTAGGGGGTAGGTTTTCTTCCTTTTTTGTTACTAGTAGTAAAGAGTGGGTATTTGTGTTCAGGGTCCCTCTATTCATTCTTAGTCATTGAGGGAGATTCTAGAGACCCAGGTCATGATACAATTTTGATAGCCCCTAGGAATCTGATGCATTTTTCCATGTTGGGGCCAGAGATATTAATAGAATTGGTCGAGGCTAGAATAGCGAGGTGAGGGAATTCTTGCACCATAATTTATCTAGGGGGGCACAAAGCCAGATGACAATGGTAGAGGTGTAAGATCAAACCTTCATGGAGTGGGATAAGCTTCTTCCCTTGGTTCTTGGCACTATCAACAATACTGAACATTCCAATGAGTTGAGAAGGAAAAAAGGAAATGAAATGAGGCTATGACTCCTAAAGTGGTTGAGCAATGGCAAGTGATAAAAGTAAAAAATTTTAAATCTTCCTTCTAGTGTAAAATAGTTCATAATCATGAGACATACCTTGTTCCATGGGAATGGTAGTTTCTCTTTGTCAAAACCACCATGCAATTTAACATGGCTCTCATTCCCTTTAAAAAACTGGTTGAGGCTCTCATTATTAGAAACTGTTCTTGTTTTTTCCATTTCCTGCTCGTAGTTGTTAATCTCATCACCTAAGCAATGACCTCTTCATTAACTTCAAAGGAAATTTTGCCAACAAAAACCCTTTTGTCCACCCACAAAGTTGTGAACTGACTTGAGAGGCCCTCATCGTAGCCATTGATACTCTCAATGAACTAAGAGACACCACCCTCATAGTAGATATGCCAAAAGGTGACATCATTTTTGAACTCGTCATGTTTTCTTGGCTTGATTCGAACCATGTCTCCACCCATTTTGTCAAGCTTAACCACAGTAGTAGAAAGCCCCACATAGTTTGTAGAAAAACCCCAAATCGTATTGAAAAGGAAGGTAGGCATAAATAATCAGAAAAGGTTGTAAATATTAAAATGTGTGCCAACACCATCCTCCAAACTCATTGTACTTCTCGTAAAATCCCACTCATGCAGACAACACCTTCCTTTATAAGTAATCAATATGGCCTAGATCGCCAAATCTTTCTTTAGATTTTCCAAATTTAAAATGCTTCAAAATTTTACCTTTTTTGTCCCATCTTGATGCCATCTCATCATTGGGGCTTCCTTTGAAATATTCACATTGCCCATGCATTCCCAAGTGAGCCACTTCAGCATATTACACGAGGACCCCTCCACATATTTGTACCCCCTAGCCCTTGCTGCCTTCTACGCCATTTCAAATTCCTCACATCACCATTACTTTCCTGTCATTTTCCTTTTGGGTCATTATCAATATAGTCCCTATTTAACAACAATAAAATGTAGAATAGGGTAGTCTATATCCATGGATTTTTAAAGCCCATTCAAAGTATTGTTGATTTTACTATCTCCCTCTAAGAGAGTTATGTCATATGGTGGGATACAATTGATGTTTCTCCAGCATTTGATACCATTAATTTTGATGCCCGTAGCTACCAAAGCATTCACACACCTATTACCCTCTTTGTACGAATGGTCAATGATAAACAAGTCCAACCGTAGGAGGAGTTTCCTAATATCCCCAATGAAATAGACCAACTGGGTCTGTTTGAGCTTTTCACCGCTTCAATGATCAATTTTGACTCCCCTTCAATGACTAAAGCCTTAATACCAATAGAGAGAAAATTTCATTCCCCATAGTAGGGCCATCCCCTTGTCTTGGTTATAAGTATAACCATTTAGATTACCAGTGAAGGAAACCATCGAATCCCTGTTGGTGGATCTAATGACTCAACCCGTAACAACCTTATCCCTTCTAGTTGCACCATCAAAATTAAGTGTATACCAACCTGGGATTGGTGGTTTCCACTTGGTTTTCCTCCTTTCCAATCTCTGGAGTTTTCAAACTTAGCATAACCATTTAGAAAGTCCTAGTTTCTCACCATTTTACCATCAATAGGGGTGGGAGGGTAGGAAGGGCACTTCCAACTAGTGATTGATAATTTTTCTTGAGTAGTTTACATAGGATTCTAAAAACTCCCTCAACCAAGTTCTCTTCAGGCCCCTAAGGATTTAATTATTTTGTTCTTTCCACAAGCTCCATCCCAAGTGGAGAGGGGAATTTGCCTCCAAAGATGTTTGACCAAAAGGTTATGAGTAGGTCCCCACCATTTGGTGGCAAGATGTTAAAGGGTACTATTCCTGGTCTACTGTATTTCAAGCTTCACCAACACTTTTTGCCATAGCTCATGAGAAAATTCGCAATGGAGAAGGATATGAGGGATCGTCTCCTCATCCTGCTTGCATAGAAAACACATGTTAGGTAATTGGAATCCTCTATTAGTCAAGTTATCCTAGGTTAAGATTTTATTATGCATAGTCGTTCACCAAATAAAGTTTATCTTGGGAATCAACTGAGGATTCCAAATTTTCTCCACCACTCTGAGGAGTTTCCATTAGTCATTAGCAGATTGTAAGTTGATCTAAGTGAAAAAACTCCTTGCTGCTCCTTTCTCCATATGAAGTTGTCCTCTCTTGGAAATAGAGGAATTTTAACCTTCCTTAAAACCATCTGCAATTCCATAGCCTTCTAAGTCAGAAAGGGTTGATTTTGGAAACATTCAATAAGATCCTTCCAAAATTTATAAGGGGTAATATAATTTGTAACCAGAGTACCAAAAAACCTCTTGGCATGATCATAAAGGCACCTTAAGTTTTGATTAGATGCCAAAGGCAATTTCCCAATCCAAACATCCTCCCAAAACTGCATTAAGCGCCCATTTCCAATCTACCATTTCAGACCAGATTAGACGAGGTTTTTGCACAAGAGAATATTATTTTAGATTTTTGATCCACTTGAGAATCCTGTAGTAGAGAGGGTTCTGTAGAAATGATCAAAGTTAATATATTTGGCCCCCATAATTTTGCACCAATCAGAATTGTTGAGTGCAAGTTTCCATCACATCTTAGTTATAAGTGCTTTAGTAAGAGTGGTTAGGTTTCTGATTCCAAGACCTCCTTGATTCTTGGGTTTGTAGACCATCTCCCAATTAACAAGGGCCATTCTCTTTTTTTCCTCCATACCTGTACAGAGAAAAGTACTTTGTATTCTTTCAAGTTTGTCTACCATAGAACTAGTAATCTTGAAAGAGAGAAAAAATAAATAGGTATGCCCTAAAGTGAGGTTGCAAGTAATTGGAGTTTCCCTGCACTATTGAGGAGTTTTCCTTTCCACCCACCAACTTCTTTTGCACATTCTTTCCAAAATTAAATTACAAAAGGCTAGAGTCACATCTTTGACAATTAGAGGAAGGCCAAGATACGTTCTAGGAAGGACTGCACATTGACAACTAAGGATAGCTTTAAATTTAATCTGCAAATCCTCCTTAATATTTAAAAAGTATAAACTACTTTTTCATAGTTGATATGCCAATCTGAGGCCTTGGCATAATCAGTAAGAAATGCCCTCCATTCTCTAGCTTCAACCACTAAAGCCCTTCCAAATAGGATGGTATCATCCACAAACTACTGCAAAATAGTAGGGAGAATGGTGGAGGCCTCTTTAACACCTTGAAGTTTACCCAATCTCACAAGATTCAGGAAATTCCTACCCAAGACTTCAACTAGGATGATAAATAAATAAGAGTACAATGGGTCACCTTATCTAATACCCTTGGGTGCTCCGAAAAATCCCCTTGGTACACCATAACCATAACTAAGAATCTAGCAGTTTCAACACATTGTCTATCGAGGTTGATGAACCTTTCTTGGAATCCCAATTTAATTAAAATGTAAAGAGATATTCCCATCTAACCCTATCATAGGCCTTCAAAATATCAAGTTTGAGGACCATACCCGACAAGCAACGTCTATCCATAGAATGCATAACCTCACGAGCAGTAATCACAACATCTACAATTTGCCCCCTCAACACAAATCCCTTTTTATTACAATTCATAGAACCATCAAGAAATGGTTTGATTCTATTCACCAAGACTTTAGATAATATTTTTTAGATTGTGTTGCATAATTTGATATGTCTAAAGTCAATTGGTCTCTTAGGCTCTTGAATTTTTGGAATTAAGGCAATGATAGTGTTGTTGAGCCTTTTTAGCAATTTTCTAGTTCTGAATAATTTCTTAGTTGCCATAGTTACATCATGTCCCATGATGTCCCATAACTCTTTGAAGAATGTTGGTGGGAAACCATCAAGGCTCGGTGCTTTGAAAGCACCCATAGAGAAAACAACAGTCTTTACTTCATCCTTCATGATCGGGGCAAGAATTTGGTCATTGTCAACAGGATTGTGTGCCATTGGGAGGCACTAACAGAGATTTTCCTCCAAAGCAAGAAATCTTCCCCCATCATCCTCTCTATAAGCATTGCTAAAATAGTTTTCTACCAAATATCCCAATTGAGAGTCCTCTATAATTTCTTGGTTTAGGTCATTTCTCAATCTTTGGATAGTATTTCTCTTCCTGCGCTTGTTGATCTATGGAAAAAGGTAGAGTTTTGGTCCACTTCTTTCAGCCATTGTACCCTCAGTCTCTATTTCCAAAAGATCTCCTTCCTTCTTAAAATTTCTTTCCAGTTCCTCTCGAATTCCCCTCTTCAAAATGGGTGGTTTGTGAATAATCGCCCAAAAGTTACCCGATTCCAGCCTTTTACCTGTTACCTAATAAGATCCAGTTTTTGGGAGACTCGAAACATAGTGATGCAGAGGCCTACCCAAACTCCTAATGAAAATCCCAAATGAGGTTAGGCTAGAGACCCTTCAACTACTCACAATGGTCATGCAAGGAAGGACTCTACACATTGGATGAAACTACTCACACACTCACTAGTCATGGGCCTACTCAAGATGAGTAAAAGGCTTCAACTCTTCAAAACTATTTTACTAGTGATCCCTACTCCTTGGTATTTTTTATTTGGTCCACACATAACATCTAAGACCTCTTTCAAACACTTTTTTTGATCTTGGGCATCAAACCCTTATACCTCCTTTGTAAACCTACCCCTTCGGCTAGTAGCCCTTTTATACTGGTGTTTTGTCTTTAACTCAAAAATATTCCACACACCCCTACAAAAAAATTAGCATGTCGGACACCCTTTTGGAAGATATACTGATCCCCAAAATTGTTTGGTCAAATCTACAAATATAAGGTCTATTCCCTTTAGAGGCTAAGAGACCTAATAGGGGTGATTAGCCTTATTTTCCAAAGCAACTACCTTTACCGTTAGACCAAGTGAAAAATAAACTTAATAGGAATGTGAGGGGTAGTGAGAAACTTCTAATTCTAGGGTTTCCCACCTGGAATCCATCACTAAGACAAATTATGATGACTGTCCTAAAACTTGCCCTAGGTAGCCATCCTAAATCTGTTCGTTTCTCTACACAACAAGGTCTCCCTGAAACAAAACATAAAAACACTAAAATGAAAAGTCTTATCTTGCATCCCTCCAAAGGAAGAGTCTTCTAATGGACTGGAGTGCAAGATAAAGCCATTTTGGTTCAAAACCCTCTCCAAACCCTAAGTTTTCGGGTTACAATCAGTAGAGTGAAGATTTCTCTCTACTCCCAAATGATTAAGACTTCAGACCATCACCAAAATAAAACTAGTTCATCCTCCTATCTATTTAATGGATGGTGGGATTCAATTCAATCCATACAGTCACATACAACCCCTGCAAACTCAGAATTTCTGGAAAAATTGAATTGTTTTGAGTATTATTGCTTCATAAACTCCAACTCCAACAACAACCACCTTGGGAATAGAGCCCACAAGAATTATAAAAATCTCCAATGGTTTCCCACTAAATTTGGAGTAGGTTGGAGCCATTGAAAGGCTTCCCCCAATCGAATTACAAAAAGTTGCATTTTTGCAATTTTGCTCACAAGGTTGTCATACTTTCTAAGGTTGGGATCCACACACATGGACCAACCCAAAACACACAAAACATGTCGAAAACCTATCAAACACAAATATAAACCATCTACTACCCCTCTTTACCACATTGTCCCAATTGGCTTCTCAAATTGCCTAATTGGTGACATGGGCTTACATGGTGGGGATTATTTGCATACATGAAACACATGACACTCTAACACATCCTAATGGCCATATTCTTCATCCTTAGGGTCATTAATAGCTTGTTGATGAGGTTCTCGTGCACCATACTCCTCGGGAGAAGAGATCTCAAGCCCACTTGAGATCAGAGTTTGTAAATCTGCACCATGATTGGATTTTTGTTCACTTGTCATCCAAACCGCCTCAGAATCTAGTTTATCCTTCCAAGCCACCAATTACTCAATGTACTCCTTGTTCCTTTTCTTCTTTGTGACTCTAGTGTCAATCACTTTGCTCAACTTAGGTGATTCCTGCCTTGGAATATCATTGTCTATTACAACCTGCATTGGTTCCTCTTCTTCATTATCAGTACCTTTGAAAAGTGTAAGATCACGCACATTAAAGATGGGTGATAATCCAAGATCAGGAGGAAGTTGGATCTCATAGGAATTATGTTCACACTTCTTCAATATCTGACATGGACCAATCTTCTTCTGCATGAGTTTGGTGCATTTTCCTTTCGGTAGCCTCTCCTTCTTCAAATGTATCTATACCAAATCCCCAACACTAAACTATACATCTCTCTTCTTCTTATCAACATGAGCCTTATACTTCACTGCAGATTGTTGGAGATGAGACTTGACTTGTTCATGCACCTCTTTAATGGCTAATGCAAAATCTTCACCATCTACACTAATGGCTTCTTCTTTGGGTAGATCTCTTAACTCCAACACTCCCCTTGGGTGTATGCCATAAACAATCTGAAAAGGAGATTTACCGATACTCCTATTTATGGTGTCATTGTATGAGAATTATGTCTGTGACAAAATGTTATCCCACTTCTCTCCATGTTGCCTTGTTAAACACCTTAATAGGTTTCCTAATGACCTATTGAAAACTTTAGTTTGCCCATTAGTTTGAGGATGGTAGGCTGATGAGAAAGCTAGGTTAGTCACTAACTTCTTCCAAAGAGTCCTCCAAAAGTGACCTATGAACTTCACATCTCTATCTGAAACAATGTTTAGGGGCAATCCATGTATCCAGACTATCTTTTTGAAGAATATGTTTGCAACATATGATGCATCACAAGAAGTCTTACATGCAAGAAATGAGCCATTTTACTAAACCTATCCACTACTACAAAGACACTGTCAAATCCTCTCCTTGTTCTAGGCAAACCCAACACAAAGTCCATACTTATGCTCTCCCATGGCCTAGGAGGAATGGGTAAAGGTTTATATAAACCTACATTTATAGACTTCCCCTTGGCTTTCTGACATATGACACATGTCTCCACAAACTTTCTCACATCTGCCTACAATTTAGACCAAAAATAATGTCTCTTCACAAGGTCTAGGGTCTTGTCAAGACCAAAATGACCTGCCATAGCTCCACAATGCTTCTCCCTAATAATATTCAACCTCGTGGAACATTTTGGAATACACAACTGCACTCCCTTGAACAACAATCCATCTTGTATCAAAAACTTAGAAAACTCAATATGATACCGGTCATTCAAAGTTTCACATACCTTGTATATTTCTCCAAAATCTTCATCAACAACATGCATACTCTTCAAGGAATCAATACCAACACTCTCCATCTTTATTTGGTTTACAGTCAATACTTTTCTTCTCAAAGCATTAACAACTTTTTTCTTGACTCCCTTCTTGTGTTTGACGGTAAATGTAAAGGCTTGCAGCATCTCTACCCACTTCATATGCCGGTTGTTAAGCTTCTCTTGACTATTTATGAAACTAGGTGTCTGATTATTAGTAAACACTATGAACTCCTTAGGCAATAAATAGTACCTCCATTTCTTCAAGGATTGTACTAGAGCATACATCTCCAAGTCATAAGATGAGTATCTTTTCTTAGCATCATTTAGCTTTTTACTGAAAAAAGAAATAGGCCTTCCTTCCTGACTAACTACTGCTCCAATTGCCTTGTGAATTGCATCACATTCCACCTAAAATATCTTGTTGAAGTTTGGTAAGTCAAGGACTGGTTGTTCTGCAATGTTCTTCTTCAATGTCTCAAATGAATCATCTGCCTCTTTGGTCCAACTGAACTTGCACTTTTGTCCTCCCTTTATGGTGTCAAGCATGGGTGCACAAACATGACTAAATCCTCTTATAAATTTCCTATAAAAACTTGCTAAACCATGGAAACTTCGGACATCATTCATAATTCTAGGTGTAGGCCAAGACAATATAGCACTCACCTTCTCTTGATCCATTTTCAACTCACCTTGTGAGATTACAAAACCCAAGTAGATGATCTCTTCCTGCATGAACAAACACTTCTCCAAATTGATCATTAGTTGCTCTTCATGTGACCTTTTAAGAACCATATCTATGTGGTTGAGATGCTCTTCCCTTGTGTGACTGGAGATCAAGATATCATCTAGGTATACTATGACAAATTTTCCTATGAATTCCACCAAGACTTCATTCATTAGCCTCATAAAAGGTACTAGGTGCGTTGAATAATCCAAATGGCATGACTTCCCATTCATATAACCCCTCTTTTAGTTTTAAAAGTTGTTTTCCATTCATCCCTTGGCCTTATTCTAATCTGATGGTATCCACTTTTTAGATCCATTTTTGTAAAATATTTAGCACTCCCTAAGCAATCAAGCAAATCCTCTATTCTAGAGATTGGGAACCTATACCTTATGGTTATCTTGTTGATGGCTCTTGAGTCTGTACAAAGCCTCCAAGTGCCTTCTTTTTTGGGTGAAAGGATTGTTGGTACTGCACATAGGCTTAGACTATTGCTAATCAATCTTGACTCAAGCAACTCTTCAATCTGCCTTGCCATTTCTACATTCTAGTCTGGGGTGAGCTTGTAGGCTTCTTTGTTTGGAAATGTAGATCCAAGGATCAGATCTATGCAATGACTGATGTCCCTTACCGGTGGTAGGGACCTTGGCATTCCATCTGAGATGATGCCTTGATGCTTATCAAGTAACTATCTGACTATCAAGTCTATGTGCTTTGGTCCTCCTTCTTTCTCTTCTGCAAACTTCTCTTTCCTTGTCACCTTAGGACTAGGCATGAGGGCAGAGCAAACTGCACCTTTCTCTGCAATCTTCTTCATGAACTGTTTACCTTCTACTATCAGCACTCTTGTATCCTTCCCTTTTGATTCCATCTCTTCCTCTATCAGAGGCAAGAGTTCTATCACCTTCCCATCTTTGGAGATTGAGTAGGTGTTTCTTAACCCATCACGATGAGCTTTCAAGTCATACTGTCATGGTCTCCCAAATAAGAGATGACATGCATCCATCTTGGTTATGTCAAAAAGCAACCTATCCTTGTAAGATCCAATCTGAAACTCCACCCAATCCTTCTCTTCCACCACTGCTTTCTAACCTTGGGTGAGCCATGAAACCTTATAGGGATAAGGGTGAGGTAGCTTCCTAAGTTTTAGTTTCTCTACCATTTCAAGTGATACAAAATTTTCAGTGGAACCGGAGTCTATCAAAACCTTGCATACCTTTCCTCATGCCTTTCAAGTAGTTTTGAAAAGAGATTTCCTTTGTGTAGGCTCCTTGCTAGGTACTTTCATGGTGGTTACTGCTCTCCTCATCATCAAGGCCTCTCCTCTTTCAAGTATCCATAACTATCAAGAGCATTTACACTTTGATAAGTGTTTGCACTTGCCACACTTTGACAATTAGATTCCTACACTAAATTGTTTCTCCTTTCTCCCATGGAGCTAGAACCCTTCTCTGGACACCTATTGGCCATATGCTCTTCTTGATTATAGTTGTAGCATCTAGGAGGTCCTCTGCCTTGGGACCTCCCCCTAGAGGTGGTCTTCTACCCCTAAAGTTCCCTCTTGGATTCTAGCCTCCTCCATGGTTGTAACTACTCTCTCCTCTGTTGCCTTCCTAATTGGAGTCTCCCTGGTAACCAAAACAATTTCCTCTACCTCTGAAAGGGCCTCTTCCTCCTCTCTGTTGTCTCCCTTTACCTCTACCATTTTGATCCTGCCTTCTCTTCAAATTTTCCTCCACTTTGAGTGCCAATTGAAAGCACTTTTGGATTGTCTCTGAGGTGTGAAGATTTATGTCTTCTTGGATTGTAAATCTCAACCCATTGAGATACCTTGCCACCTTATCCTCTTCACTCTCTTTCACCTTAGTCCTCACACACAACTTCATGAACTCTTTGGTATAGGAACTCATGTCCATCTCATTTTGTTTCAAATTTTGTCTCCTATGCAGTTGGATATTGTAATCCATTGGAACATAGGCTTCTTTCACCAAATCAATCATCTTCTTCCATGTAGCTATTCTTCTCTTTCCCTCTTTCACCCTCTCATCTTGGATGAATTCCACCAAGTTAGTGCAGCCCCTTTCATTTTGGATTGGGCCATCTTCACCCTTTGGTGATTTGGTATGTCTTCACTCTCAAAGAAATTGTCCAAGGAGTCTATCCACTCCATCACATGTCAAGCTCCATCTTGCCTACAAATACTGGTAGATCCATCTTCACATCCATTGTTCTTCTTTCCATGGACTTGAGGACACTCATCAGGGGTCTCTGGTCTATAGGTACCTCTAGTTCTTCCTACATAGGGATATCCTCTTCATCCCCTTCTTCTCTAGAGTCTCTCTCTCCCCTCTCCACTTTGTCCTTCAACCGATCCATCTCATTTCTCAAGGCTTGATTCTCAGCCCTGACTACTCTTCTCTCTACCATCTGCTTCTTCACTAGGACATTCAATTCTGCATTGGTCATTCTGGAAGGTGCCTCATGGGATCCTTCTTCTTCTGACATCTTGCCTTCTCCTTCTCTTCCAAAGGACACTTCTTTGCTTTGATACCACTTGATGCAGAGGCCTACCCAAACTCCTAATGATAAGCCCAAATGAGGTTACACTAGAGACCCTTCAACTACTCACAAGGGTCCTGCAAAGAAGGACTCTACACCTTGGATGAAACTACTCACACACTCACTAGTCATGGGCCTACTCAAGACAAGTAAAAGGCTTCAACTCTTCAAAAGTGTTTTACCAGTGATCCCTACTCCTTGGTATTTTGTATTTGGTCCACACATAACATCTAAGACCTCTTTCAAGCACTTTTTTTGATATTTGGCATCAAACCCTTATACCTCCTTTGTAAACCTACCCCTTCGGCTAGTAGCCCTTTTATACCGGTGTTTTGGATTTAACTCAAAAATATTCCACACCCCTACAAACAACTTAGCATTTCAGACACCCTTTTGGAAGATATAATGATCCCCAAAATTGTTTGGTCAGATCTGCAAATATAAGGTCTATTCCCTTTAGAGGCTAAGAGACCTAATAGGGGCAATTAGCCCTATTTTCCAAAGCAACTACCTTTACTGATAGACCAAATGAAAAATCAACTTAATAGTTATCTGGGGGGTAGTGAGCAACTTCTAATTCCAGGGTTGCATGCCTAGAATCCATCGCTAAGACAAATTATGATGACTGTCCTAAAACTTGCCCTAGGTAGTCACATAGAAATGCCTACCTAAATCTATTCATTTCTCCACACAACAAGGTCTCCCCTGAAACAAAACATAAAATCACTAAAATACAAAGGATTCTCCTACATTTTTCCAAAGGAAGAGTTTTCTAATGCACTGGAGTGCAAGATAAAGCCATTTTGGTTCAAAACCCTCTCCAAACCCTAAGTTTTTGGGTTATAGTCAGTACAATGAAGATTTCTCTCATATCCCGAATGATTAAGACCTCAGACCACCACCAAAAGAAAAATAGTTCATCCTCCTATCCACTTCATGGAAGGTGGGATCCAATTCAATCCATACAGTCGTGTACAAGCCCTGCAAACTCAGAATTTCTAGAAAAACTAAATTGTTTTGAGTATTATTGCTTCATAAACTCCAACTCCAACAACAGCCACCTTGGGAGTTGATCCCACAAGTCTTATACAACTCTCCAATGGTTTCCCACTGAATTTGGAGTAGGTTGGAGCTGTTGAAAGGCTTCCCCCAACCAAATTACAAAAAGTTGCACTTTTGCACTCAAAAGTTGCATTTGCAAAAGTTGCATTTTTGCAATTTTGCTCACAAGGTTGTCATACTTCCTAAGGTTGGGATCTACACACATGGACCAACCAAACACACACACAAAACATGTCTAAAACCTATCAAACACAAATCTAAACCATCTACTACCCCTCTTTGCCACATTGTTCCAAATGGTTTCTCAAATTGCCTAATTGGTGACATGGGCTTACATGGTGGAGATTATTTGCATACATGAAACACAAGACACTCTAACACATCCTAATGGCCCTAGTCTTCATTCGTAGGGTCATGAATAGCTTGTTGTTAAGGTGCTCTTTCACCACATAGTATAACCCTGAATAGGAGTACCCCACCAATTTTGGACACAGTTCCTGAAATTAGGGTGGGGAGCCCACATAATTTCATAATGTAAATGACGAGGTCCACATGGGGGTCTGTCTATCCAATGCAAAATAATAATATTATGATTAGACACGGTCCTCGGGAGGGCTTTACACATGGCATTACATCCAATGTTATTGTTGGTAGAAACAAGGAATCTATAAAGCTTAACCCAAGTAAGACTATTCCCTTTACGATCATTACACCAAGTGAAAGGTTGTCTTGTCAGTTCAATATCAAAGAGGCCTTTTGTGTTGATGAAGTTTGCAAGATTAGGCATAATATTAGAATAATCTATGAATCTACCCAACTTCTCAAAGGGTAATAGAGGTGAGTTAAAGTCACCAACTACCATCCATAAAGAATCCTAATCATCTAGAATAATAGTAAAGATCATAGTAGAACTACTCACCATTAGGAAATACTCGCCAAGGCCTAAAAAAATTTGGGAAAAACTCAGCCAGTACTCGACAACTTAAAAAATTGCTTAAATTTAATTAGAAATGCATTTTTTTTTGGCAAAATTCAACGAGAAGATGCATCCAATGAGTCAATAAATGAGAACACAAAAGAAACAAGCTGAGTCTAGATATATTTAAATGCAAAGTGGGTACAAAATCATATCTTCATGAGGACTGTAGATGGCTGGAAGCAAAATAGTAAATAGAGTCTGTAAAACTAAAAGTAAATACATCATTGCAATTACATCTTCCTCTTCCCAACTCTAGTAAAAACTAGGGGAGAAGTAGAACTAGAGGGTCTAGTCCTAGAAGTCTACAGTGGGCGTGGGTGTGATTGTGCCTCCTTGCTTAGTATTTCTGGCTTAGGTTGTGGTTTGTCCTCCATCCTAGATGCAACTACGTCTCTACCTGCTCCTGGCACTGGCAATGACTCCTCATCCTCTTCATCATCCTCAATGTCATCCAGCATGAAACCAAATCCACCCCCCTCCTCCTCCATAGCATGCCTCTCCAAATCAATGATGTCATCTTCTATAAACAATGGAGGCTTCTCTTGTGATGTCCAATCATTGTAAGGATCTATATCATCCAAGTCAATTGGACCAGTTGGTGCTTCCTCTACCTTCCTTATGCGCAACCGAAGATTATATTGCACAAAGACAAGGTCATTGAAGCGTTTTTGAGCTAACTTGGTCCTCTTCTTCGTGTGGATGACTTCAAACAAGCTCCAATTGTGCTCACAACTAGATGAGCTACAAGGTTGAGATAAGATTTTGAGGGCAATTTTTTTGAGGTTTTGGGTATTTCCACCCCAACTTTGCCACCAAGCATCTGCAAACTTTAAAAAAAATTGAAAACTTAGAAATCAAAGAGAAAAGAGAAAACATAATTTATAAATTTATCAATCATTGTAGACCCCAAAATCCAAATGGCAAATGTTATACCTCGAGATTGAGTGGTTCTTCCTCTCCTGGCTAGCTCTAGAGAGAATAGCTTACCCCTTGCTTCCTCATAAGTTTGGAGTTCGGCCACAATGAGGTCTCTCACCTCAACCTCGGGTATCATCCTCTAAATGCATGTAGTGAGGCCCTCCATGACCTCTCCATCAGGATATGAGTAAGAAACCCCCAACTTAAAATGAGGGTTGAGGAAGTACCATGCTGCATGAATGGGTTCATGGAGCTGATTGTGCCACCTCATCAATAATTTCCCAAATGGGATCAAATTTGAGTGTATCCCCCTAGCAGTAAATTTTTATAGACTCCCTAGCCCTATCCATGGCCTCATAAATGTACCCCATTGGGGTTTTATCCCCATCTACTAAGCGAAGAACTCTAACCAAGGGCTCTGACAACTACAATTGAAAAATACAAATTACAAAAAGATTAGTTAATAAAGTCACAAATTAATAATGAGAGACTTGAATCAAGAATAATTAAAGATTCAAGTTTTGAAGTTACATTCACAATCTCTGTAGCCTTTTGTGCAAAATGGTTGTTGAAGACTATGCATGCGACACCCTCTCCTTCAACCTTATTTAAATAAGTTGAGTCTATCCATGCTTGACTAACAAACATTTGTTTCAAAGAAGTCAATGCAACAAGAATGCTTTGCAACATCAAGAAAAATGTTGCAAACCTTGTTACACCGTCTCTCACCAAATCTCTCCCTTGGGTGTGCTCTCTCATGAAATGTAGAACCCAAGGGTGATTGTAAATATATATTTCATGAGCCTCCTTGTATCTTCCACAACTGGAGTCACCCAATCAAGTTTTCCTATGTCCTCTGAAAGAAGGTCAAGGACATGTGTTGCACAAGGTGTCCAAAAAAGAGTGGGGTGCCTATCTTGGAGGATTCTACCCGCAAAAGAAGAAGTTATTCTTAAGAAAGATACAACAAAGAAAAACAAAGCCACAACAAATGAAAATATTGCTAAAGGTGATAATTCAAAAGGATTCTACCTGCTGCCACATATGCTATTGCATTATCTGTGATTATTTGCACCACACTCTCTACTCCCACCTTCATGACAATGTGCTCCAACATTCCAGCCAATGTTTATACATTTTCACCTTATTAGAGGTATCAACTAATTTCAAGAACACCACATTGTCCTTGCAAGCAACCAAAAAATTAATGGTGCGGTTTTTGCCATCTGTCCATCCATAAAAAATAATGGTGCAACCATATTTTCTCCATTCATTTCTTTGGTCCTCCACCACTTCTTTTTCCCTATCAACTGCATTTGTGAGCAACCTACAAGACCAAAGTGAAATTAGGTCATAGTACACAATTTTGATTTAATAAACAAGAAGAATAATTAAAAATGAAAACAAGTGGACTATTTACTAACCTCCCACTCAAATTCCTGTGAGAAGGGGCCTTGTACCCTTTTCCTGAAACTGTCATTGCGGTCACCAAATTCAGCCAATGAGGACTATCTGCCACATTAAATGGGATGTTGTTGAAGTACCAAAAATCAACACATGCAATGTCTGTTTTCTCATGTGCCTCCTTATTCCGTCCAGTGGCCTCTAATGATGGTTGTTCTTCAGGTGTGTTCTTGGACACAAAATAACTACCTATAGACTGTATTCCTGATGGTGATGCAATAGTGCTAGATACTCTACCAAAGGAAGCAGAAGTGGTCACCAAGGTGGTGTTGGATTTGCAGATACGTGGGCCACGACGAGAGCCCACTATGCCCTATAATGTTTCTTCTTCTTCAATGTTAATTGAAACACCTTGAGATTCAGCTATGGTTGCTCTTATGGCTAGTTTTGCCCTCTCCCTTTGCAATTTCTTCTCTTCCCTAGCTGAAGGTAAGGCATTAATGTCTTTTTTTATTTCATCGGTGGCCCTAGGACATACTCTAGCACCATGCTTCTCGATGCCTGCAAGGTGGTATTTGAGGCGGTTTATGCCTCCATGAATTATACATTTAATGCAAATCATCGTCCTAGGTTTCAGTCCTTCATAGGCATACCTCCAAGCCCTATCTCTAGCACCTTTAGGACGGGTGCCTACATATCCAAATGGGCATGGTTTTAGTGGCCAATTGTACCCTGAATTTGCCATGCTCAATTAATGGTTAACTGTTAACCTATGCATACAAAGTGAAAGACAAAGTTAATATTTTAGTTTAACAATTTAACAAACTATCTAAATTAGTTTAAATAGTTTTAGACATCATTCAAAGTAGAAAAAAAAAACAATTAGGGTTTGATTTTTTTTGAAAAACTAAAGATTCTTAAAAAAAAATAGAGAAAAATTCAACAAAACTTGTCAAAAATAGTGTTAAATCTTGTTCCAATGACTCAAAAACATTTTTGACTACTTAGGAATGATTTTCTATTCATCTAGATGCAACAAAATATGAATAAAATGTTTTAAAAGAGCATAGAAAAAATCGGAAAGCCTACTTGGGAATTTGATTTTTCTTGAAAAACCACCTCAAATCTGCTTGGAATGAGCAAGAATTGGTGGAAATCAGTTTGCAAGTGTGTTTTCCCCCTTCTCAGCATAAAACCAAACATAAAATGATGAATAAAACAACTTTTGACCATTTTCTGTTGCTTATGTACACAGGCGGCCGAGTTTTTGCAGTGAGTACTTGACGAGTTTTTAACAAAACCTTCGTGAGTTTTGCCTATGAGTAAATGTCGTATTTACTCGCTAGGCAAAATTACCCACTAAGTACCTCATCTATGGTAGAGATCTCTTCCCATCTCTTTGCACCTAGAACGAGTGTTAGGGGCATAAATATTGAAAAGGTGCCACAAGAATTTGTTCAAGTTGAAAGTAACAGCTAGATAATTTCATGAAGACTAAAAGATATCCCCTTCAAGTTTGCTAAGGTCCCACATGGTGACCACTCCCCCAGAAGCTCCATTATCATCACTAATGAAGAAGGAAGACCTCGACCATATTGTATCAGCAGAGTGGAAAAGGTGTCCATGGTCTTCACTTCCTAAATTAATAGAATCTCAACTTTCTTCTCTAGAATACAGTCCCTTAGTGCAAATTGTTTTTGAGGACTATTCAACCCCCTCATATTCCATGAGAGGAACTGCATTTTTTTGGATGAAACATCAAGGGTCCTTTGCCTCCCATTGACGATTTCCCTTGCTACCTCTTTCTACCTTAAAGCCATTGTGAAGGGTGACCAATCCTATTTTCTACCCCCACATCAATTTTCTTAGCTCTGGTTTTCCTTTTTTGAGTTGTCCATTCTTACTCGTCATCAAGCAGTTGGTTGCTCGTAGTTGCACCAGAGGATAGGAAATTTTTTTTGGAATCAGTAACTTAATATTAATTACAATATAATAATATAATATTTTTTAAGTGGAATAATAAACTAATATCGGCCTACTTTATCTAAATAGGTATGCTAGTTTATATTTTACTAAATAGTCATTGTAAAAGTACAAATAAGAAGTTAAAAAATCAATAGATTTTATTTCCTTTTAAAGGTTACAAATATGACCTCCATGATGAAGATGCGTGTTTTTAGAGCACTAGTATTATAATCAAATATTCTATACAAGAACATTTTTGAGAGCTAGGGATACATTTTTTTGTGGTGGTGATTGGAGAGTTTCAATGTGACTGTTGGCAATGTGTGTGATTCGATGAGGTGTGAGTTTTATGATTTGTTTGCTCCAAACTGCACTTTTGTTGTTGCTGGTCTATTGGAATGTCATAAAATATCAATCCATCTTCTTGTATAAATCAGATTTAAATTAATAAAAAGTTTGCAAGAGATGTTGGTGCAATTTGTGTAACTTGCATATTGACTAGTTAGATTTCATTGCTTTGTTCAGGTGTAGTTTTTGGTGGTACTCATTCTAGATTTCATATTGATGTTGATGTAGGTGTTTTGGTTGTTGTGACTAGTCATTCTCATGCAATAAATAGTTTCATATGATCAACAGAAGTCGTAGGAGTCTCAATTACTTTTGGTGCATTGGCAGTGTTGATTTGCATACAATATTGTGTAGTTTTTATATAAATTTTGTGAAACCTATTTTGCATCATTTTCAAACCTGATATCATGTATAAATCAATTATTTATCTCATTACAATGGTATCAGAGCTAATATATTTCCATCCTGTAGGGTAAAATTTTAAATATTAATATAAAAAGATAAAAACATTTGAAGAACCCATGATGGAACTTATGAAAGAATTTCAAGAATATCAAGAGAATGTGCATGGATAAATAATCCAATGATAGAGATAATGTTTTTGAAGTTGGGGAAAAAAGTAAAAAGTGAAAGAATCTGCCAAGGAACCTAAAACAGTGAAAGGTACACTAGAACAAAAATCACATGAGAAGGTCAAGGATGAACAAATAGAGATGCAAGAAAGTGAGAAGAAACAAACCATGGAAAATTCTGCCATGCAAATCAAAGATTTGCAAGTTGAAGGTAAAGATTATTTGGTAGGAGAAATCATTTCATTGGTTTCCAATGATTACATGTGGCAAAATATAGATGAAGTGAAGACAAAAAGGGTTCCACTTGTTGATTGTGAAGAAATCAAGTTGAATAGAGATGTGCCAAATCAAGCATTGTCTTTCAAATTGTGAATGGTGAGCCATGAATTAATGAACACACACTTGAGGAGATTATGTTGGTTTGCCCTGAGTTAGGAATCTTGGGTCACAAAAATGGAGGTGTTGAGATATCTCAACAAATTCCCCTTAGTCGAAAGAGGTCGAGTATTTTGTTGACACCCTAGGGTATGGAAATATTTCAGATTTTTTGCTTACTATGTCATTGCAAAATAACTATCATCATGAAAAGCATGAAAAAATGAGTGATAGAGTAAGGGATACAACTTGCAGTACAGGGCATGTAGACTCTTTATTTCAAGTCTCAAATTGTTGTTGGATATGGGATCTAAGTAATGTCTTAAGGTTCAAAGAAAAAAAAAGTATTGTTGTTACTATTGAGTTATCCACTTCTTGCAATTGGAATGAAATGAGGTTTATAAGGAATCACATAGGGTTTGTTGAGCATTCTAACCACATTGTGAAGAGGGTTCATGGTTCATAGATCACCCATGGTAGCCAAGTACCACATTTGAAGACAATATTGTGGGTGATGGCCAAATTAAGATAGTCAACTTGGGTTCTTTGATGCTAAATCATGGTAAGAAAAATAGGTATAATTTTGATTTTCAACATTTTGTGCCTAATAATGTTATGGTGTTTTGTTATCAAGATACAAGCAAGTTGTGGGATTCATTAAAGATGAATTACTACAAACCTCTAGCATATGAAGGCAAGGAAATTGGTTGTCCTTTTTGAGTGAAGAGGAGATATACAAAGACTTCTATATCATGGGTCCAAGAGTTGCAATGCTTATATGGTTGAAAGAACATTGGGTGACAATCACATCTTTTACCAATGATGAAATGTTTGAGTAAAATAGTGTTTGGTTTAATTTGAATGTGTTCAACATTACACCTTTTAGAAGGCCATTAGAAAAAATAACTACAAGAAGGAATTTTCTAGAGAATCACTAATTTGACATGATAAGGATGAGTATTGGCTGCACTAGACATGCCCCGAGGGTCACTTTGAGTATGGTTCAAGATGTTAGATCTGCTACCCTCAATATTTTCAGTGCTACTCACACTTTCGTTGCAGCCAAAGAAGAGCATGGTGGACAAGTTTTCAACCCATTATCGTTATTGAGGTGTTTACAAGTGTTACAAGGTAGGTTCCCACCATGACATTTCTAAGTTTGAGCAAAGGAATGCAATGTTATATCCATGGTATGATGTCTCTATTATTCATTTTGATAATTTCATGTTTTGAACTAATGTTACCTTCAATAAGCAACTATAGGTAGATTTTGGGAATACCTCCTTGCTTAATGTGGTGTGTAGGAGATCTCAACTATTAGGGTTACTGAGTACCATCATTCCAATCTGTATAGTGTTGTTTGGGCAGAAATTTCAAGTGGCATATGACTATTGCAGCCACTTTGCAGCTCACATACAATTTGATCCATGCAATTTTCTAAAAGGTACAATTTGCAGTATCATGGTAAGATCCATTGGAACACAAGGTGATTATTATGTCATGCATTGGTTACTTTTATCTAGATTACTTTTAGATAGAGGATTCCAACATGTCAAAGAGTTGGAAATTGATTTTGTTAAGAAGACATTTTTTAGAAGCTACATGAGATATATTGGTTTTTTTGGTGAAATAGGTGGATCAAAAGAGGATTCTTTTTTTTTAATTCTAGTTTGGTTATTCCTTACCATACTAATCTTGTTGAGAAGATTATTTAGTTTATGCAACCATGAAATGAGGTTTATTTAGGAATTTTTATATGTTGCAACACCCTTAACCAACATGATAAAGAAAGGAATTTCTGCATGGGGTGCAACGTGAGAATCTTTTGTTTGGGTTGAGAAGGTAATCAATTCATATCATACGATTATTATTTTATTATTTTTCACAAGAATTTTCTATAGGACGTGATGCTTTAGGAAAGGGAGTTCTATTGGTTGTAATGCAAAGGTGGAATTTTATAATAAATGAAAGCATAATGTTCAAAGATTTAGAGGAGAGTTTCTCTAAGTATGATGAAATGTTTTCCCTCTTATATACTTTGAAATAATTGAAACACAATTTGGTTTGTGGTAAAAGTGTGGTGGAGAAGATTACACAAGATTGACGTTCATATTGGATCTTTATGATAGGAATGTTGAGGCACAAAAATAGGAAGGAAATATGGTTGTTGGTGTATTTTCCAGGATGGTTTCTTCAATGTATTTTTTTACATTCATAGACATCGGAGGTTCCCTCCATGCTAGATTATGGCAACTATATATTTTTCACTGACAATTTAGATGAAATTGTGAAGGGTGACAAGTATGTGTTAGTGGATGGTCTCAAGAAGTACATTAATTTCCATCCAAATAAATTGGTGTTTGCAGAATTTATATTCAAAGTTTTGTGGTGTGAATGTTTCTGCCATAGGGTGCTAATTGTTGTTCCTCTAATGTACTCCTATTGTTCTAAAAAGTTGAAATGAACATCTCTCAAGTTGAGGCAATGTTTTGGTCTTTGACTCTTTTATGTTGCAAAAATCAGATTTATATCATTACAAGAAGTTTAAAAAAAAATTGTACTAAATTTCTATATACATAATACAGGGAACAAGTCAATAAAGGGAGCTTATTGATGGAAGAGGATTTGATACATACTACATACTGACATGTAGCATGGATGAATTGGTCATACCTAGAAGATGGACACAACAATATCACTCAGCTTTGTTTTCTTTGACAAAAGTTGCATCATTTAAATAGTACACAATCCAAGTTGTATGTGTAGTATAGTATGACTCAACACAGTGGCACAAAGTTTCTTGAGTATCATGGTTTGCAATTGCTTTAGGGCAAGCAATTTTGGGGAAGAGGGACTTGTAATGTCCCAAATTAATTAAAAATCTAGATAATTCAATTTTAGATCCTTTTCATATTTTCAGTGAGCTAAGGTGAAGCAATTAGGAAATATTTTATTAATATTTAATTGGTTTTGTTTTAAATTATAGTTTATGGGAATTTGGGCCATCAAATATTAAATAATATTCAAATCATGTCAAAAGGGGGCATTGGATTTTCCATGGGATCCACTAGAGGTATTTCTTGAAGATTATTGACAGTTATGTTGAGTTGTGCTTGAGATAGGTGCCATTTGGCAATAGGTGTAGTGTATGAATATCTTGTTTTTCAATATCTTCTACGGACGAAAACCCATTTGTGAGGGTCAGATGATGAAACCCCTTTGATTCTAAAAGGGATTCTCACTCAATGGAGCCTCATTGGATTCTACAAATCAGCTAGATTTACTGTAGTGTTCGTGTGTAGGTGTGAGCTTTGTAGTTAGATCTACATATTTGTAATGAGAGTATTTGTTATTGTGTGTGAGGGTTTTTGTTTTCTCCAGCACATTAAATCAGTTATTTGGTTGTAGCAACTTTCTGTGTTGTTTGGATGAGATATTGGCAATGTAATGTTAAGATTTGTACAGTGTTCTACGGGCATTGGGGATGGGGGGACGCGGGGACGCGTCTCCAGGATAGGGGGACCAAGAGCCTAAGTTTGGGGATGCTGGGGGGACGGTGGGGGGATGACAGTGGGGGGGTGGTGGGGTGGTGGTGCTGATATAGTTATACATATACATATAGTACTTGAAAAACTAGTTTTGAAAAGATGTATGACAGTATTACAGTATAAGAATTACATTTCAAATGAGACTAGGAAATTTGAAATATTAAATCTAAAGACTAAGATTTCTAAGTTGTGTTGTTATATGGAGCCTAATCAGACTCGAAGGTTAGATTTTCCCTACTTCTATCGGCGTGGTTTCCCCCTATATTTTTCAATGGGGGTTTGGGGGCAATGCCCCCAAGTTGGGGTCAAGGGGCAGCCCCCCACGAGGCCAAAAATACTTTTATTATTTTCTAAAGGCTTCGGGTGTTATTTTTCTATTGGCCCACTTCCAATTAGAGTTACCCCTTAACCCTCAAAAAACTTAAAAAGTCACTTTTAAAAAAAAAATTAATTTTAAACATTGCATATACGTGGGGGCGAAAGGAGACGTCTGGGCATCTCCCCATCCTTGGAGAGATGTCTGCACATCTCTCAAAGGAAGGGGAGATGCCCAAACATCTCCCAAGGAGACATGGAGGCGTCTCCATGTCTCTCTGGGAGACACCCAGATGTCTCCCAAGGAGACATCTCCACGTCTCCCTGGGAGACGCGGAGACGTCTCCGCGTCCCGGCGGTGCTTGGGTAGTGGTGGCAGGATGGCGGGGGACGTCACATCCCTATCCCCCTGTCCCCGAGACATTTCTGATGGGGGTACGCACCCAAAAAAGGGGGGACGCATCCCTGTGGAACACTGGATTTGTATTGTAGAAACCACACGATTTGTGTAACAGAGCAATATTGGTTTCAAATCTTCTTTCTATTATGAGGGTTACTGTTGTTACTAATTTTTTTCTATACAAGAACATTTCCAAGAGTTGGGGATACCATTTTTTCCATGGTGAAGATTGGAGAGTTTCAGTGTGTCTATTGCAATGTGTGTGATCCAAAGGGGGTGTGAGTTTTATGCTTTGTTTGCTCCAGATTTTATTTTTTGTTGTTTTTGGACTTGGGTATATTGGACTCTCATAACAATGCCTCTTATTGAATAAATCAGATTTAAATTAATAAAAAGTTTGCATGAGATGTTGGTGCAATTTGTGCAACTTGGGTGTTGACTAGCTAGATTTCATTGCTTTATTTGGATGCAGTTTTTGGTGGTATTCATTCCACATTGATGTTGTTTTAGGTGTTTTGGTTATTGAGACAAGCTATTCTCATGATTAAATAGTTGCATATGATCTATAGAAGTTGTAAATGTTTCAATTTCTTTTGGTGCATTGGCAGTGTTGATTTGCAGGCAGGCAATCTTGTGCAATTTTTATATAAATTTTGTGAAACTTGTTTTGTATCATTTTCAAACTTGATATCACTTCTAAATCAATTATTTGGCTCATTACTTTACACCTATGTTGCCAATTTGGATTCAGGTTCAGATTTGGGTTCAAGAACCCAATTCGCTGGTTTGGCAAAATTTTGAAATGGGATATTTGGGTTCGTTAGTACAAATATTTGTATGAACGAACACACACACATACTAGAAGCATGAATGAATATTAGAATATCACATAGCATCATATAAACAACAAAACCACATAAACTTGAAATCATAGCATCATGGTCATACCATCATAGCATCATATACTTCAAGTTCAATATCAAAATAATAATATCAAGTTTAAGTTTTTTTTTTTTTCAAATTGGAACTTTTAACTTTTAATCATCAAATAGATTCTCTAAATCATCAACATCATCATTGACATTAGATGAACCACAAGCAATGTCAATGCCACTTGCGCTTGCACCTACGCTAATAGTGTTCTCGCCTTCCAAGTTCTCAAATGCAACAAGTTGAGAAGTGGAACCATCCTAGTCAGTATGCTTTAGCTCTATATCCCACATCTTCAAATCCCCTTGTTTGTAGTTATGTTGCTTGTGTGAAAGGAGATGCAAATTGGAATGCACATATACTAAGTTTTTCGTGCTTTTTGATTGCAATCCACTGTGCTTTATTGAGTGGATGAAAGAATATTTTCTCTAATTTCTTTCTAATGCAGATGAACTTGCAACCTATGAAGACAAAGTAAACAATTGAAGTTATACATTGACTCTTTTATTAACAGTACTTTCATTTTAAAATAAATAAATAAATTATAAATAAACTTTGTTGTCAGGAAAATTAGTATTTGTTAGTAAATGTTTAGGGGTTGGCGGTTGTTTGAAGGTTGCTGACACTTGGCACCGGTAGCCGATCGACACCCATGTATATATATCTGTGTACCCCAATCTCTGGATAGTATTATGATTATGCTGATGCTATTATGTTATTCCATAGATACATTGTAATGTTGGCATTAATGAATATATAGTTCTGAGTTCTCTACATTTCGTGCATATATGTACTATTCTGTTTTGCTCGCATTTTGTAATGTTCTTAATCATACCTCATGAGGCAAAACATTAGGCACCATTGTCGTTCGAATGCTGGAGATCAATGGGGGTGGGTGGTAGGCACTAATGGGCTGACCATTTGATCAACAGTTGATTGTTACTGATAGCTATACACATGAAGAGAGAACTCAAGCCGAAGCACGAGAGAATCAGTTGACAAAGGACTTGGTAGACTTGTGGGACATTTCCGTCACCCAGTATGTCTAGAGGGAGGCTCGAGTGAGAGCCATTTTTGAAGACACCGTACGAAGTGAACTCACCATTAACACACCTATATTCAATCTTTTGGGGAGCCTCTCGAGGCTATTGGCAAGAAATTAAATTGCACTCCAAGACCAAAGAGAAGAGACCAATAGTGAATGCCGTCGGTAGCACATCCTGCGGTGATTCCAGGAAAGGACCCAATGGGAAGAGGAGGAACATGATGAGAGTTGTCGACAACAAAGGATCCTCAACCCGTACAGAGAAAATAATTGATGCCAGTAACGTTGAATAAGGATAGGAATCATGTAGCAAAGGGGAAAGAGGATGAGCATGAGGTTGTTCAGAGACCATTGAGGTTGGAAGAGAAAGCGAAACAAAGAAGGCGGTTATGGAGACTTGTCGAAGGAGCAACCGAAGGAGACCATGATGGCGGTGAAAGATTGGTCGGAGATGGCCAAGCATTTGAATTGATTGAGAACACCCGACGTTGTTTGGGGGACCTGACCCTTACGTTGTGTTGGTGTCTATCTTATCATCTACCAAACATTAGAATAGGATGCCCAAAGGCATTCTATCCTCTCCTAAAAAATCACTACTGATTCCAAGGTCTATATGTGCGAACAAGCGACTTTAGTGGAATAGCTTCTTGGGTAGTGTATGCTGAAAATCTCAAGGGGGACTTACGTTTAACAACTGTCTTGAGCTGCTGGACTTAGATGGATTTAGCAATTTTAGGCTCTTCCTTTTTTTTTTTTGGATTTTCTGGGGATTCAGACCTTCAAAAGAAAAGAAAAAAAAGAGACAGGGTTAAGGAAGGCTAATCTACTCCTACGAATTCTAGAGACGGTATCAATTGGGTGCTCTCGAGAAACCAAACCTTGCTTCGCCACGCTAGGGACAACTACACAAAGCCGATGCAATCTTTGATGTATTGTGCTTATGATTAAGATGTTGGGATGCACAAAGGATGGGCTCAGACTAACTTTTCACAGTAAAATGGAAATCATCCATTTACCAAAAGTATGAGCAGAGGTACACCATCAATTGACACATCAAAATCCTTCACTCAAATTAACAACAATGAAAGAAAATCTAGATTAATTTTAACTAAGTGTTGAGGAATTTGAAACCATACAAATCATTCAAACAATAGGGATTGCAAAGCAACACATGCAATATATTATCTGGAAATGACCTTATGCACAATACATCAAAAACCTCACACTCCAAATGAGAGGAGGCAACCTTATATAGTTTTTCAAAATAAATGAATGGCCGAGGTCAAACAGTGATCAAGGGCCAAGATTGAAAGTCTTCAACCCTAATTAGGGTTTCCCAAAACACCATTAGTTCGAGTGAATAAGAAAGTGACACATGGCACAACTGTTAATCTCACTGGGGTGAGCGCCTACTTTCCTCCTTCATAGATTCGATGTACCTGGACACAATGAGCTTGACCTCCTCCATGGTGACACTTGGCAAACTGCCAATCTGGAAGTCAATGATGTCCACACCATCGGTACAAGTGGCAAGGATGCTTTCCCACTCAACTACCTAGGCAAGAAAACTTTCATCGATGAAGAGAAAGTTTGCGATCTTTGAAAGATCACCCTTGTCAATCATCCCTAAATCCTTGAAGAAGCTTGACTGAATCCTGGCTCTCAGGTTCTCTGCCTACAAGTGTTTCTCCCTTATACTTCCTTTCTTCCAAATCTCGGATGCTACACAGAACACTTTGCTCAAAATCTCCCTAACACTCTCCTCTATTTCAAAGCACTTGGTCTCAGATTTCTTCAAAACCTCAATCCGGGTAACCAAGGTGTAATACCAGGTGCTAAAGTCATACCTATCTCTGGTCTGTATGATACCTGCATCCAATAGACTTCTCTTGGACAAACCTCAGATAATCTTCAGATGGGGAATTATTTCATCTTGAATCTCCTCCACGTCCTCCCAATTGGTGGCTAAATCCTGGATACGGTTGACAAGTAAAGAAGCTGACTCATGTGCTAACACTAAATTCTCTACCAGTATATCTACACATGTTGAGGCATGTGAAATCCATTCCTTAGCCTGTGTGAATGTACCCTTCATATCCTCATAATCCTTCATTGATCCCTACTGAAGAGGCTATGGTGGAGTAACCGGGATCTCATGGTTGAGTGAGCTGGTAAGATGGAGAACATACTTTCTCCACTGTTGGTTTTCCTCTTTGACCTTCTTCCTCTTTTCTTTCTCCTAGGCCAGACTTGTCTTCAGAGTGTTGCAAGAGTTGTTAAAATATAGAACCTCTTGGTCCTAAGTGGGCTTACCCAACTCTATGGTAGTGATCTCGTAATCATCCACGGTGACATTGTCCCTAGTCTTTCCTTCTTTGGGCACAGCTATCTGGACTGTCCTGAACCCTACACTATTTCTTTGAATTAGGGAAAACTTTCTGGTGGGCTTGGGTGGTTTATTTATAGTGGGTTCAATCACCTTCTCCAGAAATCCAGCAGTGACCTCTTCAGAACAGGCCTCCTTGGGGACCTTGGCCTTTATCTTTCCCTCAACCAATCCGGAATGGTTGATTGCTCTACAGTATTTTGGTCAAATTCATCATCTGCCTCTCCTAGGTTTGCTGGTATGCCATCCAAAAAGACTGTAGGTGCTTCAGCTTGCTTTTTGTTTGGACTTTGGACGACCTCTTCCACTACTTCCTTAACCGGATGAGAAGGCACTCTTACTTCATCATCAATCATGCAGATGTTCATCTCTTGCTCCCCAATTGCATTCTGATTGGGTACAATGGAAGCAACACTCAGGATGGAGTGGCCTTCGCTGGACCCCCTTCTTTCACCTACAACCCTTTTCCCTATGACCTTTGTGGAGCTTCCAACCAACTCCTTCCTCTTTCGAGACCCAACACTTTCTGGATTTCAAGCATCACCGGTAGAGGTACAAGGATTGATGGACAAGGTATCATCTACTCCCCACAATTCATAGGTCAGGGTCACACCTTTGGCCTTCAACTGCCTTGTCTTTTCAGACGTCCACCACCTCGAATACTCAACCACTGATCTCATGAGGTCTGCTAGATCTGATTTTTCTCCCTCTGTCCAATCTATTAAAACTAGGGGTTCATTTTTCATCTTTTCAAAGCCTGGCTACTGAAGCTCTAAGATTTCCTCCACTTGATCGACAACTCTGAATACCTCTATTGCTCTCACCATGCTTAAAGGGATTCTCGACCAGAATCTCTTCCTGATCTTGAAGCTATCGGCTGCATTAGCCCAGTAATCTTCTAGATCCGGTCTATGCTCAAACATTGTTCCTTCGACCTTCTTTATTTTGTGGAATGGATCGAAATTCCTTCTTGCCTTGTATTGATAGAAGGGATACCAGGCTAGCTCCTTCTCAGCAGTTGCAGCAGCTTGTGATGATGGACATGTTTACAACCCATTGCCAATTGTAAGTGAGGACGTTCCTGCCTTCTTCTTCTTATCCCTTTGAATCACTATATACTCCTCCAATTGTCTTACAACCTCGAGCTACACCACTTGGTTGGTAGGGTAAGCTGGAAGCTTGTATGGAGGTCTGAAAAATCCCTGAATTCTGAGGTAAGTGAACTTTGGATATTGGATGTACCAATACCCAAACCGACTAATGAAGTCCATAGACTCTTGGGAGAGTCTCTGGTGCAGCCCACCTTGTAGTGTCCGAGTGATGTGCATAAAGAAAGTATCATTCACTCTTTTGAAATGGAATTTCTCTTCCATGTGGAGCTGGGATAGCAATCATACACTAGAAATTGGTTCTCCTTGTTCCCTACTTCTCCTCTACAAGTGAGACCTTTGTATCTGTAGGTCCTGGTCAAGGAATAAAACAGGTAAGAACTCATGAAGAAAGTCCTATTCGTCTCCAGGTTCCTATTGTGACGTATTCACACATCGCCCCATTGCAAATGGGGACCCCTACTTTTTGCCTTCTGGGGTGTGTTTTCGAGGTCTTTTAGGGTGTTTTGTCTGTTAGCCTTTGCTTTTTGAGTGTTGCTAGGGGGATCACCTGGATAGCAAGCTCTGCTTGAGCTAGGTTGAGTCTTTGGGGCCCCAGAATTAAGGTTTCTTTGAAAGTCTTCCTTAGGGTCTGGTTTTGCTCTTGTTGCTAATTGTGTCTTGCTTGGTGAGCGAGTATCATTCTTGAAGGACCAAGCTAGGTCAAGTTGGTGAGTGATGAAGTCTGGAATGTCATCTTGATCTTCAAATGCCCTGAAATTTGGCTAAGTCTGTGTGTAGGAGAAAAAGTGACACTAAGCAAACATGCCCTAATCTCACTTTCAACCACACACTTGTGGAATACGAAAGAGCCTAGAGGTATCACACAATTGGCTACTTCTTTTTGTGGAAGAGAGAGCCACGAGCTACCTATTAGGATTTCTATTCCTTTGTTGCAAATGATAGATAGAATGATGCAAGTTCAACTATTAACCCTAAAGTGTAAGTATGAACTAGTGACGAGATTGCAGAATTGAACTTAAACAATGGAAAGCTATAAACACAAGGACAAGGCAAGAATGCAAATGCGTACCCAGGGTTAAAATCTGAGTGAAAATGTTCGGGACGAGGGCGCGGGCACCACTATCCTGATTCTACTCCTGAAACTGCTCTGGAAACTGCTATTTTGCAACCTGAAAAGCTGTCAAAAATGCTGAAAATGTTGTCTGATAGAGGGACCAGGGCACCCAGCGCCCCTGTCCGAGGGACCAGGGTGCCCAGCGCCCCTGTCCTGGCAGGACCAGGGCACCCCACGCCCCTGTCCTAATCTTCTACTCCGAAACTTGGTGTGCTGTTTGGTCTCCGTCTGCTTCTTCCGGATCTGTAACTTGCGGCGTCGTCCGAATCCCGAAATCCGCACTTATATCTGAAAAGGTGTTTTGGGTGGCTATATAGGGTTTTGCCTTAGTCAAACCCTCGCTTCGGTGATTTCCACCTCCACGAATAGCCAAGTTGTATTGTAAAAGTAATGTGTGTGCAGACCTTGTGTGTGTGCAAGATCCTAAAATGCAAGTAAGCAAACTAGAGGAACCTAGAAAGTAAACCCTAATTGCTTGTAAATGATAATGTAAATGCTCCAAATCAAGATGCAAAGTGATCTAAAGCATGGATACACATGATATAATGAGGCTTATGCAAAGACATGAAAACAACATGAAATCATACCCAACCCCAAGGGAGGGGTACAAGCCAATCTTCAGTCGGTAATCTCCTATTGCTCTTCAATGTCTTCCAAGCCCTAAATGGATGAATGAAATTGATGAATGCTTGATGGATGGATGTTGAATGTTGTTGAAGTCTTCAAAGATCTACTCTTTCGCTGCATATGAGGTCCTGAAAATCAAAAATCTGATCTTTTCAAATGAAGAAAGAGAGCTCTTATATATGAAACCCTAGGTCTTAATTTCAACTTTTGGCCGACCTAGAGATTGAATCTCCCACCAATTTCTTGGGGTTAAGCTTTATTTTATGATTGGATCGCGCTCCTAAAATTTTGGGAAAAATGTCCAGGACTGTGTGCACTCCGGGCGCCATGGTCCCGACAACTTTTCGCCAAATTTTCAGGGTCGTCGGATATGATGATTTTAGAGAGAATCCTGAAGTTACAGGTAATTTCAAGATGTTTTGACCCCCGAAATCAAGCCCCCAAGTTCAAAATAGGACCTAATTAGGTTTTTTGATTAAATGATATATTGGAAGAATAAAATGAAAGGGGCACACTTTAATGAAAGGGCCCAACTTTATGATATGGGAGATGATAAAAGAGGACCTTAGACCTAATTAATTTAATTAATTAAGTGCTAAAGGGGAAATGCAATGCAAAATGCAAAATGCGCCAAGGCGGGTGCTAAACTAGGTGTGAAATTGTACCACCCTAGCAAGTGCGTACAATTTACGATGCTACATTTAGCCCCCACTTTAGCGGTCATATGAACACTACGTGCATATGCAAGCTAAAGTACAGAAAAGTAAACATTATTTGAAAAAGGATATATCCATAAGTCTGTTGAACAAAGCCCCCAGCGGTATCTGCAGTACACAGTTAGGAACCGCACCCTACAAAACACACGTTAGATCACAAAATCACCTAATGCTTACTAAGGAAGGTGATGAAAATTCGAGGGTAGCTATATGCCCCCCCCCCTGTTTCGGCTTGCTAATTTTAGTGACTTGAAATAGGGTATCATGTTTACCACTTCGAATTGTTAAAGAATATTGATGACAAATGCTCACAAGAAGATTTGATATGAGATCAAAAACTAATGGAGAATCATTTGGTAAGAAAGAGGACTAAATCTCAATTCCAACACAACAAAGAGTGTGAAGATTTGAGAGTTCTCTAACACAAGATGAGGGATGTAAATGGAAACAAAATGCAAAGAGAAGAAAAAGAAAGGAAAAAAGCAGCATGAACACACACATTGGTGATCCATGAGAAGAATAGTGAGAGAGAAAACATGGACTTCTCGCCCCTAGATCTTGTCTAGGTGATCCATGGGACAAAGGACATGGAAAACTAGCCCCTAGAGTCTGTCTAGGTGATCCATGTAAGGGAGGAGAGTGAGAAAGTCTATCCTTATGCTGCTAGTTCCACTCAACCTCGTGCATGTGTGTGTAAGTGAGGTTAGAAGCACCTCATAGGAGTCTATGCCCGAGTATGCTACAACCTGTATATGTATAGTACAAAAGCGTGACATCTCGCTCTAAGAGTCTGTGCTCTGGTTCCGAGAATAATCACCTTGCATAAAAGAAAAAATGGAGACATCTCGCTCTAAGAGTCTATGCTCTGGTTTCGAGAATGACCCATTGCTCAAAAAGTGTAATGTTTATGTCATAAGCAAAGTAGAACAAGCATACCTACCTTCATCGCAAAAGAAGATACCCCAAAAGTGCAACAATGGCATAGATCCGAGCAAGAGAGTTTTGCACTCTTTAAGCAAGGATAAGATAGTTGAAAAGGGATATCTTGTAGTATGTGTAAAGGAGATCCTTAGAGGAGAAAAGATCTTTGTACAAAAGACACCTATCCCCGAGAGGAATTGTTTTAGACAAATATAACACCTTCTAGAATAAGACAAAGAAGAGAATAAGAATTCAATACTTCCTTCTTTTGCGAGGTGAAAGTGATTCTTAATGAAGGATGACGCTCTTTTTAACCCAATTGGGAAAGTGAATTCATTATGGATGTAATTTACCAAGTGCAAAAGAGGTTGTAGTCAAGGACTTACACCTCTTGTAAGAGAGAATCCTTGAACAAACAACAACAAATGCATACAAGGAATAACATCAAGTAATAAAGTTCACACCATCCACGAAATAGGAAAAAGTGGATCCTTAGATAAAAAATAAGGAAAGATCATTGCCTCCCAAGGATAAGGACAATGAGAAGGACTTACTCAATCTTCCAGGGAGAGATTTAGACATGAACAAAATGTACTACATACTCACATGAGTTCATGCAAGCAAGACATTAGTGTATGTAAAATGCTCCTCACAAGAAGTGGGTAGGATAAGAAAGAGAATACACATCTTCTCCCATATCTAGGAAAAGAGGACTCTAAAGAAAAGATGATCAATATTTCCACACTATTACCCCGAAGGGAAATTTTAACCATAAAAAGAAGAGATGTATGAAATCACTCTTGTCCCCATAGGAACAAGAGATAACATAGAAGATTAGGCTATTATGTTGCTTCAAAAATATGATTGCACTTGAAATTGTACCATCATGAATGACAATGAGCCCCTAGTAAATGAGCTACCAATGTCACATAATGATGAGCAACATAATAGCCATTAAGGTTATTTAAAGACATGATAGATTGAATGAGGTATTTGAATATGACATGTTGAATGCTCAACTATAAGTGAGATCAAAAACATGTATAAAGTGATAAAAATTGAAGAAGGACAGTTACGAGAAATCTTAGAAGAAAGATGAGTGTAATTTATTAGAGCCTTATCCCTGGAGGAAAGGACTTTATGATGAATAGGAGATAAAGATTCATAAGTGGATTTAGAAATTTGAGGGGATTCATAAAGAGATTTGTTCATCGCCAAGATTTCCTTATGAGGGGAATGAGAGTTGATAGAAGTAGAAGATGATTTAGTTGAAGTGAGATCATCATCACTACTAAATATAGTATTCACATTGAGAGATGGTCTTTTAGATGCTTTGGTGGGCTTAGAAAGATTACATCCAAGTCCAAATGAATATTCATGCATGTTATGTTCTAAAGGAATTTTAATTCCTTGTTCATTTGTGCCACAACCATTTCCACTATAGCCACTCTTAGCCAAAATATGAAAACCATGACCATAACGATTAGCCATTTTAGAAAGAGAAGGTGGTTTTTCATAAGACAAAGAATCAAATCCTTCAGAATTAGAGGTGTGAGGAGAAGAAGTTTGAGAAGTAGCCACAAAATTATTGTTCATAGGTTCAGGTAAGATTGATTGATTTTTAGTTTCTTCCTTCTCTTTAACTTTAAGCGCTCTAGGAGGAACCCTATACTCACCTACAAAGATGGGATTAAAATCAAGAGATCCCCAATCGTCTTCTGCGAGAACCTTCTCAGGATCAAAAGCCTTTTCATGTGTAGATTCAAGTTGAGAAGAATGTTCTTCAGGAACTTCAGACTCATCCAAAGAATTTTGATTATCAGAGGGTGATGATTCATCCATAAGTATCTTGTTTAACGAGTCATCACTAGAAGAGGAAGGCTTAGAAGAACTCCCTTTGGAAGTAGATGTTTGCAAACAAGCTTGAAAATTAGTATCACCTATCAAGGTATATGTCTTATTGTTATAAATAAATTTAACTTGTCTATGCAATGTAGAGGGGACAGCTTGCATACTGTGAATCCAAGGTCTCCCTAATAACAAGTTGTATGTTAGATTTCCCGACATAACATGGATAGGAGTAGGCAAAGTAACAGGTCCCACTGTGAAGGGTAAGGTGATAATACCTAATGAAGACTTAGCCACATTATCAAAGCCTCGAATGGGACGAGAGTCAGGCTCAATAAGGGATGTATCCACATTCATCTTATGCAATAGATTAATGCTACACACATTAAGGCCAGAACCATTATCTACCAGTGTTTGTCTTATAGCAGTGTCATTTATGATAACCACAATCATAAAGGGATCATATTGATGTTGAATTTCACTAGTAGGCAACTCATCTTGCGTGAACACAATTTGAGCATTAGGATTCATCACAGAGTTAACCAAAGACACTATATTACTAGATGTATTAGGTGGAGGAACATTCAAATCTTTCAAGGCATCTTGTAACATTCCATGATGAGCGGAAGAAGTTTGGATCAAATCCCAAAGGGATATCTTAGCAGGGGTAGCTTTAAGTTGTTCAATGAGATCATATTCCTTACCAAGAACTTGTGAAATACATGGAGCTTGTGGAAGAATTGGTTCAGGATTAGGAAGAGAAACTGGAGTAACAGGAGGAGGATTAGGTTGCCTATTGTTTCTTGTGTTATAGGTATGAGCAACCGCATTATAACTCTCTCTAGTCAGTTGCTTAGCATACTCATAAGGGCTCTTAGTAGAATAACCTCCTTGCACAGTAATAATAGGTTTCTTAGGAGTGCAAAAAGAATCATTAGCATAACCACCTTGAACCACTAAGATAGGCTTATTTAAAGGTTGAGAATTTTGAGAAGGACAAGCACCTTGGACAGTGAAGAGAGGTTTGTTAGGTGTTTCATTCACATGTATCAAATTGATTGAGGATGGTTTAGAAGAATGAAAAAAAGTGTTGGAAGAATTATTGATTGTCTTCTCTTGCACTAAAATCTTATCATGGATCAAATCAATTTTAGGAGAGAGACAAGGGATAGGCATTGATGTTCTAGTAGGAAGAGCAATACTAGGAAAGGTCATGTCATCCTCTATCATCAAAGGATCTACATGGGGAATAAACTCTCTAGGAGAAGGATCAACATTACTCTCTAAAGTCTCACTTTTGAGAGGGAGATCTTTGAAAGAGATGTTAACCATCTTTCTTTGAACTAGGGTATCCTTATGAGTAGAACCAAGTTGAGGAGAGGGAGATGCTTTATTTTTAGAGGGAGAATAATTGAGATTCAAGGAAGGTGAGAAACTATCAAGGGAATTTTCAATCTTGATTCCATCCCCTTTGGCTAGGGTTCTCTCATGGGATAGAGAATAATCTACACCACCTTCTAATGGTTCATCCCAAATAGTGAAGTTGTTGAAAGGAATGTTTGAAGTATTGTCAATTTCGGGAGAGGAGATAACATTGTTTATTAATTCCTCATCCTTAGGAGGGAGAGCATCAATAGATGTGTTAAACTCATCCTCTTTCCTCAAAATATGTTCAATATGATTTTTAGGGGAGAGAGAATTAAGGAAATTGCTTATTATTTCATCTTCTTTCTCTAAGGGATGCTTATGGGTAAGACACACTTTAGGAGAAGGGTGAGCATTTATCATTAATTCATCATCTCTAGTGGGAATTTTGTTGGAAAAGGAAATGACATCACTAGGAAATGTAGGGATAATGTCATCTTCTTGCACAAAAGGATCCTCATGAAGGGAGTGTTTTTTAGGAGGAACATGAACATATTTCTCCAAAGATTCATGCTTAGGAAGGAGATCTTTGAAAGAGGTGTTCATAACCTCTTGTTGCACTAACATGCCCCCATTGGAAGGACCAACTTTAGGAGAAAATAAGTCAATGTCCATCAATACCTTTTCACTTAGAGAGGCATCATGTAGGGAAGGTGAAGTAACATTAAGAAAGGTGTTTATGATATCATTCTCTTCCTCTAGGATAGCTAAATAGGAAGGGCACATTTTAGGAGAATTGTCAAGATCACTCTTAAAGTCTTCATCCTTAGAGCATGGGAGAGTCTCAAAGGGATTGATAGCAACTCTTTTAGGCACTAAAATGTTGTTATAGATGGGGGGAGGTTCTTGAGGAGAAGGAAAAATTGAAACAAGGGAAGCTAACCCATTATCACATCTATGAGATGAATGCATCATGACAACAATTTTCCTTTTTCAAATGATAACACATGCAAAATAGAAGGAAAAGTTTAATTTTAACCAATGCAAGCACTTAGAATGTAGATGTAGAAAATGAAATTTATGATTCAAATGAGTTCCTTAATCAGATTAGAAATTATTGATCCCAATTAAGCTATCCACAAGTTCAACTTTGAATTGAAAAATTAGGGTTTTAGCAAAAATTTCCTCCAAATTTTTGAATCTTGCAAGAAATTAAAACTTGTAAATACAAATTTGATTTTGAAATAGCATAAACACTCAAATTTGAAAACATAAATCAGAATTAGAGAAGATTGGGATTCACGTCGAGTTCACCAAAATGTGTAGGAGAAAAAGTGACACTAAGCAAACATGCCCTAATCTCACTTTCAACCACACACTTGTGGAATACGAAAGAGCCTAGAGGTATCACACAATTGGCTACTTCTTTTTGTGGAAGAGAGAGCCACGGGCTACCTATTAGGATTTCTATTCCTTTGTTGCAAATGATAGATAGAATGATGTAAGTTCAACTATTAACCCTAAAGTGTAAGTATGAACTAGTGACGAGATTGCAGAATTGAACTTAAACAATGGAAAGCTATAAACACAAGGACAAGGCAAGAATGAAAATGCATACCCGGGGTTAAAATCTGAGTGAAAATGTTCGGGATGAGGGCGCGGGCACCACTGTCCTGATTCTGCCCCTGAAACTGCTCTGGAAACTGCTATTTTGCAACCTGAAAAGCTGTCAAAAATGTTGAAAATGTTGTCTGACAGAGGGACCAGGGCGCCCAGCGCCCCTGTCCTGGTAGGACCAGGGCGCCCCACGTCCCTGTCCTGATCTTCTGCTCCGAAACTTGGTGTGATGTTTGGTCTCCGTCTGCTTCTTTCGAATCTGTAACTTGGAGCGTCGTCCGAATCCCGAAATCTGCACTTATATCTGAAAAGGTGTTTTGGGCGGCTATATAGGGTTTTGCCTTAGTCAAACCCCGGCTTCGGTGATTTCCACCTCCACGAATAGCCAAGTTGTATTGTAAAAGTAATGTGTGTGTAGACCTTGTTTGTGTGCAAGATCCTAAAATGCAAGTAAGCAAACTAGAGCAACCTAGAAAGTAAACCCTAATTGCTTGTAAATGATAATGTAAATGCTCCAAATCAAAATGCAAAGTGATCTAAAGCATGGATACACATGATATAATGAGGCTTATGCAAAGACATGAAAACAACATGAAATCATACCCAACCCCAAGGGAGGGGTACAAGCCAATCTTCAGTCGGTAATCTCCTATTGCTCTTCAATGTCTTCCAAGCCCTAAATGGATGAATGAAATTGATGAATGCTTGATGGATGGATGTTGAATGTTGTTGAAGTCTTCAAAGATCTGCTCTTTCGCTGCATATGAGGTCCTGAAAATCAAAAATCTGATCTTTTCAAATGAAGAAAGAGAGCTCTTATATATGAAACCCTAGGTCTTAATTTCAACTTTTGGCCGACCTAGAGATTGAATCTCCTGCCAATTTCTTGGGGTTAAGCTTTATTTTATGATTGGATCGCGCTCCTAAAATTTCGGGAAAAATGTCTGGGACCGTGTGCACTCTGGGCGCCATGGTCCCAACAACTTTTCGCCAAATTTTCAGGGCCGTCGGATATGATGATTTTAGAGAGAATCCCGAAGTTACAAGTGATTTCAAGATGTTTTGACCCCCGAAATCAAGCCCCCAAGTTCAAAATAGGACCTAATTAGGGTTTTTGATTAAATGATGTATTGGAAGAATAAAATGAAAGGGGCACACTTTAATGAAAGGGCCCAACTTTATGATATGGGAGATGATAAAATAGGACCTTAGACCTAATTAATTTAATTAATTAAGTGCTAAAGGGGAAATGCAATGCAAAATGCAAAATGCGCCAAGGCGGGTGCTAAACTAGGTGTGAAATTGTACCACCCTAGCAAGTGCGTACAATTTACGACGTTACAGTCTGGAATGTCCTGATCCTGATCATCTTGATATTCAAATGCCCTGAAATTTGGCTAAGTCTGGAATGTCCTGATCCTGAAATTTGACTAAGTCTGGAAAACTAAAGAATCCTCCAAAAACTAGATTTTGCAATATAACTCCTGGAGGTCCGAAACCACTCTCAAACATCCTGATAGTATATATGGAATATAACTTAAAGTATAAGAACACTTATACTTAAATGTTATATTCCATAAAATGATCCTGACGGAGAGTCCAAAATATCAAATTTCGCTCCGGACCCTTTCGAAGGGTCCAAAGTGAATTTTGCTCCTGACCCTTCCAAAGGGTCCACAGCGAAAATCCTTATAACCCTTGTTTTTTTTTCTTATTTTGGGTAGGTGTTGGCTTGATGGAGGTTGAATGGGTATGTTTTTTCCTTGAGAGGGAGCTAGAAGCTTTGAAGAATCAAGATTATAGCTCAAAAGGAGAATTTCGCTCTTGACCCTTCCAAAGGGTCCAGAGCAAAATTCAAGAGCAAAATTCCCTATAAACTTCATTTGCTCCCTTGTTTTAGCTTGAAACCTTGCTCCTTAGATGGAAAATGATCTATATTTGCCTCTAGGAGAAAATTGAAGTTTGAAAAATGAACAATCAAGCCCAAATGGTGATTTTCGCTCCTGGCCCTTCCAAAGGGTCTAGAGCGAAAATCAACCTAATACTCATTTTTTGCCTTATTTGACCAAATTTTGATTTGTAAGGCATCTTGAAGGGAAGAGTGGACATGTTTGGACATTGGAAATGTTTGAAAGCTTTGAAAAAATGAAGGATTCTAGCCAAGAAGGTGAATTTCGCTCTTGACCCTTCCAAAGGGTCCAGAGTGAAATTCCTTGCAAGCCTATTTTTTGACCTTGCTTAGACCACAAACCTTGTTTCTTGGGTGAAGAATGATGTTTTGTTACCTTCCAGAGAAGATTGGAGTTGAAAAGATGAAGGATCAAGTCAAGAATGAGATTTTCGCTCCTAACCCTTCCAAAGAGTCCAGAGCAAAATCCTCCAAGACTGTCTTTTATCTCAAGTTTATGCTAAGTGAAGTATGGATCGGAGTAAGTTGAGATTGGAGATGTCCTCAAGAATGACTTTGAGTTGCTAGTAATCAATGAATTGGAAGGAATTAAGCAAAAACAAGAATTTCGCTCCTAACCCTTCCAAAGGGTCCAGAGCGAAATTCTTCAAATCCATCATTTTCTCCTTGGATCAAATCAAACTTTTGGTTTTTATGGTGTGGATGGGAGTGAGAAGGTGTGTCCTTGCCTTTTGAAGTTGATTGAGGTTGAAAGAATGAAGAAATGAGCTCAAAATCATGAAATTCACTCCTGACCCTTCCAAAGGGTCCAGAGCGAATTTTCTCAAAACCACCTTTTTTCCCAATTTTGTGCCAAGCCTAGTGCTGACTAAGGTGAGTTTTGATGGGAGAAGTCCTTAGAAATAACTTTGACTTCTCAATGATTATCAAATGTGAAGGAATTGAGCCTAAAAAGTGATTTTCGCTCCTGACCCTTCCAAAGGGTCCAAAGCGAAAATCTTAAAAACCATCTTTTCTTCCAAAATTTGTGCAAAGTCAAACCTGGACAAGGGTGAGAGAAGTCATTTGGATTGCCTTAGAGTGGATTTTAGTCACCAAGAATGCAAATTTTGAAGCCAAAATGAGAATTTCGCTCCTGACCCTTCCAAAGGGTCCAGAGCGAAATTCCTAGGATCACCCTTGTTTCTTTGCAAGACAAGTTAAAATTTTGATTTTTATGGCCTAGATAGGAGTGAGGCAATGTGTCCTTAGTCTTGGAGGTGAATTCAAGTTGAAATGATGGAGGAGTTAGCCTAAAACAAGATTTTCACTCCTGACCCTTCCAAAGGGTCTAGAGTGAAAATCCTAAATCCCATCATTTTCTCCAAAATTTGTGCCAAGCTAAGCCTAGACCTAGGTAAGATAATCCTTTAAGATTGCCCTTGAATGGATTTTGGCTACCAAAAATGTATATTTTGAGCTAAGACAAGGATTTCGCTCCTGACCCTTCCAAAGGGTCCAGAGCGAAATCCTAGAGAGGTCCTTTCCCTGGCCATGATTTTGAGAGAATTTTTTCTTTTAGGCCTTCAGGGATCAAGCAAATGTTGTCAAGTTGAGAGATAGATCCAATTGAGGGTGTCAAGGGGAGACAAAGTGAAAAGAAAGGAATTGAGTGAGGGAAGACAAGCTAGGAATGAATTTCGCTCCTGACCCTTCCAAAGGGTCCAGAGCGAAATTCTTCAAATCAACTATTTTTCCTTTGTATGTGGCCAAAACTTTGATTCTTAGGGCGTGGTTGAGGATGGAAGGATGTTATTTAGCCTTGCAAGATAGATTGGAATGAAGAAGATGAAGGATCAAGCTTAAAACTTGAATTTTGCTCTTGACCCTTCCAAAGGGTCTAGGGCGAAATTCACAAAATGTCCTTTTTCCTTCAAGATTGAACTAAGCTAAGATGATGATCAAGGCAAATTGGACCTAAAGATGGCCATAGGCATGTGTTTCAATAGGTTTTGAGTCCAAGAGGTAAGGATTTTGAGCTAAAGAGTGGATTTCGCTCCTGACCCTTCCAAAGGGTCCAGAGCGAAATTCCCAAAATCACCTAGTTTGCCCATGAGGAAGGTCAGGTTGTAGATTCCTAGCCTTTGGTGAGGAGAAGGATAGTGTATGCTTGCCTTGGAAGGCATTTTGGAGTAGAGACATGATGGAATTTGTCCAAAAATGCAAAATTCGCTCTTGACCCTTCCAAAGGGTCCAGGGCGAAATCCTTTGAAACTACTATTTTTTCACCTTGTTGGGGCCAGGCAAGGAGCTAATTGTGAGGTAATGTTGAAAGGAGGTCTAAATGAGCCAGGAATGCAAAATTCGCTCCTGACCCTTCCAGAGGGTCTAGGGCGAAATTCTTATAGGGCCTATCCCTGGAAAGAGTCTTGAACTAACTTCATTTTAATATCTTTTGTTGATGATTTAAGGTGTGAAATACTATGTTGAAATGAATTTATTATGTCCTTAATCATCTTTTGATTTGTCTTTGCAGATGAAAGAAGATCAAGCCAAGACAAGGACGACCTTCTCCAGTCCAGCATCAACAAGGACGACCTTCTTCGATCCAATGTCATCAGGGACGACCTCTTCCAGTCCAACATTTGAAGGAAAGGTACACCATCCATCCTACACATCAAAGACAAAGGAGGTTAAAGCAAGGGTTCGTTGAAGAAGCAGACAGTTTCAGAAGAGTTAATTAAAGTTAGCTTCTTAGCATCATCAAATTGAGCATCTACCAAGTTACAAGTGTCAGACAAGGTGGCATCCCAGTCATCACTCCTCTAGTCGGATTGGTCCACCTCAGCGTGTCCAGATTCAATGTACCTGACTCATTGGAGATGGCACAAACTTCGATGTACCTACCCTGGTTATCCATTGGTCGAATATTCCAGAGAAGACATGTGTCCAAATAATGCAATTATTTCATTGGCCAGAATTGAGTTGTTGTAACAAACCCTAATTAGGGTTTTCATTGTAAAATCTCAGTCATTGATCTCAAGTTGATTTGAGCCATTGAATTGTATTGAGGGCACTATATAAGCCTTGGCTCCTCATTTGTAAAGGTTAATAGATAATAGTTAGTCAGTAGTTAGAATAGACAATAGTGAGAAAATAGTTGATAGTCTGTAAATAGGTAGTAGAATAACAAATAGAATAGCAATTAGAGTAAATTAGGAGGACAAGGCAAGAAATTGTTGCCAGTGATTGTAAACAAACTCCATTTTCATTGAAGTTATGGTGAAGTGTATTGTTTCGTTGCAATATGCATGGTCTCTTGTTGGATCTTCATTTTAGATGATAGATAATTAAATTGAATGAAAGAAGTTGTTGAATGCACCTATGTGGAATCTGTCTAGTCCATACCACTAGCCTTTTACTGATTGTAAGTGCGCCCTGCATGGTCAACTGGCATAAAATGAGCTTAATCTTAAGTCGTACACATCTATTGTTCATGCATTATCTTGAATGGTGATCAATGTCTGATGGCGTGCGATTTGAACGTATTGGAAGCATCCCTTAGAAGATCGCACTGAGTTGGTGTCAGATTGTTCAAGCCTGATGGTGAGACTCGGCCCAGTGGGACTCCACCTAGTCATTCACCCATCTTCTCGCATTCTAGGTAGTAGAGTGGACTTCCCGAACCTTGCATCTTTTGCCATTTGTTTGTCTTCCAGTTAGTAAATAGGACTTGTGATTCTAGCAAATCAGATGTTCAAGTCATCAAGTGTAAGTCCCCTTGTGATTCCAACAAAATCACATCATACCACAAAGAGCTTATCCACACGTAGAGATCCTACATAACAGAACCTTGGAGTTACTCTGACTGATCCTTCGGCGAGATCTTCAACAATCGGAAACTTTGTTCAAGAGAGGACAAGGTACGTTTAGGTATTTTATTCTGTGTTTGGTCATCTACAAAAGACATATCAACATTTCCTCAGCTAGTTGTCTAGGTTGTCGCTGATCATCCTAGCCCAATCTATCATTTTTACTCCATTGATTATTTCATTAATGAAATAATACATCCATGGTTCAAATGGAGCTCCCTGAGGGTTTCTCGTTATTCTATTGAGTAGGACAATCATGTCCCGAATGTCTTCCTTAAGTATGCTCGTACTAGGCTCTTATTCTGAAGTTTGGAGGCGCCCTTCCTTGGCTTGTCTAGCCAGGAATGCTTAACTATGGCATCATATTCCTCTAGGTGGTCCTGATACAGACCGTTAGCTTTGTCCTTTGTCATATACACTGTGTTGTGATACTCTGGGATCCTGAAGGCCTCTCTGATAGCCTCATCACTGATGTTCGCTAGTACCCTTCCATCAAGTGCAACAATGTCTTTATTGATGGGGTTGTAATGTTTGGCACATTCGACTACTAGTTCATTGCATTGCATGGTGGGGAGGAAGCCAGCAGCATGCACGATGCCACTCTTCATCATCTTTCGCGCAATGGTGGTAGGCACAAGGTTGTCCAGACCAAACATTTGCTTCTTAAATTCCCTCAGATTGATGTGTCTGAGGTTGGTGTCGCTGATGTTCTTCCATTTTGAAGTCATCCTCGACTCCGGAGGAGCATCTTTATCCACTTGAAATTTCATAATGTCTAGGACTTGTAGACAAACAATGAAATTTTAAGTTAGAAAATAATTTGCAAAGTTTCAAAAATAACGGGGCTGTGAAATGGCTAAGTGTTTGGAAAATTTTCATTTTTATTCCCATACTTGGCCAAAAAAATTGAATTTTCACCTCAAAAACCCTCAATCTTAAGGCTGGCTATGGTTACCACCAAGTGTCAAAACTTTCAAAAAAATTCATACTTAGCCAAAAAAAGATTTTCTTTCTCCAAAATTTTCGAAAAAATCATTTATTAAATTCTAGAAAATATTCAAAAAAAATCCATAAATCTGCATCATGAATTTAGTTTCACCTTCGAATGGGTAGAAGTAGGGCTAGAACTCTCTCAAGAACACTCAGAAAATTCAGAAAAGGTTAAATAATTCTTCCTCAGACTAGTTGCCCTTCTTCAAAAATTAGTGAAACTTTTGTCAAAAAAAAAAAAAGTTATCCAACTTCCAGCAATATCAAAATTTTCTCCAAATGATCTTCAAACTGAAATACTTTACTAAGCTCTCCTTAATAACTTCGAACTTCTTGGTGTAGAAATGAAGTTTATAATGAAGTATTTGTAAACAAGGTTAAATCTTCAATTAGAAACCCTTAAAATCTTCCAACTCATACTTCCTAATTTTAACTTCATGTTTCCAAGAAAATATCTTTCAAAAAAAACTTTCCATTTTGGATTTAAGTTTGAAAATATTCAATAATCTTCCAATATTCTTTTCCAAAAAAAAGTTTCCATTTTGGATTTAAGTTTGAAAATATTCAATAATCTTCCAATATTCTCTTCCAAAAAAGCTTTCCATTTTGGATTTAAGTTTGAAAATATTCAATAATCTTCCAATATTCTCTTCCAAAAAAACTTCCCATTTTGGATTTAAGTTTGAAAATCTTGGAGGATTTTATGACATCACTGGCATCTCATTGATTTTGTTTGACTTTTCATGTGTAGGTGGACTTTTGGAGGCTTACTTTCATCACCTTCAAACTTTGGCGGACTTTTGGAGGTCTTCTTTGGTGTTCTTCATTTGTATGGTGGAGATTTAGAGGTCTCCACATAGGGCTTTAGGCTCATACATCTCAAACATGGCAGACTTTGAGGGGTTTTCAATGTTAACTTTGTACCTTGGGCGGACTTTTGGGGTGACACCAAGGAGGGCGGAGTTTTGAGTTCCCTTCCCTTAGTCTTCCTAACCTATGGCAGACTTTCCTTGGCTCCCCTTGGGCGGAGTTGTGGAGACTTCCCCTTGGGCGGACTTTGGTGAGTCTTCCTACCTTGTTGCTTGCCAAGGCGGACTTTTGGATAACCTCCCATCAAGACTTGGAGGCCTAGGGCAGACTTTGGAGGTGGCTCTTCCTTCATGACTTAGCATCTTGGGCGAAGTTTGTTGACTAGTCCAACATGGGCGGACTTTGGAGGGGGCTTCATGTATAGGGCGGAGTTTAGACTAGCTATCTCACATGGCCTAGGGTGGAGTTTAGAACACATCTCCCTAGGGCGGACTTTAGACAAGGCTCCTATGCACCCCACACACACATGGTGGACTTCTTGCATCCCTTGGGGGGACTTTAGACAAGGTCCCCACCACTTGACATGCTTGGGCGGACTTTAGGCTATACCCCTATGCACCCCACACATACATGGCAGACTTCTAAGACATCTCTATGCAACACGGAGTTTGGTGGCACCCCTTGATGGCATCACACACATGGCGGAGTTTGAATGCATGTCTAGGATGGCGGAGTTTGGAATACATCCCCTAGGGCGGACTTTGGGCTATACCCCTATGCACCCCACACATACATGGCAGACTTCTAAGACATCTCCATGCAAGGCGGAGTTTGGTGGCACCCCTTGATGGCATCACACACATGGCAGACTTTGGAACACATCCCCTAGGGTGGACTTTGGGCTATACCCCTATGCACCTCACACATACATGGCGGACTTCCTCGAAGGCTCCTCTTGGGTGGAGTTTTGGGTGTTGGCCACCAAGGCTTTTCCAAAACATGGCGGACTTTGGAGGGTCCCCAGGCATGGCAGACTTTGATGATAACTCTCACACCTTCTTTCCAAGGCGAAATTTTGCTGAGGCTTCCACATGGCGGACTTTCCACACCTATCATGACATTCAACCTTATCCATTAGCCATACTTAGACGAAATTTGGAAAATTTCAAAATTTCACATTTTAACCAGAATTAACCAGATTAACTTGAAATTTGAAATCCACACCCAGGTGGATCATCTGAAGCAGTATGATCCCTAAAATCTAGGGATTTGGCTTTTTAGGTCAAAACTTGGAATTTTTGGGTCCCAACCAAAGCTGGTCAGTGGTGTAAGTGCAAATCCTATTCCCATCCCGAAAAAGCAAAAAGCACGTATCCCTAAAAAATAGGAAAAGCTTACTAAAAATAGCCATACCAGGGATCGGGTTGAAAATGCCAAAAACAAAACTTCCTAAAAAATAGGAAAAAAGCAAAAAAGAAAACTTTCTAAAAATAGAAAGTTGTCCAAATTCGTCCAAATCAATTGCGATCTTCATCCTTTGGCCTTTCTAGGCACTCTAATGGTGTTCGTATTTCAAAATCACATAATTTGCAAAAACTAACTTTCAATCGTCAGGGCCTGAATTGTTCAAAACTGGACAAAGGCTTGGTGAAACTGAAGCGGAAGGTCATAGGACACTAACAAAACCCTAGAAAGCAGGAAAAGAGAGGGTCCCCATTTGCAATAGGGCGATGTGTGAAAAAGGTCACAACACGTTGGAAGAGATTGGCGATGGTAGCAGAGTAAGAATTGTACGTACCATTTCGAAGGAATTGAAGAGGATCCGAGGTCGGAAGGACACAGAGTGAGGAGCACACCGGAGATAGAGGCGTAGGGGATACGAGAGTGGTTGAGAGTGTCAGGAGGACACTAGAGCACCATAGCCAGAACGTTTTGTTCGGGTCTAGTGCACCGAACCAGGGAGCAGCGCCAACTAGACCTAGCGGACAGAGTGGGTCTCAGATTCCAATAGGACCTAGCAGATAGAGTGGGTCTCAGATTCCAACTGGATCGAGCACTCAAAGTGTGCTACCATAGGGAGTTAGGACAATGTCAAAACAACAGAAATTGCCGAAGTTTACAGGGGATGGAAAGGAGGACCCCATACGTCATTGTAGAACGTGCGAAACAATTTGGTCTGCCAATGGGCAGACAAACCAAGATGAGTGGGTGACCCAATTTCCTACTATGCTATGGGGAGTAGCAATAGATTGGTACTCTGAAGTTGACAAAACCAAGGTCGGTACATGGATTGACCTGAAGATAGTGTTTCGGGCTGAATTCAAATTGCTTCCTAACGATAATGAGATCGTAGCCAAAATTTATAGTACAAAACATAATAGTACATATATGCACGAAATGTAGAGAACTCAGAACTATATATTCATTAATGCCAACATTACAATGTATCTTCATAATAACATAACAACATCAGCATAATCATAATACTCTCCAAAGATTGGGGTACACAGATATATATACATGGGTGTCGACCCGCTGCCGGTGCCAACCGTCAGCAACCGTCGACCAACCACCAACCCCTAAACATTTACTAACAAATACTAATTTTCCCGACAACATCATCCTGGCAAAACAAAGTTTAAATACTAAAAATAAATATTCATTAATTGTTAAACTTGTGATAAAATTTTAATTGTGAGGGGCTGCAAGTTTTGGAAGTATTGGCCATGGAAGTATCACCAACTATGAGCATCCTTCTCATTCCTATCACAAAGAGCCTCAACACTTTGATAATTTGCGTGCACAAAATCTATCAACTCATTTGTAATTAAATCTCGCACATCATCTTCAAGAAAGAGACTAGGAATGTTGCCTTGTACCCTTCAGACACTTCAAAATCTCTATGTGGCAAGCCTTCTTGGCATATCAAGATACTGATTGTTGTATTATTTTGGAGTCAATGCTGAGGCAAAAAGATGTAATTGAGTGGTCATCTTGTTCCACCTTTCTTCAACGTTGCATGCAGTTGTTTGAAGAAAATCTCCTTAGGGTCTTTCTCTTTTGCACTTATGATGCATTTCATCTTCTCAAGCATTGAGTCGATGTCAGAGATCTCCATGGCGGTATGCAATATTTTAAAAGAAAAAAAAACATTGCTGTATAAAAGTTTATGATTGCATACCACTGTAGAAAGTAAGTGTATGAACTTTTAAATGACAGCATAGTGCCATAGAGCTATAAAATGAAAGAGTGCAACTGTTGAATGATTACACACAACTGTAGAATTAAAGTGTAATGACAACATACATTTCTCAGCCTTTTCATCAATGGAAAACTGCCACCACATACAGCTATAGAAAGAAAATTTACACTTGTTGAATCAATGCATGCTACTATGGAATAATATTGTAACCCTGTTGAATGGCAGCAGTTAACTTTCTCATCAATGGGCAATCATATGACTCTACAGTTGTAGGAGAGCAAACAAAGCATAAATGTGTATAATGAACAAAAGCATGGTTGCATACAGTTGTAAAGTGAAATGATGCATACATCAAATGAGAGGATACATGCAGTCACACAGTTTCCCATTGCTGGAAAGGGTAAGAAATGTATGTTGTCACTACATTTTAATTTATGATTTGTAGCCTTCAGGCCCTTTGTATAATGAAAGCATTGAACAATAAAATCAGAAATTTCAGTTTATTATTGCTGCTAATACACACACGCAATGCCATCCCTGTCTCCAAAATGCCATGGAACATAGTTTGAGGGTTGCCTTATTAATTGTGTCTTAACTATTTTTAATGCACTCTCATTGAATACCAGGAATTAAAATGGTTCCCAAATTACAGTTTTGATAATTACCTTTACCATTCCTCCTTGCTCTACAGTTCATTTTTGTGAAAGTTCCGAGTGAAGCTTTTGAATCAAAGTATCCATTTATGTTTTTATCATTCAGGTGCAAAAAGCACAATCTTTACCACAAATATGAGACTTACTCCTCCATCATATCAGTGTACCTGAAACAAGTCAATTTTGGTTCTAATCCTGGTTCTGATTCTCCCTAGGAATGTCTCATGTTCTTCAGAAACATATCACAAACACTGTTGATGATTCTATGATGAACCTATGGTAGACTTAAGTGAAATTTTTTAAAATACTAGTTTAATCTAGTTTAAACTACCACAACCTATTTATAACCTCAACCCATCTTTCACCCCCTCTGCATCTGATCTCCTTTCTTGCCCTTGCATTCTCCAAACCTAACCCAACCATTTCCATACCCAAATCTATTCTATAATTTGTACATAGATGCTTTCAGGACTACTGGTTCTGAGGCTCCCGGAAAGCTAAGCATTTCTCATAGTCGTTCCCACTTATAAATTAAGAGAATTACTAAAGCATTGTGATCAAGTGCTCATTCCAGCAATTTTTTAAATTAGTAAAGACTCAAAAAAGATTTTGGATACCAATGTGGAAAAAAGATCTGTTGGTGATACATATTTGATTGCCTTCCCGTTGACTGTAGCTGGGAAACTAGTTGCCATAACCTAAGACCACCCTACATATCTTATACAAAATATCTGTTAGATGAACTATTTTCGCAAAGGTTGGTAACGACTTTGGATGGGAGCATATAATTCAGAAATCAACATGGACCAACATAATTTAAGAATCCACTCTTCAATATGCCTAACTAGTGTCTGAAACTTTAGAACCAAATCTCTAAAACAGGATAAATCTGGTCACTGATGAGCCAAATGCAAGTAACATCATTTTATGCATAACATAAAGAAAGGCAATAGAAGTAACAAAATAGACAAATTTTTCCTTGCCAAGATATATGGCATTGAAATAGTTAAATACATGGAAGGTATCATTTTTCGTAACAGTTAAATACATGTTAGACAAAATCTTCCCCAGCAACAAGAGTTGCAAGGTATTATTATTAAAAGCAAGATGAATGACATAGGTTAATTGCCTATAAAAAATTGCTAGCAAAGCATGAGATGAAAAGTCCCTTTAATAATATCAAAACAGTTTTCAACAAAAAGTCTATGTTTTGTTGAGAAGCAGCAAAGTTCTTGATTCTCCTCAAATCCCGTATCCTTGCCACCATCAGCCAAAACGAATGATAGCTCTTATGAGAAGAAGAGCTCTGTGCACTGCTTGAGCGTATCTGCAGGACTTGTCACTGCACCACAAAAGTAAATATTGGATACAAATTTAGCAAAACAAAATGAAGAGGAATCAATCAGATTCAAAGCTACCATAGTAAAAAGAAATGTTTTTTAAGATAATAAAGCGAATGCTTGGATGAGGAAAAATAAAATTATATTTGAATCATGGTAGGTAAGCATTGATATGGAAGAATTTAGCAGGAATACAAGGATGCCATAAATCACACTAGGTAAACGTTGATATTTTACCAGGTATACAAGGGTTAGAATGTAGATATATAAGCTTCCTTGATAATACTAAAGGAGTAAACAGCAGTGGAACAATGCATGGTATGGGAAGGTAAAAATATCTGAATAGATAACATGGCTGCCATTCATATTAGGAAAATCTATTAAACAAAAACCTAGGCATATGGCCTCAAATGTATTTTTTCCACATGCAGAAGTGGTCTAACTACAATACTTCGATGAATGTAAAGAAAATCTAAGTTTTCTTAATTTTAATTTTCAATAAAGTAAATCACTTTAAAGCATTGTTACAACATCTGACCAGGCCTAGCTCAAATCCAGTCGGATCCAGATTTTTTGGCCCCACCAGATACATCAGGTTCAATCTAGATTTTGCAATTCGTGTAGAAATTTTATATTTCTTTAATTTTTATATTGGATTTCCCAAAAAGATATCCTCCCCAACAAGGCAAATTTTTCAAAACAGGTAAACATGCTATAAACTTTAAAGTTGCTATAGTTTCCACCATAAGAAACTAACCTGTATGACCCACTGTCTTTTCTGATTCAAAGATTTCGTGGTCATTTCCCCCCTGTTACATCAATGGAAATAATGATTTCAGATGTAAGAGAAAAAAGGAAAGTAGTAATAGTCATAGACATCCCATCTCATAACTAAGATAGATTGCATTCTCATCAACTTATATATTTCTTTTCCATAAAATTGCCGCAACTACTGTTACAGTGCAAGACTTGTTTTTATATGATAAGCATCCAATGTCCCATAGTCTCAAGATCCATACCTTGTAGGTTTTGTCCCCAAAGAAATGGATCTCGTTAAAAGAATTCTCTAAATATCTCAAGCAGTATGTTTTATCCCAGCCCTGAGGAAAAACCTGTAAAGCACATTCCAATCATCTAAGACTTGAAAAATACTGGAGTTTTCAGCAGTAGCATATTGTCATTCTTCCCAATGACACTTTTGAGAATCATACAAGTCCAAGAACTCACATCAAAGCTAATTTGTCCTCCAATGGAATAGGTTAGCTTTAAATGTGCGAATTTGTTACGAAGCACTTCAACCATTTTCATGCGTATGCCATGAATCTGCAAATGGGACAATAATCTCACAAAATAACTTCAAATAATCATGCCCATTGTATTGTGTGCTGGTAAAGAAGTTTAAACCATTATAGTAATACTAAAGCAAGGCTTTTGTATTTCAATATACCTTATCATACTGCTCAAATTCATCTCTTTCTTCTCGACTACAGTTTCTACCAATAGGTGACACATTCAGCATCCCACTTCTGAACTCTATGAAGGTACCCCTAAGAATGTAAGCAGGACAACAACTAAATATACAAGTTCTTAAGCCATGAAATATATTTAAAGATAATGCTCTGATCTCACCTTTTTACAGGGATATCCAAGTCAGCAACGTAATGAAGAGTAAAATTAATGAACTCCTGCAAATATTTCATGCATGGATTTATTATAAAAGAGCCATTTATAAGCCACAAAAAATTAAAATGCATTCACAAGTAATGTTAAACAAACTTTACCTTCAGCTTTTCCTCGCCAAGGAATTCTTTAAAGCTCTGCAGGAATCACATTAAAAAGTCTGCCAGTTACATTAAAAAATAACTAAAAGCCAAAAGTTATGAACACACTGAATTAGTATATATCTAAGTTTAGTGAGATGTGGATATGTATAGTTTCAGTTTCAATTGAGAATTTTTTTTAAAACCTAGAACAGTATATAGAATTCGTTAGGCTTTCATGCATAATAAATGTATATACCAACTACATACAATGAAGCCATGAAAAATAACTGCTATTACAGAGACACAGAATGCATGGGTTGGACTTGGGGGGCATCAATATTTTTAAGAAGCAGTTAGCTATAAGATAAAGGAAAAATACAAATTGCCACCAAATAATCATCATACAAACCTTGCGAACATGTATAACCTAGACCTACACATGCCAATAACAGAGATGGAAAATAATTGTCATAACAGAAGACTGATTGGATCTGGACAGTGTGTATTGATTAAGTGAATGCAGAACAAGACAATTACTATAGTACTTTTGGTTTTAAGCCTTTTTCAGATCCCTGCACTATAGCATTTGAAGGACATGTTCTATGCAGGCTGTAAAGGACCAACTATTTACATTCTACCTGCTGGATACACTTGTAATGAGTTAATGATGAACTCAAGGCACAACTTTGCATGTATATCAAGAATTTAAAAAAAGTAATGATATATATATATATATATAGTGTCCATTTTTTGAAATGATATTTAATAATAAATAATAATAATAATAAAATTAAAATATAAAAGAATAAAAATAAAATATAATATAATTAAAATTTAACTAAGTTTAATGAATGGTCAAAAGGCATGATATAAAGAGTTGCGACTCCCTCAAACATGAGATATAAAATGTAGAAGAGTTCATTTGGAAGGGGATATGGAGGAAGGAAGAAGGAATGAAGCATATAAATCAAGGATTAATGGAAGAAGAAAGGAATGGAAATAAAATAAGGAAATGACTCTTTCAAAGGGTAAAAATTATGAAGGGTTGTGTTGTAACGTTTTCACACATTACCCCATTGCAAATGGGGACCTCCCCACTTTTTGCTTTCTAGCGCAGTTGTTTTAGCTGGTCGTCTAGCTTGGCTGATGTTTTAGTCTTATTAACCTTTTGCTTGTGAGAGATGCAATGTCTTCGATTGTCAGGAAGAGATCAAGTCAGGTCTTCCTCCATGTTAGTTTGAGGTCTTTTTAGCTCTAGATGCTCAAGTGACAAGTGCCAGGTAATGGATAGAGGTCAAGGTGACCATTGGGTGATGTTTCACAGTGCAACTTTCAGGTCGAGCCAAGGTGTGAATCTCAAGTGTGGTGAGTAATCAATTAAGATGAAGTATTTGATGAGGATCAATCAAGGCCCAACTGATGATGAAATCCCTGATGATGAATGAAGATAAGGAGGTCTTGAAATGAATTGAATAAGGATCAGCATCATAGTAAAGGCAAATGGATAGGTTAAGAGTTGAAATTAGCAAAATTGAATAAAGAGGAACACTTCCATTTCATGTTAAATTCCACGGCCTACCTTGAGAAGTTCCACTTCCTCAACCCTCAAGATCCATTGACTTCTTAGCAAAGTGTCCTTATTGCCTCAAAAGTCCGGCCATTTTTGGCAAAGTGTCCCGACAGGCCTAAAACCCTTGCCATACTTTGTTCAAACATGCTAAAATCCATGGCCATCTCTGTTTGTCCTCTCGGGTGAATAACTTAGAACATAAAGCACGTAATGCAGAATGATAACGCCATAGATATCAGACAAGTGTCTGATATCTATGGCGTTATCATTCTGCATTACGTGCTTTATGTTCTAAGTTATTCACCCGAGAGGACAAACATTTGGCGCCGTTGCCTAGACGTACTCGGGAACAGAAGACGCGGATGGCACATGGACACGATGGGCCTACCCATTGGTGAAATAAACCCAAAGGTCGACGACGCACGAACGGAACTTTACACAGGAGAAGACACGACAACGAGAGAATTTTCAATTTTGCTCCAGGTAGCCATCCAGACCTATGTCCGACGAGAGGCGGCGGAGGTGGAAATCCCACCAAGTATCGTGTGGACAGCGCTAGAGGTTAGCCCGGTAGTAAACCAGTTGATGAACCACCTCCCCCAGTTGCTTGCACAGGCATCGCTGGCACAATAGGCTCGCCTGGAGGAGATTGCCCAGGAAGAGCGACGCCAACAGATCCTTCAACAATACGAAGATAACAGCCGACGGGAAGCAGAACGGGATGGCGCCAGGCCAGGAAGGAATTGAACCTTGAATCTTCTATATATTCAAATAAAAGTGTCATTGACACGAGTTGTATTTGAGGAAATGAATTAATAAAGACGTGTTTTGATTTATGTATTGTGAGTTATGGAAATGTGCGACAATTAATGCCCAACCTATTGAATAAAGATAGAAATAAAAAAGCAAAAACGGACGAGTGGGAGGCCACGCAGAGGGCCTTGATTTTGGAGCAGCAAGTAGAACGTAGACGGAGACTGAGGCAACTTGCCGAAGGACGACCTGCCGAAGGGTGGCCCAAGGGGAACCAAGGAGGTGCCACGGAAGGTGCAGAAGCCGACGGAAATTTCTACGCGTCGCCAGAGCATCGTAGGACGTGGAGCCACGAAGAGTTTCTGGAAGAAACAAGGTTACAGCGAAATCTAGTCGAGGAGACTCGAGATTAGTTTAGAAACTTATCCCTTACACCACGGAGTGAAGATCACCAACGAGAACCAGGAGTGGGCGCAGGTGAGAGTGAAGGGGAGGGCAACCATACGGGTGTAGGTGCCACACATGACAGGCAAAACACCGTACCTCCAGTCGCCCACGCAGGACACACCATAGGCGCCACCGAAGGAAGCAGCGCACAGCCACCCCTAGGAAGATGACCCGGGATTGCGAGTAAACGAAAATTGCCAAAGTTCATAGGGGACGGCAAGGAAGACCCCTTACGGCACTGCCGTACATGTGAAACCATTTGGTCCGCCAACGGAGTGACAAACCAAGATGATTGGGTACAACAGTTTCCAACCACGTTACGTGGAGTTGCCATAGATTGGTATTCCGATGTGGACAAGCAAAAAGTGACCATGTGGGCCAATCTACAAAAGGAATTCACGGAGGAGTTTTGGTTGCTCCGTGATGACAATGAAATTGTAACGGAGATATACAGTACCAAACAAGGTACCAAGGAGATAGTATGGGCATACAACAGGAGGCTGAAGGAAATGCTGCGTAAAATGGAAAGCCAACCAGCAAAAGGATTGAAGAAACAATGATTCGTTGAAGGATTGAAATCCTCCCTATGAAAAAAGATGAAAATTGTACCCCCGACGTCATATGACGACGCCTATAATAGGGCGATGGACCTAGAGAGCGAATACAAAACATCAAAGAAGAAGAAAAGTAATAAATATTCATCTAACGATGATGAAGACTCTGATGGGGAAAGTAGCAGCAGTGGCGAATCGAGTAAAAAGGTGCACGCTCTCCAAAAGGACATGGAACGAATGCTGAAAGAATTCAAAGCCATGAAGGGGAGTACAAGTAAGACTGAAGAAAACGACGTGTGGTGTACTGACTATAGGAGTGATGGACACACCAAGGGGTCCTGCCCCAAGAAGGCTTTCTGCGACATTTGTCAGATTGCGGGACATTTGACAAAGGAATGTCCCTACAATATGAAAACCAGGAGCCAACAAGTTCTCTTCACACAAGAGCAACCGACCGTGGGAACTTCACAAACCGCCAACAATAGTGCATCATCGGGCGGATACCGGAACAACCGGCGAGGGGGGAAGACCAATAATAATAATAGGAGCCGAATCCAATATGATGCAAAGGGACGGCCAATGATCCAGTGCCGAGCCTGCAATCAATGGGGCCACTTTGCCAGGGAATGCACCTCAGAAGAAACTCCACAAAAATTATGCAAATGGTGTGGGCCTGGAGACCACGATGATGGAACTTGCCCAAAGTCTGGAATGAACCTGCTCAACATTGACGGGACAGAGGAATGGGTATTGGCAATCACACGGTCATAGGCAAAGAAGGCCACATACCCGGACCCCCGCACGGAGAAGCAGCGGGCGCTGGAGGCGAAGGCTAAAGTAGCGAAGAAAATGTTGGCACAAGGGAACACCCAAGAAGCGGCAAGTACTTTCCGCTCTGAGGCTGAGGCCGTATCTACCGCCCGTTTCCGCTTCGCGGAAGAGTGCCCAATGTCCAAGTGCCTCCAATACACTATCACCCGAATCTTGTCTGGGTCAGTCTTGAGTCCAACCTTACACACTATGTGTCCTAACAGCTTCCCTTGAGGCACCATGAATCCAACTGGCACCACGGCTTCTTGTCCATACATTAGCTGGAAGGGAGTCTGTCCAGTAGTTACCTTATAAGTTGTTCGATATGCCCAAAGTACTGACGGTAGGCGCTCCTCCCAGTCATCCTTCTCCACTCCGCAAGACTTATAAATCACCGACACGATTATTTTATTGGTCGCCTCGGCCTGCCCGTTCGCCTGCGGATAGTAGGGGCTTGATAAGGAGTGGAAGATTTTGAACTCCATTGTTAGCAATCGGATTATATGATTTACAAAATGTCCTCCTCTGTCACTCGTCAGTTGGATTGGAATCCCATACCGTGTAATGATGTGTTCATAGATGAATTTTGCTGTATTGACCGCCGAGTTGTCTGGCAAGGCCCGTGCCTCAACCCACTTGGTCAAGTATTCTGTTGCCACTACAATGTATCTGCACCGTCGGGCTCTACTTGGTTTTAATGGTCCGATGAAATCCAATCCCCATCTCTCAAACAATTCCTGGGCATTCGATGGGTTGAGGGGCATAAAATCCCTCTTCAATGGCCATCCGACCCGTTGGCATGTGTCACAGCTCGTCACCCACTCTCTGGCGTCATTGTGTAGTGTCGGCCACCACAATCCTGCCAACAGGACTTTCCTGGCCATGGTGTCGGGCCCCATGTGTCCCCCTGCGGCCTCTTCATGTGCTTCCCTTAGGACGCCCTGAATTTCCTCTTCTAGGACGCATCGTCGTAGGATCTGGTCGGGTCCCATTTTGTACAAGAGGCCATTAATGAGTTGGAATGTCTTGCTCCTCAGTACCAGTTTCCTTCTTTCTCTTGGTGGCATCTCCCTTGAAAACCGTGATGTCGACAAGTATTCCCCCATGCTTGTGTACCAGGCGGGGAGGACCACGATGCGAAATAAGTGAGCGTCTGGAAAATCTTCATTCACTTCGGTACCAATCCAGTACGAAGAGTCCGTAAAACCTAAAAACCTCGATACGGAAGCAGAGCCAAGGAACATCCTGGTTGGCGACGACTGGAATCTAGTCTTGAAAGCCGCCGCATTTAAAATATTCATGGAATACAAGGATGTATTCGCTTGGACGTATAAGGACCTCAAAGGGGTGCCGCCAGAACTGTGTACACCAAATTTCACTCGTACCTAGGGCCGTACATGTATGGAAGAGGCCGTACAGAATGAATAAAAACTATACGGCGAGAGAAAATGATGAAATTGAATGTATGCTCGAAGCTGGGATTATTTTTAAAGTGCAGACCAGCGAGTGGGTGTCGCCCATAGTGATATCCCTTAAAAAGGAGGCAAACCAGATCCGAATCTACGTGGATTTCAGATGCCTTAACGCGGTCACCATAAAAGACCCGTTTCCAATACCATTTACGGATAACATCTTGGAGGAAGTGGCCGGTCATGAAATTTATTCATTTATGGATGGATTTTCTAGGTATAACCAGATATCCATTGCCAAAGAGGGCAAATTAAAAACCACCTTCATAGTGGAGGATGGCGTGTACGCGTATAATCGAATGCCGTTCGGATTATGCAACGCGCTAGCGACATTTCAACGGATAATCCTTCACATATTTGAAAAGATGTCAGTAGGGAACTTCAGAGTGTTCCTTGACGACTGGTCCATCTACAGTAACCAAGATACACATCTGGCCACACTTGGCGAATGTATGGAGATGCAGGCGAGCCCGCCTAGCACTCAATCCCAAAAAATGCAAATTCATGGTGCCTCAAGGGAAGCTGTTAGGACACATAGTGTGTAAGGCTGGACTCAAGACTGACCCAAACAAGATTCGGGTGATAGTGTATTGGAGGCACTTGGACATTGGGCACTCTTCCGCGAAGCGCAAACGAGCGGTAGATACGGCCTCGGCCTCAGGGGAGCCTGACAGCGGGAGGGATTCCAGTAGCACAGAGGAATCAAAAGCGGAAGAGGAGGATGATAGCAGCAGGGTGATGGAGGAGTGGGTCCTGTTTGCCCCACCCCTGCTACCGATGGGCACGCCGATGCCATCATCTGGAGTGGGCGGCACCTATATTCCAGTCTTCGGACAGAGCCGCACGCTAGTTACACTTGGCCCCCTTCAGCAACGGGTAGCATCACCGAGCCCAACCACGGCGGCACTTACGGAGGACATGGTAGAGTCAGGGATGGAGGAGTCACCACATCAGGTAGTAGTTGCCGAGGAGCAGGGGCTGAGGGAGGTAGTGGATACGGAGCCGCAGGTATGGTTGGACGTTGTGGGGACTGAGGCCGTGGTGACTATTTCGACGTCTTTGTTGGAGGAGCCGATGATAGCGGAACATCCCCCGGTTGTAGAGATGTGTGTCGACCCGTCAATTGTGGCTATGCAGAGCTGGCTCACACAACGATTTCAGATGACATTGGCACAACTGGAGGGAGCTGTTGTATTCTCATTGTGTCGAGAGACTAGAGCAGAGGTAGTCGACTTGGACGACTCATTGGGCGAGGCACATGGACTCATAGTTGGGAACGAGGCAGGGGAGGTCGCCTCTGCTGGGCAAATGCCAGGGGATGGTACACCTTCAGTGGCGGAGGAGGTACCTTCACAGCAGGATGCGGTGGTGTCCGTTCCACCAAAGACTTCATAGCCTTCGGCGTAGACGGGGGAAGATATTGAGACCTATCTAGCTGACATGGCTGACATGGTGACGAGGGGTAGTGTTGACGTGTATTTTGTACACAATCATACACAGAATAAAATACCCAAAGGCATCTTATCCTCTCTTGAATAAAGTCGCTAACTGCTGAAGATATCGCAAGAAGGATCAGTTAGGATGACTCCAATGTTCTTTTTAGTAGGGTCTCTACGTGTGGATAAGCACCATTGGTCGTTGTGATTGCTGTGTCATCAAGGGGCCTTACGTCGCCGAAGATTTTTCTAAACTAAACAAGCTTTTCAAAAAATATCAAAAGGATAGGGTTTGCAAGAGGTCTAATCTAGTCTAACCCTAAGAATGACTCAATGCAGACAAGACTTGGTGAGATTCTACCAACTTCAATATTGCCATAAATTAACAACTCGATTGAAATTGATGTGATCTTCTAAGGTAACAAATGATTTTTCAATACATCAAAGATCAAAGACACTACCACGAAGGTACATATCCAAGATACAATAACGATTGAAGGTTCAAGCGATTCAAGTATCTCCAGTCGACCACGCAAGGCGTTCCTACAATCAGCAAGAAGCTAGTGGTTTGGAAAGCGAATCCTACCAAAGATCAAGTCCAACACTTTGTCCTTCGAACTAACACACTACTTTGATTGAGAATGATTCAAGAAAAATGAACAACCATGAAGATAACCAAGAGAATTGCAACAAAACACCATAACTTCAATATTTTATTGATCTCAAAGCCATCATGTACAACAATTGTTTGAATTCCTTTCTCAAAGCTCAATCTTGCTACAAAAGTAAATTGCTTCTAAACTCTAATTTCTCTAATACATCAATAATTTCTAACTCTCTGATTTTCTAGTTACAAAATGAAATGAAATGAGGGTATAAATAGCATCCTCAATTACAATGAACGGTCCAGATCAAAAAGCAGATCAACGGTCAAGATTATGACACCTAAACCCTAATTAGGGTTTATTACAAATAGCCCCCTTTTTACTGAACAATATTAAATGCATAGCCAAATATTAAATTTGGCACAAAAATCTAGGAGACATAGACCAATGACAATTAAGGTGCCATGTCATCTATAACAACCTTTCATCTAGAATCTTATTCCCTTTCCAATGCTCCTTTTTAGCATATGCAATGAATCTTGATACGATTCCTTCGATCTCAGCAATTGGAATCTCGGGAAGATTCTTCATTCTTTCTTCCAAGTGGATGACCTGATCAAATGCCTTGAGAAGAGCAGTGTCCCATTCAGGTTCGAGTTCCTTAGTCTTTTCAATCAAGAGCATGGTAGCAAACATCTGGTCCTGTTGCTCATCTGTGATAACATTAGCATCCTTGCAAAAGATGACCTTGATTCTATCCTCCAATTCTTGCAAATCCACATCTGTCTCAACTTCGATCCTCCTGCCAAGAATGGTACGTAGTACCTCAAATACTTTGTCCTGGATCGGGTGGATAACCTCCTCAACATGGCTACATCTAGTACTGATGTCCTCAAAGAGAACTTCCTTCATCTGGAGTAAGGTTGACCACTGAAGTAAACTATGAGGTCCTCCATCCATTATCTTTTCCTGTACTAGGACCTTCCTTGATGTTTGTCTGATTACTTGCAAGACAGGAATGATAACCTCTTTGGTATGAGCAAAAGCAGCTACTGTTATCATCAAGTTGTGGATGATCTCAAGAACCTGAATAGCCCTATGAATGGTCTTCATCATCCTTGTTGCAAATTCTACGGCAACTGTATGAGATTTGTCAATCCAAGTGCTCATACGCTGGACCATACTCCTGAATCTCTCTGCCTCACCAATTGATTGAAGGGGAAGTGCCTGTATGGGTGATCTTGCTAGATCCTGACGTCCCAAAGGTTGATTAAGATGGCTGAAATATGTTCTCCATACACCGACCTCTCTCTCAAGCTTTCTATTTTTCTCCATTTCTTCCCTAAGCTTGTCTTTCAATGCCTCAAATGAATCGGTGGCATCGTCCATTGTCTATTCAGCTGTGGATGGACCTAGCTCAAATGTTTCTACATCATATTCCTCTGCAAGGATCTCACCTTCATTGTTATCCACGGCCGGTGTAGCTATCTGCAACTTTCTGGATCCAGTTTCATCTCTAATCATCTTGGACATCTTGGTAGCCTTTCTCTTCTCTGTCACTTCCTGGGAATGTCCAACAAGGCTCTCTAAATCAATCACATTGTCCTCATCCTCGATCACAATCACCTTCGTTAATCTTTCCTTCAACCAATCTGGGATGGCAGATCTTGTCTCTTTAACCTGTATTTCCTTGAGCAATTCTTCTTCTCTGGGAGGAGATGTTACTTCATTATCTTCCCTATCTTCATGCAACTCATTGTCCTGGAGAGATCCACCTGGTGCCTGTCCTTCTTTATCATTCTGTACCATTGACTCCATAGACTCCTCTATCTCAAATGTCCTCTTCTCTTGTCGAGAAGACGTACCGGATGAACGATCTCAGTTGGCCTCTTGCTTCTTTTTGGAAGATTCTCTCTTCTCAGGTCTCTCTTTCCTCTTCGAGCCTCTTGGATGGAGATTGCCTTCACTTGCACTTCGAAGGTTGCCTTCACTTGTATTTCTGGGATTAGGATTGCCTTCACTTACACTGGCTCCACCCTCAGCTGGTCTTTCCTCCAAGGTAAAAGTCATAGCTATGCCTTGCTCTCTCAACTTCTGATGCTGTACATCAACCCATCTGCGAGTACAAGACAAGACTGGAGCCATCAAAGTATCTAGATCCACAACCTCAGACTCATTCCAATCTAACCTCACTGTTTTGCTTTCTCGATCATAGGATGATTGGAGATGTCTGCCACTGTCCTGAGCTTGGTCGGCTACTCTGTAAATCTTGCATTTCCTGATGAAATCCAAAGGCAATCTAGAATGCATCTTTCTTTTCACTTGAAGATCATCTAAGAGATTCATCATAAAATCTTCTATCTGAAACTCATGCTTAAACTTCCTACCGACTGTCTCCTCTATATATCCATGTGGATCAAAGCTTTCCCTCAAAGCAAAGAATGAAAAAGAATACAAAGCTAACTCCTTCTCTGCGTCATCCATGGCTAGAGCATTAGGACATACCTCAACTGAATTGCCTAATATGATAGGTACAGGAACTCCATTCCCATGTCTGTGTCTGAATGCCTTTGCATAAGCTGCCAACTGTCTTGTTACCTCAAGTAACACTATTCTGTCTGTCGGATATCTCGGCAACATGTATGGAGGTGAAGGACATCCATGAACTCTAATATAAGTAAATTTCGGAAATTGGATAAACCAAGCACCGTACCTCTTTACTAGTTCCTGTGCATCCTGAGATAATCTATTGTGAATCCCGCCTTGCAACGTCCTTGTGATGTTCATCGTGAAGGTATCATTAACTAACTTGTAGTTACTTCCTGGTGGATGATGCAAGTGAACATAGGAATCACAAACTCTGACCTCGCCGGGTCCTCTTCCAATCACTCCTCTGTGAGGTAGTCTTGCGTACTCAAAGCTCCTGATCAAGGCATATATGACGTATGAACTCATGTGGAAGGACTTGGTAGCCTTGAGTCTCCTTAACTGTACGTCCAAGCAATGGCTAATCATTCTAGCCCAATGAATTATTCCTTTTCCCTGAACTATCACCTGGATGAAGTAGAACATCCACTTCTCAAAGTAGAAGGCTTGAGGGGCTCCTGTGACTCGGTTGAGCATCGTTATCAAATCTCTGTACTCCTCCTGGAAATCGATCCTATGTGGTGTGTTCGGGATCTTGCTCAGGCGAGGACGACTCTTAAGTAGCCAATTCTTGTTGATGATGCTTAGGCAAGCATCTGGATCATCTTCGTACATGGACCTGGCTCCTTCTATGCTTTTGTAGACCATATCTCTGTGCTCTGGAAGATGGAAAGCCTCACTTATAGCTTCCTCTGAAAGATAAGCTAAAGTGTTTCCTTCCTTGGACACGATCGTTCTGGATTGAGGATCATAATGACGAGCACACTCGATCATCAACTCATGGCACTGGACTGCTGGAGGAAAGCCGGCCGCCTTAATGATGCCACTTTCAATTATCCTCTTGGCGACAGGTGATGGCTTGCCAATATAAGGGACCTCCCGAAACTTCTTCGTGCTGAAGTTGCCCAAGTTGGTATCTCCAATGTTGCTCCACTTAGACATGATCTTGGTCTCCAATTCTTCGTTCTTTTGATCTTCCTTCATGAGAGCTGGACGACTGGTGGATGCTCCCGCCTTCGGGGTCGCCATCGTAACACCTCTCTTAAGAGCTTAACTCTAAAAATGCAAAATAAAGAGATTCGCCTAGGCAAAAATCAAAATTTGAAGCTTTCAACGTGATTCCCTTCGAACGAACATTCCCCTTAGCACTTCGCCACCTTTGGGGTCCTTGACGTGATCTTAGCAAATTCGCCCAACTCCAACCAAACTCGCACTCCCCTTTGATGATGTTCGCACCTTCCTTTGAATGGAAATTCGCACCTTGTAATAGTCCTCTCCAAATCGCATGCAAAGGATGTTCGAATGATGATTTGAAAAATGAAATAAACCACCCTTCCTTTATAGGCGCTCACCCCCTCCATTACCTCTAGGCCGACTTTGTAATTAAAAACAAATTTTAAATAAATTTAAAGGCCGACTTTGTAAAATAAAGTAAATAGAACCCAAGCGCACTAATTTATTTTTATTTAAAATTAATAATTAATTCATTTAATGCCTTCGTTTTTAATTAATTCAATTTTTTAAAGGCAAAAAATAATTAATTAAATGCTCATGCGCAAATTTTAAATGCTAACTTTAATTGGATATTCAAATTTTATCGATTTTTTAGCATTTAATAAAATTCAAAAAATGTGTTAGCGCCAAAATTTGGGAGAGGTAAAATACAAACCATATCGCTCTGGTCCCTGGCTGAGGGACAGGAGCGAATTAGCACTTTAGTCTTGAATCTCTCGCCTTTTACGTTCAAAATTACCTTCTTCACGTTGAAACTGACATCTTCATTGGGAAACTCGAGCTTGATTGATTTAATGTCGTAACTGAATACCCCTTATGATCATTATCGCCCTGGTCCTTGACTGAGGGACAGGAGCGAACTTGCATTTTTAGCTCAAACTTGTGATCTTTTGACGTTCACTTCTTGTTCATCACCTTCCAAATAATATTTCAAACCTTGTATAATCTTGCCTTGACGTGATTTTTGAAGGAAAATGAGTGATTTAATTAATATCGCCCTGGTCCTTGCCTGAGGGACAGGAGCGATTTAGCTTCTTTGCTCAAATTGATCACTCTTTAACGTTTGGTTTCTCGCATATCATCATCTCAAGAACACCTTTGACCTTGTGCAATCCTGCATGTCCTTGGCTAGACGTGATTTTTGAAGGAACTGGCTAGTGTAGTGAATATCGCCCTGGTCCTTGCCTGAAGGACAGGAGCGAACTTTGGTGTCCTGAACTCATCCTTGTTCCTATCAACTCACGTTCGCCTTCACAATGTAGACTGAGGTCCTTTGATCCCTCTTGAACACTTGAAATGTGATTAACATTCAAAACTTAAGCCTTTATAGAGATTTCGCTCTGGTCCCTGACTGAGGGACAGGAGCGAATTTGGGCATATAGTGTAAATCCTTCATCAATTTGACTTGCAATTGTCTTCAAGGCGCAAAATGATGTTCTTTACTTCCTTTCGAACACTTGAAATGTGAGTGGCAACTTAAATTTGGACACATTTGAACATTTCGCTCTAGTCCCTTGGAGAGGGATAGGAGCGAACTTCATTTTCTAGGCTTAATCACACTTTGCCCATGTTTAAAATTATCTTCAACGAACTTGTTGTGCCCCCTTTCACTCATTCTTGGCATGGAATTCATTTCAACTTGGTAAAAAATTGATCTAAGGAAGAAATCGCTCTGGTCCCTGGCTGAGGGACAGGAGCGCCTAGGCAAATATAGGCCTCACTTCGGTGTCTTGCAATCTTCAATTTGTCTTCAACGGGTTCGTTACACCTTCTTTGCTTGCTTCAAACTCAAAACTTACTTGGTCTTCGCCACATTTTGCCTTATAAGGAAATTCGCTCTGGTCCCTGGGAGAGGGACGGGAGCTATCATTAAATTTCGCCCTAGTCCCTGGCTGAGGGACAGGAGCGATTTTGCTTCTAGGTCTAGTTTTCCTCATGTTTGCGCTCTCAAATTATATTCAACTGATAAAATGCACTTCCTTGGTTCTCCTCAAATCGCGAAATTGTTGAAATCTTGCAAGGACAAGGCAATGTTGGATTTTAAGCCTCGGTCCTTCAGTGAGGGACAGGAGCGATTTTTGCTCCTGGCACATTTCCATGTTTGCGAAATTCTTCAAATTATATTCAACCGAAAGAACATGCCTCTCTTTATCTCTTCCAGTCCGAAAATTGTCTTGATCCTGCAAAGACAGTAAAATTTTGAAAAACAAGCTCCGGTCCTTTAGTGAGGGACAGGAGCGATTTTGCTTCTACAGGCCAAAATATCAAGATTTCAAGACTTTAGTCACTTCACAAGGCAAAAACAAGTCATTTCCAATACCCGGAATCAATCATCAAAATTTCCAAAATTTGGTCAAAATCATTCAATCAGACAAAATCAAAATCTCATCATTAACACTTAGGCAAAATTTGGACTAACGTTCAAAATTCCAACTGAAATTAGACCAACTCACTTGACTTCTGGCGAATTCACTTTATTTCCAAAATTGCATCCTACGGGAGGAAGCTCAAAAGCTCTCAAGACTGACTAGACTCTGGCCTGAAAACACTAAAACGAAAAACCCTAAGGCTTGACCCTAGTCCAGACAACTGACATATTAAACCAAAACCCTAAAAAAAAACAAAGAGAAGGGCGAGCAAAAACGAGCAAAAAGAGGGGGTCCCCATTTTTAATGGGGCGATGTGTGAAATGGTCAGAACTGGTAGGCGGGTGGTGGCCGCTGCCCAGACGCAAGCATTGCAGCAGGTGGTGGTGGAGCTAGAGCAGGTCTTACAGTTTATGTGGGTGGGCTGCCCGACAGCCTTTGCTACCTGCTTTGAGTCTCAGGGTTGGCCGACTATTGAGACAGAGGAGATGCTCCAGGCTTGGAGGCTGCATCAGCCCGTTGTGGAGAGTCAGGTGACGGCAATTGTCCGCGAGATCGAGTAGGTCTACCGAGATGCCTATTGTACATTGAGGCGTACACAGCAGGAGTTTGCGATCCGCGAGGTTGCATGAGTAGCATTGGAGATGGAGGTGACTAGTCAGTAGGTCTCATGGGCAGTCGAGAGGGCGCAATTGTTGGCACAGCTAGAGGTGGCCCGCGCAAAGACGGCTGAGACCCAGACAGAGAAGGCCGAGGTAGAGATTCGTCTGGCGGCTGAGCAGAGTGTGAGGAGCCACGTGCAGCAGGAGTTGGATGCCGTCAGTACCGAGAGGAGTATGTTGCAGACTTGGTTGGTCTGCGCGACGGAGGTAGCAAATACAAAAGAGGAGTTGCTGGAAGCCGCACACATGGTGAAGACAACTTTGGAGAAAGTATTAGTGGCAGAGCGGGATGTGACTGTACGCACTCAGCAGGTGTATGAGCTCCACGCCCGCTTGGCGGCCCAGACACCGGCATCTCAGCCTTTTGCTTCAGGGACGCTTCCTCAGCCCCCTCCCTAGTTTTTCTGATATGTATATTGTATAGGTTGCATGATCTCCATTTTTGTTGTAAGTCGCCTGGAGACGACTTTTCTTTTGGGGGGGATGATGTTGGCGGCATTATTGTATATGAAAATACGACTAGTTAATTATGTGTAATTGTTTTGGTTAGTTGGCAACTGAGGGGTGGCAGTTGCGGTGCGACGGTTGGCGCTCGCACCCCCTCGGTAACTTTATATACTTCAGAATGTAACTTGCAACACACAAATTATGAATGGAATAACATCTCTTATACTTGTCTGATATCTATGGCGTTATCATTCTGCATTATGTGCTTTATGTTCTATTATTCACCCGAGAGGACAAACAATCTCCTCTCAATATCCTCATCACACCAAAAAGTTTGGCCATCCATCCTTAGCATTTTGTCTTCACACCCCAAAAAGTTTGGTCTACCTCCAAGGTTGATGAATGGCTTGGCAAAATAAAGGGCAGCAACATGATATCAAGCCAAATAAATGGCTAGTTTGATGAGGGAATGAACATGATTGAGACAATCAGCAATTTAGAGAAGTTAGGAAGGAAACTTCCTTCACCTATCTCAAACCCCGACCATGTCCTTTCTTGCACCCCTCAAATCCCTGGCCACTTTTCATTCACTTCCTTTACCCCTTAAGATTCACGGCCACATCATGTCTCCATACCTCCAAACCCCGGCCATCTCATGTTCTCATCCCTCAAATCCCTGACCACTTTTCATTCACTTCCTTTACCCCTTAAGATCACTGACCACATCATGTCTCCATACCTCCAAAACCCCAACCATCTTACGTTCTCATCCATCCAAAACTGACATTGTTTAAGGAGAAGCACTCTTGGGCAGGGTGGACTGTGTTGTGACCCTTTTCACACATCGGCCCATTGCAAATGGGGACCCTCTCTTTTCCTGCTTTCTAGGGTTTTGGTAGTGTCCTATGACCCTTTTGCTGCAGTTTCACCAAGCCTTGTCCAGTTCAGAGCATTTCAGGCCTTGACAATTGAAAGTTAGTTTTTGCAAGTTATGTGATTCCGAAGTGTGAACACCACCAGAATGCTTAGAAAGGCCAAAGGTCGAAGATCGCAATCGATTTGGATGAATTTGGACAACTTTCTATTTTTAGAAAGTTTGCTTTTTTGTTTTTTCCTATTTTTTAGGAAGTTTCGTTTTTGGCATTTTTAGCCTAATTCCTGGTATGGTATTTTTAGAAAGTTTTTCCTATTTTTTAGGGATGTCTACTTTTTGCTTTTTCGGGATGCAAACCTAGGGTTTACACTTGCACCACTAACCAGCTTCGACCGGAACTCGAAAATTCCAAGTTTTGATATAAAAAGCTAAATCCCTAGATTTTAGGCTTTTTGCTTTTCGGGATGCAAACCTAGGGTTTACACTTGCACCACGGACCAGCTTCGACCAGAACTCGAAAATTCCAAGTTTTGATCTAAAAAGCTAAATCCCTAGATTTTAGGCTTTTTGCTTTTCGGGATGCAAACCTAGGGTTTACACTTGCACCACTACCCTGCTTCGACCAGAACTCGAAAATTCCAAGTTTTGATCTAAAAAAGCTAAATCCCTAGATTTTAGGCTTTTTGCTTATTTGGGATGCAAACCTAGGGTTTACACTTGCACCACCAAACCAAATACGACGAGTAGTTGGGTCCTGGGCCAAGCCTTGGCTGAACTTTGGAAATCTTGATGCCATAATGCTTTTCAAATCCTCCTAGTCATTATCCTATTGCAATAATTCTTGCTAGGAAGAACGCCCATGTTGTGACGATTCCACCCAGAAGGTAATGAGCTACTCCTACAGCACGTCCTTGGACAATACTCAAGGCTCTTGGCTGGGTAGCAGGAGCAACTTTTAATTTATTATGAGCCCAAACAATAGATTCAATAAGTTCTTGCCAATATCCACGGCCACTAAATAGGAACATTAAACTAAAGGCCCAAACGAAATGAGCACCTAAGAATAAAAGGCCATAGGCAGATAATGAAGAACCGTAAGATTGGATTACTTGAGAAGCTTGTGCCCATAGAAAGTCACGAAGCCACCCATTAATTGTAATGGAACTCTGTGCAAAGTTTCCTCCTGTAATATGAGTTACCACTCCTTGATCACTTATACTACCCCAAACGTCAAACTGCATTTTCCAACTAAAATGAAATATTACTACCGAAATTGCATTGTACATCCAAAATAATCCTAGGAAGACATGATCCCAGGCAGATACTTGACATGTTCCTCCTCTACCAGGCCCATTGCAAGGAAAACGAAAACCAAGATTTGCTTTATCGGGTATTAAACGAGAACTGCGAGCAAATAAAACACCTTTCAGTAATATTAATATAGTCACATGGATAGTAAATGCATGAATATGGTGTACTAAAAAATCCGCAGTTCCTAATGGAATAGGTAACAAAGCCACTTTGGCACCTATTGCTACCAAATTGCCACCTCTCCAGGTTAAGCTGGTGCTTGCTGTTGCATCAGGAGCTGTCAAACTAGATGCTAAAGCATGAGTGTTTTGTACCCATTGAGCAAAGATAGGTTGTAATTGTATAGCAGTATCTGAAAACATATCTTTAGGACGTCCTAAAGCACTCATAGTATCATAATGAATATATAGACCAAAACTATGGAAACCTAAGAAAATACATGCCCAGTTGAGGTGTGATACGATTGCATCACGATATCTCAGAACACGGTCTAAAAGATTGTTGTATTGAGAAGTCGGATCATAGTCTCTTACCATAAAAATGGCTGCATGTGCAGCAGCACCAACTATAAGAAATCCACCAATCCACATATGGTGCGTGAACAAAGGCAGTTGGGTACCATAGTCAGTAGCTAGATATGGATAGGGAGGCATAGAATACATATGGTGAGCTACGACAATAGTTAAAGACCCTAACATAGCTAGGTTAAGAGCTAATTGAGCATGCCATGAAGTAGTTAAGATCTCGTAAAGACCTTTATGTCCTTCCCCTATAAATGGACCTTTATGAGCTTCCAAAATATCCTTGAGGTTATGACCAATAACCCAATTGGTTCTATACATATGACCAGCAATTAGAAAAAGAATTGCAATAGCCAAATGGTGGTGTGCAGTATCGGTCAACCACAGAACCCCCGTTACTAGGTTGAGTCCTCCGCGAAAAGTCAAAAAATCTGAATATTCTGACCAATTCAGGGTGAAAAATGGGGTCAATCCCTTAGCGAAACTGGGATAAAGTTGAGCTAAAAGCTCACGATTTAAAATAAACTCATGAGGAAGTGGTATCTCTTTAGGGTCCACTCCAGCATCTAAGAGTTGATTAATAGGTAAAGAAACATGTATTTGGTGTCTTGCCCAAGATAGAGAGCCAAGTCCTAGTAACCCTGCTAAATGGTGGTTCAACATGGATTCTACATCTTGGAACCAAGTCAATTTTGGAGCAGCTTTGTGATAATGGAACCAACCAGCAAAAAGCATTAACGCTGCAAAGATCAATGCACCAATTGCGGTGCAGTAAAGTTGCAATTCACTAGTTATTCCGGATGCTCACCAAATCTTAAAGCTACCGCAAAGGCTATGAACTAAAAAGAAATTTAAAGAAACAAAATGAACCTAAACCTTCGTGTAGTCACTCCCAATCGAGTTGTTTGGGATTCAGAAGTTCAAGAAATAATACTAGCTACTAATAATGGTCAAATGGGTGTATTACCCAACCATACTGCACTTGTAACAGCTTTGGATATAGGAGACATTAAGATACGACTCAATGCTCAGTGGTCCACTATGGCTTTGATGGGTGGTTTTGCCACGATAGACAATAATGAAATCACATTATTGGTAAATAATGTAGAAAGAGGTATTGATATTGATCTTCAAGAGGCTCAGGAAAGTTTTAGACTAGCTGCAGCTGATCGTGCGCGAGCTGAAGGCAAGAGACAAGCAATCGAGGCTGATGTGGCTCTCAAAAGAGCTAGAACACGACTAGAGGCTGCTGATGCTCTTTTGTTCAGATAAAGAAATATTAATTTATGAAATTGGAAGTAAATGGATAACGATCATAAAGAAGTCTTCAATTTGCCTGAGCCAATAACTAGGCACATTTTCACCTATGCCCATACGGTCTGCTATTGCAATTTTTTTCTCATTTTCTTTTTCACCTAAAATGAAGAAATCTATATTTTTTTTCTATATAAAATGAGAATTGCGGAAAGGTCCTTAGGTCAATCGAAATAAGAAATTGGGTTGCGTCATACATACATAACATGATACAATATCACTTGAAAGAAAAGCCTTTTTGACAATAAAGGCTACAAAATGAGTATTTTGTATTACAAAAAATTTTGTAATACAAAAGTGATTCTTTATGTTCGACACCCAGGTTGAGTAGACCTCGTTCTTGTAAGAGCTATTAACCAATCAATCATAGGGAGGGACTTATTTATGTCACCAAAAACAGAGACTAAAGCAAGTGTCAGATTCAAAGCTGGTGTTAAAGATTACAGATTAACTTATTATACTCTGGAATATCAGACCAAAGATACTGATATCTTAGCAGCATTCCGAGTCACTCCTCAACCTGGAGTACCCCCCGAAGAAGTGGGAGCAGTAGTAGCCGCCGAATCTTCCACTGGTACGTGGACGACTGTTTGGACCGATGGACTTACCAGTCTTGATCGTTACAAGGGGCGATGCTATGATATTGAACCCATTCCTGGAGAGGAAAGTCAATTTATTGCCTATGTGGCTTACCCTTTAGATCTTTTTGAAGAAGGTTCCCTTACTAACCTGTTCACTTCTATTGTAGGTAATGTTATTTATATTGTGTGTTTATAATACTATATGAGCTTAATGACTTCTATAGATAGCACTTCGAAGTGTCAACGACCAAAGTGTTATTCCTCTTATGAATAAAAGGAAATCGATGAATAGTGGAAATTATCTTGATCGAATTGTAACTATGTTATTCTATTCCTATTTTCCTTTAGAAGTTCTTTTACAAAAAAAGGATTTCAGGTTTTACTTAAAAAACCTGCCCTTAAAATTAAAGGGGCATATGGAAAAAGTGAATACATTTATAGCGTACGGTGTTTTTACTATGCTTGGCTGTAGCAAAAAAATTTTTCGTTCTAAAGACCAGTAGAGATAATGTAAGGTGATTTAATCAGAATCATTGTCAAATTCATTCATCTAATACTTGGTATTAGACTATTATGTAGGATAAATTGTAAAATTACTACACAATTGGTATTTATTTTAATTATGAGTGGGAGATTTCATCTTCACTTTTTTTATAACAGAATACCTTTTTATTGTCTATTCTCTCTATGTTTGTTCATAACATTAACAATTGTTAGATATTCCATTCTAACTTTGTATGTATTTATTTAAACTCTTTTTTCTGCTCCTAAATAAAAAAATTGAGGTAATTGCCTGACAAAAATATGTATCAATCATTGCTTTTTTTCATCGATCTCTTCCATGCTTACTATAATTAGTTATTTTGGTTTTTTATTAGCTTTGCTTATTTTCACCTCAGTCCTATTCATCGGGTTAAGCAGTATACGACTTATTTGAAATAAAATAAAACCAACAATAGGGATTGAGATTCCGAGTCAATTTGAGGTACTATGTAGATTAGCTATTAATCCTTCCCTATTCTTTTTTAATTAAAAAAAATATGATTGAAGTTTTTTTATCCGAAATTGTGTTAGGTCTAATTCCTATAACTTTGGCTGGATTATTTGTAACTGCATATTTACACAGCTTCAACCGGAACTCGAAAATTCCAAGTTTTGACCTAAAAAAGCTAAATCCCTAGATTTTAGGCTTTTTGCTTTTTCGGGATGCAAACTTAGGGTTTACACTTGTACCACTGACTTGCTTCGACCGCAATCCAAAATTTTCAAGTTTTGACCCAAAAAGCTAAGTTCCTATATTTTAGGGGGTCATGGCACCTTCAAAGGATAATCAGCTCGAAAAATCATCCTGATCCTTAAATGTCCCAAAATTTGGCTAAGTTTGGAATGTCATCCTGATCCTGAAATTTGACTGTCTGGAAAATTGGAGAATCCTCCAAAAACTAGATTTTGCATTATTAGTCCTAGAGGCCCGAAACCACTCTCAAACATCATCCTGACAATATATATGAAATATAACTTAAAGTATAATACCACTTATACTTAAATGTTATATTTCATATATAGTCCGCCCTCTTGAGAGACCTTCAAAGTCCGCCATGGGTTGGGAGGTCATGTGGGAGCATTCTTCAAAGTCCGCCCAAGCATGTGGATAGCACCTCAAAGTCTGCCCAAGGTGGAAAGCGCCTCAAAGTCCGCCCAAGGTGGAGAGCGCCTCAAAGTCCGCCCAAGCATGTGGAGAGCACCTCAAAGTCCGCCCAAGGTGGGAGCACTCTTTAAAGTCTGCCCAAGCATGCCAAGTGATGGAGAAGTCTTGTCCAAAGTCCGCCCAAGAAGAGAGGTCATGTGGGAGCTAACTTCAAAGTCCGCCATGCCTTAGGAGAGTCATGAGGAGGGACCTTCAAAGTCCGCCCCATGCCTTCGTTAAATTTACACCTTGATGGAGGCCATGAAGGAACACTCACCAAAGTCCGCCCAAGAAGAGAGGTCATGTGGGAGCTAACTTCAAAGTCCGCCCCATTCCTTAGTCAAATTTACACCTTGATGGAGACCATGAAGGAGCAAAGGCTAAAGTCCGCCCAAGGTCTTCAAGGCCATGTAGGAGAGACCTCCAAAGTCTGCCAAGGGTAAAGAGAGCCATGAGGAGAGGCCTTCAAAGTCCGCCCCATGCCTTAGCCAAAAAAATTCGCCATGAAGGAGCCTCGTCCAAAGTCCGCCATGCCTTGGGAGACCATGAAGGAGCCTTGTCCAAAGTCCACCATGCCTTGGGAAGCCATGAAGGAGCAATGTCTAAAGTTCGCCCCATGCCTTAGCCAAAATTTCGCCTTGATGGAGCCAAGTCTAAAGTCCACCAAAGGTTAGAGAGCCATGTAGGAGGTGCCACCAAAGTCCGCCATGCCTAAGGGGACTCACCAAAACTCCGCCCATGGTGCTGGTCATCCAAAACTCCGCCCAAGGTGCTGCTGAGTGAATGGCCTTGAAACTCCGCCCTATCCTACCATGTTGGTGGCCAACCCTTCAAAGTCCGCCATGTTTTGGAAAAGGCCATGATGGCCAACACTCTAAAGTCCGCCATGTGTGTGGGGTGCCCAAGGGGTGAAGTACAAAGTCCGCCCATGTTGGAGATATCTTAGAAGTTCGTCTAGGGGGTGTGTTCCAAAGTCCGCCCTATGCCTTAGCTAAAAATTCGCCTTGATTGAGCTTTGCTCAAAGTCCGCCCTCCATGTTGAAGGGACCCTTCAAAACTCCACCCAAGGAAGTAGATGCTAAGTATGATGTTGAAGAGCCTTCTCAAACTCCGCCATGCCTTGGAGAGGTAAGGAAAGTCCGCCCAAGTTTGAGGAAGATGAAGGTAAGCCTCCAAAAGTCCGCCTACACATAAAAGTCAAACAAAATCAACAAAAATACAAGTGATGTCATGAAAATCCTTCAATATTTCGAACTTAAATCCAAAATAGAAAGTTTTCAAAAGGAGAATATTGGAAGATTGATAAGGATTTCGAACTTAAAATCAAAATGGAAAGTTTTTATTTAAGAGAATATTGGAAGATTAATAAATATTTCGAACTTATAGCCAAATTGGAAACTTTTGGAAGATATTTTCTTCGAGTTTGGAAACATGACAACACTTTCCAAAAGAATAAAGTTAAAATTGGAAACATGATTTGGAAGATTTTAAGGGTTTCTGATTGAGGATTTAACTTTATCTACAAATACTTCGTTGTAAACTTCATTTCTACACCAAGAAGTTCGAAAATATTAAGGAGAGCATAGTAAAATACTTTCAGTTTGGAGTTCATCTGGAGAAAGTTTTGGATATTGTTCGAAGTTGGATAAACTTTTTTGACAAAAGTTTCATAGATTTTTGGAGAAAAACAACCAGTATAAGGACGAATTATTGAATCTCTCCTGAATTTTTGAGTATTTTTGAAGGTGAAATTAAATTCATGATGCAGATTTATGTATTTTCTGAGTTTTTCCGGAGTTTGAGAAATGATTTTTAGTGAATTTGTTCGAATTTCTAAGGGAGGAAAATAATTTTTTTTGGCTAAGTATAAGAAATTTTCGGAGTTATAACACTTGGTGTTGGATTGTGATCATAGTTATCTTGAAGGTTGGAGAATTTACATGTGAAAATCCCATTCTCATGGCTAAGTATGAAAATGAAGTGAAATTTTCCAAACACTTAGCCGTTCGCAGCCTCGATTTTCTTTAATCCAAGATAGATTTCTAACTTATTTTCCTTTGGTTTTACAGGTCGCAGGAGGAAATAGAAGCAAGATCATCATAGAGATCGTAGTTGGAGTTTCAAGCCAAACAAAAGATTGAGGACAAGTTCACAGGCAAGGTTCATCCGGGCATGAAGATAGCCAAAATTTGGCTAAGTATGGGAAATGTTTCACAAAGAAAATTCCAATTTCCCCAATTATGATGAAGGCATGTCAGGGTATCGAGAAGAAGGACATGATCATAGCGAATGCTTGAACAGCTTCATCCTATCATTTCATATTTGCAAGGGGTTATCTAGAGCTTTTACCCTCCTCCCACGCAACATAAATTGGCAGCTAAAGGCAGAATCATCACAGAAAACACAAATGGAGTTTCAAGCCAAATTCAAAATTGAAGACCGGACCACAAGCAAGTTTGTCCGAGTATAGAGAGGGCCAAAATTTGGCTAAGTATGAGAAAAATTCTCAGACTTGGTGAAAATATGGAAAAGTTAGATAAACTTCCAACTTCTTGAAGAATTTCATCTCTTGAAGGACTTAAAAAAAAAAAGACAAGCTCCCAAGCAGAATCAAATGGCGACAAGAAGGAATCAAATTTCCACTGTTAGACGATTTCTTGACACAGATTGGAGAATTCAAGAAAGACATCCAACACGTTGAGGTGGCGCCTCGTCATTTTCCAACCAATTAGATTGCTCCAAGTCAACATGTCCAGGTTTGATGAACCTAACTTATCCAGAAGCTTCTAGAAGGGCACACTTCACAATGCAACAACCTTCTATTTTCATTGATGATTCATATTTAGCAAGAAGGACAAGTGTCCCAAATGTAATTGGTCAAGGGTAGTTAGTTTTGGGAAACCCTAATTAGGGTTTATAGGTTTCTTTCAATCTGGGCCCTTGATCACTGTTTGATCTCGGCCGTTCATTTATTCTTGAAAACTATATAAGGCTACATCCTCTCATTTGGAGAGGGTGAGGTTTTTGATGTATTGTTGCTTAAGGTCATTTCGAGATAACATATTGCATGTGCACTGCTTTGTAATCTCTATTATTTGAATGATTTGCATGGTTTCAATTGCCTCAACACTTAGTTAGAATTAATTTAGATTTGCTTTCATTGTTGTTAATTTGAATGAAGGATTTGATAAGTGTCAATTGATGGTGTATTTCCGCTCATACTTTTGGTAAATGGATGATTTCCATTCTACCGTGCAAAGTTAGTCTGAGCGCATCCCCTGTGCATCCCAACATCTCGATCATAAGCACAACCCATTGAAGATTGCAACGGCCTTGTGTAGTTGTCCCTAGTGTGGCGAAGCAAGGTTTGGTTTCTCGAAAGCACCCAGTTGATACTGTCTCCAAAATTCGTAGGATTAGATTAGCCTTTCTAAACCCTATCTGTTTTCTCTTTCTTTTGAAAGTCTAAATCCCAAAAAATTCCCAAAAAAAGAAGAGCCTAAAATTGCTAAATCCATCTAAGTCCAGTAGTTCAAGATACTTGTCAAAAGTAAGTCCCCCTTGAAATTTCAGCATACACTACCCAAGAAGCTATTCCATTAAAGTCGCTTGTTCGCACATATAGACCTTGGAATCAGTAGTGATTTTTCAAGAGAGGATAGAATGCCTTCGGGTATCCTATCCTAATGTTTGGTAGATGATAAAACAGACACCAACAGACTGTAATGTCCCCTTTTTGAAATAGGATTTAATATTAAATAATAATAATTAAATATAATTTTATTAAAATTTAATATTAAGTTTAATGAATGGTCAAAAGGCATGAAATGAAGAGTTGTGACTCCCTCAAACATGAGATATAAAAGGGAGAAGAGTTCATGTGAAAGGGGATGTGGAGGAAGGAAGAAGGAATGGAGCATATGAATCAAGGAAGGGTTAATGGAAGAAGAAAGGAATGGGAAGAAAATAAGGAAGTGACTCTTTCAGAGGGTAGAAATTATGAAGGGTTGTACTCTTCCAAAGGGTGGTAATTGTGAAAGGTTGTGACTCTTTCAAAGGGCAGAAATTATGAAGGGCTGTACACTTTCAAAGGGTGGTAATTGTGAAAGGTTGTGACTCTTGCAAAGGGAAGACATGATGAAGTGGTGTGACTTATCCCTCACATTGGAAGATATAAAGGGAAGAAGGTTTCATTTGAGGTGGAGATCCAAGGGAGATAAAATTCGAAAATAATTTTTTTTTCTCAAAGGCAGCAATGAAGAGTGGTGACTCAATTCTTATAAAAGGTGGTGACTTTTTCACTAATATAATATAAAGGAGAAATCATTCCAAGCATTCAAGGATCACTTATTAATCATCACTCATGAATCCAACAGCAATCATCAATTATCAAATCAAGTAAACGATCAATCAGCAAATCATCACTCTATCAAATCAGTATTCATTCAATCATCATTCACCAATATATCAAACTAGCATTCATGGCATCATCACTCATCAAATCATCAAATCAACAATCACTTAATCATCAATCAACAATACCTCAAATCATACAATCAAAGGGACTCATTCAATCAAATCAATCAATCATTCAACAAAAATCTATCAAGGAATGGAAGTCATCAATTTGCAATAGAAACTGATTGCAGCAAATAATAATATTCAGAAATATAATTGTATTAACCATTTGAGAATACATTTATTATTTCATCAAGATACATTTAATTGGAAATAGTCTAGCCAATTCCTTGAGTAATTATGTCTTGGATTTCTAGAAATGTTTTGCAAATAGGAAGGATGGCCAGCCTTCCAAGTTCATAAGAGTTGAAGGACCAAAACTTCTGCATGCATCTTATCAAGTATGTGACCCCGAGATGGATGGAAAAGGAATCCTGCCATGCTCATGGACCAAGGGGCCAAATGGACCAGAAATACATTCCATTCTCTTGGGTTTGGTAGAGAAGGACGGTCTTCATGTATCTTCCAGCCTTCCAAGTTCATAAGAGTTGAAGGACCCTAAGATGGATGGACCAAAAATCCTGCCATGCTCATGGGTTGGGAAGCCAAATGGACTAGAAATCCTTTACGTGTTCTTGAGCTTGATTGAGGAGGATGGCTAGCTTCCAAGGTGGACTAAGGGATGGAATGGACCATAAATCCTTCCATGCTCCTGCAATACAAGGACGGCCATCTTTGAGATTGTCGTTTGCAAGCATTTCCAATGAGTTCCTAATATTGTGTTGACTACAGGAATATACCTGGAACTAAATATTAGTGATATTAGGGTGTATTTATTTAGATATGAATGATTCTTATATGGATTTAGGTGCTATATGGATATTTTAATACTAAAAGATTTTTAATATCAATTTTTAGTGATTAATCTTGTTTGCAGACCTAAAAACGGGAATTTTTCAAGAAGGGATATTACAACATATTTTGTAATATTTAACAGCAATTGATTCTCTCTATGAAAACCATCAATATATGAAGCTTAATTCACAATACAAAAAAAAACTTTTCATAGATTACGGCTTTGCTAATTTTGGCATGTCTCTTATAGCTTTTTTTTGCTAATTTTCACGATATTGTCATAATTTAGGTGTCCCAACCTCTTGTGCCATAGCCAACTCTCATCTTCTTGCCTCATGTAGCAATTTTCACTTCTGACCTCATTGAGAATGTAGAGATTTCCATCCATTCTGTAGGCATCCATTATTAATTTTCCATCTTTCATAATTTTGCATCCTCTAGAATGAAATGTAAAGGTGTGCCCTTCATCACACATTTGACTCACACTTAATAGATTATGCTTCAGTCCTACATATAAAACATTGTTAGTTTTGGTTCATTCATTGTCTAAACTAAGTGTGTCTTTGCCTTTTATATTTTTGTTGTAGCATTGTCCCCGAACTTTACCATTCCTTCATCTACCTTCTTCAAAGAGAGAAATTTGCTCTTGTTGCCAGTCATGTGAGTTGAGCATCCACTATCAAATACCATTGGTTTCTCTCATCTTGAGCATGTCAGGCAACCTGTACAAGCATGGATCTCTCCTTTGTCTGTTGCTCCTTCTTCTTCCAAACTTTATTTGGTTCATTCTTTTTCTTATCACCAACATCTTCTTTCTTTTCCTGTCTTGGAGGCTCAATACTTTTGCAGAACTTGGCTATGTGCCCAAAATTGTTACATTTATAACATATAATGTTATAATTCATCAGAGGAGCGAATGAGTTGAAGTTCCTTCTTGAAAATCCAAAATCATTCCTTGTACGACTCTACAATCTACTACTTTATGACCATATTGATTGCATGAAAAAAAATATCCATGAAAGGAATAATTGAACCTGGTAGTGTGAGGCTTTCTTTTAGGAAATGACCATTTGAAATCATCCTTGTTGGCTTTTTGAGACTGCGAGGCTTTATCCTCTTTCTTTCTTTCTTCTTTGTTCACCTCCTTGCTTACTTCTTTGTTGGAACTTTTGAGGGCCTCATCATAACTCTTACTATCCAACTGCTTTGTGATTTTTTTCCTAGCACTAACCCTGAACCCCAACCAAATTTTTTCCTGATTAACTGAAAAAATATTTATCTTTTCGTTTGTCAATTTACTTCTGAGCAGATTCTTGCTAATATATGAAGACAGTAGAACAATACAAAGAACAGTCTGAATTGCCTGTATTGCAACTCTTTGAAATGTAGTATTCTATTTTGGCATGAAGATAGGCAACCTATAGTTTGTTGCATTCTAATGATGGCCCAGAAATCCAGCGTGCAAAAAATAATGCCAGAAATTTGTCATAAAGAATCTGAATAACAATAAAAACTAGAGGCAATTTGAGTTCATTTTTGTACATACCAGTAGGGACAGAGCCGTCATTATTGATTTCCTTTGTTTAATAAGCACAAATTCTCTTCTTATAAGCCACTGAAGATTTCTGTTGAAGTTCTACTAATTTGTGTGTCGACTCTCATGTGAACTCAATTCAACTCTATTAATTTGTTACATAATGTGGTTTATCATGAAGATGATGAACAACTTATAGAATGAATAGTTTAATTTTAGTTGTAAAACTCTGTGAGTAGTTATGAGCTAAAGCCTGCAGCAACTAACTCGCCATATTACTTGGCCCCAGGTAATTTTAAAATTACAGCTAGTAATTCTGAATCGTGTGCCAAACTCACAGGTTTAATCGACAAAAACCTGAGATTCAGGGAAAAAATTGTCTGGCATTAAAAGGTGGGTTCTGTGATGATTTTTTCACATTTAGAGGTTTGTTTTTTGTCTACATTTTTCTGCAAGGGTGTTGAATGAAACTTCCAGGGGCATTTAAGTGTTGAGAAAAGCTTATTTGTAAGCTAAGATGCTGAGGCTTTGGTCTGGTTGACTAATAAAATCGCAAGTTTGAGGCTACAGCATGGGTTGCAGGTTGTGGCTGTGTAAAAAAGTAAAATCTTAGGTTGTGGGTCTCAGTCTGTGTCAGTATAATTGTGGGTATGCACATTGCATTCATCACAATGTTTAAAAACTTGAGAAAATAAAATTTAAATCTTTGACCAAGTTTCTCTATATTTAACTTCTCAATACCAATTAGCGTTGCCTATAATTTACATTTCACAGTGTATTGAACTTATTTGGATTTAAATATTAACTATTAAGGAAATCAGTAATATGCTCCATAAATTCAGTCATGCATGTTTTTTAAGAATATTTTTTTATATTTGATAAATTTGCCAAGTTTATCCTTGAGATATTGCCAAGCTCTAAGTTCTTAAAAAAATTGGGTCAGCCAAAGTAATTGATGAATCCAAGTTTTTCAACTATCATCAACATATTCTATATTTTTCAAATTTCCCTTTTTTTAACTTTCCATACCCTGCCATCACCTGAAAAAGAGCCTCCCATCTCTTGCCATCCCAGAAATCAGAAATGCATTCTCATGTTTCCTACCATCCATGTCTCGAAAACACCATGGAACATGGATTGTACGTTATAACTCTCAACTTAAGCTTATTTATATCCAATTTGCAGACTTGAAAAAAGATATCCTTTTTTAACGCATCCTTGTTTTTGGCCCTTCCCATGTATAAGTAATTAACAATTCTAGCACCCAAATACAAGAAGAGGAACCTAAACTATGGGATATTAAGCCCGGTTAGTGTTTCAAAGACACTTTTGTCTTGATGACCTTACAACAAAATAGAGCATTGCAGCATAATTCCCCATCGCAGTCATCTATGTATCTTTACTTTTATTATTGAGAATTTTGGTACAATATTACCAAGAACTGATTGGGTGGCCTACCCATGAAGAATAGAGGATGAAACTAATTTGAGAGTATTAAAAAACAAATACAATTTATGTGAAGCACTACTAAAATTTTGAAAATAAAGCAAAAAAGATTCAGGATACAAATGCTGGGTGTCAGATAAATTCCAAAGACACAAGGAAAGAAAGAAATTATACTAGAAGTAGTTCAATTGACTCAAAAGTACAAGTTACATTACAAGTGGGTGTTAAAAGGAAATCCAGGAGCTAAAAAAATGTAAATAAAACTAAACCAACGGAAGGCCTGACAGTAAGGGGTGAATCCAAAATAGGTAACCAAATATAGGTCACAAAAATAAGTCATGTGAGTAAAAAACAAGTAGTGACATGGATTCACATATGAACAACAGAACTCAATAATGAGATAGCCACCAAAACCGATGTCTGTACACTTTTTGTTAGATGTCAAATATATTTACAAGGATGGGAATAAATGGTAGCTAGATAAGGCTAAGCACATACAAAATTTCTGAGATTTAGGAAACTAAAGAAAACTCGGCTATTCAAGTATATATGCCACTAGTTAGCACTATGGAGACCTGTGTCAAGAGTACATGCAGATATTTACAATGAGGGAGATATTAGAAAGTTATAGATCACTACAAGAAGTGAGAGCCTCATTTCCTCCCTTCTTAGAAGAAATTATCCACAAATTATAAATACAATAAAGAAACCTCCCATAAAAGCTCTAACCGAGATTGACTTTGCTAGAATCAGCATCTTTGTTCACATAGTTGTATCTCATCTACAGCAAGAATGATGTCTTGGTCACTGTAGGAAGGAATATAATTTAATCTGATAGATCAATTCAAATATGTGTTCATTTTAAGGCCTTAGTAGCATTTTGACCAAGCATATCAGTATATATTAGTCTGTTGTAATAAGTGAGATCCATCAAATATTTGCAATGATTTGCATTATGGGGATGATTTTATTACATAGTTACGAATGTCTACTCTGGAAAAGACTAAGAGGATGGTAGTGTGCCTAGCAGGTTCTAATGTCCAAGTGGCAACACATATCCTATGACATGGACCATATTATAATATACAATCTACATAACACAAAGAAGAAAAAATGAGTTGACGTTAATTCTATTATTATTTCACAAATCCATTTGCTGGGAAGAGACTTACCTGATTACCAATCAATTTGCCATCTTTGTAAGCAACAAGACCGTTTTCTGAGAAGACATAATCATAATCTGTAATAACTGCAAGTGGAAAGATCAAAACAATGAGAAAATAAATCATGTTCAGTGGTTCATATTTTAGGAAAAAAAATTACAGAGAAATTAGATTCTAAAATTCATCTCGGTCGACACTGTAACAATGAAGAGTCTTCATCCATTTATGAGTCAAGTGAAAATTCAAAAGTTAAAAACATAAACAGACTATTATGAACAGAATACTCTACATAGCAAACAAGTATAATATCTCTAATAATAACAGTAAATAATTTCTTAATCCTTGACTATATCCACAATGGAAGTTTATCCATTGAAAATCTCATGCATTTAGGTACTGTTGTTTTATTAAGAGTAAAGAATCTGCACCTCCATTTTATGAGCCTTGTTAGATCTGTTTGGAAAAATATCTAATGTTCAAATTCATATTGTGGCTTGTGTTCTTACCAAATGCACATGTAGACTAGGTCATAAGAAACATAGCCTCTTACATTAAATACTTTTGCACCTTGATATATTTCATATTTGAAGATTTTTTCTTCTGGTTGAAGATAAACCAGGGACATACAGAACCACAAAATCCCAAGAATACTTGGTAATCTGCATAACTTTAGTTCATGAGAATTATTAGAATTTATAACTGCTTGACAAAATTCTAGCATTTGTAGACTTTTGTGACTTTAGGTCTTGCCAAAGGTTGTGCATAAGCGGGGTAATGACCTCTTAAATCAAAATAACTGCACCCCCTTCATCTCAAACTATACGATAATAAATTTTCTCTTGTTGAAAGAAGGGAATCATGACATACAGAACTGTAAATTGTCAAGAATAATTCATACTAATATTTTTCCACATGGAGCGAAGTGTGAAATTATTTTTCTTATTTTTCCCTAATCTCATTTTTTCTTCCATTTGAAAGAGATTTGAAAGCAATTAGTGCAAACCACTTTGGCCAAGCTGTTCGGTTATTTTTACTAGGTCTGAGCCACCTACAACTCCTACAGCCACAACCTGCACGCCAAAAAGTATTGCTATTCCACATATTGTAACATAACAAAAACCAGTACACTTAATATTATTTTCTAGAAATGGAAAGAACTTCAGAGAAATATCAATGTTAGTCAATGAATGGAGGCCAGTGCTAGAGAGAGAGCCATTGATGCGATACCTTACGCAAGTTTTGCATGAATTGTAACATCTCTTGAGATATCTCCTGTACAGCAAATAGATAAATGAAGACAAGTTACAAAACATAATAAATTCAAGGCCGATAAATCGCAAACAATCATCACCCAGAATTTCAGCTTTATACATATAGGTACCACATGTGTTCCCAGAGACAAGGCAAGTATTTCAGTAGTCCTCTTTGTGACATCCCTTAATAAATACAAAAGACAAGAAATGGAAAAATAAATTCTATAAGAGCGACAGATTATTTAGATGCATAGGAGTATTTATTACAAAAGAAAAGGTGCAGATAGGAACAACTGCATCAACAGAAAAATAAGAACTAAAAGAATACTTTCCAATGAGAGCTAAATTCCGATGGAAATATTTGTAGGAATTCCCAAATTTGCAGCATTGTAAATTCCCAATGTGGGTTAAACATCTCCAAATTTCCACAATATTTTTTGGCAGAAATCTATATATATGACATAACCAAGATGGTTAAAGCCTTTGCATTATTCATGTATATACTTATATGAATGTTCAAATCAGTAATTGTTGTCAACTGTGTTATGATTAAATTTTTAAACTAAAAATCCACAGCTGTTTTAAATCTTACGAAATTTGAAACTGAAATCAAACAACAATCTGAAGATCCAGATTCAAATCACCCTGGTAACCACTGGGCTTGCTTCTGTTGCAGTGGCATTAATGCCAAGTGAATGTGTTCAGGAAAGTGCATGAGATATGTGCCTACGGCCCAGGCTCTCATTTGTGCCTCAGAGGCTGTGAGACCATTAATCCCTAATTTACCAATCCATAGAAAAAAACAAAGACTGAAGGTAGCACAAATTCTCAAATAAGCATCCTCCAAATTCATACAAGATTTGATTAAATCAATACTTATCCATCAATATCAGGCAGGATAACTACAGTTCTACTAAACACTGTGTTGTTACTCAAATATAATAGCCACCTGTTGTAATTAGCCAGATGCACTTTATGTCTGCACCATGTGAAGAGCACAACAATGGGAAACTCTGCAAGCGTGAGACTTTGCATGGAAATCTAAGTTGCCAGATTCTGCAAAAATTCCCATGGGTCCTGGTTCGGTTCGCACCAAATACTGGTCCGTTACAAATTCTCCCCAAATTCTGTCAGGGTTTGATTTTGGCCCAGGAAATTCTCTCAGAGGAACCCTGGCCGAATTTTGACGTATTTTGGACGAATTTCAGTGCCAGCGGCCGAACGTGGGAAGAATCTGGGTGAAAAGACATTTTTTTAAACTTTTTAAAAGTTTTCTTTTGCCTAATTTAGTCTATTCGACCCTCCAACCCTAAATTCGACCACTAAAAGGTCAAATAGGTAAAACCTATCTCATTTGTTCAGTGATGGCTGATTGTTAATGTTGACATTATTATTTTTGAACATAAACATTGATATGGTGGTGTATTTTGGCATTTTGCTATGTTATTTGCCATTTGGACTAAAAGTCTACAACATTAATATATATGGTGGTGTATTTTGCTATTTATTTGCTGCTGCATATATGTATATATTTTTATTTTTTTATTTCTATATGTTTTTGTACAGACGAACCCAAAGCAAACCCCCAAAAAAATGAACGAATTTGCGAACCCGAATCTCTAACCAGAATCTGAACCAGCAACTTAGATGGAAATCAACAAGAGTTGAATGGAAGGCTCCTTGTAAAATTTTCAATAAATTGTCACTACCATACTTAAAACAAGAGAAAAAGGAGAGATGCAAAAAGAAACCCTATTTTTTAAGGGTGGAGGTGTGATAATCAAGGCCTCTATACTGATTGCTAGAATAAAATAGACATATGAATAATAATCCATAGACAAATAATATATAAACAATTTGAAAGTAACATAAGAATTCATTCATACATAACTCATAAGAGACAGAACAAGCAGAGATCAGCCACGGTTTCTATGCACTTATTCATCAAGATTCAATTCTGCATACAGCAAAATGCTTGGAGTCTGGACACATACAAAGCCTGACATCCTAGACTTCAAAGTAAAGAAGCAAATTGACAAAACTATACATAAAACCAGATTAAAAGCACAAATGTGCAAAATTCCATCTGGAGTCCTAAGTATGTGGTCCCCATTTATACGAACCAACGAGGAAAAGGGGATAAAGAAGGCAAGGATTTTCGGAAAAAAGCATAAATAATAACCCTAACTCACAATAATTCTTACAGAATAAATTGTCAATATTAATTTATCCTTAAAACTTATAATTTTAATAGTTACATACTTTGGATTTAAAGCTTATAACATAATTTTAAAAATATTGAACTTATTCTTGAGTCTCTGTTATAATCTTTCCTTTAATTTGCAGTTATTTCTCTTTGTATAGATATCTGGAAATGTTTCCAATTTCTGACAAGTTAGGGGTTTTTGTCCACCAACTTGACAAAAGAAATTAAGGGATTTCGTCCTTAAATTTCTTCTGTTTGAAGGGTTTCATCCTCGGGTTTGCTAAGTAATTCACAAGGAAAATATATAATTTCTTCTCCCAATTGATGTCTTCTTCCCCTTGATTTATCTTACTTTTGCACCCTTTTTTCTCCAATGGTCATAACCCATTGCATTCCTTTTGACTTTTAGTTAATTATCATTTAATCTTTGTTTGAGGGAAATTGAGGTGTAAGAGTAATTGCCACGTGATAACTATTAACTGAAGATCGGCTGCTAAATTAACTGCCACTTCCTAGCATCTTCTAGCATTTTTTTTATCAGCCTTTATAACATTTCAAGACCTGCAGAAATCAATGGGCACAGAATTTAAAGGCAAGGGCATTACAGTGTCAAACAGTCTCTATTCAATGCACATGGGCATCTCAACTGCCTATCAAGTGCCTCTGAAATTGTTAATTGTCCTTCAACAAGCCAAAGAAATGCTAGTGTGTGCTAAACCAGGAATGATGATTGAGGTCTCAACTGTGTCACCAACAATGCAATTGAATACTCTCTACCATCAAAGTTATTTGGCAAAACCCCAAACGGATCATTGGATAGTTGCAACATAATGGCGCCTGATGAAATATTGCCTTTGGTAGGTAACTGCCCACATGTATCCAGCTTGATTCTAGAATGCAGATTATCATCAATCAAAGGGATAACAGGGAACCCGAATGTTTCTTCCTTTCATCTCCTCCAAGCTTCCACCAACAAATGGAATTGTCATTTTAGACATGTCACTTGAACACTATTGAAACATCGTAGCCAAGGTTATAAAAAAGCTAGGCCCCATCACTAAATAAACTAATCAGTGGGAGGTACAGAGGACAAAAATAGAACCAACTCCCCTCTAACCTCCCACCAACTGCTAGATCTAGAGACAAACAATTGGCAGACCTTGAAACAAAATCATATGCTAGATCATAAAGGAATCCCTTAGATGGTCATATCAAGGAGATCAACAGCGTACGAGAAGCAACAAATCAATGTCAACATACCACCACATGTGCTACCAACATACAAACAACCAAGCTGGAGAAAAAAAGGAAAAAAACACCCAATGGGGAACATGTAGTGAACTTCCACTATAGTTTAGGTGGCTTTTAGGGAACTTTCTAAGTAAATTAACAAACTCACATCCATTGGGCATAGTTTCCCTATCAAAACCACAACATAATGGTGCATATTGAAACATTGCCTTTGGTAGGTAACTGCCCATGTGAATCCAGCTTGATTCTAGAGTTCAGATCACCATCAATCAAAGGGATAGTGAGGAACCCAAAGGTTTCTTCCTTCCATCTCCTCCAAGATTCCTCCAACCAATGGAATTGCCATATTAGACATCACTTGAACACTATTAAAGCATCCTAACGACCGTTACAAAAAAGGTGAGCCCCATTACTAAGTAAGCTAGTCAATGGTAGTTGCAAAGGATAGAAATAGAACCAACTCCCCTCTATCCTCACACCAGCTGCTAGATCTAGAGACAAACAATTGGCAGACCTTGAAACAAAATCATATGTTAGATCATGAAAGAATCCCTTAGATGGTCATATCAAAGAGATCAATAGCGCATAGGAAGCAACAAATCAATGGTCAACATACCAATGCATGTGCTACCAGCATGCAAACAATCAAGCTGCAAAAGAAAAGGCAAAAACCACCCAATGGAGAACATATAGTTAAGTTTCACTATAGTTTTGGTGGCTCCCAGGGAACTTTCTAGGGAAAGTGACAAAGCTCACATCCATTGGGCATTGAGTTCCTAGAAAAATCACAAAATTGCAAAATTGACCATAATAAAAGGGGAAAAACTATAAGGAATCAAGGGAAATTTTGACTTGCCCCCAATTCCTACTCTGAAGGAATCTCCAACATGTTACAAATGGCAAATCTGCATTCCAGCCCAAACAACTCGTATTAAGAAAAATTACGCACTTTGGTCATAGGGTTTCACACTTGAACTTCAAGTTCAAGCAAGGGCTTAATGACGGTATTATCTCTTAGACCAATGGTGTGAGAGATTGGCCTTGGAATATAGATTCATCAGTCTTGTTCTCTTAATACATCTAAGGAAGCTTTGTATAAGAACTTTCCTTCCATTGTCATTGAATAGTGACAAGAGTCCTTGTTGTACCAATTGATTAATGTGTCCATAACATTTGTCACCATCTAAAGTGAAAACAACTAGGCTTTGCAATGCTGGGCAGCTGCACCCTTGGCTTGAACATTTTACTCCAATTGTCATCTTCATCCTATTTGTCTTGGCTACACTCATGAGGACCTCAACCAAGAGTGTGGAAAGTTTTTGTTAGAAGCTCTCATCAATGGCCATCATTGGCATCAAGATTGTGGTGATTCCATCCAACTTAGATTGGGTATCCTAGGCCTAGACATGTGTAACATCCACAAAATTCATTGCATGTTTTAACCCACCACCTGCTTGAGTGATATTCTTTCACTAGCTCCAAGGATGTTGATAGTGTAGCTCTAGTTTTAGCTCCAATTTGATCATTTATCTCCTTTTCCATGTCCCTCAATTCACTAATATATTGATGGAGCTATGTAATAGTGTTATCTTGCTTTAACTTCTTTTGTTGTGCAAATTCCAAGTTGGTTTTGAGGTTACATTTGCTAAATTTCAAACCTTCAATCTATGTCTACAATACTTGCATCCTTTGCTTTTGTTCATCCACTTTCTTTATCTTTTCAATTTGTTTGTCCAACTCACTAACCTTTAGATTAGAAGCAATGGCTCACTCCTCTACATCCTCCTTTCCTACCTCTACAGCCTAGGTTCTCTGATATTTTACTCCCAACTCATCCATCTACTCTTTAATCCTCTTTTGATGTTGGATGACTTGGGAAGTCAAGGATTCCACTTATATTTTCGCTAAGTAATGTCCTTTTGCTTGTCACTCATTTTGGCAATTAGAAAATTAACTTGTGCTTTGAGAGCATCAAACTTGTTTCTTAGAGCAATGTTGACCAACTTAATGATAGAATTTATTTGCTTCTCTACCAGCAATTGGATCTTGAGGGTGGGAGCACTCAACTTTAGCTCTCTTAGTTTTGCCTCTATAGATATGGCCGTAGCCTTTAAGTTATTTTCCTTGTCCTTTTCTTTAGCAACTATTGCCTCAAATAGCTTGCCAACCACCATCTTTTGCATGCTACTAAGCTCCTTTAAAGCATTTGCTTCTATGTTAGCATTATGGAAGCTTCACATGATATATGTGACATTCACCTTAGCCTTATCTAAGGTCTATTCAACTTCCAAGTAATTAGTGGCAACTATGTGTGTGCTTTCTTTCATTAGCTATACTTAATCAACCCATCCTGCTTGCTCCTTTCTAATGTTGATGCCCCACATCTAATAGTTAGTAGGCTGCATTTGTTCCACTAGTTTGATAAACTTAGGGGTGATGCAAGAGAGGAACATAGTTTTGATGCTGAGCATCATATTTGATATGCATCCTATAGTAACCAATTGCTTGGCAGTAATAGCTTTTTCTCTTTTATCCTTTTCATTTGACTCATGCTCTAGTCGTTGCATCACCTATCGATATGTGACAAAGCCCTTGACCCAGATGGGGATGATCAAAAGTTGAAAGGGAGAAATTGGAGTGAAAAATTAGGCTTGAGGGGTAAGATGTTATGGAGGCTTGAGAAAAAATAGGAGTGGACAAGGCTTGGTATTGAGAAGAAGGAAACTAAACCAAATCTAAATCTAGGATGATGTGTCCCTTGAGAAGATCTTATTGGCCTAGTGGGAGAAGATGAGGAGGCGGGAATGTAGAAGAGATCTACTTCCTACTAATACGCTCCTTGGGTCTTTGTCCTTTTACTCATCCCTCCAATCACACTCTTCTCTTTTCTTTTGGAAAAGGCACTCTAGGCACTTAGAGTTGGCTACAAAGTTGATTTCTTACCTCTAGTGGATGTCTAAGTTTGCCTTGTACATTCAATGCAGCTTCTCCATGTTGGTGCGAAAGGGGTATTGTACCTAGTAAGTTCGACACCTAGGTCTTAATCACACATGTTACTTAAGTTTACTTAGGGAACACATAGGATACTTCCCACTTTTAGTGGATAGTTATCATTTTTCCACCTTAAATGGACAATGAGTTATCGTTTTATGTCTCATATCATAAGATTAAGATACTTGCAATCTTATGATATCTTATCCCTTGCCTCGGCCTATATAACCACGGGGTTCCCTTTGTAATAATGATTCATATTGTATATTTGCATTCTTGATAGGAATACGGTTTATTCTTGTCATATTGATCTTCTAATTTCATTGTGCTTCCATTAGGCCTCTAGATCTTAGGTGGTTATCTCCATAGCCAAATCCAACATGGAAAAAAAGCTTGTGGCGTGCCTTTGGTTAATCTTTTTGAGAGATCTTGTATTTTCTTCAAGCATTAAGTATGCTCTTCTCTTGTGTTTCAATGCAAACTTGAGAATCAGAAAGGTGTGATAGAAATATCAAATTATGAGAGGTCCTCTTTGTGGCTTTGTATTGTAGGTCAAAACTGAAGCTTGTTGGTGCAAATCTAAGCTTACCATTGCGTTTAGTGGGTTTGAGAAAGTCAGTTTCAATAGCAATCATGTAACCAATCCACAAGTTTCCAGCCACCCTCCTAGGGTTCATTCAAGCATTCAATAAAGTGAAAAACTAATAATATGATCATAGAAACGGGACTCGCCCAGACTTGCCTAAACTCGGCGAGTCCGAGTCGGAGTCCGAGTCATGCTCGCCGAGTCTCTAGGGCTTGGACTCAGACTCACCGAGTTGGCGAGTTTGGCTCAAACTCACCAAACTCGGCGAGTCCCAAGCCTCAAACTCGGCTACTGGCTGGGTTAGTAAAATGACAAAAAAAATACAATTTAAATTTTTTTTTTTAAATGAATGGTATCGTCTTTGTTCACTACAACCCTCGCCTGAGAATGAGAAAAATTAGGGTTACAACATGCCAGCCAATAGAAAAATAACACCTAACGGCTTTATTAAATGATAAGTTTTTTTGGCCTCGCGGGGCGCTGCCCCTCGACCCCACCTTGTATTGCGACAAGGAGTGTGCAAGGGGCAATGCCCCTTGACCCCACCTTGGGGGCGCTACCCCCAAACCCCCGTCGAAAAATATGAGGGGAAACTGCGTCGATAGAAGTAGGGAAAATTTAAGCTCCGAGTCTGACACTGATTGGATCGACCAGGTAGATATAGATGCTGAGACTGTAGCCATGGCAGAGGAGGAGCGGAGAGCACGAGCACAGACATGAGATTCAGAGGCAGATAGTGACACGGATGTTCCTGATGTTGGTGAGCATGGAATGGTGTCACGGAGAGCGGCTATGGCTGTCGAATCATCCAAGACCTACCTTAGATGCCTTCGCAGGGGGCTGGGGCCGGAGGGTGCAGGCTCCTCCGAGCCATAGGCTTGTAGTTGTATTTACCTTTGGTATTTGTATGAAACATTTGATGATGATCATATGATGACATGGATTTTTTATTCCATGAGTTTTGTAATATTGTATACATTTGACAATATTTATATATCTATGTTTGTTATTTCCTTCAGCTACAATTTGCGTTTGTGTATGTGATTGATGTATACTTGTGTATGTAATCAAATGAGCCAAGTTTGATGATGTTATTGTGTCTTTAAGGTGTATTCAATAAAGGGTGCCTGAAACAAGTTTTAAATATTTAAAAATCTCTAAATTTCTTGAGTTTTTCACTTTCCCGAGTCTAGCCGAGTCTGGAGCCGAGTCTGACGCCGAGTCCCGAGTCCGAGACCGAGTCGGCCTTGCCGAGTCCGAGTCCCGTTTCTTTGCTAATAATACAAAATGGCATTTATTCATTCAATAATGTTGGTTTGGGGCGACTGATCATGCTAGCAATGTATCCTCATCGAGGTTCAAGGTTGGGCCCTAAGCGGGGGTTTGGGGGTGTAGCCCCTGAGAAATTTTTTTTTGCTGTTTTTTTTTAGAAAAAAAAACTGACATTAAAAAAACCCTAAAAAAGTCGACATTGTATGTGTTGTGATGTCTTCACACATCGCCCAATTGCAAATGGGGACCCCCACTTTGTTTTTCTTTCTAGGGCAGTGTTGTGACGTTTTTACACATCGCCCCATTGCAAATGGGGACCCTTGCTTTTTTGCTTTTTAGGGTTTGTCTTTTTAGGTTTTTTAGGGTTTTGTCAGTTAGCCTTTGCATTTTGAGTGTCGCCGAGGGGATCACATGGATAGCAAGTCCAGCTTGAGTGATGTCTTGATCCTGAAATGTGGCTAAGTCCTGATCCTGAAATGTGGCTAAGTCTAAAAGTCCTGATCCTGAAATTTGACTAAGTCTGGAAACTGAAAAACCTCCAAAAACTAGATTTTGCTATATAACTCCTGGAGGTCTGAAACCACTCTCAAACATCCTGAAAGTATATATGGAATATAACTTAAAGTATAAGTTCTTATACTTAAATGTTATATTCCATAAAAATTATCTTGATAGAGAGTTCAAAAAGTCAAATTTCGCTCCTGTCCTTCACTGAGGATCCAGAGCGAAAAGCGCTCTTGTCCCTCTCCAAGGGTCCAAGGCGAATCACTCCTGTCCCTCACCAAGGGACCAAGGTGAAAAGGCCTATTTGAGTCATTCCTGGCTTTGTTTGGTCAAATTGAAACATCAAAGGCATGGTGAAGGACGAAATGAACGTGATAGAGCATCCAGACTTGATCAAAGGCAATGAAATGATGGAGTATTTGTCTAGAAAGGTAAAAGCGCTCTTGTCCCTCACCAAGGGACCAAAGCGATTTTCTTTATATACACACCTTTTAGACCTTTTTTGGACTCGAACTCTTATTCATGGTGTGTAACAAGATGATATCTTCCTTAGCCAGGACATTTCATGGTGAAAAGTGAAGCATTTTGGCCTAGAAGACAAAATTCGCTCTTGTCCCTCACTGAAGGACCGGAGCTTGAAATCCAAATTTGCATTATCATTGCAAGATTTAAGTAATTTTGCGGTTTGAGGAGGCCAAGGGAAGCGATTTCTGTCTGTTGAATATAACTTGAGTGGGCCACAAAGGAGAGAATCAACCCAAAAGACAATAGGCGCTCCTGTCCCTCACCAAGGAACCAGAGCGATTTTCTCACAAGGCAAATTTCTTGCAAGGGTAAGGCAAGTTTCGTGTTTGAAATGAATGAAAGATGGCGTAATTGGTCCATTGAAGATAATCTCGAAGGCTAACAAAGCACAAGAGAGCTTATAATTGCAAAATCGCTCCTGTCCCTCACCAAGGGACCAGGGCGAAAAACCTAAAAGACTACCTCTCCTCCCCAAATTGGGACAAATCCAGACCAAGGCACGAGATTGGAATGATATTTAATGTGCTTCAAGAAGGAATGGAGTTGCAAAGACCACAAAATTCGATGAAAATTGGCTAAATCGCTCCTGTCCCTCACCAAGGGACCAGGGCGAAAATGTCCTAAGGCACTTCCCTTCTAGAGATCAAATAAAATTAAACTCGAAGCTCCAGTTAAAAGTACCATTTAAATGCCTAGATGAAGTTTTGGACGAAAAAAGGAGATATGCAAGGTCTAGATTGAAAAATCGCTCCTGGCCTTCACCAAGGGTCCAGGGTGAAATTGATGATATCCTTCATTTGTTGCATTAATTGAACGTTGACATTCCTTGAAATTCAACAAAATTTGCTAACTTTGGAATATTTGAAAAAAATTAATTAAATTGGCATTTAATAAATTAATTTTGGGCCTCAAAAAATCGAATTTCTATTATAAAGGCATTTAAAATTAATTTTTGTGAAATAAAAAATTAAAAGTTGAGCGCACAAGGCATTATTTTGCCTTTATTTGCTAGGTCAGCCTACTCCTTTTGAGGTTTTATTTAGTATTTCACCTTTTATTTGCTAAGTCGGCCTCATGGTTGTGGAAGGTAAGCGCTCTATATATTGGAGGTGTTTTTTCACAAATGCAAATCATTCATTCATTGTTTCAAATGCGATTTGGAGAAGCAAAGAAGAAGTGCGAAAGCTGGCCTATTTGGAGCGAATTTTCCTCAAGTGTTGAAGACTTAAGGTGGTGGAGTTGATGCTTGTGAAGACTAAAGGAGGCGCATTTTGCTAAAGGGAGTCTTGATCTACATTTTGCCTAGCAAATTCACCTTATTTTTGCATCTTTTTTTAGAATTAATTCCCAAATGGAGATATCAAGATGGCGACTCCCAAGCTCGAAGGATCTACAAGTCGGAAGGCTCTCCTCAAGGAAAATCAAGCCAGATCAAGGACGACCTCCTCCAGTCTAGCATCGACAAGGATGGCCTTCTTTGGACTAACGTCATCAAGGGCGACTTCTCCAATCCAGTATTCCAAGGCGAGGTACATCAATCGTCCTACACATCAAAGACGAAAGAAGTTAGAACAAGGGTTCGTTGAAGAAGCAAATAGTTCCAGATGAATGAATTAAAGCTAGCTTCTCAACAACATCAAGTTTAATATCTACCAAGTTACAAGTGTCAGACGAGGTGGCATCCTAGTCATCACTTCTCCAGTCAGTGTGGTCCACCTCAGCACGTCCAGATTCAATGTACCTAACTCATGGAAGGTGACACATACTTCGATGTACCTACCCCAGCTATTCATTGGTGGAATTTTCCAGAGAGGACATGTGTCCAAGCAATACAATTTTATCATTGGTCAAGCATTAAATGTTATGTAATGGTTGTAACAAACCCTAATTAGGGTTTTCATTGTAAAATCTTGGCCATTGATCTTAAATTGATCTTAGCCATCGAATTGTATTGTGGGCACTATATAAGCCCTGGCATTTCATTTTGTAAAGGCAATATAGAAGCAGATAGATAGAAATAATAGAAAGGAGTTAGTAAATAGAGAGTAGTTAGAAGGTGATTAGAATAGCAATTAGAATAGCGTAGAGAGAGAAGGCAAAGATTGTTGCCAAGATGTTGTTGTAAGAAACTTGTAAAACTTCATTGAAGAAATGGTGAAATTTATGGGTCTTCGACAATTTGCATGGTCTTTATACTTCTCATATTTGATTTCATGTTATTAGATGAGTGGAAGAAATGTGCTTGATTGATGGTGAAATTCGCATATCCATACTACTAGCAGTTTGTTGATTGCAGACTTGCCTTGTGTAGTCAACTGGAATCATTCAGCTTAAGCTTAACTTCAATTGTCGTTTCTTCATTGATATGCATCAACTTGATGGTGTCTACGCTTGCAGTGATGATTTGAACATCATAAAGCTTTCCTTCGAAGATCGCACTAGCCTTGTGGAGATGGTCCTGCGATGTCAAAACAAGACTTAGTTAGAATTTCATCAAAGATCATTCATTGTTCCTACATTCTTAGTATTAGGATTAGATCCTCTCCTCGCCCTCGTCTTTTTTTTCCTTTTTCCAAATCAAAGCTAGCAAGAGCCTGCGTTCCAGCAATATTCAAAGCAGATCAAACGTTCAATCATCAAATGTAAGTCCCCTTGTGATTCCAGCAAATCACATCATACCACAAAGAGCTTATCCACACGTAGAGATCCTACAACGAAGAACCTTGGAGTCATCCTGATTGATCCTTTTTCGAAATATCTTCAGCAATCAGAGGCTTTATTCAAGAGAGGATAAGGTACCCTTGGGTATTTTATTCTGTGTTTGATAGTGTACAAAATACACGTCAACAGGCAGTACTTAGAGTCTTTTGCTATTAGCCTTTGCATTGGAGAGGTATAGCTATTCAAGAGGCCAGGAGTTAGGAGGATAGCCCGTCTTGTGAGAGGTGAAATGAAGTGGTGGATGAATGGAGGAGTCTCTTAGATTGAGTCTAGTAAGCAATGCAGTGTTTCCTTAGACCCAATTATACTTCAATGAGAGGTGAGATTCGGGAGCAAAATTTGACTAAGTATGCTAAAATTTCCTTTGTTCCAGTCTCGAAGCGAATTTTGCTTCCATTGCCCTCTTTCAGGAGCGAAACCCTTCGTTGGGCCTTTCAAGTCACTAAATTTACCTTTAATCATCATGAGATGTCTTGTTTTGAGTAAGGAATGCAATGCAAGATCAATAACCCTGAATTTGGTTAAGTACGGAGGCAACTTCCTTTGCTCCCTACTTGGATTGAAATCCTCTTCCATTGCCCTTACCTTGGAGCGATGTAGATTTCCTGAGCATATTGGGGGAGATGAGTAAGTTTTAAAGCCTCTAGCATCATTTTGATCATAGAAGAAGCCAAGAGCATCATCATTTTGGTTAAGGAATGGAAGGGAGAAGACAAATTACGGTCACTTCCATTGCCCCTCTCTAGGAGCGAAAAAAACTTCCATTGCTCTCCTTTGAGAGAGAATTTCGCTTCCATTGCCTTTAGTTGAGGGTGAAATCATATTCAAAGCAAGCATTGAGGGCTTTTGATAACCTTTTGTGCATGAAAGCTAAACCCTAGGGTGCAAGTTAGTAAGACCGGGCTAGAAGGTAAGTTTAAAGTCACTTCCATTGCTCAAGATTGAGGGTGAAAATCATGTCCATTTCTCCCTAGTTGGAGCGAAATCCACTTCCTTTGCCCTTGGTTTAGTGCGAATTTTCTTCTAGAGCCCTACATGAGCATAATGCAATGCACTTGAGTTGGTAGACTGAAGGTTGATGAGTAAAAAGGAGTTAAGCTTCAACTTGAAGTCATTTCCATTGCTCCTCCTTTGGAGTGAATTCTACTTCCATTTCTCCTCATTGGGAGCGAAATTGCCTTCCTTTGCCTGAATTTGAGAGCAAAGTTGATCTAGAGCCTAACTTAAGATTGAATTGATGCCTCCTTCACTTGCATAGATAGCAAAACACCCAAGCTTGAGTCAATGAAGGGCAAAATTTGATCAAGTGTGAGAGAATTTCCATTGCTCCTCTCGAGGAGCAAAATGTTCTTCCATTGCTCCTCATTGGAAGTGAAATTCACTTCTATTGCCTCAATCTTAGAGGGAAATCATCTTCAAGACATCTGTGAAGGGAATTTGACAACTCTTGCATATGAGGACTTAAATTCAAGAGATAAGTTGATGCCTCAATCTTAGAGAGAAATCATCTTCAAGACATTTGTGAAGGAAATTTGACAACTCTTGCATATGAGGACTTAAATTCAAGAGGTGAGTTGATGAATGAAGAACAAGAATTTGGCTAAGTATCAAAAAAATTCCTTTGCTCCCCTCTAGGAGCAAATTCTTGTTCCATTGCCTCTCTTTGACAACGAAAAACTCTTCCTTTGCTCTTAAATAGGAGCGAAGTTGATTTCAAAGCTCTTCTTGAGGTTATTTGACCAATTTTCACCCATGGATGATTGGAACCTAGAATTTGAGTTGATGGATTGGAGATATTGAATGAAATTTTGACTAAATGGTTACCTCCATTTCCCTTGGAGTGGAGCGAAATTGCCTTCCATTGCCCTTCTTTGAGAGAGAAAATCATCCCAAGGCAATTTTGATGACAATTTCAAGTATTTGACATGGAAGAGATGGCGATTTTGAGACATGAGAGGTGGAAATCTAGCTTAATGATTGAAATTGATGAACTTCCATTGCCTTGATGTTGAAGCAAAAATCACTTCCTTTGCCACTTTGGAGGAGCAGATTTCCCTTTTGCTCATTGAAAGAGATGAATATGCCAAATTTTGCTGTGTTGGAAAACTTCCATTGCTCCCTGATTGGAGCGAATAAAACTTCCTTTGCTCCTCATTAGGAGTGAACTTGATTTCCATTGCTCTCACATTGAAGCAACTTCCATTGCCTATCCTTAGGAGCGAACTTCCCTTTGAATGCACTCATCAAACCTGCAACACATAAAAAATCAGAGATCATATTAAATTAAGAGCATATAAAGGTTATATATCATGCGTGTTTGATACCCATTTGTTCATTTTGCAGAAAGTAAAGAAAGAAATCAAAGGGACCGGGTTGGAGGAAGATCGGAACAAGTATCCCAAGGAGGAAATTTTAACATCAAGGTCAAGATACAAGGCAAGCATGACTTCAAGAGGAAGGATTTCACTAGCAAGCACAATGATATCAAGGAAGGTGACTATACAAGAAGCATTCACTTATACAAGAACATGATCCACACATCCAAAGATGTGAATGAAAGAATCAACAACATGAAGGGAATCACAAAGAAAGATTTTCAAAGGAGTGAAGAAGCAGTTATGACATCAAGAGTTCATTCCAAGGTAATATCAAGATTCAAAACTGAGAGGAAGCCAACATCTACACCTTGCACCTTCATGACGTTCAGCATTGAGATATTCAAGAAGATAGTTTCAAAAGAGTTAATCAAAGTTAGAAGACACACCTCGATCATCATCGCCCCAACCTTTGAGCAAGTGAATAATATTGAGTATCAAGAGATATTGCTCAACATTTCTTCATGATGATCTACAAGTGCAGTTTGAGGTGGCATCCCAGTCACTGCTTCACCAATCAGAGGGTTCCACATCAACATGTCCAGATGCAATGCACTTGAATCGTCCATGATGGCACAAACTCCAATGTACCTACCCCCGTTTTCTATTGGTTCACATTTGGCATTGAACCTAAATGTAATTTTCTCATTGGCTAGAGGGAGTTGCTTTAAAAAAACCTAATTAGGGATTCATTGTAAAATCTTGGCCATTGATTTCTAATCGATCTGAGCCTTTGAATTGTAATGAGCTCTTTATATAAAGCTCAAGCTCTCCATTTGTAAAGCTGAATAGAATAGAATAGAGAAGAGTTAATAGTTAAGAGTCAATAGTGAATAGTTGATAGATATTAGATAGCAAGCAATTAGAATAGATTAGGAGGAGGAATTGTTGTTAAGAAGTGTAAATGCAGATACTCTTTTCATTGAAGTTATGGGGAAACGTGTTATTTCAACAAGTCCCATGGTTTCTACTTCTCATTTACTTTCATGTTGATTAGATTGAATGGAGGAAGTTGTTGAGTGCATTTGCGTGGAATCCATTTAGTCCATACCACTAGCCTCTTGCTGATTGTAAGTGAGCCCTGTGTGGTCAATTGGAATGATACGAACTTAATTTCAAATTGTTATATGTCCATTGTTTACGCATTAACTTGAATGGGAATCAATGTTTGATGGTAATAATTTGAATATCTTTGAATTATCCTTAGAAGATTGCACTGAGTTTGTGTCAAATCGTTCAATTTGATGGTAAGACCTTGCCCAGTAGGATTCCATCAAATCATTCACCCTTCTCTTACATTCTTAGGAATAGTGTAGTCTCCCTAAACCCTATGCCTTTTGCTCTTTTTTTTATTCTCCAAGCAAGTAGATAAAACCTAAGTTCCAACAATTCAAGCATTCATGTACAATGTAAGACCCCTTGAAGAAACAACAATCACAACAACCAACTATGCTTATCCACACATCGTGATCCGACATTAGGAACCTTGAAGTTATCTCGAGTGATCCTTATGCGAATCTTCAGCATTTGAGAGACTTTGTTCAAGAGAGGATAAGATACTTTTGGGTATTTTATTTTGTGTTTGCATGTGCCTAAAAAACACATCAACAGTATGTTGCCCTAAAAATTGTATGTTATAAGTGGCTGGAATGTAAAAGGCATTGTAATGGTGTTGTACTGTTTTATTGGATAATAAGAAAATGTTGGATGGCTGTGTTCTGTGGATGCAACCCATCTTGGGTGAATCACGTTAAATCTCTGAGTTATTTGTGTTGTGTATGATTCTTCATCTTTGTGTATTCAAATCTGCATATAATTGTTAATTTGTATTTGCTCCGGATCTGCCTAAACCCTAACAAATAAAGTGAAAAACTAATAAATACACCCTGAGTTGGCCTAGTGGTGGAGAACTTGTGCTCTTGTAAGAGAGGTCATAGGTTCAAATCCCATGGGGGGTAAGGTATGTATGCCTTGTTTCTAGCACAGTTAACTGCCTCCTGCAAGGAGTATGGGGTAGTCCCATATTGCTATAAGCCATCTATAGACCCATATACAGACCGCCCAGCATCGTAGACTATAAAGGAATCTTTCTTTATTTCTTTCTTTCATTCAAAGAAATCTATTAAGTATTACAAAGTTACACAACTTATCTCAATTAATAGGCATTCCAAGATAGTGAAAAAAATTCAGATTGATATTTCTCAATAAGATTCATTTATTCAGTCAAGGAAGTGAATTCTGCACTATGAGAAAATCATTTATGTGCAGATGAATGAACAAATCAAGCTGGCATTCACCTACCATTGAAACTGGTCAGCATAAAGTTTAAAAGAGTTGAATTATACCATGTACATGCCATTTCATTACCAATGATTTATGTCAAAGTGATTTTTGAATCATAAATAAGAAAAATAAAAGACAAGAAACAGAATACCTTTCTTGCAAGAGTAAGGGTGCCATCAACATCAAACAAAGCAATCACACCTGGCTTTCTCTCTGCCATCTTATTCAAGCAGTAAATTGTACCTGCAAAAGTTAGAATGTAAGTAAACATCTAGAGGAAACTTGAGGTGCAAAATAAAAAAGCCTGGTGACATTCTTGTAAAGTTTATCCACGATTTTCAGAAAAATTAGGTGCCAAATACAAGTCACAGATTCAGAAAACTTTATTCTGCATAAATACTATAGAAATCTGGATTGATTTGAATGTAAGGATATCAAATTTGTAATCTAGATATCACTACGTAGACAATACATGCAGTCCAGGAGGAAGGTTTTTCTGCAACTGTATAGAGCAAACAAAGGTCTTGAAAACCATGTGAAAACCTTGGAAGCATGGCTTACATGGTAAGCTGTGGGAGATTTAAAAACTGGACTAGATATGCAAAAGGTGACAGTGCTCTCAAAATTCTCATTTTCTCATATATGCTTGAGACTCTGGCGCATGAAAAAAATTTACATCCATATTCTCTATCTCAGAACCTTTTGTAAGCCAATAAAATCCTTTATAAGTTTACCACCTTGAATTTTCCCAGAACAAGTCAACCATGACTTTTTTCAGAATTCTTATATCAACCCCAAAAAATCATTTTTAGATCCATAATAAAGTAAGTTTACTTTAACTGTTAGAATTGCCATTATATACTTTAAACTCCAGAGGTAATTCAGAGAATCAGACTGCACACAGACCATATGTCTCTTGCTTTTTAAAAACTATGGGCAATTGGACTTAGGAGTTAGATGATATGGACCTTACCAATACACAATGAACATACAAGATGCCCTTGAAAACATCAAATGCTCTAAAATATAGTGATGATGAAGGAAAATCTCACGGTTTTCTTTCTCTAGATCCAATTATATCTGCCTGTTTTCTTTCAAATACAAAACCATTGGTGGAGGAGATTACCAAATAGGTTTCTTCATCAAAAGATTGAAATAAGGAACCTAATAGCTAGCTAATCATTACAGAAATAAACAAAAACAGCCCTTTATGGACTTCTCTAGCTCAGCGATTGCATGTAAGTTGGATAAGAGCTCAACAGAACAATATTTCTGAGATACTTGTATTCTCAACCTGAACTCATCTTACAAAAGAAGTAATCTGATATTAGTGCCTTAAATTGTGATCTTAGTTCCTTCAAGCTGGTATAGTTCAAAAAATATGAATTGAATGGCAGTGGCTTGATGGTGAAAACTTCATAGCAGCACTACTTCATGACTTTATGACTAAGAGGTGTTGAAAATAAATAGCCACATCAGATTATACTTGATTAAATTTTAATGTTGCCTAGTGGCAATTAAAATTTAATAACTTAAAGCGATTACAATAATATAACTTGTAATCATATGAGACTCGTCCTATTTGGGTGTAACGTGCTAAGGCAACATGTAACTTGTGATGATATGATAGGTCAAGACCTATTCATGTAACTTGTAAACAGAATTCAAATTTATTGTATTTTGGCGCCAAGTTTATTATAGCCGACTAAGGCAAATAAGTTACTTGTATCTCCTATATAAACAAGGCGATGTAGTCCATTCTACACACCAATTATGCATTCATCCAATTCAGCGATATGATCTGCAAGCAATTCAAGACACAACGAATATACATTGAGGGCCTGCCTTTATACTCTGGGGTCAGCGAACTCACCTTGAAGAATAGCGAATTCACTCTAGCTGTGTGAATCCAGTCAAGGGTGGTGATTATCATCAGATTGAAGGACAAGTCAAATTGTGATCAGAATTCAAGATTCAGATAAGTTAGTTTGTTCATGCCCTAAGTGGGCAAATTTGTACTTGGCTATCCCTTGACATTAATATAATCTGATCTGAATCTTGTTGCTGGCTTTTTCCTCCAAGAGGAAGGTTTTCCTAGGGTACTGCTGTGTTGTTCTTGTGTTGTTTTTTGTACTGTTATGTGTTGCATTTCCAGTTTCAGTTATTTACCTTCTGTCTGATCACTAAAATTAACATGAGGACCATCATGAAGAAAGATGAAAATCCTTTGGATATATGGAAAAAGGAATATCAACATCACTGGTTTCAGCATTTAGATTAGCTTTCTAGATATGTTCTTAAAATCCATGGATTCAGGATGTTCAAACAAATGGAAAATTGTGAGTTTTTATGAACAACTTACAACAGGAAACAGATTGATAGACAGAACTGAGAATACGATGGGAGGGCAGAGTATGCCCTACAAGCCATGTTGGTGAAGTGGAGGATGAACAGAAAAAGTGTTTAAGTATATAGACTATAGATGAGGCCAAAGTTTGAGGATAAAGCAGATCATGTCGCTTACACAGATATGGAGCAATAAATTGTCATCAATCATAAATGTCCAGTGAAATCAAAAGACATGACACTATCATTTGTCAAGTGTTTCTCATCTTAAAGGTGGATTGTGGAGTACAACCGAAACATCAATGTAAAATTTAACAAATTTATTTTCAGAAACTCTTCTACTAAATATATCAAAGTTCCCTATGCTAGACCAATGCCTTTTCCTTTGTTGACATACATTAACTAGCACAACGCCTCTTCCCTTCTTTACATAAACGAAACTATGACTCCGATTGGAAGATCCCAATCCAATTCAGAGATCAAAAGACATCCCTTACTAGTAAAGACATATTTGCCTACAACAAGGTCAAAACACATCAGGGATCCAAATGCCTTATTTGATCTAGCCAAAACTACAGCTCCTGAGAACAATGCCAAAGTGATGACACATTACAACTCCTGAAAATAACTAATACTTGGAATCCAAAAATCAAAGCAAGCTACAAATTATTTCATTATAATTGGTTTCTTCTAAGAATAAAGCTTTAATTTTCATTTCAGTTGAGATCTAAGTGAAATTCAGATCCAGAAAGAAATTGGTTTGGAGTAGAAAAAAAAAAGGATAGTACTTACTTCAATAAGCTGAAGGTACCGCAACCAGAATGGGAATCACCGGAGCATCTTCCCCTCAGCCTCCGCGGTGGATATTAGTAGCAGATTGTTAATTATTTCCTTGAAAAGCACGCTGTTGTCACTCATTCGACACATGGAAGTTGCAAAAATTTTATTGTCAGAAATATTGTACCGCACGTTGTACGATATTCTGAGGTATATGGAATGAACTCCAAACTCTTTGGATTGAAGCTGCGCCTTTCAAATTCCTATACGTAGCTCGCAAGCAAGGCAGCGAATTCCCAAAAAGGTACCATTCATGCTTCTATCTATTTTCTTTCCACAAGATTCATGCGATTACATTCTTACGAAAATATAATTGTTTTATTCTTTTTATTTTATCTATTTTCCTTCCACAAGATTCATGCAATTACATAATTGTTCTATTCTTTTTATTTTATCTATTTTCCTTCCACAAGATTCATGCAATTACATTTTTCTTTATCTTTTTATTTTATTTTCTTATAAATACAATTCTCTCTCTATCTTTTATATATTTACGCCGAAGGCGTCTCTTATTTGAAAAGGGCAAGGTGATCTTTAAAAGCAATGGTTTAAAACTTACAATAGCCTATGCAAGACGATTGAAGCTCTTTCCGTCATTGATTTTTAATCCTCTCGCTCGCTGTACCAAAAAACATTTATTAGCCATTATTTTGAACACATAAAAATAAATTTGTCTGACAAGTTTTGCAGAGGACACAATGCCCTGCCCAACCATTAATGCACCCGATGATACCATGGGTGCGTCTATTCTGGCTCCAAAAGTGACCTATCGTACCAACGACATGCATCGACATACATGTTCAAGACATGTATACCATGCCAATTTGGCACAATCGTCGGACCCACAGAAAATGATGTGGACTTGTCCTAGACTCCCTGGTTTCAAACGTTGGGGCCCATGTGAAACTACGTGGACATGCCGGAGGATAGCGGATCCTAGGTCGCGGCTCGCGGCGGTGTGTTGTGCATAATACACACATTAAAAGCCATGAAAAACAAACAACTGACGGCAACTGTAGATGATCACGTTCGGATGACAAAACGATGAGAAAAAGAGGGCGCGGGCTTCCAAAACGTGTTGACTCCCTCCAAAACCTCTCGTACGTGTTAGTGATTGGTGGCTTAGTCCTTAGTCAATCGTAGTCGTTCATTGAAAAATTGACAATGTACAATGTGCCACTAACACACGTGTTAGTCAAACTGTACTACGCGTCCCTATACCTCTGTTTCAGAATACCTCGCGCCATTTTCTGCCTCATGTGGAAAAAAGGAGGACTAATGCGCGATTAAAGCAAGTGTCCTCATTGTTGGGCGTCCTCATTGTTGAAGTATTCTGCTATTGTTGAAGGGAAAGAAGGGCTTGAAGAAGGAGGCTGCAAGTTATTGTTGAAGGGCAGGCTGTGTAGTTGAAGGAGGCTTCATTTTTTAAGGTTGTCAAGTATGTGGACAAGTCATTTTTTTCTCTGTTTCTATATTCTGGGTTTCAATTCTTTGTTTTCATTTCTTATTTTTCTTTATATGCAATGGGAAAAATTTCTTGTTTTGCTTCATATGTAGTGGCAAAATTTTCTTGTTTTGCTTTACATGTAGTGGGAAATTATTCTTGTTTTGGAGGCAGAATCGTCCGAAAAATTACTTGTCTAACCTTTGCATTACGGTTAGATATTGCGCTGGATGTGTGTTTGCTGGCTCCAAAAAGCCGTGGTAAAACATGCAACTAACACACATTTAGTCTCGTTGTACTATCGTTTTGGAGCCAGAATAGCTGAATCCACCATATTAGGGTTAGAAGGAATTGGTGTTAGGTTTTTGCTTGGTGGCCTGTGTCTATTTGGTCGGTCACGTCTGGGCAAATCTATTTGGACTTTCTTTTCGCTACAACCTTCACCGATGGACATTTCCACTATTGCACTTTTCGATATAAGTCTTACCGATAGCCTCATCGGTTATCGACAAGACAATTTTATGTTTTTGCCACTTATGTTCACTATGCTGATGAGCCTTATCAGTATATGCTTCTTCGATATAATCGTCATTGACTTCATAATATAATCAGCGAGAGTGATGTCGATAGGTCCGACCTTGGATTTCCATGCATTGTTATCGGTATATGATACGTCGATCAACAGCTAGTATTTGTTGCGTGTTTTTATCGGGGTGACTTATCCCGATGGTGTAACTTTCCATTATTTGTAATTTTTACTTCCATAATCAAGCAGGAACTTCTTCCATCCATAAGGGAGCACCTTTTCTCATTATGCTTCCTGAGATGCGCACTCATCTATTGTGGCTCCAAAACCATAGTAAGGATTTACTAGAATAGTCGCACGTGTGTTAGTCATGCAATAGCCGTGGCCATGTAGACTCTGCCATACGGATTGACTAACATTCGTGTTATTCATGCATTTTACACCATCAATTTTGCAATTGCTACGGTTGACTAACCTATCACTAACACTTTGTGCGAAAAGGTCGGTTTTGGAGCTGTAGCCGAACACGTCTATTCTGGCTCCAAAAAGATAGTACAGATTTACTAACATGCATGTTAGTCGTGCATGTGTGTATTCTAGTTGGAAAACGATAGCACAGATTTTCTAACATGCAGGTTAGTAGAGCGTTTTACACCTTCAATTTTGCAATTAACGGTTGCGATTGACTAACTTGTCGCTAACACATTGTACGAAAGGTCCGCTTTGGAGCGAGAGCACCTATTGTACAACATGTTAGCGTTGTGTTAGTCAATTGCTGCCTGTTGATTGCAAAATCAACGGTGTAAAACGTGCGACTAACAGGCATGTTAGTCATTGCATACTACCATTTTGGAGCAGTCATGCGCGAAAGCGCATAACGCGCCTTGTTAGTTGAAGAAACTTTTTATTAGTTGTGTGCATCATATGAATCCAAGGTCTTCGTAGGATAACATGATATGGATATGTGTAAGTGTACAAAAACGTCCATAGACTATGGTGCAGAAACTTAGATTCTAGAATAACATGGAACATGTGGTAGATGAACTTAGTTATTAGAAAGCGCTAAAAAATTAAGGCATAGGTTGATAAAAATTCAAATAATTTATAGACATCGCTGTTAGTCTGACAGATTTTCATGTCCATTTTGGAATCATAGGTATCTCGATTTCAAATATGGAGGCCAACCTTTCTTTAGAGACAAGCAAAACATAGGTCGCATTTTGGGGACGAATAAGAAATGATAGGTTGATGAACCTGTTTATCTATGAAGACACCGCATTCCTTTCCGCGGTGAAGTTGATCCTTGGACTTGAGTACGTAGACGGTGGATGGAAGTACAGAACGAATGCAGACATAGTGTCTCTGTTTATGGCATGGTGTCTGGAGCTCCGACCTGTTCTGAAAGTCAGAGAAATCATGAATAGGTGTGTCAAGAAGGAATGACTAGGCGGAATGGAAGCTTTATTAGGTTTTGTAAGGAAAGCAAGTGCGGAAATTCACTTTCCTAATGTCAGTTTGCAGGGGAGAATAGACTAGTGCATACAAAATTTCAACATTTACAGAATATGGCACAAGCATGAGCAAACACAATTAAACAACACAGAGAGAGAACACACATAGTTAACGTGGGAAAACCCTTTCGGGAGAAAAACCCACCACCAACAGATAATCGACTTTATTAACAGTATGTCAAAAACAATACAATAAAGTCCAGTCTGCAGACTTCCTTCACTCTATCATACAATCTTTCCAGACGTAACATACAACACTCAGATAACAATTACAACACACTCAATGGCCATCATAACTCTATCTACATTCGGTTCACATTTTTCTTCTAATACCAAACCAATTGACCATTCATCTAAGCAACTACAACAACGGCTTGAAGTCTAACCGTCTGCCTGCATCGGTCTGCATTCAAAGAAAACCAATTATCCCACATGTAATAGGAAGTCAGGTCGGTTCGTATTCACATACACCGACAGCCTCATCCTTAGTGTCTGAGTGGTCACCTTTTTTGGATCTCGGTTCATTCTCACACTGATGTCGGTCTTCGCTCCATCGGCCATCAGTATAGCCTTCAAATGGTAGAGTCGATCACCTGACAAAAACTGATCGCCTAAAGTGACTCCATCGGGTCATCGGCTAGACAGATGAACTGTTACCCCGATCTCCAGTAACTGAGAGCGGTCTCATCAGCTCATCAAATCAAGCACTGTGAGGTTACTCCGATCTCCGATAACAAAGAGTGATCTCATCGGCTCATCGGATCAACCCAAAATTGCTATCTTGATGAGCGAAACACTTCGAGACAGAACAAGACAAACTTATCGGGACTTTGACGTAGCCTTCAGTACATTAACCCGATGGCCGATATTGACCCGAACCGCCTAAGACAACTCCATCGGGTATCAAAATAGCTTCTGATAGAAACACCCGATAGTCGATGACAACCCAGACCGCCTAGGATAGCTCCATTGGGTCATCGACACAATTCCGATGCAGTCTTCCACTCTGCTATTCCATTGGTGTAGGCTAGCCCGATCAACCCAAACATGTCAAGTGAATTAGAGGCACATTTCCAACAGGTTTGGCACGAGACATGGATGACTTTGAAAGTGTGGATGAAGTGTGGATTCACGTGAGTGAATACACTCCTCCCTTGCGACCGTTCTTGCTCTGGAGCACCACATTTGATAAAGAGGCTAGAAGAAGTGTAGCACAAGCTAGAATGTATGGTATTGTGCAATACCTTAAGACGGTCGACGTCTGGCAAGTGTGTGTGGAGATGGCAAAATGGGGACCTTGGTCAGAATATAGAGCACTTGTGCAATGAATGGTTTTTGCATGCACAAAACGACGGGGTCGACCTTGTGGAAGAGGAACAACTAAGAAGGTTCGTGTGCTGCAGTTCGGTGAAGGCTCTAGCAGGGAGACAAAAATGAACCAAGTTAGGAACATGGAAGTGCTGGATGTCAAAGAGGGCACAGTCACTATTCACCTGGAGTAGCGAGATGGCACATACAACCTTTTCTGAAGCAAGGATTGTGTTTGTTTTTTTAAATGTTTTTGAATGTGTTATGTATGGACCGTTATGTATACCGGCTTTGATGGTCTAGTCGGCTAGCCATGGAGTTTTATCTTTTAGAATGTAAACATTTTCAGAATTAATATAAAATATAGCTTTATTGGACAAAAATAAAAATTGTTGACACCAACTGATACTCTTATCTTCCCCATTTTGAAATTGTTGTTAACATTTCATTATATATGTTGAAAAAACAAAAGTTTTTGATTGTATGTGCATGAAATTGTTCTATAACATCAAACCCAAGCATTTCAATATATATGACTACAAATTAAATTAAATTCTTGTAGTACAATTGAGTTTCTATTCTGGCTCGGTAAGAAAATGGAGGATTTCAATATATATGGTGGAAAAAGGCCGATAACCTTATCTTCCTCTTCTGTGCTCGACTTTGTCTCCCTCATTGGGTATCGATGTAACCCAAAAATCCTCTCACCGATGATTTGAGTTATCCCGATGACTTAGTATTTCTACCTTTTGGTATTGCCTCATCGGAGTAAGTTATGCCGATGATACCGCCTTTGCCATCTAGCCCATTGGGTATCGAAGTAGAGTGGGATGACATTCTCCGATGACCCTATTGGTCGCTGATTCACGATGGGTAAAAGGACTTGCATCTTCCCATCATGGTCTCACGACCACTGTTGATTTTCCTTGGACCTGACCATAATTTAAATCGCTTTTTCTTCTTCACACTTTCCGGGCCCACCATTCAGTCGCTGATCCACGAAGAGTAAAAGGACTCGCAATTCTTCATCGCAGTCTAGCAAGAACCATTAGATCAAATCCTTACTGCTCAAACTTTAAGATCCCTTCATCACTTAATTGCCAGCGCTTAACTACCAGTGCTAGATCTTTGATCGGCCCTGCCACTAGTGGCTTGTTGCTGAGTCGCGATGGGTATTCAACGTGCAACTTCCCATTGCGGTATCACGACCGTCATTGGATCAAAACATACTTGCCCAACTTTTAAGAACCCGATGCATATGTTAGAAAACCATACTTAGACTTAAGAAAATTAAAGCGATCCAACTTAAAAGATGAAACTCGCCTAGACTTAAAACTCAAATGGCCTCTTTTCAACAACATAAAGACCCTTCCGGTTAAGTGGAGAAAAAGGTAATGGACAAATAGATTTTCTTTAGAGACAATAAGACATGAAGGCTTTTTATCAAATGTTCACGAAATTATTAAACCCAAAATTCATAATTCATGGACAGATTGTTGTGGCAGTACGAATTGACTAACATGCGTGTTAGTCGTGTGTTTTACACAGTCGATTTTGCAATAAACGGTTGCGATTGACTAACTTGTTGCTAACATGTTGTACGAAAGGTCCATTTTGGAGCTAGAATAGATGCAGCCCGGCTATTCTGGCTCCAAAAAAGACCTTTCGAACAACATGATAGTGACGTGTTAGTCAATCCCAGTCGTTTATTGCAAAATCAATGGTTTAAAACGTGCGACTAACACGCGTGTTAGTCAAACTGCTCGTGAACCCTTGCTCAGGCGAAGAGCAATACAAATTTGTAAACACACCTCAAACCTACACCAAAAGAAATTACAAACACCTCCTGAGCAATAAAATAACATACACTAAACCACTATGAAAGAATAGTAGCAAGGTCAATCCATTTGGTACAGACTGCTGCTACAAAAATGACAAAATTACAAGGTACAATCTGGAAATTGTCTTCAAAATCTATTCAAACTTGCTCACAAATGTTCCAACCTATGTAGAATCATTTTCAGAGCATTTTATATGCCATTTTGGTCATAATCAACTCTTCATTGGTTTCCTAACCACCGATTTGCTAAAAAATTGCAAAGTTTCTCAAAAAAATGCAAAAAGTTGTCAAGCAACAATGACAACTTTTGCTCAAATGTGCATTTTTGCCTTTTATGCATGTTTACTTATACTGAACCTCCTAGCATGACTTCCTAACATTAAACTGACATTCCTAAATGCCTAAACAGGATTTACAAGTCGTTTTAGATCATAATGCAAATTTATGCCATTTTAGGCTTACGAGGGCTCATAGGCCAGATTTGAGAAAAGTAACAACCTAAGTGACAATCATCCTTCAAATGACTATCAAACACACATGTGGAGCTCTGATTATTCCATTATTCAAACATCTAATCCAAAATATGGATCATCACCTCAAAATATGGAAAATGCATAAAAAATGGTTAAAAGCTAGGCGCTCCTGCACCAATGGGTGTCCAACTTACCTATTTCAAGAACTTTGGAGATTCAACATTAAACATTACGATTGTAATTAAATGTTAGACTATGTAAACAAAAAATTAGAGATAGACTCATTTAATAGTATTTGGAAACCTTGGTAAATAGTTTCCTAACACCTCACTTGGTATGATGAATCTACTTAGCATGGTCTTAATTTCCCTATCTCTTCCATTTGGTGGAACAAGCTATTTTGGTATAAGGAACGCCCTTTATGTCAGTGAATGTGGATCGAGCATGGGAGCTTTGTTTTAGCTAGAGGTAGGCCATACCTTAGTGGAAGGACAAACTGGAGACCTCTATTTTCTCATGCGCTTTGGTAGATTGGTATCAGGCCGGTTAGATAAAGTACATACGAGCAGGGACTTGACAAGTTCTCAAAATAGTAAAGATATGCTATTCAGATGAACCTTGATTGGAATTTGGGCATGTTCTGGTCTCTAGACTTCTCTAGAAGTCCAAAACTTTATATAAGGAATGGTTTGGATTGTAGCCTTAAGCCTGGAAGTATCGATCTGAACCGATGGTGCATCATTTTGGTCTCAGTTGCCTGTGTAGAGAGGAATCGATCCAGGCCCAATGCAGTCAACTATTTCAAGAAAATGATGTGCTCTGGAATGTTGTATGGAGGGTGGCTAATGGTATATTGGGTGCTAATCAATGCTAGTGTGATGGGTTTGTTTATGAGGCTATCATTTGCCCTATGGTTGACATATTCGATTCAAAGGAAGCGACCATACAGAAGATCGACGATTTTGTCTACCCGTCTGATGGATAGGCCCTAGCAAATGCCATTCTAGAGTTGGATTCTGATTGTTGGGTAAGCGCCCTCGACATCTATTTTAACCACACCAACTACATCTCCTTTGAATCAGAGGAGTCAAACAGTGAAGACGAGTAAATTGCCCAAAAAAGGGCAATAGGGGAGAGGAGGAAGAACTTCATCCAGGAGGCATGGGAGGTGTTTAGGGTAGGGGTGAGGAATGGGAATCTAGATCCCTTCCGCAGACTACTCAACTCTGATGATAACTGGCTCTCGACACCAACCGTTATCAAAGTAATGGAGATTGGAGAGAACATGGTTGTCATACTCCAATACATTGGGAATTAGTTTTGTTGCTTATCTACAATTTCTTGTTTTGCATATGTCACTTGAAACTACACTTCTATGACCCTATTGCAGACAATAGGAATAATTTTGTAAAATTAACAGTAGCACTATTTTAGGTACTTACCCACTATGTTATAAAACATCTTGTTATGGTAAATAGGAAAAAGTGTCAGCTGACACTATGTTAGAAATGACTCACCATTGTAGGTGCATGGAGCACCTTTGATGGTCATTTTGTAGCCAATATTTTGATGTTTAAAGATGTCATTTTCATCTACATGTATTGATGATGGATGGTGGACATTACAATTTGTAAAGAACCAATGCTTCTTACACTTCATGCTGCCAATTTTTTAACACAATGTTTGTTAAGTATTGATGTAGTCAAATACAAATTTTCTGTCACATGAAGTATTGATCTATAGTCTTTAGTTTTGCCTTTTCTGTAGTTTAATATTGCTTCAATCTCTCTGTTAGCTTCAAATTGTTATGCAAAATCATTGTACTGACTCATCATATATGGATTTGACAAATTAGAAGCATTTTCTCAACTGAAATCCTCCTATGATTTGCCTCGTGTGAACACCAATCTACCTGTTCTCTGCATTTAATAATGGTGGGTTTAGGGTTTTGCAATCAGATTTCGCAATGGCTAATCGGCATAACTTTTTCGATAATTCAATTATTTGGCACCACCCATCCTTCAGCCAGCATAGGTCTTACCGATCACTTCGCCTCCTAGCTAGGTTCTACTTTCACCTTTATATCACATCGCATAGGTCATTCCGATACACCCTCCTTTTATTCCTTTGTGGTGTTATCAGTGTTTTGGATGTTGTTGGAAGTTTTTCTTGGTATCCTTAATTTTCCAAATTTTGGATTTGATCCCTCTGAAAATCTTTTAAAAAAAACCTTTGTGTCGCATTATTTCCAAATCACTTCTATTTGCCCGTTGCTTTTTTCACTTAAGTGGAAGGGTCACTGTGTCATCGAAAGGGGCCATTTTGAGTTCTAGGTTTGGGTGGGTTTTAATTAAATTTGAAATGTTTCATAGTTTCCTAAATTCCTAAGTATTTTCCTTTATGTATGCATCGGGTTCTTAAAGGCCGGATAAGTTTCTTTTGATCTAACAGTTGTCGTGACACCACAATGGGAAGTTGTGTGTTGAATATTCATCACGCCCCAATGACAAGCCACTAGCGGTGGGGCCGGTCAAACAGTTAATCCATATAGTTAATGGAGATAGCTAGTGGTGACAGTTTAGTGGTGACAACTAAGTAACGAAGGACCTTAAGGATTGAATGGTTAACTAATGATCGAATGGTTGTCTCTAGACCGCAATGAAGAGATGCTCCTCCTTTACTCTTCACAGACTAGCGACTGAATGGTGGGCCTAGCCAATGTGACAAATTCTAGAGGAAATTAACGGTTGTCACTAGACCGCAAAGGGAAGATGCTTGACCTTTACCCATTGCGGATCAATGGCAAAGAGTAGGTGAGTGACGAAATGATGGGCCCACTTTGAAGGCTAAAGTGATAAAAGGGAGCGTTGAATCCGCATGATCTAACGGTTCTTGGTAGACCATGATAGGAAGATGCTCGACCTTTACTCATTGTGGATCAGTGACTGAAGGGAAAAATACTCAGAAGAAGCCCTTTTGGTCTATTGGAGCCGAAATTTGAAATTTAAAAGAATTAATTGCAGAAGTGCATGGCCATATTGATGATAATTAATGCTCAGTTGTCACTAAGGTGCCTCCATAAGACATTGTTTTGAAATTCAAATTGCAAAAAGTTGTCAAGAGGATTAGTAGAGACTAGGTGTGCGGTTTTTGTGATTTCTCAGATGACAAGGAAGTTTTTATGCGATTGTGCTTTGCAATACCTGTTTGTGTGACATTGTTTTGTGTTGAAAATTTAGAAGGGGTTATTTGAATAACAATTGAAGTGATGATAGCTTTTCATTGATAAGATGGCACCATGAAGAGAATTTAAGGGAAAGATAGATTACCAAGAGAGGGCTATTTGCGATGACTTTCTTGAACAATTGGTTCAATCCACAAAAAGAGCAACCAAGATAAAGGAACTTGTGCCCAAATCTCCTCGCCTGCAGATTGGTGACGGTTTATATGACAAGGGATGTTGGCTGAGAGATCCCCAGATAGGCATGACAAGTTTAGGTCTGTTTAGGGTAGGGTTTGGCCAATGGAATACACCTGGTCCTATAAATAATATATGGGAATTAGATGTTAGGAAACGGGTGGTCCCTGGAGTTTTCATGGACATTAATTTGTTGACCTAGATTGCAAAAAGTTATGACCCTATCACTAGGATTGTGAGGAATGTAAATGGGGACCCCCTAATTGAAATCACTGATGATGAACTCAGAATGGTATTCTGGCTGAATGAAGCCTCAAGTTATTTAGAACCCATTGATTTTGAAATGCTCAAGAAGGTCTATGATGCCCAGAAGGATCATCTTAGGAATGGGCCATTGAAGGATTTTTTTGCAAAGATAGGAGGGTTAATATTGGTAGGCCCTAGCACAATGGAGCCTTTCCCTATGAATTTCTTCACTTTAAGGGCTAAGGATGTATATTGGTCTCTATGTCAAATTTTTGAAGAAGATGCAGAGAAAGTCATGCCAACTCATTATATGCTTATGATGGCATGAATTTTGAATATGTCCTTAGCAGTAGCATATGATTTTGCACCTTATCTTGTAGATGTCATTCATGAGGGTTTAATTGGGATAAATAATGCTAAAGTAGATAAACCTTTTGGCTGGTATTCCATGTTGATGCATATGTTCTTGTTTAAAGGCATGGAATATTTTGGAAAAGATATGGACCTACTAAGAGAAAGGGATTGCGAAGACATGCCAGTTCAGTTATGGAGTGCAGATCTCTCTTGGGACAGAGAAGATGCTAGCTATCTGAAATTTGATAGATGCTTTGCATCTAAGCTTAGAATTCTTCTGTGTGAAGAGAACCCTAGGATCCCAAAGGTTCTACTTGAATTCATCAGACCTAAGAAGTTTGTAGAGAGCATCAAGATTGTGCACAATTGGGGTGACATAATCTTATATCTCGTTTCCACCATTTTTAGAGTATATAGTTTCAGTGGAACCCCATATTTGCTCCCCTATCAGGTCCCTTTGAAGATTGGTATTGCTAAGATTATGAGGCAAATTGGAGGCCTACAAGAAGCAGAGCTGATGAATAAAGGAATAGGGACAATCTTCGCAATAGTCACCATGGCACATCAATTTGTAGTCACCAAAGGTGGCTGCCTACATTTTGAGAAGTTCCTTTAGCCATATAGATTGTCAATGACAGTGGCTAGATTTGTTGATCCTGAAGACTTCTTCAATGGTATGTTTAGGAAGAAAGTCAGGTGTGGTCACATAACTGATCAATTTCACTTCCCTGAAGATCTGATAAGAAATGAATTTAATTTGGATGAGAAGGAAGTAAAAAAGGAAAAATGGTTGGCATATAAGAAGACCCTTGATTTTGTCCAATTTTTTTACAAGAATTATGATCCTTTGAAAAGATTTCACCCATTTGAGGAGAGGATCAATTATTTGATAGGATACTTTGAAGACGCAAAGCAAACTCTGAATGAGAAGAATGATGTTGTAATGAATGCAAACCTTGAGAAAGCCAAGCTTGTCTTGACTAAGCCCATTTTGGCCAAAGTCATTCCCCCTAGAGAGTATGTGATGTATAAGAAATCAGGATATAATGTGGTAATTCCTAGGAGGGATGAACCTTCTACGTCAAAGGGAAAGAGGCCAATGGAGGATGCCCTTTAGTCACAACCTTCCCCAAAAAGGTAGAGGTTGGAAAAAGAGGCACAATCAAGTGAATCCCTATATACTCCTTCTCAATCCCCATTATTTATAGGTGATGAGTAGGCAATTGCTGAGAAATTACTACAACTAGGAATCTTAGGGGAGATTGCATGTACATATGGAGAATTGCAAGAAGGGATGCCAGAAGAGCCAACAGGTGCCAAAATGGACCTGACTGTTGAAGAATTTGCAGGTAGAGAACTGAATCCTATCATTAAGCGGGCCAGTGATGAATTTTTGGCTGATAACAATTTTGTAAAGACAGGAGCCTTTCTGCAATTTGTTTGGCGAAGGCATATAGGGCAATTTAAAGAAAGGTGTGAAAAGGGGAAAGTTGAACAACCCCATAAGGATACATCTGTTGTTGAAGCAAAAATAAAGAAGGAAATGGTGAAAGAGTTTGAAGCAATTATCCCCGAGGAAGGGAGAAAATTGATTGTCGATGCTAGAGTGCTAATTCTCCCAGAATGGGACATAGTTGATGCAATAGTTTTTGATGCAGTAAGGAAGGAGACCAAGCCTTTAGAGGGAATGAATTATAGTAATGGCCATGCAACCCTCATAATGTGGTCACTTAAAAGAGAGGAAAATAAAAGGAGGGGAGATTTCTCAGAATCTCATTAGTCAGGGGGCATGATTGTGAAAGAGTCAGAGACACAGGGGTAGTAGAAGTTGCTAGCACGACCTTAGAGTCTACTAAATTTGGCATGGCAGTGGCTAAAAAAGAGGCCAAGGAGAAAGCTGATCTCTAGGTGAAATTAGAGGTATTCCTAAAGGCTTATAATGAAGCAAAGCTTGAGCTAGCTTCTAAAGATGGCACTATTGCAGAGCTGAAGAGTAAATCAGAAGGACAACATCAAAGGGGTGAGTCTTCCCAACTGATGATTGCTTCTTCTCCTGCTAAGCCCCCTCCTTCCAGCCCAATTATTGAATTCCCTCCTTCTCCCATGACTCTTGGTTTCCAATCAGTTGAGAACATTGAGGATGAGATTGAGAGATTGAGGCAATCTCAAACAATTTTTGCAAATAAGTATGAGGAAAAGATCAGGGGTATTGTTTTGAAGTTTGTCAATAGTATTGGGTCAGCAATTGTGCATATACATATGAAAAGGGTAATGAGTCTTTTATATTCTTTGAAAGAAGAAAAGGCTACTTTGGAGCCAATTTTGGATAAATGGACCGCTAGAGAGGTGGATTTGAAGACTATATATTCTTTGTCTTAGGGAGAAGAAGGTGTTGATGTCATAATTAGACCTACTTGTGAATTAGAAAATGAGTTGTCCAGGTTTGCGACAGAAGGAGTTAACGTCAAAAGGAGGGTAAACTTGTACCGAAAGGAGCAAGCAAGTGAAAAAATTGAATTGTTTCCTGGAGGTTTTTTGAGCGCCAACAAGATAAAAGATAAAGAAGTATGGATTGAGGAGATGGGTCATAAATTGTGTCAGAGAATTAATAAAATTATAAACATGGATGATACTTCTTTATTTATTTAGACTATTGAGGAAATTGAGAAAATAAAATCACATTTTGGCTTTTTGGAGAAGGAATTTAAACAGTTGACAGAATCATGGAAGAGTTGGAACAAACTGAAGAAAAAAATCATTAAATTCTCGTGGCCTCATGATGATACATTCAAAATATGGGAAACCAAATATATTTTGAAAGAAACAAAACTAGAGGAAGGTCCCACTGATGCCCCAACATGTGGCAGTTCACAGGCAACATGATTTGCAGAGGAATACTTTTCAGAATCAATTGTGCTCCTACTGCTACAATATTTTGTAATTGATGTAACTTTTTGGGGGGAATTATGGTTAGGATAGGAATATTTTCTAGGGAAGTCTGAAGCTTGTCGCATCCTATTTTCTATAAGTGGATACCAGGACTACCTAGAAGGGGATCACAAGAATTTTGTATGAAAGCTCTGGCAAAATATATATAGGCTTTTGTTTTGGCATTTTGGAGGATCATTTTGTGTCTATGTAAAACTTTGATGAGAGAATACTAATATACAATCAGAACATTTATGAGCCCAGATCTATGTTGTCTTTGTGTCTACATGCTTGTTATCATTTTGATGAAAAGATCTAGTATTGTTTAGTTAAACGATTTGCAAGGATGATAATGTCTTAGGTTTTTTCCTCAAGGAGGAAAATTAAGTATACTTAATTCTTTTTCATTGATAATCAACAAATTTGCATGAATTTCATGACTGGGTCTAGCATAGGTTGAGGGTTATATATGTCAGGCATATATAGATTCAGTAAAATAAGGTGATGATATGTATGTGAATTTCTATTGTCAAATTTTCATTCCATTCTTAATGACTCAAGAGACAATTATAAGATCATCACTGTCAAGGTTTCATTATGTGTTGTATGAATAATATAAACCCAACTTTACATTCAATACCACATCATGTGATGGCACATCACAACAAATCAAAAAAGATTTATCAAGAGGACATATGGTTTCATCAAACATGAAATTACACACAACGATTTGAAGATAAAGACATGAAATCTTGTATATTTAACTTCTCGAATAAGAATGTATACAAAAACTGCACTCACAAAATACTCCAATACATTTAGTTTGCATAGACTAAACTTCTCATTCCTACTAGACTTTTCTAAAACATAATAATTGCAGCCCACCCAATGGTTGAAAAAATGTCTATCTATCTATCTATCTCCCTTTTTGATAGAAAAATGACTCATTACATATACATGAGCCAGAGGATTTGAATGAAAGGACATACCCTTTCATCATGCTAAACAAAACTTAACTAAAACCTAACACCTAATTGCTAGACATAAAGAAAAATTACAAACTAAGAAGTCAATTTTGGTCATCCAATAATGTGTTACATTTTTTAATATGCTCCAAATACTTGTTGTCCTTATGAGTGCTATTGTTGAACACAGTATCTTTGACAACGATCTCCATGGTAACCATCTTCTCCATTTGATCATCTGTTTCCTTCATGTCCAAAATATCTGCCTGGGCAACATCAAGGGATGCGTTGAGTACATTCTGGCATTCTGTAATCCAAATCCCTCTTTCTTTTAACTACTCTACATCATCCGCAATATCAGCTATACCATGCCTAACAATATCCTTGCAGTCAGTAAATTCTTTCTCAATATCTATGCCAAATGCCTTGTGTTTCTTCAACCTTCTCTAGATCTTCTCAACTATTTTCTCATCAGTAGTCTTATCATTCAATAGTGTCTTCAGCTCCATTAAGATCCTATTATGAGAAACCATATTGTCCAAGGTCTTCTGACAAATTGCCTAGAATTCTCTAAGGATTTCCAATAAATTCTCAAACCTATTAGTCAACAGAACACAAGCAACATCTACCCTGGTAGTTCGGATTTGCCTCCTTAACTTGATGTTCTCTTTCATCTGCTCCTCATACTTCTTCTTCCACTAAGCACCGGTATCTACTATCTGTGGCACTTCATGTCCATGACCTCTCATCAAGTCTTCATATAAACTTTTATATTTTTGACCCTCTTTCACTACCCACTGCATTTGGGCCTTATTTATTTTTGCAATGTCAATCCCCAAATCTGTGGTGACAATTGGATTAACCTCTCCCACTTTTAGCTTCATCATATGCCCAAATTCCTTATCCACATTTATAATTTTGGGTCTCTTATTTGGAGGGTATAGGGCCTAGAGCAACATTTTCTCTTCATTTGGATCATACCTTGATCCAATAAAAATATCATTTACACCCTGTATATCTAACTTTCCATCCTTTCTATCAGAATGCAACAAGCTATCAAAAATGAAAGAGGCACTTAAGTCCCGACCTGGGAACAAGATGACACCTACCTCAGTAAGAAGTTGTCTCCCTCTCTATGGTGTCATTATACCCGCCTCTGCATCAATGTCTTCTTTCAATTTCTTAAGCATCTCTACTTCATTCTCCGAGGTAACATTTGGGATGCTCTCCATCAATTTTTTCCCTTTGTAGTGATACAAAAATGATTTGAACTCTTTAGACTGTACAAAAACTTCATCTGCAATAAATGCAACATGCTCTTCCATTCTTACATCTGCATTTGCATTCATTCTCACCATGGCTTGCTTATGGCTCTCTGCCACTTCTTCTAACTCAGGTGCTCGGAGGGTCTATATAGCTATATTCTCATCAGACCTGCTCTTAGAATCTTCTTCCTCTCTTAGTTCCTGAAGCCTATGCTTCCGTTCTTCCAATCTTTGGTTCAATTCCTCCAAAACCGTAGCAGCCTCATTTCGTTCCTTATTTCTGAATAGATCTTCAGCCTCCAAGGGGATATGCAAATACTCTCCCAGATTTTGGCTTTTCCTACAATGGTGGATGTATCCCTCTAGATCATAATTCTTCTGAGCCCGGTGTCCATATAGATTGTACTCCTCTACCAGCTTCTTTTCTATCATTTCATAAGCCTTAGTAGAGACAATGGTGAAATCTCTGAAATGTAAAGTGTCAGGCATAAACACCTACTTGTGTGCACCAGCTAAATGCTTGGAATTTGACATTCTAAGCTACCTAACAATTTCTAAATAGGCAATCCTATCAGAAGCTAATGTGGGAAACATATATGGAACACCCTCAAAACCATAAACCCTGAAAAAGGTGAACTTCTGGCATACAAACCAGTCACCCCAATTGTGGTTGACTCTGGTGTCTCCAAAAGCACGGGGTCTCAAGAATCTCTTAATCTTCGGTGAGATAGACCCATTACATTCCACTCCAAAGAATCTATACAAGGGCTTGACAAAATATTCTTTAAACAACACATAGTGTGATTTGTTGAACTTTGAATCCCACAAGGATACCCATAATTGAATTGGTTGGTCTTGTCCCTCTTTGTTCATGGGAGTCACCCTTAATTCTTCTAGCCACAAACCTTTCATCTGCCCATGAAACAAAACCATATGCATTAGCAATGAGTAAAATTTGAAAGTAGGGTTAGGCTCTGTTTGCAAACTCAGGAATCCTTCATGCAGCTTCTCTGCCAAGTAAGTTGCATAGTCAAATGGCCTCGGCTCATGCATTTTAATGTCTGCAGCCAACACCAATGGGCCTATCCTTGTAACATCAAGAACTTCTTCCCCGTAGACCTGGCCGCATGCCCAGTATGTGTACTGCCATATTGTCTGAACATAGTGATTTCAAAGGGAGGACCATCATTCTCTGTAAGTCATCCCTTCTCCTTCTTGTGAATCGCTAACTTCCACACTATGTGAGTAGTGTCCATTTGGGTATACTCACCTTCTAGGTCTATAAAGGATAGGGGCATGTAGGGCTCATAAGTCATACCAAAGATATCCTGAATGGTCCCGACAGATATCCAGATGAATGGATCCCCATTAGGCAATTGGATGAATCTTTTTTCTTTGTTGTATTTCCTGGTAAGAAATTCCAATAATCTGAGATTCAGAAAAAGATTTGGGACCACCAATCTGCCCAAAATTTGTCATCTAAGGGTTCGACAATGGCATATCCTTGTTTCGCCTCAAATAGTGATACAAAAAAAATTAATGACCCCTTATGGTTGTCCAGATATCTCCAACCTCTTTGTACTTATTTTCCAATTGATCCTTGGGTAGAAAATAGGTTTTAGATCTCCTCGACTTAGCACCCGATGACTCCATTTGGTCAATCATGTCTTGGTTCAATTTCTCTTCTACACACCCTCCATAGACTTCGTCTTTTTAGCTTTAGTTGACTATGTATCTAAAATCTCTATGACCTTTCTCTTCCCTTCTGAACCAAAAGCCTCCATGATTAAGTGCTTGAATTCTCATATTACCCGCGCTTCCTATCTGCAACTTCAATGTTGATGGCTAAAGAAACTGTGAATAATTCTGTCATGAGAACTCTTTCTTTATGCTAGATATGCAATGGCCAGAGGGAGTCTTTAATGATAAAAAATCATCAATTTTACTTCGTGTGGATCAAATCCACCTAATTGCGAGCATTTAATAGTGGCCATCGTATCAGATATTCCAATGGTTATTCGACATAACCCTACCCGATAATTCAATTAATTCGCGCCACCCAAATTTTATGTTCCTTCAATTACCTTTTTGTCTCGCCTATCGGCATAGGTCATTCTGACTACTCCATTGGATCTCACCCCAACTGTTCCTCCTTTTTCCTTGTGGCTTGACTTATCCCGATGGATCTGCCTTCTCTCTTAAGTGACATGCTTTGCTTTATGTTAGATCAGGGTATGTCTCTCTGATGAAATCTCCTCCTGTTTATCCCTCTACTCACTCCTTCAGACTTCAAAATGAGTCACTTAATACTTCACTCAATGGTCCCATGGCATATAACTTTCTATTGATTGGTGTGACTTTCACTAATTGCTTCATCAGGCGTCGACGTAGCCTATTCTCCTTGCTTTCAATGGTTATAGTCTCCCCAATAGAGCCGCCTTCTGTGGCATTCTGACCATCGGGCATTGAGACAACTCAAAAAATGTTTCTCTGGTGACGTCAGTTATCCTGATGAGTCTTTTCGCACCTTTTTCTCCTTATTGGGTTGCTTTGGTGTATCAACGTATGCTTTCTTGATGTAGTCACTTTGCTTGTGATGAGTTCATATTCCTTATCGGGTGTCAGGATAAATCAATATGCATCTCCTTGATGATGTATGTTATCCCGATGAGTCTTCTTCCTTTCTTGACTGGAACCACTTTATCGGAGAAAGTCTTTCTAATAGAGTCACCTTCTTTATTTGGTGCATCGGGTATCAGGGTAACATAAATTAGGACCTCCCAACAACCCGATGTCATCGCTATGAATACATCACCTCATCATTTATCGACAAGAGTTCCACCAATAACCCCATCGGGTATCGAGATAACATTTTTTCCTCGTTGCCGATAGTGTATGTTATCTCGATGACTCTGTCTTCTTGTCACACCATCGCTGTAACCCCCCCGATGGGTTTCCACTTAATCACACTTTTTTTGGCTGCCCATTCTTTTGAAAACAACGTAGGCATGAGTTACTCTGATCAACACACCATCCTCCTTGGGTGATCTCATCGGGGTAACTTATGTCGATAAGGAGAATTTTGCATTTTTTTACAAAAGAAGCCCTTTTCCATGGATGCAACTTTTAAGAACCATACTAAAAGGTGGCTTCACTCATACCACTGACATCTCTGAACATGTTCATGACCTTGTTGATCCTACGAAAGTACTTCTGCAATGAAACTAATTGTCAAGATGAGGATTGCTAGAACACCATAATACTTAACATTCCCTTGAATATGCCCAAGTGATGCCTTTTCATGAAGATACTGCAACATATCACCTGTACATACAATCCAGTAGTAAATTCTCTTATGATGAAACTAAAAGTGTCGATATATAGCACAAAACTATTTTGTAAAAATATGTGCTAACAGTAATGTAGCTTTGTGAAGTCATTTGTGCCAAGCGACCAATATCATGGCAAACACATTTGACATCAACCACTATCTCAAAACACTATCACACTGAAGATATCATCATTGTGGCTATTTACTGTTGATGATATCTCTATCTTTGTCCAATATGTACAGGACCAGAATGGGAAAACACCAAAAATGGTAGGATATTATGGTATTGGAAGTTCAAGATGTTGGTGAAGGTTTGTGTCATTATTGTTCAAGGGATATTTAGTGGACGCCAATTTGTGTCGAAAATGATTCAATGACAGACCTCTATGCAACAATTCCACTTGGTAGATTGGATGCATTTATCAGAGGGGAATCATTGCACGAAGGTGTTGAAACCCAATTCCTCTGAAAGTGGCACAATGAGCATAATAGTGCTATGCACAACACACATACACCAAAGATGTACAACTGGTTCATAGACACATTCTTTCCTATTCTTTGTCTACGTTTAATGAAATTACAACTATTGTTGATAATAGGAGAGTTGTTTTTGAAGGTATTGGTGTTCATATGGACCAGAAGACAATAGGAAAAAGTCGCCGAATAAGAAGCACGCCCGGACATATTATAAAAGAAGAGGTTGTACATGCCACTTCATTATTAATTTGTTATATGGTAGGCCAGATGTGTCTATCTTGATATTGAAGCAACCATTGCATTTAGACAAGAATGGAAAAGCTTGTCATGGCATGGATGATACCACCAATGAGTTGCGCTCTCAATTTGCACCAAACCTTTCCGATGAATGCAAAGCATATATAGAGAGGCTATTGCTGATGGATGTGAGCGTTGATGCTATTATGGATAGACATCTTGATGGTCCCATTTTTCATGACATGTTGAAGAAGAGACATTCATTCATCACACACAAGGATGTTATGAATGTGGCGATGAGGGTCTATTCTATTCGGTCACGAAAGCATGTCTAGTAGCCACAAGGTGCCGACAGACCTTTCATTATGGGAATACAAACATCTTGGATGCTTGACATGATGGTTTGATTCTCGCATGATTCAATCATCTCAATGGATTCGACATTTGCAACAAACAAATATGTGGTAAGTCTCTTCGAACTTAACATATTTTCATGCAGCCCATTTGATTTGTGGATGGTCGTGATCTTCCTATTTGTTTTTTAAAACAATATCAATTGTATTTGTGTCTCATCTTTGACGAGAAGCAGTCGGGGGTGCCTTTTGCATGGGCTGTGACATCGAGGAACAAGATCAAGGATATCCAGGTGTGGTTGATGGAGTTGTGGAGAAGAGGAAAGGAAAAGAGGCCTGATTGGAGGATCAATGCATTTATCACAGATGATGCGAGAGCAGAGATTCAAGCAATAGAGTAAGTGTAAGAGCAAAATGTTATGATACGCTTGTCTATGTTTTATTTCAAATGAGCATGCTCCTAGATCAATTAAATGTTTTGTTCCTAACAGGAGTGTTTTTGAATGTCGTGTCATACTTTATATTTGGCACGTGCATCGAGCATGGTTGAAGAATGTGTACAAGTATGCAACGAAGGAAATATCAATGGACATTTTTCACCATCTAGGGGTGATAATGATGGCAATGCATGAAAGTGAAGAGATCACTGTGGAGGAGCTGCACACTTTCTTTACCAAATTTAGTGATCAACCATGTTTTCTAGAGTACTTCTAAAGCACATGGTGTCAAGGAGAAGGCCATATTAGTGAGTTGGACATTACATTCAACTTTGCTTTACGACTTGTTACCCGTTTTGGTTGTCATTTGGTAGTTGACATCCTACTCCTATTTTTAATTTCTTTTTTTCAATTTTTTTTTGGCTAGCTATGTGGGTGAAAAACTTCAGGAATTTTGCTCATGCTAACCAAGACACAAATAATGTCATCGAATCATACCATGGAAAATTGAAGTCGCTGCACCTAAGAGATGATAAAAAGACATGCTCGAGGAGGATGGACAATCTGTATTTTATACTTGTGTATAAAGTGGAACCATTCTACCAGTATAAACAAGAATTGTAGTATTTTGGATTTATCAAAAACTACAGGTTGACACATTTGCAAACTAGTATGGAGAGGGAAAAGGCAATTCCTGATGCCGATTGTGTTTCGGATGATACTACTCTTCATTGGTACTGGATGAAAAGTCTGTCCTCGTGCAACTAGTATGTGGTTAGGAAATTTGGGGATCACTTCTACATCTGTGAATGTCCATGGAGTTTGTGAGGAAACATGTGCAAGCATGTGTTGAAGGTTGTTGCAATGATGAACAATTCATTCCATGATTCACGTGTTCCGGGTAAGTGGATGTTCATGAATGTTGATCTTTGCTAACTTAAAAGACGTGTACATCACTCTAAGATCTTGTTTCATACAAATCCTATTCCTATTTCGACTCCAACATCTGCTAATACTAATGAAAACCCAACACCTGAACCTATCGTCGATAGCATTTCTAATGCACATACAAATTTAGAGGATGTGGACACCATAATATGGAATGAAGCAAACAAGAAGTTAAATAGTTGTCGCAAACAATGCCAGGTTCAGGCGATAAACTAATGGTATTTGTAGGTTGTTTGGATAGGTTCATGGCTGATCTTTAGAATGTCGGTGCCATGTCATTTGATTTTAGTCCCTCTAGTGATCCAACCAATACAACCACCGAATGTATGTGACATTGATTCAGTGCAATTCAGGTCTGTCATCGCAATCGGCGACAACATAGGTAGAGTACTACGAGTGAGATCTGGCATGGTGTTCAACAACCTGTCACCTTTGAGTTCCCCTTTGAGACTTCTAGGAGGAGAACGGGAAAGAGGCAATTGGACCAAGCATTGAAACCACATGTCCTTGCCACTGCATCATTTGTGTCTGATACAGGTTGGTACTCTAGTGTCATCTGTAAGTGGTTTCTAAACATGTGAATGTTGCACATGTTTATTTAGTTGTCATGTCTTGTAGTTGGTGAAAGTGATCCACACTTATGTGTGACAGTGTTGCACCCCCTTAACACCTGGCCATAGGAGTCATCGTTGACAATTGGATTTTGATGGTCTTTTACGTGGACAGGGATTACAGAATGATCCTCCCTTATACTAATTTTTGTATTATTTGTTCAGATTAAGCTTTCTATTTGTAACTATGTCATATATGTGCTTGATGTTTAGCCATTCTTCATTCAACCTGTTGCGTAATATGGAACAACTTTGTTTATTTTAGTTGCATTGTAATGTTTACTATAACTATCCCTAACCATATTTTATAATGTATCTTTGTATGCAGGTCCGTTGTTTTTTGCCATTTTTATCACTAAATGGCTTTCACATACACATCGGGTGACAAGCGCAAGTTTTATGCAACTTAATTTTTAGTATTATGCTTTTATGTCTTCAATTTATTGAATGCTCTAGTTAAATAATTAATACTCTTATGGTGTGATTATGTCTTGCATTTTTTTAGTGCTTAACACTCTTATGTCTTACATTTATTGAATTCTATAGTTATATTACTAACACTCTTATCGTATGTATCTGCAGACTGCTACAGAGGTTGGCAGAGAATGACGAGGATTCTGCCTTATTTCAGCACCTCTTGGATATCGTTGTTTCAGATATTATCTAAACAATAACTCCCAGATAGGTCAATGAGTGGACCATTTGAATCAGAAGACATTATACCGAGGACAATATGTACACTGTCCACATAGAAGATGTGATCTTGTTCGCTAGATTGTCAACTCTGGTGACGGTCACTTTGTATAGGCAACTATGGCCAATGTATTTCACTCTTGCATACTAGCTAGTCACTCTCCCTCACATTCACATAATGTGTGGTGACAGACCCCATTGGAGATGTGGACGGTCCCTGGTGCCATACTCCAATGAGAGTATCAAGGATGTCATGACATTCTTTCCATAGAACCTCCTTATTATGGACTACACCCGCATTTTCATGGGTTATAGTAGTCCTCGGCCAATGTCGAGGTTTGTCAGGATACATAGTAGATTCCCAATGTAGAGGAGGTCCTCTCATTAAAATTGTATAACTGCTCCTATATGACTATGTTCTTTTTATAAAACAGTTCATTTCTATGGTTACATAGCCGATCTTTGTACGTCGTTTGTCTCGATTGTTTACACTTTATATGTTTGTCTCTATACACTTTATATGTCTACAAACCAATACACTTTATATGTTAATTTAAATATAATAAATATAATTCTTTCTCTAAACATGTCATAGCATTAAGTCTTCTCTAAAAGGAATAGCATTGATTTATGTAATAATGCAATTTTAATATGTAATGAAATTAAGATGTGAGATATGGAATGCAGATAATCTAATAAATATAATCCTTTCTCTAAACATGTCATATCATTAAGTCTACTCTAAAAGGAATAGCATTGATTTTTGTAATAATGCAAATTTGATATGCAATGAATTTAAGATGTGAGGTATGGAATGCAGATGTGTAAATTGTGAACACTTGGATTGAAGACAATTTTCTCTCCTTCATGATGATGCACGTATCAGCAAAATAGACTAACATGTCATGTTAGTCTATTTGTGTTAGTCAATTTCATTGATTCGAGGACTGGCTAGCCGACATTTCCTTTTGCCACCCAAAATGGTGAAATCGACTAACACGTTGTGTTAGTCTATTTTGTTGATTTGAGGACTACCTGGCCACCATTTCCTTTTGGCCCCCAAAACAACGAAAATGATTAACACTGCGTGTTAGTCTATTTTGCCATTTCAGGGGCTAAAAGGAAATGGCGGCGAGGCAATTTGCGAATCAACAAAATTGACTAACACGATGTCTTAGTCAATTTTGGTGATTTGCGAAATGCATGGCCGCCATTTCCTTTTCGCTTGCGAAATGAAAAAATAGACTAACATGTTGTGTTAGTCATTTTTGCTGATTCGTAGGCGAAAAGGAAATGGCGGTCATGCATTCTACAAATCAGTGAAATCGACTAACACGACATCTTAGTCGATTTCAATGATTCGCAGAATGCATGGCCACCATTTCCTTTTTGCTCGTGAAACGATGAAATAGACTAACACGCTGTGTTAGTCATTTTCGTTGATTTGTTGACTGGTAGGTTGATATTTCCTTTATGCCCGCGAAACAGGGAAATCGACTAACATGATGTATTAGTCTATTTCATCATGAGACAACGACTTGGAATTGGTGGGCAGCCAGCGCACACGAATCAACTAGAATGACTAACACTTCTCACATATATATGAAGTGTTACTTTGAATTTTAGTTTCTTTGTTTACAGAATACAAGTATAACTAACCTGCGTGTTATACTCCACCTTATTCTTGTGCTAAAGCTTAAATAGTTAAATACTCATTGATCTATATTCAATATTTACGAAGAAGAATACTCATTGAGCTATCTTATGTACTTGTGATTCAATTTATCCATCATTTATAAATAAGCATTTTTCAATTAAATACTCATTGATCTATATTTAATATTTACGAAGAAGAATACTCATTGAGCTATCTTATGTACTTGTGATTCAGTTTATCCATCATATATAAATAAGAATTTTTCAGTCTTCAATAAGCAACTATTATAAGCAGGTGGAAGTTAAGAAAAATTGCCATCATACAATTACTGGTTCTTTTAAATCTGCTATATAAAAACCTTTAACCTACAGATTTAGGTTTCAGGTATAGATTCACCCATCGTGGTTCACCAAGACCGATTCAGAAGTCATTAAGAGAAGTGTGAAAACCATTTATCATACAAGATGTGTAGAAAAGACACATATAACCATTCAAAAAGCATGAAAAAGTGTACAAGAAACCAATCACTAACCGTTGAAGCTGTTTAAGTGAAGTCAATCACATTTTTTGAAAATAACCATTCATGAAGCATACAAAGTGTTTTCTTAAATGAAAGAATATGTTTGATTACAAATAGTCTACACCACTGCTGACATTTTATTTAACAGGAGTCAGCAATATACATTAGAAAAATTTCGTAATGGTACAAGCCTCTTATGGAGGTAGAGGTTGAGTATTTAAATGACTTTTGTTTCCCCTCAGTGGTCGAAGTAAGGGGAGGCACATCATTCCCATCATCTTCATCGATTACGGAGGTAGACACCTCCTCGTACCTCTGTTTCCAGTACTGAGTGCGTTGTGCATAAACATCTAGCATGCCCTACATCTAGTCACTTATGATTTTGCTACTTTTAGCGCATGCCTCATGCACTACCTCCCGTCTCTCATTTGCCATCTAAAATCTACGCAGTTCCAACTCAAGGTCCGTATTCTTATTGTCCAAGTCCATGATCTTGTTATTGAGTTCCATGCATTTCTTATTGAGTTTAGTGCATTTCTTATTGAGTTCAGTGCATCTCCTTTTCACTTCACTGAATCTCCATTCAAGATCAGAAATAATCCCCTTCAGCCTTTCATTTTTAGCATGGGCCATTTTGACCTTCTATGTTAGCAGTTCTACATGCATGGCGTCAAAATTCATTTTGTCCATCCCATTGTTCCAGTCTACAAAGGGTGGTGGTGGTTGTCTTGCAGACTTCCCTAAACCACCATCAAAGGTGAGAACATCGGGCATCCCATTCACCTTTGAATTCGTAGTAGGTGTTTTGTTAAGTGGAACAGATGTGTTGACACCCTTTCTTTTTCCTGTCCATTCTCTTCCCATTACCATCCCTGCAAACAATGCGAAAAAAGAAGTATCAGTAGACAGGTGGGTAAGACAACATGAAAAATGTAGGAAACAATAGTTTATGCCAACACGAAACGAATGGGTATCTATTGCATTTTTTGCATGAATAACATTATATACAATACAAAAGTTAACATGTTCACTAAAGTTGAAATGTTCACTAAACTGGGCACTTGTGTGGCAGGTTACTTGCCAATTGGGAATCCATGTTTTGGGAAGATAACTCCATCACTCACAACTCCTCGTCCTACATCCAATTTATTACACATCTACCATGAAACTATAACAGAAGTCTCATGTATTTTAATTGATATTTTTTATTGTTATTTTTTTGTTGTTAATTCATTTTAGATTCAGTTTTCAAAAACAAACAATAACAATGGTATATTGAACCATCGTATGCTACAGTGGAAAGAGCACATGGTTCACAATTTCAATCAAACATTCCACTTGATCTGTATATGTAAAAGAGTTGCAGGAAACCTATTGCTATGCAATAACAAAACCTATGCATATGCAATATGTAAGAGACCTTGAACAAAACTTGAACAATAAACGACTATCATCGACTTTATTGTACCATCCACTATCATTATTAAAAATGTTCAGCACCAAAGATAGGTTTCTGAAGTTATTAAAGGGTAGTTGATGGTGCAAGATCACCATGAAACAATCCGACAAATCAAGCCTTTATAGTTATGCTGCTTAAAATAGCAGGAAAGGTTAAAAATAAAGTACAATTCATTTTAAAAGTAAACAATAATTGAGAGGGTTTAAACTATGGTAAGGTAAAAGCCATCTCAATGTAACATCTCCAAATCCCATCTGAATAGTCTATCAAGATTGATCTTCCACCACAGTATCTCGCTCTAAATATTAGGAAAGAGGAACAACAACTATGATCGAAAAATATTATCATCTCCATTGTTTGGATTGCACAATGGAGTTGACAACACCGTAAAATGATTTGCGATTCTTCTCATTCTTATACAACTCAAGAGGGGTGATGCCAAGTGATCATAGCCTCTGACTTACCCATCTGATCACAGGGCCATGTTTAACATGCTCTTTTTGTGGCTGGACACTTTTGCCAACTTTATCCAGCCACATACAAATGACATCATATGAGTGTTGCCTATTTCATTCCATTGGAATAAGATAAATGATGAAATGAGAAGACAAAGGAAGGGATCTTGTCATCTTTGAAACTTACCGCAGTTGGGGAATAGACCAGGTCTTCAATAGGCCACACTGCCCATGAGTTTAGGGAATCCAACAAGACATCGGTGAAAGGACTTGGGCAAGGTAGGTGGGCATTTGCATCAAAGACTTTGATAATGCAAACTTTAGCACAATGTTGTGGGATTGGAATAGTATGACACATTACACCCTTCCCTAGCCCATCAACAATGCCTTCCCCAACCACTAGCCCATCCAGTAATAGGTGGACTTCAACTCCAACAACAACAACATGAGCATCTTCATTGGCGCACTCTTCTTTGTCTTCCACGGTTGCCTGCATCAGTAACGAGTGGACGTGGTCGCTTAAATAAAATTCTTTATACTTGTCCATCAAACATAGGCAAATCAATTCATGGCAATGCAATACAACAATACCGAAATAGCTGTCTCTCCCGGCCTGTTGCCCCCATCATAGTCACGGTCTACATTTGTACATCCATCATCATTTCCCCCAGACTCTTTCTCAATGATTTCTTCTATCGGATTATGCTACAAAATGTGACACATTGTACAAGAGTGTAAGTACACATTAAACCCATATGCCTACGAACACTACTGGACCAAGGCCAAAGAATTTTATATGACTAAGGCAATAACAGGAACATAGATAATGGACACAAACCACAACATCATAAAAAATGCTCTCCAGTATAACACTGCCTCTCACCGCCTGTTATCCAAAATAAGAGCCCAAAAACTATTCATCTCTGCTCTTATCCTCCAATGTCTGCCCCAATTGAGTAGACTCCTCTGCAATCTTCTCGCCACTGAATGCACTCAAATTTCTATTCAACATCTCCTTCACCTTCTCCCTCAAAATAGACTTCTAAAGTTTCTCATCCCATACTACGACTGACTGCATACAAAAAGAGTTACTCTATAGTATAACACACCATGTGATGATATAACACTACATCTCATGCACAATGGCACCGCATTACCTATTCATCTTTGCACCTATCCTCCAACCTCTACCCTAGTTCAAGAGACTGCTCAGCAATTGTCTCACCACTGCATGCACTTGGTTTTTCAATCGTCATCTCCTTCACCTTCTTCCTCCTAATAGACATCCAAGATTTTGGACTTGGTTTTTGGGGAACACTACACACAGTGTCATCAGGCAACTGCATTGACTGTTCTTTTCTCCTAGCATCCATCGTCTGCCCCAACTTAGGAGATTTCTCTGCAATCTTCTCGCCACTACATGCACCCAATTTTTCATTCGATGTCTCCTTTAGCTTCTTCGACGAAATGGACTTATACCTAACAAACGATTGAGGTTTTTGACTTAATTTTTTGGGCAAACTGCATTCCATGTCATCCAATACCACGAGATAGTCCATGCTCCCTCCACAAACCCCATCAAAATTAGCCTACAATGACATGGACGAAATAGTCAACATACTACACATTGGAGTACAAAGCATACCATGCAATGAAAACACACATATGGATAGGCCAATAGATAGTCACCTTCGATGATAAATGTGTCACCTCATTTGAAGTCAGACTTGTATTTTCTATGGAATTCTTCTTTTCTTGCTTCCTTGATGAATCACATGCAGGCTCATTGACTAGCACATTTGTTTCAGGATGTGAAGTCCGCCTTGTTTTTTCCGCAACATTCTTCTTTTTTTTCTTCCCCGAAAAAATAGGTGCACCCTCATTTGTTTCAAGATCTGAAGTCGACCTTCTTTTTTCTGCAACGTTCTTCTTTTTTTGCTTCCCCAATGAAACAGATGCAACCTCATTCACTGGCACATTTGTTTCACGATTAGCCTTCGATGCCAGAACCTCCTCACCATGGCCTGCACTATCACTTAAAATCTGGGCACCAGGATAGGATAGGTCAATAAGTAATTCTTTACATGTTTAAAGGAATTTAGTAAACTATAAAATAATACGATCACTAAAAATTACCTCTGTTGAAATATTCTTTCTTTCTAGTAACTCTAAAACCTTTTTTCTTCTCACCTCCCTAACCGGACTGCTGTCATACACTCACATTGCTTCCTTTATCTCTTCCTTCCCTTTGGTAGGAAGCTCATCACGTGTTTTCTTTCCATATTTCATGCACACCCGGTCAATGACACATTTTTTTGGCATACTATGTCGTACACCCATTTGGTATTCGATATTAGACTCCCTCTTTTTCAAGTGCATCAACAATTTCTTCGTATGATCCGTGCTGCGTTGTCCACTACCACACGGTTGATGACTGCGTCGTGCAATCCCCAATAATGGAAGTTGATGTTCTCTGGCTCTATGTATATTAAGCCTCCCCAGATCCCAAAACTAACGGCCTCCATTTTGGGAACAATAACGGAAGAGACAAAAGTAGTGCAACCTGCCATTAATATGTTCTCTTTTGTGATCGGCCTGTTGATGCACACAACCAATAGAGACAAAGAGTCACATTCAATTTTGCACTAATCAAGCATTATATAGATAATCCAATATATAATGACTAATAGTGGACCTCCTTGTTACTCGCCCCTCCTCCTTGTTTCTATTCATGAGCACTGATAGAATCACGATGCCGTTCAGTCTCCTACTCTATGCTCACCTTGTGCTTGCTATGAACATCCCCTTTTTCACTCTCACCGCTTGGAGCATCAGTATAATCGCCCTCATCTACATTTCCAATGGCCCTATCTTCCTCACCAACACAACCACTATCATAATGCTATTCAATAAAATAGCACACATCATCGATGCTTTTTATTCCCATGTAGATATCTATATTTTCATTTATAAATCCCAACTTCCAGCAACCATGCCATGCAATGATAAATAATTACCAGTGTGGTTTTATAGTCACTGAGAAGCCGACTTGACAATGGGTTCAAAATTGGAGACCCGACTCGTGACTCATTCAGATTTGAATCCCCAACTAGTCCCTGACCTAAAGGCCCATCTCCTGACTCTTTTAGATTTGGATCCCCAACTAGTCCCACATTTGAAAGCCCAACTCCCGACTCTTTCAAATTTGAATCCTCAACTAGTCCTAGATGCGAAAGACCAGCTCCTGAATCTTTCAGATTTGAATCCCCAGCTTGTCGCGCATCTGAAAGCCCAACTCCTGACTCTTTCAGATTTGAATCCTCAACTAGTCCTAGATGCGAAAGACCAGCTCCTGAATCTTTCAGATTTGAATCTCCAACTGGTCATGCATCTGATAGCCCAACTCCCGACTCTTTTGGATTTGAATCCTCAACTACTCCCAGATGTGAAATCCCAACTCCTGAATCTTTCAGATATGAATGCCAAACTAATCCCGCATATGAAAGCCCAACTCTCTCCTGGGTATACAAATTGGTTCTCCAGTGACAAGCATTAAACAATGACAACACCAAGCAATACTACATGTTGCATAATCCATTAAAATTTCTTAGCTTATAGGCAAGCCAATGTCATGTGTCATTGAGAAGTGAATGCGGCCAACTCTGAGGAGATCATTTGCCTTTAGCTCCAATAACCCATAATCAAGATCAATAGTTTCCCTCAACCTTTTTCTCAACACAATTGACATGATTGAATTGAAACAAAAAAAAATGCAATTCATATTCTTCACACTATCAATAACACCACACATTCACCACAAATGACACAACCAACACACGACCGGTTATTACCACATTGCAATACAAAGTCAGCATGTCGCTGTGTTATGTTCAACCTAGCTAATGGTTTAGCCATAAACTATCCATGACATTTCACTGTAGAACATATTTCATTGTAATTGCAATGAAATAATGACTATGATCCATTGCAAACGCTGTTAAAAAGGCCTCTTGTATTCTCCACATCCAAAATACAACACAAAAACTAGACTTTGTTAAGGATTGATAAGAAGGATGCAAAACACGCTTAACACATCGACTGTGTCTATTCTGGCTCCAAAACAGACCTTTCCTATAGTGTGTTAGCGACAGGTTAGTCAATCACAACTGCTAATTGCAAAATCAACAGTGTAAAACGAGTGTGCAACAATTAAGATGGTCAATCTATGTCAAATAATACATAGGGATTCATTATCATTAACAAAGTCTTTGACGATAATTAATGGGTACAGAGGCCTCCAATTCATTATTCCAAAGACACGTCTTTTGAAATGAGTATCTATTCTAAAGCTTCCATCTCTTTGTTGATATGGGAATATTATTATTTATTAAAAACGTAATCTTAAGTTACAAAAAGAAAAAGATAAAATTTTGTGAATGATAGACACGTGAGGAGTCGTCATGCCAACTGGAGACATCTGAAACAAAAGCCCAAATAACATTTCAAATCGGAGTTGTATCATCAAACACATGTAGTTCTCAAACATCATGAACATAAATAATCTCGCTATACAAATACACTAGGATGAACATAAACACTCTCATGTAAATCAACATAATAAATACAAATTTATAACACATTGTTCACAAGAATCAAGATTTCTGGTTCATGTATTCAACATTGGTTTCATGACTCAAAGATCCATAAATAACAATCGTATTGCATTTAGGTTGGAAAATAATATCTTATTGTCTAATATGGTGCATCTATAGCATATAATATAAGGCATCAACCAATTGCATTGTTCATTTTCATCATTATCAAATTCAGTAAAAGTAAGGACATTAATATTACATGATCAAGAACTAAAATTTATACATACATTTGTATTGCATAAAAATTATATACAACAAACTATATATATATATATATATATATATATATATATATATATAAACAAGCCCCTTTCAAAAAGTTGCACAAGCCCAAAGATTATTAGTAAGGGGACATTATAGTGCAAGTAGTATTAAAGAAGGGAGAGAGAGCAACAACTTGGGAACATCTGGACATTTGCTGGGGGACTGCTCAATAGTCCTTGAAAATCAACAACCTACATGGATAACTAATGTTAGTGGTAGTCTACATTGGGAAGTAAATGTATTTCAAAAGACATAAAAGGAACCTACATGTTCATATATGAAAATGTAGTTTAACATTCAATATAAACTATCACTAAGGAATTTATATCACCTAAATTATATGTGTCAATTTTCCATAGTGCCAGAGCTATCTATATTAGCCACCTATTTTCGTACAGTTGTTATGCGCTCAAGGACAAACACCTCTATTCCAACTCGAAATCAACACTACGGTCCGACTAAGATGCAACTTAGTCACACGTTTTACACTATATTTTACATTCAACGGCTGCAATTGAATAACATGTCACTAACACGTAGTAGCATTTGTCTATTCTCAAGCCTTGCTATTGACTAAATACAACTCCAATTGTAAATTTCATCGTGTGTTAGCCTTTGGCTTTACCGCTATTAGCTGCATCAAATCACAAACCATACATGAATAATGGTTTGAGAGGTTGTGTCTATTCTGGCTCCAAAATAGACAAATCGTACCGACTAATAGCGTCGTGTTAGACAAAAGCAACCATCAAATACAAAACCTATGATTAAAAACCTGCCACAAACATGAGGTGTTAGTCCCCCCATACTTATTTTTTCAGCCACAATAGAGGCATCCTACTGTGAGAGTAACTTGAGTTTCATGCTAGTCTTTTCTTTGACAAACATACCAAGTTTTATAGCCCGCAACCTCTTCTTCCTGCCTAGATACTGTCTGAACGTGATTCCTTCATTCACAAGATTTTAATGTACGTGTTATGCACAATAAACTAGCAGTAACCATGAAGCATGCCCCAGCTATCCTCCGGCATGCCCACATAATTTTGCGTGGGTCCCAAGGAGTGAAAACGAGAACTCGACAACAACTCCACATCACATACCATGGGTCTAAGTGCCATGACAAGTTGGCATGGTATGCATGTCTCAAAAATGTATGTTGATGTATGTCGTTGATACGATAGGTCCGCTGTCGAGCCACAATACACATAGCCTCCCACGTATATTTGCATATATGTTTATTCTGCAGTTTTCGAGTGAGATTAGGTGCTTCCAACTTATGTCAGACATGTCTATTCTGGCTTCAAAATGAGATTGTACCGACGACATGAATTGACATACATGAGACGTGTCTATTCTAGCTCCAAAAAGGACCTATCATACCATTGACATGCATCAACATACATGTCTGAGAATAAATATTTATGCAAATACAAGTGGTAGACACCTAATAGCTACATGAAAGAGAGTGAGGTAAAATGTTCTATTTCAAATTGAGCTTCTTTTACGTGGTCTTGACCTCATTTACATGTTATGGTTTTCCTTTTGATGCAAACAAAATCCTCAAAATTAGGTTGTTGACTGGTTGATGCAACCATTCCTTGATTGTGTGTGACCCGCTCGTGTTTAGGAGTTGATCTATTGTTTGCTGACAATTAGGAGTTGTTATGCTGTTTGTTTGACGATAGAAAACATGGTACCTTTTTAATATGCTTGACGTGGAAAAAGTAAGAGTAATGTGTGGATGAAAACATTATTGTTGAAGGGCTGCTTGTTGAAGCAGCCTACATCTATTCCGACTCATTGTTGAAGGGGGATTTATGAGACTGTAGTTTTCTTTGTCATGCTACGGCTTGGGGTATGTTGAAATCCGCCTCTATAACTCGTATTTTTCCTATTTTGGTTTGTATTTTGTTTAAAATCATCAGGGTTTGAATTGTTTGTTTGTGTTTCTTGTTTGCCTCTATATGTAGCCAAAATAGCTTCAGCCTATGTCGAATATTTGCCTATTTTGGAGCCAGAATAGACGCATACTGTTGCGATAGGGTTAGAGACCGCTAGGGTTAGGTTTTATTTATTTTTACCTAATGAGCACCTGATAATAATGGAAACAAAGCATAATATTTCCATAGTTTCTTTTATCTATGTTTTATTCTATCATTTTCCTCTATATTGCAAAGGACATGTTTGTGTGTGTGTGTATTGCTTCATACTGACATATATATATAATAGTACATGCCAAACTACAAACAAACAATGCAAACCCTAAAGATTTTCAACAAAATTCCAAATATCAGCCCTCAACAATGACCCGTCAACAATCAAGCCTTCAAAAATCGGACGCCCTTCAACAATGAGCCAAAATATATGCAGCCTGCCAAACCCATATATATATATATATATATATATATATGAATATGAAGCAATATACACACAAACACTCAAACCAATGATTGTTTATTTTTTTTGGTACGTTCTAACCTAACGTCGCTAACCCTGACCCACCTTCTAACAGTGAGGCGACTTGTAACCCTAACGTGACTAACCCAACTTGAATACCTAGCGCGCATTCTAACCCAATCCCACCCATCCAATTCAAAATCTATAGTCACAAAGATAAAAGGCTGACCCACTACTGAACAACTACTACCATGACCTTTTGGAGCCAACAAGCACACGTCCCATGTGGTATCTAACCCTAACGCGATGATTAGACAAGTAAATTTTCTCCCTATTTTGCTTCCAAAACAAGAAAAATTTCCCACTACATATAAAGCAAAACAAGAAAATTTTCCCACTACATATAAAGAAAAACAAAGAAAATTTTCCCACTGCATATAAAGCAAAATAAGAAACGAAAACAAAGAATGCAAACCCAGAATATACAAGTCCATCATTTTTAATAAAATCTAAACACAAAATGACATAGCAAATAAAAACAAATTATTGAATGTCTTAGGGTTTCAAATTACTGCAGCCGCTTAAGCCTCCACCCAAATCATTGTACTCTTCACACCTCCTGAGGGCACACTCACAACCACCTTTACGATACAAAAATGATACTAAAAATTACAATCGAAAACACAGGGTTGACGAAGGAATCATAAAACTATCATTATCTGTTAGGGTTTGAATTTACCGATGCCGCCATAACCTTATACAACAATGTTGAATCATACCACCCCCCTGTGCACTATGAGGCACCTCCTCCCTGCACATGAAAAAACCCACGTGTTAACAAACGATAACAATATATCTAGACAACTCACATTATGCATGAGGTCGAATTTTGTCCTCCCCTCCGGAGCCACATATATTTTGACAATGCATACCTATAACTACAATTGAAGCGCAACTCCTTCGCTCAGTAATTCAACCAGAGACATTGTCATGCCACGACCAACATGAATTTACACCATCAAATATTTTGTTTCACCTCCACCACTAAGTTCTGCATGCAACTCATGGACGAAATATATTTTCAATTTTTGCGAAATCGAGTTTTCATTCAAAATTTAAAAAATAAATAAATTGAAAACTGTGCCCATAACACATGACCACCAATGTTAGTTGATTTGTGGACGCAATAAAGCAAGTTACCCAAAAAATGTAAGCCGCGTGGCCATTAAAAAATAAAATAAAACTGGTGGTCACCAAAAATGTAAACCGCTTGCCGACGGTATGTTAACCGTCGCATTGCGGTGACAATGCTTGGGAAAATGTTAACCACAAGCAAGCTTTTCCATCAAATGCAAACTGACAACATCATCCATGTCATTGCCACTACAAATACCTCCATGTCATCTATGGGTCCTAGGAACATTGCTCTCATGGACTTGTCGTACTTGAATGGTATGCCTTCGACATCATATAGAGGCATGTCATTTTGGAGCCAAAATAGCTACAACCTGATACTATGGCCCTTCTTTTCAGAGTCGCTGTTGGCTCCATCAGTGCCCACGTACAGTCTCTGCTAGCTCTTCACAGTATTTGTCGTCGCTTCAATTTCTGTCATATCATTTTTTACCTCGAGAAAAATGCCACCATAGTATCATTGAGTGCTCACAATTAAATGAAAAGGTTTGAAGTTTTTGAGGACAAGTACCACTCTGAACTCACCCCCAAGTAACTTACATGATTATTTTCTTAGAGAAATTAATGCCCCTTATTCCTATTAAAGCTTACGGTCCATGCAACACATAATAGTTTAGATTTTTTTAAGAAAAAACATTAAAATATGAGATCATTAAAATGATATAAAAATTAATGTCAAAATAATTGTTGTTTTTAATTTTTTTTAATTATCATTATATTAATATTTGGATTTTGATACATCTGGACTTTCAGTTTATTCTATTTTAATATTTAATTTAAATTTAAGTTTAAAAATTAAACATATTTTTCAATTATAATACAAAACTTATTATTTTTATTTAATTTAATATTTTGAATTTAGCAATGTCAATATTTATGTATCTCCTTGTTAAATAAATAGTTAGAAAAAATTAAATAATCATAAATAAAATTACTCCCTCTTTAAACTCTCAATTAACTTGCTCTCTCCACTCTCCTCTCTTCTCTCTCTCGTCTCTCGTCGTCCTCTTCGCTCTCACTCACTCTCCCTCTCTCCTCTCTCTCTCACCTCACCTCCCCACAACACACAACACACACACACACAAACACACACACCCAATTAACCCCCTTTCACCCCCTCCCCCCCCCTATCCCCCTATCTAGGTCCTATCCAATTTTCTTCCAACATATCTCTATCCTCTTTCTCTCACATATACTCCCTCCCTCTCTCTTGGCTCTCTAGTACTTTTAGTTGTAAATCTATCTCCTCCCCCTCTCTGTATCTCCTTAAACTCTAACTCCTCCCCCTCCTATCTCCTAATCTCTATCTCTCAATCACACTATCTCACCATCTATTTCTCATCTACTCTCACTCTCCTCCAACCTCCCATCCCCTATATCCCTCAACCTATATCTTTATCTCCCACTTCTATCTCACCATCTATTGTCTCCCCATTCTTATTCCCCCACCCACCCCCTCTCTCTCTCCTCTCTCTCTTGCATACACACAACCCAATTTAACCTTCCTAACTCTATCTCGAGTTTCCCCCCTCTCTAATCTCTTTCTTCCTCTCTCTATTACTTATCTTTCACCTTCTTCCTCATCAATCTTCCTCCTCTATCTTATCCTCAACTCCCCTCTTCATCTCTATCTATATCTCATTATCTCTACCTCTCTCCTCAACTCTATCTCTCTTGCTCCATATCTCATTATAAAATATATCCCCATAACTTCATACCTATAACGCCCTACTCTCTAACTTCTCTTCTATAGATCTATCTTTTCCTTTCCCTCTCTCTTCTCTGTCTCCCTCTTCCTCTCCCTCTTCTATAATGGAGCTAGTTTTCCTTCTCTCTCCCCCCCCCTACTTATCTCTCTTCATCTCTCTCTCTCTCTCTCTCTCTCTCTCTCTCTCTCTCTCTCCTCTCTCTCTCTCTTCTCTCTCTCTCTCTCTCTCCCCTCCCTTTCTATCTCCCCCCATCTCTCCCTCCCTCTCTCTCCATGTCTCTCCATCCCCTTCTCCCTCCCCATCCACCCTATCTATCTTTATCCCATTCTCTCCCAACATATCTAGTCTATATCTCTCTTTCTCTTCACATATATCTCCCTCCCTCTCTATGTTTCTCTCTACTTCTATTTAGTTATTAATATCTCTCTCCCCCTCTCTATATCTCCTTATATCTCTATGTCTCTATCACTCTATCTCACCATCTATATATCTCTCTAACTCTCCTCTCTTCCTCTATACATCTCCATCTCCCTATATCCGTCTATCTATATCTCGTCATCTCCCTTTTTCTATCTCTCCATCTATTTGTCTCCCCATTCTTATCTCCCTTCATCTCTAAACATCTCTCTCTCTCTCTCTCTCTCTCTCTCTCTCTCTCTCTCTCTTCCTAGACATATATTTATATCTATATCTCTTTGCCTCTCTATCTCTATCTCTTAATATTTCTTCTTCCATCTTTCCATCTCTCTCCACCCCTAATATCCCTCTCTCCACCTCTCTTTATATCACTTCTTATCTCTATATTTATCTTTCTGTCTCTCCCTCTATTCCACCCCCCTCTCTCTCTCTCGCCTTCTCTATTGATCTCTTTTTATCCCTATCCCTCTCTCTCTCTCCTCCCTATTACAAATGTAACATCACCCTTTTAGTAATACCTCTCTATATCTCCTTATATCTTTGTCTAATTATCACTCTATCTCACCATTTATATTTGTCTATCTCTCCCTATCCCCATTCCTCTATCTCTTCCTCTCTATCTCCCTATGTCTCTCTGTGTTTATCTCACTAACTATTTTTTAACATCTTCCTCTCTTGCTATATCTTCATCTCCAAGTCTCTATTTTCAACTCCCCCTCTCTATCTCTAAACATTTATCACTGTCTTTATCCTTACATCTCTCTCCATCTCCCTCAAGTCCTAGACCTCCATTCATATATCTCTTTGCCTCTATATCTCAGTCTCTTTACATTTATTCTTCCATCTCTCCCTCTATCTACCTATCTCATTGAATCTGCATCTCTTTCTACCCCTATATCTCTCCCTCTCTCCACCTCTCTTTATATATAATTTCCTATCTGTATATTTATCTTTCTATGTCTCCCTCTCTCTATATATTTCTCTCCCTTCTCTATATATTCCTCTATCCTCTATCTTTTTATCTCTCCCTCTCCTCTCCCTTTCCTCTTCATCTTCATCTCCATCTCCATCTCCATCTCCATCTCCATCTCCAACTCCAACTCCATCTCCTTACCACCATGATGTATTATACAAATATGTGCAAAAATAGACCAAAATTTCCCTGTGTAACCCTCCACACCTTTTCGGCATACCTATTGCACACCAAGGTGTAGTTGCTAGTTGATAATATTATGATTCCTTTGTCAATGGAGGGTACTAGATAATTAACTCTTATATATCCTTTTATCTATTTTATTTATTTATTTTCCATTAGAGCTATGCAATTAGTTTTTTTTTTAAGTTTAATAACAGAATGATAGTCATGGAATCATATTCTTTATGTTATAAGATTTAAGGGAAAATCATGTTGATTTTTACCTTTAAAATGGACAAGTCCAAAAGTTCACATTTTTATTTTAAGCAAGGAAGGGAGACAAAAACTCCAATTATAATGTACACAATCTATCAAGTTATATAATATTTATATAGCAAAAAGTATAGACCAATATAATATTTACATAGAAAAAAGTATAGACCAAGGCATGATTATTGTCATGCTCACTTTTAACATGTGAACATGAACACAAATTCATTTTTTTTTTTAATTAACATATAGCATGATCAACATGAAACACAATCCTATGCACCTATTTTTCATTGCACTTTCAATTAAATGTGAGGTAGGAGAGATATGTGATTGAGTGTAGTAGGACCACTCCACACACTTAGTGAAAGGGCTTATCCAAAAAGAAAAAAACTTAGGTGATTCATAGAAGTCACCTCAATGGGGGACACCCAAGAGTCTCTTCCTTTAAAATTATTTTGGATTAATGACAATGATAGAGCCTCCATGATGAGACCTAACTTTAAGAAGAACTAAATCAAGTAGACAACTAAAATTATTATACATTTCTAAAATCTTAGTTAATTGAAGAGATGTTCAACCCATAATCAAAAGTTACCACCATCAAATTGTTTCCTTAAGAGTGAACCTTTTAGTTACATTATATAAACTAGACTTCATTTGATTTTAAGAAAAAAAGAATAAATTGATGATTTTTTGAGCATTTAAAAAAATCAAATAGGAAACATTGTGGTTTCTCCTCAAAATCTATTTTGTTTAATTTATTTAAAAGGGTTCAATGACATATATAATATCAAAAATTAATATCAAGTTCTCAATAATTCACCAATTAACAAAATTAAATTATGAGTGAACCTTCTAGTTACATTAAATAAATTAGAGTTCATTTGATTTTAAGAAAAAAAGAATAAATTGATGATTTTTTGAGCATTTAAAAAAATCAAATAGGGAACATTTATGGTTTCTCCTCAAAATCTATTTTGTTTAATTTATTTAGAAAGATTCAATGACATACATAATATTAAAATTTAATCTCAAGTTCTCAATAATTCATCAAGTAACAAAATTAAATTATTGAATTAGAGATACTTCCATTCACATGTTAAATATGGGTTTCCTAAAGAGTAATAAAAGATTCCTCTTGAAGGTCAAGATATAATGCTAAACAATTTACAATTGGGGATTGATGTTAGTAGTTAACGTTGAAAATAAATTTAGCCCTTGACATGATAAACATTGATACTAAACAATATATCTTATTTAAATAGAATTATAGTACCCTTTGTAATTAAGAAATTATATTAATTTAGAGATAACATTTTGTTGTCAATTAACTTTTAAATTTACAAGATAATGATAATTGCACTTAATTTCATTATTTCAAAACTAAATTAAAAATTAATGACTTAAATTATGAGATCATGAATCCATATTTTAATTCCTACTTTAAATAAATAATTTTAACTTAAATTAAACCAAAAAAAAAGAAAAAAATATTATTTCCTTAATAGATTGAACTTCTAATCTTCATCTTTGAGTGGAATTAAAAGTTAACCCTTATATCTAGTGTATTCCAATGAACCCTAAATCATGAAGATGTTTCCATATAATAGATATTACATTATTTCATACTCCCTTTTTCTTGGAGTTGAAGGGTTCAAGAGAAAAGAAAAGAAAAAATGCATAGAACGGAGGAGGTTTTTGGCACCTCTCATTCAAATTGAAGATCCTTCATCACTTCCATTAATATGTGGTTCTTCCTCATACCATGAAATTTTCTTAAATTTTAATTCTATCTCTCAAATTTTTATTTTGTTTTTGCAACAAAAGAGGAATCTAAGGTTAATCATTGTGTATGAGATCATGTAGGGTTAATGAGATGAATAGAAAGATATTATTACCTAGAAAAGAGAATACATATGAAAATACCTTCAAAATGTGTAGAATGGTGGATTGACTACATACTGAGTTGTGAAAAAAAAGTAAGAGTATATTGTAAATTTTCTTTTTAATTCATATCTCATATTTATAAATATCATTTTTTCTTTAAAAAAAATTGTTTACTTGAAAAAGAGTTATAAACCGTCTAGTTTTTCCCTCCCATAGAGGTCATGACTCTACTAAGAATCACGACTCCATGGGAGCCACTCTTCCAAAGGGGAGGTGTATCATCCCTCCAAACTCAATTTCTTTTTAATAATTTTTGTTTATTTAATTTTGTTAAATTTATAATTTTATATTAAAATTTATTCATATTTATTTTATTTATATATGAATATATATTTATAATGAATGTTATTGTTAAATATTTTTTTTGTTTTTGAAAAGGGGTAAAAATTTATTAATCATAAAGAACCACTATAGAGCAAGAAAAGAACCAAGCTCAACAAGGAACAAATTGCAAACAACCAAACAACCATACAAAGGGAAACCCCAAAATAAGTCACCAATTAACCTGTCATGTCCTCCATAACTAACTTCTCTAAAGTTTTGAACAAGAGTATCAAGGATATTATCTGGCAATGGAATTTTCCAGCCAAATGCCAACTTATCAAGAACTTTTGGTCTTTGACCCTCCCCATGATTTGTTGGGGCATTTGGAAAGAAAGAAATAATAGGATATTTAGGAAGGCTAAGTGTAATACTCAGGTGGTCTTTGAAAAAATCTGCAGGGCTATAAAGGAGAACATCAATATTCCTCACAAGAACAATCATCAATGGTCTGTTATTGATATGAATGATATAGAAAGAGACATCCTCACTGAATGGAACCTAATACATAAGGTCTACAGATCAGAAAATAAGAATAGGAGAGATAACATTGTCTGGCGTTTTCTTGATTATGACTGGATAAAGGTAAATTTTGATGGGGTGACTAAAGGGAACCCTGGGAAGGCTGGTGGTGGAGGAGTTATTAGAAATGCTCAAGAAATTTTCATTGCTTCTTTTTCTTCTCCTTTTGGGGTCCAAAATAACCATGTGGCTAAAGCTTTGGCAATGCTAAAGAGCCTCTAGCTAGCTCAGGAATTCAAATTCAAAAAAATTTGGCTCGAAGGGGACTCTTTAAACATCATACATGCCCTCAAAGGTACAAGCTCTGTTTCCTGGAATATTACTAATTTAGTTAAAAGTGCTAAATATCTATTAAATAACTATGTTAGTATTAGTATAACTCATACCTTTAGAGAAGGCAATAAGGTTGTGGATATTCTAGCCAATGAAGGGGTCAATTTGGAGAAGGATGTCAAATACATTGGAGAAACTCACATTAAAATGGAGGTTAAAGAGCAATTATACTTTGATCGCATCAATGGGTCAAGTTAATCTCATGATTACTTTTTGGGGAACGAATTCCAAAGATAGATTTTGGGGGCAGATTAACTGTCAGCTTATGATTGTTTTTTGGCATTATTTCCAAGATCATATGTGTGAGAAAGATTATAGTAATAATCGCTGGGTTTGTGCGGCCATAAGTATCAATTTCAAAACAATGAAAGAGTCTCTATACTGGAATTCCAGAAATAACAAGTTTTCAGGGTTTCATCTACACTGGAATTCCAGAAATAACAAGTTTTCAGGGTTTCATCTACAGACTGTGAATTGTAGCAGAGGGTATCTCTACTTGGAGCTCAGAATGGGTGGTAACCTAAACAGAAACGAGCCTCCAGGATGTGAAAATTGGAAGAGTGAACGAAAGGTCTCAAGAAGGCTCCACATATATGAATTTACTGACTATATGAAAAAGCTTCATGGAAGTAGAAATTCTGTGTCTTATGGGTTTGCTAAAAGCTGGAGTAACAACAGAGTCACCCTGTTTGGTGAGATTTGGCAAATTGATGAAAACTTGGTTGCAGAGGTTACAAGTCTTCAGAGGGAGGGGACTAAATTCTACAGGGATCAAAAGTATGTAGCTGAAGCTTTCAAAAACTTCCCGAAGTCGGAGAATGAGAAGGGCAAGTTGGTGAAGAAGGACAACATCTCCTACTACACTCCTCAACAGGTAAAGCCCTTATGGCAAAAAGTTCTAAGGGTTTTAATGGAGTATTTGACTATGGATGGTAGATTTACAAAAAATTATAACTATCATTTCACTATTTTGAACCATTTCCATCATGGGGCTAAAATTTCCTTGTCATTCTATTTAGCATCCTCTCTAAATGAGAGCCTTGCAGACCATGCTAAAAAGCCTAACTCTTACCCTTTAGCCCAACAGGGGCTTATACTGCTAATATATGAATATCTAAAGGACAAGGCTAGGGCAACCAAAGATGACCCCTTGATCATTAATGCTCATATCTCTGAGAGCTGCAAAGACTTTGACTCGAATGGGGATCAACCCAACACCCCTATCCACAAAAAAAGGAAAGTTGAAATAGAGCATGAGGAAAAGGAGGTGCATTGTGATGAGGAAGAGGAAAAGGATAAGGACACTGATACTGAAATGGAGAAAAATAAGGATGAGAACTATGGTGAAGGGGAGGAAGGGAGTAACTCTGAAAACCCTCACTCTAACCCTAAGGGCTTGGAAAGTGAGAATGCTGCTCTGAATCCTAAGGAGTATGACAACCCTAACTCTGAGGATACTAAATAGGGCAAGGACTCTGCGAACACCATATTGAACACCGCCCGTAACTGCACTCTAAAATCCTTCAATTTCCAGAAATGGGTTGTCAAAAACATCACCAATATGCAAGGTAAGCAAAGGGAGCTGGAAGATAAGATTAATAAGTTGATTAAGGATTCTGATTCTGGGAAACAAAATGAGGATACCGAAAATAGTGAAGCTAAGGAGGAAATGGAGATGGAGGATTGGCTAGAGAAAGATCTGATCAAAGGGGACTTGAAACACTTGGAGGATGTTATCAGAACTCTGAAAGAGAAGGTGAAGGAGGACAAAGACAACATCAACACCCGGATCATTCGTAATGAGAAGGCTCTGAAAGACCTCATGAACCACAACCTCTAGGTCCTTAAAGTTTCTTCCCAGAATATGAACACTTTGGTGGATCATTTGGAAAGGAAAAATTCGGATAAGAACTTGGTAATTATAGAAGACGCTCCAACCTCCAGCCCTACCCACCAGAATCCTAGATGTAGAACTAGGCAGACCACCACTAGGAAGGACACCAATATGAAAGAGAGCCAGCTAGGATAGGAAAACAACGATCCGAGGGAAGCAGCCAAGGCGATGATGCTCTTGGTACATAATGTTGAGGAATCAATTAAGAGTTTTTAATTAACTTGTAATGCTGGGCTTGGGGCCAATTTCTTGCTGGCCTCTTGTTGTCCCTTTCTCTGCTGCTGGTTTTTTTGCTGGTCTTTTGTAGCTGTCTTGTTTTGTTTCCTTCTTGGCTATCTATTGAATGTAATCGGGTTTTGAGTCCCTTAAAACCTATTTTTACTTAATCAAAAACTTCTCTAAAGTTTGAGAATCTTCTTGGGAGAGATGCATTTAGATGTTGAGAGACCCATTTAGCCAAACCATCAACCACAATGTTCCACAAATATAGGATAGAAGGAAATAGGGTTTAAAAAAACATTGAGATGAAGAATCAACATGGCCACCAAGGCTAAATGTCAATTCACACCATCCACCCTTTTCTCATTTAGCATATCCATCACAACTCATGAATCCAACTCAAAAATAATCTTTTTCTAACCTAGGGGACAACCTCTTTCCAAAGCTAAAAGAATAACAAGAGCTTCCATGAAATTATTGACTTGCTACCCTTTATAAGTAGAAAAGAGAAACAAGACGGTCCCAAAGAAATCTCTCCCAATACTTCCTATCCCAACATGCCCAAGACCCCCCCTAGAAGATCCATCAATGTTAATCTTTAGGATTCCAAAAGGAGGAGGAAGCCATTGACCTTCCCATTGAATCTTCCTTTTATAAAAACAACATATCATTGGCTTAGAAGTTTTATGACCTTCCCCAACAAGGTTCAAGTTCTTGATTACAACCAGATAATTATGATTTATAATAATAGAAAGATCACACTTTGTATATATGGTCTCATGTAGCATACAAATAATTCACTACCACAATTGATGCATCATCATTTTGTTGTCCAAAAAAATCCTTTGATTTCCTTCCAACTAAAGTTACTAAATAATGAAAGTGGGACCAATTTCCCAAGCCAAATGAAGAAAGGAAGTCTATGTAGGAGGCCTTCCCATATTACTCCAAAACTCAACTTGAGACAACTCATAAACACAAGCCTGATTCCAGTCCTCCCACCATACATGCCAAATCTCTCTAGAGAACAAACATTGAAAAAATATATGTGAGGACAATTACTCACTCTTTTTGCAAAGAAAACAAAAAGAACCATGGAAGCCTCTTTTATGTAAACTCTCCCAAGTAAGTAATCTATTATACACCACTAGCCACAATAAGAAATTACATTTAGGCCAATCAAATTTATTCCACTCCTATTTCCACCAAGGAATGCCAACCCTCCCATAAGTATACCTATCCCATTCAAGATAGCTTGAAGAAAATGAGAACTTTCCTTTCAAATTAGGACCCTAGGTAAGAACATCCCTTTCCTACAAAGAATTACAAACTCTTTCTACCAAAATCCTAGCAAAGTCTTGTTGATCTGCCTCTAAACCCCCTAGTGGCCACTCTTAGGGATCCTTCCATCTATATAGCTCCACCTAACCCCATGGGGGATTCACTTAGTGAAACTAAGTTATAGTATGTGCATTAATGGAATACTAAAGAATCCCCCTATTTTCAAAACATATTTCCCTAAACTCCTTTTTTTCACCCTCTCCCAATACACAAGTTGAATTAAAAGCCCCATATTTTCACCAGATATTGCTTTTTTCATAGTCTGAATTAAAAGCCCCCCTATTTTCACCAGTAGGCAATATATTGTACCCTCATTTTTGGGATATTAAACCCCCCAATATGAATGCATGTGATATAATATTGCCTAGCCATTGAAGCCCCCATGCCTAACCCAAGAATTGAATTGCTTTGAAATCTTTGACCCTACTCTACCCAGCTTCTAAAAAATTATTGCATGGGAATTGTAACTATGAGAAAATTGATATGATAGGAGGTGACCATCCCAAGAATCATACCAAAAAAGAACATCAAATCCCCTATTATAGATCCATAAAAGTCCCTACTAAATTAACTTAGCACCCCTTTAAGAGTATCCCAAATTATAGAACCCTTGCCAACTAGGTTGCACTGAGGAACATAGTTATTGTCCACTCCCCTCAAATACTTATAAGTTATAATTTTAGCCCAATCTCAATCCTGGTTAATACACCACCTCTAAAACAACTTAATAGCCAAGACCTAACCACTAAGGCCCATTGGATGAAGCTAAGAGAGACCATTGGATTCCTTAATGAAATTCAATGAAGAAATATACACAAAGCACTTATAAATGGGAAGGGCTTGGATGGCCAATTCAAAAGAATCATTCTCCCAATAGTTGAGAGCCACCTACGAGTCTAATGGCCAACCCTCCTATGAAACCTAACTAACACCTCCTACAAAAATCTCATAGGAAAGGAACTCAAAACAATGGGAATGCCAATATAGACAAAATGAAGAGTTCCTTTCTAGAATATAAGAATGCCATAAATCCCAATTTGAATAAGATGAGGAGTATTGAAGAAGAAAATAAAAGACTTATTAATCTATTTCCTAGAGGTATTTAAGTAGATATCCAGACTCTTCCCTAATCTTACCACTTCATTGATTCTGGAAAGACCCATTAGAGTCATATCATCCACAGACTATAGGTGGGAGGGAGGAGGCAAGTTATTGCACCAACCCCAACCCTCAATCAAACCTTGATTCACCCTAGCTTTAAAGAATCTTCCCAACCCTTCAACCATTAAAATGAATAGATAGGTATATAGGGGATCTCCTTGTCAAAGGCCTCTAGAAGTGCTAAATAACTCTAAAGGATCACTATTGATAAGAACAACAAATGAAGAAGAAGTGACACAACACATGACCCAATTAAAGATTACAAACACATTGCTAGATGTGACCCGGTTAAGGGATTTCCCTCAGATCTGTTAGGATCTTCACTTTGTTAGAAGTGACCTTGTTAAAGGATTTCAAACACTCATTTAGAATGTTACCTTGATAGAGGGTTTACATATAAGACTGTTAAGTCCACTCGGTTAAGAGATTTTCTGTCACTTACAAAATAACAATAATAAAAATCTATTTGCAACTTCACATCTAAAATGCTAAAGCAGATTCTTATTTGCTCAAAACAATCTAGTCATAGTACTTATCTTGTCCCTCTGGTGGGCTCTCTACTCTGTTATTCAAATAGGTCTTCAAGCTTCTATGCTCGGTAATCACTATGTAGCATCCCTGTGCATACACTTGCCCACATACATTGTTTATTAACAATTCCTTATTTATAAACAATTGCTAACCACTAAATCTCCTTGATCACATTTCCCATGATCAATCTTAGCCATCAGATCTTCAAACTTGACCAGGTTCAATGTATCCTTCCAATCTAAAAATGTTTTACGTTACCTCGGGACTTGCATTCCTATCTTGGAACTTTCACAAGGTTATTATGGTTCAATCTGTGCTGTAGCTCTTCCTGTTGATTTTCCTTTGCCATAGATCCTTAACAAACTTCATGCATGACATACCAATTATTTATACATCTCCAGCTAATCATTGTCCTTCATTAAATAATGCTTTTATCCATCCAATGCGCACTGTCATAACTCGGTTGCAACTTGGTAAATACTAAACTTTATTCGGTAGACATTTCACCTTCATTAACTGATATCGATAACCTTAGGGTTTACTGACTAGGTTCCTTAGGGTTTACCAACTAAGTTCTTTGCTTGGTTGCATAGTATAGTATTAACCTTACGATCAACAACACATGTAGGATATCAAAACAATCTAAACATCATGATCTCATCATTGTCTAACTCAGTAATAGTTGCCCATTGAATAAATTATTCCTCCCTTTATTCTTCACATTCTTTCTGTGTCTTTTATCGATATCTTAATTCTCTTCTAATCAATCTTCTCAAGATATGGCAACATCATACTAAATCAGATAATCAATTTCTTGACATCAATGACAAAATAATGTTATAAAGATAGTTATCATCCTTCTTCAGTTATATCAATAATCTTCAACAACCTTCTCAATATCCTTATTGAATATCAACAATCTTTCTTACTGTAATGCCAACACTCTCCCCCTTTGTCATTGATGGCAAAACCAACAATTAAATGGTAATACCAACAAGATATTCAAAGTGATTCGGATTCAGATTGCTGATAGACTTCTCCTATTATCCTTGATCTGTTGTCTTCTGAAGTCTTCTCCATTTTTGCAATCTACTCCCCCTATCATTAGTCTTCTTTTATTTTCATCATTTAGGGCTTTACCATGCAGTCAACCATTTAGTCTTCCAGCCATTTAGTCTTCTCCCCCTTTGACAACAATGCCAAAAAGTAAAAGATCTAAATCATGATTTCTTCCTCTGTGAAGTGATTTGCCTTGTTGTGTAACATCTCAGTCTCGATCAGATCAACTTGTCTCTAGTCACTTTTTCCTACACACCTTTAGAAACCCTTATAAAGTGCATAAATCAACATCGATCCACACATAATATTCTATAGATTCATCAAATTGATGCTTTCACCGAACTTGATTAGTGAGTAGAAGATAGGGGTAGGACCCCTAACTTGCTTCTGAGATACTCAAAAGTGTCCCTTGGCAATGCCTTTGTGAAGATGTCTGCTAATTGCTCCTTTGAACTGATATATTCCAGCACAACTTTCTTCTCTTGAACTTCTTCTTTGAGATAGTGATACTTTATAGATACATGCTTTGTCTTAGAGTGCATTATTGGATTCTTTGAAATGTTAATGGCACTAGTATTATCACATAATATAGTTACTGGCTCGGTAACTTTCTCATTTATACCTTCCAATAGTTGTTTGATCCATGTTATATTGGTACAATTCAATGCTGTAGCAACATATTCAGCTTCTGCTGTAGATTGAGAAATACATCTTTGTTTCTTGCTAAGCCAACTTACTAGTCTTTCTCCCAAAAATAAATCTCCACCACTTGTGCTTTTCCTATCATCTATGTTGCCTACCCAATCAACATCAGTATAAACTTTTAAATCAAAATTATTCCTCTTTTCATATACTAACCCATAATCTTCAGTGCCTCTCAGGTATCTGAAAATTCTCTTGATTGCTGTCATATGGGTTTTCTTGGGATCTACAGAGAATCTTGCTACAATACCTACTGCATGTGCTATATCCAGTCTACTATGCACAACATATTGCAATTTTCCAATCATAGATCGGTAAAGTGTCTCATCAACAAATGCAGATTCATCATTCTTTGATAATTTACAATTAGTAGTCATAGGAGTACTTACTAGTTTAGAATCCTCCATTCCAAATTTCTTCAAGATTTCCTTTATATACTTGGATTGAGTAATGAAAATCTCATCTCTCATTTGCAATATCTGTAAACCTATAAAATACTTTATCTCACCAATTATTGACATCTCAAATTCTTTGCAAATTTCATTTCCAAAGTTCTTGCATAAGGAGTCATTACCACAAAATATAATGTCATCAACAAATATGGTTGAGATCAGTATTCCATTTTCCTCATCTTTCTTCATGTACATATTGTTGCTTTCACTTGTCATTATAAAACCAATCTTGATTAAATAAGAGTGCAATCTTTCATACCATGCTCTAGGTACTTGTTTTAGACCATATAAGGCTTTGTTTAGTTTGCATACCTGATCTTTACTCCTGTCTTCAACAAATCCTTCAGGTTGTTCAATGGAAACTTCTTCTTCTAGTATACCATTCAAGAATACAGATTTAACATCCATTTGATATACCTTGAATTTTTTGAAAGCAGCATATTCCAACAATGTTCTTACTCCCTCAAGTCTAGCCACAAGTGCAAAAGTCTCACCATAATCTATTCCTTCTTCTTGAGCATAACCTTTGCAAACTAGTCTTGCTTTGTTGCGAATGACCTCACCTTTTTCATTTAGCTTGTTTCTGAAAATCCACTTAGTACTGATTACATTTTTTCCTTTTGTCTTGGGTTTAGTGTCCATGTGTCATTCTTCTTGATTTGATCAATTTCTTCTGTCATAGCATTTACCCAATCTTCACTGTTAAATGCCTCTTTCACTATTCTCGATTCAAATTCAGAAATCAAACATGTGTTCTGTCTTAGTTTGTTTCTTGTCATCACTGGATCATCTTTATCTCCTATAATCTGACTTGATGCATGATGTCTTCTGACATATTTGGCTAATATAGGCTCAGTAGGTTCTGTATGTTCTTCTTCATCACTCGGTAATTGGACATTATCTTCATTTTCTTCAGTAGCTTTCTCGGTAGGACTTCTCACTTGAACATAAACAAATTCTTCATAATCTTCTAGTTCTTTAGAATTTCCTTCATCATTTCTTTCCACAAATTCATCAATTTTCACATTTGCACTTTCCACTATTTTGTTAGATGATTTGATCAGACATTTAAATACTTTACTTCTAGAAGAATAACCAAGAAATGTTCCTTCTTCACTTTTCTGATCAAACTTTTCATTTCTGTCATCTTTGTGAACATAGCATCTACTTCCAAAGATTTTAAAGTAACTTACATTAGGTTTCTTGTCATACTAGATCTCATATGGTGTCTTCATAGTTCCTTTCTTCAGTTGAACTCAGTTCAGGGTGTAAACTTCAGTGCTGATTGCTTCTCTCCAAAATGTTTGAGGTACCCTCTTTTCTATCATTAGGGTTCTGGCACAATCCATAATTGATTTGTTTCTTCTCTCAGCTATCCCATTTTGCTAAGGTGTTCTCGATGCAGATACTTGCCTCTTTATACCATGCTCATTGTAGTATAAGTTAAATTCATCAGAAGTAAATTCTCCTCCTCTATCAGATCTAAGACATTTCAGTTGTCTTCCTATTCATTTTCAACTCTTGCCTTGTACTATTTGAACATTTGAAAAGCTTTTGATTTTTCTTTTAAAAACATAATTGACATCATCCTTGAGTAATCATCCACAAATAATATGAAATATTTATCACCATAATAACTTTGAACTTTCATAGGACCACAAAGATCAGTGTGTACTAGATCTAAAATTCCTTTAGAAGTGTAGGACTTACTTGTAAAGCTTGATCTTGTCATCTTACCCATCTGGCATCCTCGGCACATAGCATTCTCAGGGTTTTCAAGACTCGGTAGACCTCTTACTCGGTGCTTCTTACTTATTTTGATCAGATTATCAAAATTTACATGACAAAACCTTTTATGCCATAACCAGGTATCGTCTATCTTTGCATAAAGACACTTGTTCCGAGTTGAGTCAAGATGAAATGTATTACCTTTTGTTTGTGTCCCGGTAGCAGCTAACTTTCCATGCTTGTCATGGAATTTGACAATTCCTTTTTGAAATTCTATTCGGTATCTTGTATAGTTTAGTTGTGCTACACTCAACAAATTGTATTTCAAACCTACAACCCAGTATACATCATCACATTTAGCATTGTCAAGAAGTGTTATAGATCCTTTACCTTTCACTGGACATGGTGCATCATTACCAAATCTTACATAGCCTCCATCATAGTCTTCTAATTTAACAAACTTGTGTTTATCACCTGTCATATGATGTGAGCATCCGCTGTCTATGATCCAAGAATCATTATTATTTATGTGATATATGAGGGCTTTTTCTTCATAGCTTTATTCATTAGATCCATCTTTAATAGCCACATAAACAACTTCCTCAGTATTAGTTTCATCAGATTTGTCATCGTTGGATTCCTCATCTACTACTAGACATGTCTTTCTATCTCTCCTTCTGAAGTCTCAGTGTCATCTGTATTGGTTATCTTTCTACCTGTTATCTCGGTATTCTCTCTTTTCACTAGATTCTTTGTTAGGGCAGTTAGAAGCCATATGTCCTATTTTATCACAATTGAAACATTTTAAAGGTAGCTTTCCTTTATACTTACCTTTTCCTCTCGGTAACCTTCTGGCTAATAATGCTTCAAATTCTTCTTGCTTCTTGATTTCCTTATACAGTTTGTGCACTTTCTCCATGTTCATGCAAAATCTTTCACTTGCTCCAGTATGATCCCCTTCAGAGTACTTACTCATTCTATCATTGTAATCATCAGATTCACCAATATGAAAAGAACTGAATGCAGATTCTACTTTATTTACCGAAGACCCACTGTTATCAAAATTACTTAACTCAAATGCATGTAGCTTACCAATAGTAGCATCCAAAGAAACTGGCATGTTAGGTACATACCTCAATTCATTGATTGCAGAGACTTGAATAGCATAAGCTGGTAGAAGGGTTCTCAACAACTTACTTGTTATATACTTTTCTTCAATAGTTCCACCTACTCCTTTAATTTGATTGACAATCTCCTTTAGTCTTGTACTGTATTGGGTTATGTTCTTACCTTCATTCATCCTCATGGATTCAAGTTGTCCTCTTAGACTATCTACTTTGAACATCTTCATCACCTCCATACATAGATATGAGCTTAGTCCACATTGCTTTTGCATCATTACAACCTTCTAGATCATTAAACTCTGAGTTGATCAATGTTGATGTTATTTCAATCATAGCTTGAATATGTTCTAGCTTTGCCTTAATCTCTTCCAAGGTCATAGGGTTGGTGCTCGGTGCAATGTAATCATTCTCCAGATAATATGTTGCATATTATTCAATTCCTGATAAATGTAGCTTCATCCTTTTCTGCCATGTGGAGAAACTTGACTTGTTCAGCTTCGGTGCATCCCTTTTATACATCTTCAGATCTTTGCCTGAAGTACCTTAAACTTTTTTTTCGGAGTCCAAATCTCTGATACCAATTGTTAGTTCTGATACTAAACGTAAAGTACAAATGCCAATAGCTAACAAGATGAGAGTGGAAGGGTGAATCATACAAACTTAAACTTCCATAAAATCAATAGATTCAACCTCGGTAACTTATACTTCAACAACTTAACCAAAAACTGCTAAACATACAAACTTATGAACACATAATCATAATAACACTCATAACACTAGATTTAACGTGGAAACCACTATGGGATTTAAGACCCACTAAGAAATATACTCTTCTAGAGTATGCTCGGTTAAAAGCAAATCATGTTAAAGATTACAAACACATTGCTAGATGTGACCCGGTTAAGGGATTTCCCTCAGATATGTTAGGATCTTCACTTTGTTAGAAGTGACCTTGTTAAAGGATTTCAAACACTCATTGAGAATGTTATCTTGCTAGAGGGTTTACATATAAGACTGTTAAGTCCACTCGGTTAAGAGATTTTCTGTCACTTACAAAATAACAGTAATAAAAATCTATCTACAACTTCACATCTAAAATGCTAAAGCAGATTCTTATTTTCTCAAAACAATCTAGTCATAGGACTTATCTTGTCCCTCTGGTGGGCTCTCTACTCTGTTATTCAAAGAGATCTTCAAGCTTTTGTGCTCGGTAATCACTTTTTAGCATCCTTGTGCATACACTTGCCTGCATATATTGTTTATTAACAATTCCTTATTTATAATCAATTGCTAACCTCTAAATCTCCTTGATCACATTTCCCATGATCAATCTTAGCCATCAGATCTTCAAACTTGACCAGGTTCAATGTATCCTTCCGATCTGAAAACATTTTACCTCACCTCAGGACTTGCATTCCTATCTTGGAACTTTCAAAAGGTTATTGCAGTTCAATCTGCGTTGTAGATCTTCCTGCCTATTTTCCTTTGCCATAGATCCTTAACAAAATTCATGCACAACATACCAATCATTTATACATCTCCAGCTAATCATTGTCCTTCATTAAATAATGTTTCTATCCATCTAATGCGTACTGTCATAACTCGGTTACAACTCGGTAAAGACTAAACTTTACTTGATAGACATTTCACCTTCATTAACTGATATCAATAACCTTAGGGTTTACCGACTAGGTTCTTTGCTTGGTTGCATAGTATAGTATTAACCTTACAATCAACAACATATGTAGGATATCAAAACAATATAAACATCATGATCTCATCATTGTCTAACTTGGTAATAGTTTCCCATTGAATAACTTATTCCTTCATTTATTCATCACATTCTTTCTGTGTCTTTTATCAACATCTTAATTCTCTTCTAATCAATCTTCTCAAGATATGGCAACATCATACTGAATCAAATAATCAATTTCTTGACATCAATGACAAAATAATGTTATAAAGATAGTTATCATCCTTCTTCAGTTATATCAATAATCTTCAACAACCTTCTCAATATCCTTATTGAATATCAACAATCCTTCTTACTATAATGCCAACATTATTTTATAGACCACATTATATAGAGCTAAAGGTCTAAAGAAATCCAAAGAATTTGCCCCTTCTCTTTTAGGAATAAGAGAAAGGAATGTAAAATTTATGGCTCTTAGCATCTATTTATTTCTTTGTGATTTCTGCACTACCTCCAAAAGATCCAATTTGATAGTCTCCTAAAACACCTAGTAATATTCTATTCGAAAACCATCCAGGGTAGAATCTTTTATTTTCTTCATCAGGAATACAACCTCTTCCAATTCAATCAAAGAAGTGGGTATACTAAGAGATTTATTTATCTTGTGAGAAATAGGAGATGGGATGAGATCAATAATAGAGATTTCATCATCTCTAGTAGGAGGAGAATCCTAAAAAAAAAAGCTCAAAAAGAAATGAAGCCTCCTTCAACATCTCCCTAGAGGAAGAAAGTTGAAGCCCCTCATAAGACCTAAGAGAAGTAATTATATTTCCATTCTTTTACCTTTAATAGAGTTGTGAGAAAAAGGTAATCTTTCTATCCTCTTCCCCACAACTCCCATTCCTCTAGCTCCTTCATAGTCATAGACTCTTTTGTACAAGTTTAATTAGTTAGACCACAATCTCTAATTTGGTAGGTAATGGTATCCAAACAATTTTGACCATTCACTCAAGCCACAAATTATCTCCATTTGATTTCTTTTCATTTTTTTAATTCTTTTTTCCCAATTAATTCCTTTTTTTGTGATTTAATGGCAAACTGATTTAGTTAATTGAATATGCTAGGATTGTTAATAAAATAAATAAGATAATTGTTTAAAAATGATTTACTTGAAATGATCAATTAATTAAATATTTATTTAATTAATTCAGAGTGATTAATTTGCCATGTGATATTAATGATTTAAGAAATTAATTGTGTGCTCAAGATTAATTTTAATTGCCTTTGGTTAGGACCTTGGTGATGAAATTGAGACTAGGGGGCCTTTGGTTTAGACGATCATTTTTAGGGTATTACATTTGCCCCTCTTTGAATTAATGTGCAAGTAGCGCATTGATTCAAAGAACAATTGATGTCTAGGAGATACTAGTTCTGAACTTGATTGATCATGAACAAGATGAAGGGTGAGGTATTCAGTTTGTTTTGAAGTGATGAAATTGAACAAATTTGATTACAACGATACCAATCCTGAACATGATTGAACTGGGACTGATGAAGAGAAAAGATACTGAACTCGAACTTGATGGATCAAGAAGCAGATCTTATTGATCTAGAACTTGATTGAACTAGACATAGTGAGCGAAGATAAATCTGATCTTGAACTTGATGGATCAAGACACGATGGGCAAAGATAAACTATTCAGCTTGATTTGATGTGATGAAACTGAACACCTACTTAGATTGAATGTGTGATCAAAGATACTCTTTAAACCCTTGATTGAGTTTAAATGAATAATCAACTTGATGAAAAGCGATGAAAGTGATTAACGTTAAGAGACTGATTCAGATGAAGACAATATCAGCTTGATTTGATGCAACAAAACTGATATGCCCCTAGAGATTGATTTGATTCAGATGATTGAGAAATATTAACTTGATATGAAGTGATGAAGTTGAGATGTCCTAGCGATAAGGTCTTGTTTGATGTTCGATAAAGATTAGTTGCTCGACTTGTAATGAAGATTTTGAAAGAAATTCTCAATTTTGAGGATGCGATCACTGATGATGATGTCATGAGTATGCCCCCTTAAGAGCAGAATCGAAAGGTTGACAGGTTGCACAGTGATTTTAAGCAATTTGATAAAAAGATAAAGTGATTTAATGATTTGAGCACAAAGAATGATTCAGAGGGCCATTTGAAGATTTAGCATTGATTGATGAGAAACTGAGTGCAAATTGAAGAAAAGAATGAGTAGTTGATGAAAGTGCGAAGTGGTCACAGTTGTGCAAAATTGACTAGGAAGATGATCTCAAATTTCAATTTCAATCCTAAAAATGGAATCAAGACGGGCAAATTAGCTTAGGGTACAATTTTCACGTCCATTAGAGCAAGTTTGAAAATTAGGGTTTAGGCTATATAAGGGGTTCAGGTGTCATTTTCAATTCATTTTAACCTCCCAAAGTTTGAAATTTGAAAAGCCCTTTGTGAAGAAAAATGGCCATTCCAATCTAGGAGCATCGATTCGAGCACCAGAGATAACATAATTGACCACGAAACTATGACCCAACAGTAAGTCATCCATCTTAGGCCTACGCATTTCTTGAATTTTGAATTTTTGTTGATTTTTTTTGTATTTTATTTTCGTTCAAAGTCGGTTTGACTTGTTTTGTCATGCAGTGAGACACCATTTCTCATATGACAAATTGTCCCTTTAGTGTTTTTTCGTATGGTAATATAGGGTTTGTTGTCTGATGTGGTCCCATGTCTCGTATAATATTGTTCTCGGGTGCCCATTATATCATGCGATATGTGATGTTTTATTGTATGGGGATAATTTATCGTACGAAGTGTAATCTTTACTCGTATGATTTTCTACTTGTCTAGTGAAAACTCGTCTGAAAAACAAGCAACATTTTTTAGGGTTGAAACACAAATTTTTGATTTGGCATTTTGCATATTGGGATTTGTGAGCATTTTTAACACATTTTAAGCACAATTTGAATTACGTGCTGACAATTTGTATGTTCAATTTTGCAGATTCAGTTTTTGAATATCCTATTTTGGTGTGTATATCCGCCGACAATGAGGCTAGTCCATGGTTTCTCAGATGCAAATAGAGCACACATTGATTTTTGCGGTTTTGGGTACCTTTATAGATGCTAGATATCCATGTGAATCATGGGATGTTGATTGCGTTAGTTGAGTGTTTCCATTTGGAGCATAACACCTTCCATCTACCAGTTGGAGAGATGACAATTACACCGAAGGATGTGTATAGGATTCTGAGGATTTTGTTTGCTGGGGACAATGTTGATTATGATTTTACTCAGTGGCCGGGTGTTTTAGCATTGAGATGGATATTTCATGATGAGACCATTCTAGAGTGTGCTATCACTTGGGATGATATGATGAGTAGATACGGTGATCAGTATCATTTGGCATGCATCCTAGTAGGTATTATTGGATATTTTGTTATGCCTGATAGAGGACAACATGGTTTTATTTGTGGTTGGGCTAGGATGCTTGAGAGATTGTTGACCCATCTTGAGAGATTAGGGTGGGGATCATGTTTGCTTGCTCATATGTATCATCAGATGCATGAGATTGTTTATTGAGAGGGGAAGAGCATGACAGTAGGTGTTTTAGTTTTACAAATATGGGCATGGGAGAATATCCCAGTATGCAAGCCGATAATGGATGATTCGAGAGAGGTGCACTAGCCTATTGTGTATTTTTATTCAGGGTATGTTACTTAGCCCCATCTGGGCAAGGCAGATTATTGGAGGAGCCAGTTGGATGATTTGATTGTCATAGTATGGAGACCATATAGGGGTCTGGAGGTGTGAGACAATTGGAGAACTCAGAGGAAGGACATGTTCATTACTTGACCTCTCATTGGCTGATTAGTGTCTATCATTGAGCAGTTTTTAGTATCTAGGGTGATGAGGCAGTATGGGAGACCACATGGTATATCCCAAGAGTTTACAACTTATGCCTAATATGGAGAGGAGGAGAGATGAGGATGGGCCTCGAGACTATCATATGCGTTGAGCATGTAGGAGCTAGTGAGGTTACAATGACAGAGGTGGGATTACCCAGAGGATATAGCAAATGCAGAGGTATTGCCCTGGTATAGAGATTGGTTTTAGAGACATCCTTTTCCTCGGTTTACAGATCCTAGAGAGCATGCACCTCTGATAGAGGAGGCTGAGGATGAGGCACCATCACATGCACAGGTACTAGGTCAGGTACATGGACGTGGGCAGGTACATGGACAAAGAACGGAGGTACCTAGGTGAACAGGAGGGGATCTTGGGGCTAGTAGCAACATGGTAGCAGCTGGAGCTAGACAATGACAAAGAGGGGAGAGTGGATCTTTAGGAGCTATTGGGGTTGAGGCTAGTGGTGCTAGGACAGCAGAGGGTGGAGGTGAGGAGGAGAGAGTGGCTTCTAGGAAGGTTAGGCAATAGAGAGATGAGCAGGGAGGCAAAGAGGGAGATGCTGGGAGAGAGCAAGAAGTACCAAATGTGGTACGGTTGTTGAGATCGAGGTTGGCAGGTTTATAGTCACAGTTGATAGTGGCACAACCACAGATGGCAGAGTGAGACCGACAGATTGTAGAGGTCAGAGTAGAGCATGATCGACAACTTGCTGAGGTCAGAGCAGAGTGGGATTGACAACTTGTTGAGGTCAAAGTAGAGCAGGATGCACTTCAACAAAAGGTGTTACATCAAATGAGTCGAGCAACGTATTATGTTGCCACTTATAGTGTAGCGGTCCCAGTAGTGAAACAAGTTGTTCCATATTCTCTGTATATGGCTTGATCTGAGGGAGCTAGGGCACTCAGATAGGATGTCGTTCAGCAGGCACCATCTCCTCCACCTGGTGATGAGGGTGAGGTAGAGAGATAGATTTTTATAGCTTCTAGATTTTGTTATATACCCCATTTTCATAGCCTATACAATTATTGCTCCGATGAGACATTGTATATGATAGTGAATATCATTTGTACTTTGAGACACTGAGATTATGATGATATATATGAGATCTTGATTTGATTTTATCATACTTGTGCTGATTTATTATGAGATATCTTTCTATATGCTTTATTCTATATGTATGCATATCTTTTCAGTATGGATGTATGTAATGCCGATGAAAATGGATGTTTATTGTTTTGTTTCTTTTTCATATGCAAATGAATGATGAAAATGAGTAACTAGTCATGCAAATGTTTATTTTTTTTGTGCAATAATATGAATGCAAATAAATATATGATGAAATGTATGGATTTAGATAAGATGCTCATGTATGCAGCTAACATCTCGATACACAAGTACTCGATTAGAGAAACAATGATGAAAAAGACACCACTTAGCTGAGAAATGATGATGCTTCAAAATCTCATTAAAAAGATAAAGAGATCATTGTTATCATGCCGAAATCACTCAAAATGCATAAAATTTAGAATGAATGCAACCTAAACCTAGTCACTGGATTTGGAATACTTAATTTTCATCACTGAGCGTTTTACAAATAGAGTAGGAAAAATAGAGTTCCTTTCTTTTCATATGCAATATTAATTATCTTGTCTGCAATGACCCTTTTTTTGTTTATATCCTTGGATAGATAACGCATGCACCTGGATTGCACATTAAAGAAATTCCCTCAAAATAGACAAAGAAATGACTCCAAGCTCCCTATAACATACAAATAAATGGAGTCAAGATATGTGTGGTGATTTCACTTTGATGTGAAGGCACTTATCATAGACACCCAACTAATTAGATGTTTCTAGATCATTGGATTCATTCCTACAAGAAGAAAACAAAGAAACGTTTATGCCCCCAACCCTTTCTTCTCTTAGTCAAGATAGAATTCCTCAAGTTACTCAGAGGGAATAATAATCGAAATCCAATGTAAAAGATAGCACACAAAGAAAATTTTATGCATATCTCAAACAATTTAGTGATTGTTGTCAGTAGTCTTGTTTTGCTTGTTTACTTAGTGATAAAAATCTTCATTAGTTAGGTGACAGGTGAATGACTCAGAGTGGATGACTAGGTACCACTGATAGAAAGATGACTTGGTTGATATTTCTTAGGACATGTAAATTAATCAGTCGATTACCGTAAGACTAGGATATTGATCAGTTTCAAGCCATGAGGGTTCCAAAAGAACCAGGATGTCACAAGAGTGACTAAAAAATATGTACATGCAAAAGCGAAGATGCAAAATTTCAATATAGGAGATAAGATGAACCTAGATAAAATCCAACAACCATATTGATCTATGTCATTGTTTTGATTTGGTGATCATTGATAAGAATGTCTGGTTTCAAAGAGTAAGTACCCCGTATAAGACCGATTTGTTTGGTTTTGAGTGTACCCTTCCTTGTATAAGACATGTTGATGTTTGATAGAGTTTGATAGATTGATTAACAAGACATGTGATAAGTGTGATTGCAAACTTTGAGAGTTTGTCTGTGGTTGATTTGGTTTGAAGGATAGTCTATGCTTTCTTGCTTTGATTTTTCAGTTTTTTGGATTTTGTGAGTTTTTTATGTTTAGGATTTTGTTCAAGACATTTTATGACTTTTAGGATTTTTTCAGCTATGCCCCTAGTATGTAGACCTATATGACATGATGATTTGCAAAATGTATGTGGAGACAATGAACTTTTCAATATGACCTATGTTAATGCAATATGCATGAAGAAGATGCATTTCCTATTCGAACAAGGATGATTGTGTTTGTTTAGCACTTCGTAATACACCAATTGAATTGGAGGTACAAACAATTTCATAGATAAGCAGTCAATCGATCCTTAAGATCCCTTGGAACATCAAAATTAACACACTTAGTGACTAGGTTTTACAAATGGAGATGCAGAAAACTTCCCCATTGGTTCTTGAAACTTTGATCTTCTTTTGCCTATGTGAGTGCAAATGAGTTAATTCCTACTCTTGTATTCACTAAAGATCCTTAGTATCCTATATGACTAGCTACATGGATTAATCTAACTTCAAAAGCATCCTGAATAGAGCCTCACTACCAGCAATCTTTTAGAGCTCCAATGAGGTTATAGACTATAGTTTCTCAAATATTGTTCCATTGCTAGTAGGCATCCATAGCCCTGATGGAGTTACTCGTATGTTCTCAAAGTTAATCTTTTTGTCACACTTGTATGCGTGATATTTCAATTATATATCATTGCTCTTTTGCCTTGAGATGAATATTTGGCATAACACTTTTTCTCTTTTTTTTTTTCTTTTTCTTGCCTTGACTTGTAAGTAATGAAACCTACTTGGGTGTGACAATTACAGTGGCACTAAAGTAGAATGTTCACTAGTCATATTATCAACTAGGTGTCTAGAATGAATTAGAGATTTTATTATTGTGTTTGAGATATAGCAATTGATAGATTTTGGGTTAACAAGTCTCAAATAATGAAATCACTACCCAACCATAAGTAAAGCATTGTCATAGGGTAATGTTGAAAATGAATGACCCTATGACCTCAAGGACTTCATGTCTGAATATCTAAGAAAGGAGATGACCCTTGTTTGCCTTGAATGCAAACAAATGATAAACATGGACAGATGCCTTATTTTATTAATGCTTCTATATGCAAATGCATAAATTTTGTGAATGTGATGCATTTAAAAATTTAATGGGATGCAATGATTTGAATAAAATGATATGCAGTGCAGAAAGAAATGCTAAACTAACCCAACCCTTAGATATAATATCATTTAAGGTTCATGTTATTCATAGGGTCAGGGAGTTTTGTGTAGGTAGTTCATTAGTCCAGCGTAAAGATGTCTTTCCAAGAAGGACTCAACTAAGTGTACATGTCCAACATCTCCAATGTTGATTTCCTTAGTTTTTGGATTTGGTGATGAAACTAGGGTAAAGTCTTATGCAAAGGATTGTATAAGAGGTATGGGAAGATGAAAAAGAGGTGTTGGATAATGGATCAGATATTGAAAGTTTGGTGCATGAGCAAATGGAACCATTTGTGGGATCAACATTGGCACACATCTTGAGGGATGGTGGATCGATGGAGGAAAAGTGGATCTCAAATTTTGAGATTTGGATGGAGGAAAAACCAGGGATTTTGGGACATAAGGATCCAAAATGGATGAAGGAGGTGATGGAAAAATATATTTGGAAGGTTTGGATGGAGGAACAACAATCTTGGCTGTTGATTTGAATTTTTCTTTAGATTGATGTGCTTCAAGGAGACGCTTAGGGATCCACACGGTTTTTGATTTTTCATGCTTTTGCAATTTCTTGGAGTACATTGCTTTTATAAGTGCCTTAGGAACCCATATAGCTTTTGATTTTGCTTTCTTTTTCTCAATTAACCTTTGTGTCCTTCTATATGGATGGAAGGTATGCAAAGAGGTACACCTTTGTTGATCCTGCATAAGGGATGGAGGAATATAGGGTCCTAAAATGGATGAAAGAGATGAAGGGGAAGGCATGTATCTGGATTTTGGTTTATTAAGGATACCGCCATCTTGAGGAATGTCGCTGAGGCCATGAACCTTAATAGTTTCTTTAACATGAAGGGGTTCTTACTTGTGAAGGTCTACCCCTTTGCATTTATAAATATTTTGACTTGTAGGATCACGAGAGGGCTTTGTAGGCATGACAGATCCTTGAGGTGAACATGGAGGATTATGACAAGGAGACGAATGTATACTTTGATATTGACATGAAGAAGACCATTGGATAGAGTAAGAAGGGTATTTGACTCTTCATTTTGACTAGGATCATTTGAAAAGGTGGAAGAGGCATCATGATCTTGCTTAGGAAGGATGATTTTCTCTTGATATAGAAGGGGATCATCTTGGAAGAAATGGAAAGGTATAATGGGATCCTCAAGGGATTCTAGGGAGGTAGGATATTTTTCAACCATTGGATGGGATGGCCCTTGAGATAACCCTTGAGGGTCAACATGAGAAGATTCATCATTAGGTTCATCCTTTGAGGGATATAGTATGGATTTTTGGTTAGAAGTTTAAGGAGATGGAGGCATCATGGAAGAGATGGATGCTACATGTGGTCCATTTCTAGACACAAGTTCATCATTTTGATCATGCTTGGTAATGACATTTGGTTTCTCTTTAGGTGAATTATTATGATCTTCAATTTCAATAACACCATCATCAAAGAGGTCTTGAATTTTATGTTTTAATTTCATGCATATTGAAGTATTATGTTTGTTAAGCCTATGATATGCATAGTAATTACTCAAAATTTCACATCCCCGTGTGGTCTTTTTAGGCAATATGATAAGATTGTTCTTAAGAAGCTCTTCCACAGCTGACTCAATAGATTGCCTCAAAGGTGTAAACTGTCTATCTAGGGGATATATGTCTTTTTGTCTTGGTGAAGATGTATTGTGATCTTGTATAAGATTTGGCTTTTGATTTTCAATTACTTTTTGTTCCACCTTATGTAATTATTTTAGCATTTCTTGAAGTTTGGCATTCTTAATATCATGAAATTTTATCTCAAGAGGTGTCATTGAATCTTTTTGTTGGGCTTGAATGTCATATATTTCTCTCTTGAGATCTTGAATTTGTTTGGCCAAGGTAGCCATGGGCTTCTTACTTTCATTATAATTTTTAGAAGATCTTTTAATTTGAACAGACATTTACAACCGACGAGACCAAGAGCTAGATGTGATGCAGAAGTCAAGATAAAATTGAAGCTAGTTGTTCGTTTGATGTAGTGATTTGAGAGAAGTGACTAAGACTCAGTCTTGTATTAGGAATGATCTATCCTGTATAAGATGTAATCTAAGTAGCTTAGTTTGATTTAAGAGAAGTGACTAAGACTCAGTTTGGTTTCAGGAATGATCTATGCCATATAAGACGTGGTCTAAGTGACTTAAGTTTGATAAGTAGTTGATTGAACTAGCTGTTAGATGACCAACAAAATCATGCAACACAATGGCAGGGATACACTATCAAGATTGTTTATGCTCAAGATAATGATGACCAGATTTATGCTCACTGTAGACTGATTTAGGAAAGTTTGACTATTCTAAACTGACAAAATTAGGAATTCATACGACAAAGTTTATAAACCCAGACGATAGTTTAGCAGCCCCTGAATGATAAAGATAGTTCCTCGTATGAGTTGCTGCCTAAATTCGTATAATAGTTTGGTGGCCTCTAGATGACAATCTATTGAGTATGATTTGTATTTGTATGACATGATGTTAAGGGCCAGATGACAATTTTTTAGACCCTGTACGATAGGATGTTAAGGGCCAGATGACAAATTTTTAGACCTCGTACGATAGTTTATAAAGAGCCAGATGACAAATTGAGAGGATCAATGAAGTTTTGTACGATAATACTTATGTAGCAGGATGACAATTTAATAGACTCGTACGACAGAGGACTGGACAGAGATGAGATTCTGATAGACAGAGTTTCAATGACTGATGAAGACCAATTTTTGATAAGGACTAACTTTTTTATCATTGAGTTTTTGATGTTTTTGATTTGTTTTCTCTAGTTTTAGTATTTCAGTTTCAGTTTCAGCGATGAAAACACAGTAAACACACAAGATGTATAATTACTTCAATCACAACATGCTAACCCTACAGAAGTTGGCTTAGAGAAGAAAATATTTTCTTGCTGACTTAGGTACACACCCAATAGCTAATCAAAATATGGTCATTGAGTCTCACACAATGGATTCTCAATGTCGTATTAGCCGACTACAAATGCTAATGGGGGTACGATATGGCAAGTGTCTTGGGAGAGTTACTATCTCTCTTGCACAAAAATTATCCCCTTTTTAGAGGTGAATCAGGTAGGCTCTATCTTATAGTTCTTAGTTAGGAATTTTGTTTGAAATTACCCCTTGAATTCATGCAAGCATGATTGAGGCCTATAGCTCGACAAGGTACTAAAACAATTTTTAGTCATGTAAACGTGATTGAGACCATGAGGCCCTACAAAACACTCGATATGAGAGATCTCAAAGAGAAAATTCAAATAATCCCATCCTTTGAGACTTTAATCACCAGAGGCCTATTTATTATAGTGAGTTGGAATGCTCAGGTCTAGCTATACTCACTTGAGTCATTCTCATAGGGTGATTACTTTTTCCCACTATGACAAGCCTGCTAAAGGTACACAAATCTCAAAACTTAGAAAAAGCTTCGAGGGTCTATATTTTTTATTGTCTGTAAAAGACAAGAGCATACTCTCCTACCTCTCAAATTTTTCTTCAAGCACAAAAGACAGATTTGTTCATTAACCAGATAGCAATTTAAGTGCCTAAAAAAAGTGAACTTTAAAGAATACACGATGTTTGGTTGATTCTTTTTAGGCAACTTGCAAGAACAACACATTAGTAGTCATTTTGTTTTTGATCCTTTGACAAGTGTATGTTTGACTAATGTATTCTTTGACAAGTGTTCTGTAGAGAACCAGTTAGGCTATGAAAAATCTCAGGTAGACAGAAGACAGAGCAGGGTTAGCATTAGCGTTAGTAAAATCCAAGTTTCATTCACGAAAAAACCCTGAAAAGTATACTGTTTTAAAAACAATAAAACAAAAATTCGTATGACAATCTATAACTTCCCGTACAAGTATTCTGATAGACCCGAATGAAAAAACACATAATCAAATATGCAAAGCAGAAATTCATACGAGTATTTCTACTGACCCGAATGATAAAAGACTAAATTTGACAGAACTTCATATGATGAAGAATAGATACTCACACAATCTTTTGCAGAGGCTTGTATAGACAAAACCTGTAAAATAAAAAGAAGATTTTGAGGCCAAAAGATTGAATTCCGAGCCCCACGGTGGGTGCCAAAAATGTGTGTGTGAAAAGTGGACCTATATCTGTATCTGGAATACACAACACTTCAATAAGTCATTAGATGCATGGTTAGTAAATCAATCAACAATGAATAATAAACCATCACAAAGCGACATATTGCCTTCTAGTATATGTGAGTTTTAGTCTTGTTCTTAGATTTCTATATGCAATACCAATGACTAGACAACATTTAAATGAAGGATTTAATCTATATGTGCATAAAATTAAGCGAAATGGATACAAGATTAAGCTAGATAAATGCAAGATATGCCAGATTAATCTAACATGATTTAAGAAATATTAAGCTAGATGATTTAATAAGTATACAATAACTAATCTATAATATCTCAATTCACAAATCTCAATGAACCTAGAGAAAAAGCAACATGATAACAATATATTCTCCAGGATCCTAGATTAGGAATTTATAGAAAATTCAAAAAGAAACCAATGACTAAGATCAAATGATGATGAGCGGTCAATATTTTCCAAGAAGAAGCACAATCCAGGTGAATTGATGTGATTGGCTGCTTTTCTCAATTTTAAAGGAAATTGAATTAAAATTAAGATAAAATCAGAAAAAACTGATTTATTCTCTATTTCATTCAATTTTGAGATTTAATTGTTTTAATTGCTTTCTGGAGATATTTTTCAATTTTTAATTCTTTTTCAAGATTATCTCCATTTGATTTCTTTTCATTTTTTTAATTATTTTTTCCCAATTAATTCCTTTTTGTGATGTAATGGCAAATTGATTTATTTAATTAAATATGCTAGGATATTTAATAAAATAAATAAGATAATTGTTTAAAAATGATTTACTTGAAATGATCAATTAATTAAACATTTATTTAATTAATTTAGAGTGATTAATTTTCCATGTGACATTAATGATTTAAGAAATTAATTGTGTGCTCAAGATTAATTTTAATTGCCTTTGGTTAGGACCTTGGTGATGATGGTTAGGACCTTGGTGATGAAATCGAGACTAGGGGGCCTATGGTTTAGATGACCATTTTTATGGTATTAGAACTACCAATCAAGAATAAAAATCTCGAAGAAAAAAGTCCCTAAGCCACATAAGTTGAAACTTAAAGGAGGGATGTTTTAATTCTTTGAAAGAATTAGTAGACAATTTAATCAGCCAATGATTAGATTCCCTCCAATCTAACATCTCTTAATTGGTGACCCAATTATCCCTAACCCAATAACAAGAAAATAGGAATCTATCTAACCTCTCTTAAATAATATCTTCTTCACATCTTCTATTATTCTATTTAAATAGACCATTATTAGGCTTTATATCCATCAAATTCAATAAATCTATATTATCCCTTAGGAGATCAACATAAGGTTCAAGTTTGACCATACCACCCCTTTCTCCACCAACTAAAAACATCATTGAATTCTCCAATAAGGGTCCAAGGAAGATAAGGGGCTAGGGACTAAACACATCAAACATGAGACCAAAGTAGGGTCTTTCCAAGAATATCAATATGAGCATAAACATTGGTGAAATGAATAGTTTCACCCAAATCCAAACTAGAAGCGATCAATGAAATAGATCCCAAAAGAAAGCCATGCCACTTGAATTATCTTAAGCTCTAATGCATTAATATTTGTCTGTGGGACCAAATTCTAGAAGCTCTACTTAGCATGTCATCCACTGATAGTTTAGTTTTCTATATGAACACAACAATAGGAACATGGATACCAATAAACTCTTGAATAGCCTTTTTTATGGTGATGTTATTTATACCCCTTACATTCCAAGAGAGGCAAATAATTTTTGTGAGTGAGGGAAGTAAAAATCAATAGTTTTCACTGATCCAGATTCCACCAATGTATCACTAGTTAATTTCACTTTCTCTTGATCCTTCTTGTGTCCCACCTTAGGGGCCTTCTCTGGAAAACACTTTTTAAAGGTCTTTTTCTACAATCCTAAAGCATGTGAAACTCCATTACATTTTCCAATATCCAAAAATTCCTTCTTTGAATGAGGAGAAGAAGTTGCTAAAAATAGACCATCCTTCAACTCTATAATACCCCAAGGTTCCAACTCATCAACATTCACAATAGTTTTATTTGTTTCCATTTGTTCCTCTTAGAGATCAACTTGTAACAAGTTATGGCTACTAACCTCTCTAATACTCATGTGATCCTCACCCAGAGAACCAGCACCAGAAATAAAACCTATTGGAACCCCATCCTCTTGAACCCCATCTTCCAAGGCATCAAATTGATTTAATATCCCATCTTCCTATCTATCTTTGAGGGTTCTCTTTTGGACTGTTGTTATTATTAAGTTTTATAAGAATGAAAGCCTTCTTGTATTTAATTCCTTCTACCAAAGTAGCTTTCCCTTTATCATCCTTAGGGATAGGTTGATAAGGACTCTTAGATAAATTGACTAATTGGTTTAATCTTGGGAACTTTCTTTGCAAATGACTATATTTGTGACATATATGGCACCAAAATGGAAGAGCTTCATAATCCATATTCTAAGTCCAAGAAGAGAACCCAAGACAAATATTCATTAAATCTAGCGACATACTATTTAAATCAATTTCAATGCAAACTTGGGAATAGGAGATTACCTTTTATCTACCATATGTTGTGATGGGCCTACTAGCTTTTTGAGCAAGACAAAAATCATATGAAAAAGGTTGTTACGTCAAAACTACAAACGGTGTCTTAGGAGCTAAACCCGTATATGAACCCTTGAGGGAATCTCTTCAGTTAAATTAAAGCTTGTATGCCAAGGTTTGATGAAAAGGTCAACTTGGTTGTAAAATTAAGGCCCCCTCTTAGAGGCCCTATTTCTATCCATTGGGCATGAGAATGTAACTACAATTTTTTTTTGCCACCAATATAACCTCTATATCCCCTACAGGATTACATGTTTGAGGAACCCATGATTCTAGAAACAAGTTAGAAGCTCACAAACCCATAAAGTTATATATAAGTGCATGATTGATCACATACTTAACATCCTCTATGATAAACTTTAGTTAAATCACTAAGAGTGGGAAATCTTGTCTGTACTCCACACAACCATTCACTTTTAGTATTCTAAGCTCCCCATTCCAAGAAGAGCCCTCACAACAGAAAAATTGAACGACCCCATAATAGAAATTAACCACATTACATCAAAGGGGCAAAAACCAGACAAAGCACTAAACAAAAATACGAGAAAGAAAAAAACACAAGACACAAAAGAGCCAACATAGAACCAAAACCAAAAAAACAACCCTAGTCCAACAATTTCATGGCCTACTCCACTTCTTTTCCAATCGAGATCATTGTGTCAGTGATCTTCTTGAACTTCTGAAAGTCAGGAGGAGGTCCAACTACCTTTCTCTTTAATGTACCTTTGGTCCTTTTGCTGGGTCTCAAAGAAGTATCCTGTTCAATATTAGCTTCCACATCCACTAGTTCCTTCAACTGGAACTTCTCTTCAAAGCTACTGATCATATTCTTAAAGCTTTCCATAGTGGAACCAATCACCCCACACCTAGTTTTTACAACCATCTTGATGGATTCCTTAATTTTAGCATTTTCATCTTCTAGAGTTTCCATCCTGGCATCGTAGCCCTTCTTGAAATTGTCAAAATCCTCCATAGTAGTTTTAAGACATTTTATGATAGAGGCCATATCCTTCTCAGACCTAGGGGTCATCTCATTTGACACCTGCACTTTCGCCATCTGCTTGAATTTATCTTTGACAATTTCCAAACTACTGCTATCAGCTCTTTGTTTAATTTGGATGTTCTTAATCTCATGAAAAATCCATTTAAAAATTAAAATTATCCATAGCCCCATTTTTGGCCAAGGAAAGAACATCATTAATAGATTCCTTATCAAAACAGAGCAAATCCGAAGAGGGTTCTAGAGAACTCAGAAAGGGTTAGTGTTTCTCAAGGTTCTGATCAAGAAGGGAATCACTAGAAGAAGAGGGAGAAGGACTCTTACCTTGGCTATGAAGATTGTCAACCAAAGCATTAGGAAGGTTAGGATCAATCTAATGAATAGGGGGAGAAAGATCTACAATGGTTTTTAGATTTAGGGCTCTTGATAGCACTAGCTTTCCCCTTATTTTTAGGAGTGGCCGAAGAGGGAATGAATTCCTCATCCTTAGTCTTAGTATGGAACTCATCCTCCAAAGAGTGAGAGTCCTCTATATCAGAATTAACCTCATGGGGGGGGGGGGGGAGTCATAAGCGACAAAGATTTCACATGATAAAAAATAAGAAGGATGAGACCTTCATGCAAAACAAGATTTTTAATAGGATCCTTCTTGTGATCAACAATGTTGGTATTCAAAGATCTAACAAGAAAAAAGGGGAATGAAATTCTCACCTTATGTCGAAAATGGTTTAGGAGATTAAAAATGGTAGAAAAAGGCTCTAGTGTACCTCCCATCAAGAGTGGCATAATCCATGATCACCTTCAGAATAACACCCCATATGGACTTGATCTTCATAGTCTTGTAGCTAGTAGTCATGTCCCTCACCAAATTTTTCCTCTCCTTCTCCTACTTAGGGAATATTTTAACTGCATTCTCAGAGAATTTCCTATCTTTATAGAACTTGGCACCATTAGTAGAGAGCCCAGTGACCTCTGCAATTTGGTACTCGTTGATGATAATTTCTCTACCAAGAAGGTTGACATAGCCCTTATTATAGTTTTTGATAAAGCCTTTAGTAACCTTAGATTTCACCCCATATAACTTCTCAATGTAAACAATAAAGCCACCTTTTTCCAAAATTTGGCAAATAGTTTGATTGTTTTTCAGTGTTGTGCAATCCATGGGCTCTACATGCTTCAAATCTCCCCCCATTTTATCATAAATACTATGCCCAAAAACCAGTCTACGAATGGCCAAACCACTACAATTTTTCAACTAGAAATTGGTGACAAACTGATTGTGAATATTGGAGTTGAGAAATACAACCCCATAGTAGCCTAAAGATCTTCTGCAAGCCAAATAACCTGTTACAAGGAGAAGCAAGGAAGCAATAATCTGAAGAACACACAAAACACAAGAAAAATATTCTCAAAAGATGAGAGCTCCAATTCATCAAAAAAGTATTGTGAAAAGATGATACAATAAAAAGAAAAATTAACCTCTAATAGGTCAATAAACCCTAAAAAGGGAAAACCCTAGGCTTGCACATAATAATTAATAAAATAATTAATTAATATGCACCTAATGCTAGCTTAGGTGTAAAAAGATAATTGGTAACTTAAAGAATTAAACAAATATTGTTTAATTAATCAAGTAAAGACCCAATTACTCTAACACCCCCCCTTAAGCTAGACTTTGGGAGAAGCTAAAACCTAGAACAACTACTGAAAGCATGAAAGATGGGTCCCGACAACAAGGCCTGATCAGGTACCCAAATACACTAAAATCTCTATGAAACAGAGACAAAGGAGAAAACCTAGTGGGAAAAAACTCCTCTCCAAAAAGAGATAAAAAACATGCTGAAAGAAGAAGAAGAAGGAAGGAAGGCCTCATAAAGATCCCCCAAGGAAAAATTCCTTCACCCCAAGCATAGAGCGCAACTGAAGATAGCACGATGATCCAAAAGGTTTCGTGAAGATGTCTGCAACCTGCTCGGAAGTGGGAATGTATTCCAGAATGAGAACAACATCTTGAATCAACTGGTGGATGAAATGCATGTGAAGCTCAATGTGCTTCATCCATTGATGCTCTACTAGGTTGTAGGAAATATGAATAGCACTCTGATTATCACACCAAAGAACAATGGGACTATCAAGAGGAAAACCAAACTCAGTCATCAACTATCGAAGCCATAAGATCTCCTGACTAGCGAGCACAACATCTCGGTACTCAGCCTCTATAGATGATAATGCATGAGCAGTCTTCTTTTTGCAAGACCATGTGATAGGACCAAAGACTATACAAAAAATAAAGCCAGAAGTAGACTTCCGATCAGTGACACCACCAGCCCAATCTGAGTTAGTGTAGCCAACAATGTGAGGTTCCCCTGATGTGTAGTGAATGCCATGAGAACTAGTGCCCTGAATGTACCTCAAAATACGTTTGGCAACTTGCCAATGAATCTCATGAGGATCATGGGAGAATCAAGAAACAAGACCAACCACAAAGGAAATATCAAGATGGGTGTGAATCAGGTACAACAAACTGCCAACCAACTGTCTATAAAGTGTAGAATCGACTGAAGGAGTGGGACAAGCAGTAATCAAAACAACCCCTGACTAAAATGGAGTGGGAGAAGGCTTGCAATCAAGCATGTTGAAATGCTAAAGCATGTCAAGAGCATACTTCTATTGGTATAGAGAGATCCCATTAGAAGACTGAATAACCTGAAGACCAAGGAAATAGTGCAAAAGACCGAGATCTGTCATCTCAAACTGGTCCATCAAGGCACACTGAATATGCTGAATCATAGAGGATGAGCTACCCGTGATTAGGAGATCATCAACATATAGCACAAGAATTAGTATGTCACCCTCAAGAAGCTGAATGTATACTGTGTGATTAGAATGACTGTGGGTGAACCTAGTAGAGAGCAAGAAAGAATCCATCTTCTCATACCAAGCCCGAGGGGCCTGTTTGAGACCATACAATGAACACCGAAGTCTGCAAACCAAATAACTGTCCTACACAAATCCCTGAGGCTGTTTCATGTAGATTTCCTCTTGTAGATTCCCATGCAAGAAGGCACTCTTCACATCCATCTTAAAAATAGGCCAACTCTGAGAAGTTGTAAGAGAGATTACAAAGCGAATGGAATTCATCTTGGCAACAAGGGTAAATGTCTTAGAGTAATCAATACCCTCAACCTATGAAAACCCCTTCACAACAAGATGTGCTTTGTACTTATCAATGGAAGCATCAGTAGCATGCTTAGTGTGATACAACTAGCGGCACCTAACCATCTTTCTACCCTTAGGAAGAGGACAGAGATCCCAAGTATGATTCCTCATCAAAGAAGAATACTCCTCCTCCATAGCACAATCCCACTCAGGGTGACTTGTCACCTCTGTAAACTTCTAAGGATCATCTGAAATAGCATGACTCAAAAGACTAGAACATACAGTATGAGAATGAGTGCGATGAGTATTTGAAGGATCACCAGTCATAGGACTTGCCACCTTAATAGTAAGGCGAGCCCACTTGGGCATCTGAGGTGGAGTAGGTGGAGGTAGGGATGGTGGATCATCACCACCATCATCAAAATCATCCTCAAAAAGATCTTGAAGGGGTGCAGTGGTCGGAGTAGGTAGAGGAGTAGACACTAGAGTCGGGGTATCCACTATGGGAAGGCACTCATCAAACTGAACATCCCGTCGAAACAGGACCTCTCTGGAATTAGGATCAAACAACCTGTATGCCTTAACATCCTCACAGTAGCCAAAAATGAGTGGTTGTCTCTTCCACTCCATGGCTTGCCTCAGAGAATAAAGAATAAAAGTCCATGCCTCACTACCAAATACTTTGAAAAAGGAAACATTAGGCTTGTCATGAGACCAAGCCTCCTCAGGAGTCATATGTCAAGGAGCCTTGTGAGGCATCCAATTCTAAATATAGTTGGCACAATTGACTGCCTCAGCCCAAAAAGATGAATTCATGGACCTGGATTGAATCATACAATTCACCATCTCCCATAAAGTTATGTTCTTATGTTCAGTGACACCATTCTACTGAGGGGTGTAGGGAATAGTAAACTGATGCTGCAAACCATGCTCAGTGCAAAAATCTCTGAAAGCTTGATTCATATACTCCCCCCCATTATATGTATGTATCCATTGAATAGAATAGCTAGACTACTTCTTTGTAAATGTCTTGAAGACTTGAAAGGAATCAAAGACATCAAACTTATACTTAAGAAAGTACACCCATGTGCGTCTAGAGAAGTCATCAATGAAAGTGAGTACATACTTGGTCCTTGAAAAAGAAGGAGTGGGAAATGGCATGAGGTCACTATGAATCAACTCCAAGGTTGCCAAAGCATGAGAGGCTCTTCCCTTTGGAAAGGGATCTCTATGATGCTTGCCAAGAACACAACCATGACAAATACCATCAGTGCAGGAAATCTATGGGAGCCCAAGAGCAAGTGCCTATGTACTCATTTGCTGAAGATATCTGTAATTGACATGGCCCAATCGCTCATGCTAAAGCTTACTCACTAAATCTACATGTGCTATAAGAGATGAACCTGTACCCGAAGAGGGCTCAAATTCATAAAATTTGTAGAGATGAGATGCAAAATCCACACTACCAGTAGCCACAACCAAATTAGGGTCATAGAGGTCCCGAATAACCACATCATGTGGTTAGAACTCAACTGTCTTACTAGAGCCAGAGTGGCAAATCTGATAAATGGATAGGAAGTTCATTGAGATGTCAAGGACAACCAGAACATCTTGCAGAGTACCCCCATCCAAAGAGATAGAACCTGAACCCAAGACTAAAAGCTGAACTAAGTCACCCACTGTAATCTATGAAATACCACAAGAGGCAAGAGAAGTAACCAACTGCGGAGTGTGAGTCATATGGTGAGAAGCACCAGAATCTAGAATCCATGTCGACCCATAGGTCAAAGCTTGAGTAGTGAGAGCATGACCTTTCCTCATGGAAAGAGAAGATGCCTGAGGTGAGGAGATGTGATGCTATTGCATGGCCTCCTCTAAAGCCTCTAAATGTTTCCAACACCTAGAAATTGGATGGCTGTCCTTGCCACAAAAATTGCAAGTGTCTCCTGATTTCTTCTTAGTCTTGGAGGAAGACTCACCAGACTATGAATATTTCCCTTGCTTGGGAGGAAATGGAGGTTTAGAATTAGACTTAGGAGGTGGCTTGGAGGAAGACTCACTGCCTACAGAATTCTTCTTGGGCTTCGGTTTGTGCTTTTGTTTCTCCTTCTCCTTAGAGGACTGAGCAACCAATGCTTTGTTTTTGGAGCCTGAGAGCGTATCCAATTGAGAAAGATGAGACTACTCATGAGACAATCACTCACAAAAGACATCAAAGGTAGGCATGTTGAAATGAGCACCCAAGCCATCCATGGTGGAGTAGAAAGCAGAGGCAAAAAACTGAAAGTGATCCTGAAGCTTCGAAAGAATCAAATGAATGCACTCTGTATCCGTTTTGATCTTTCCACATCCCTAAAGAATAGATCTAGTAGTCTTGAATTTGTTCAAAAAATCCTCAATAGTGGGAAATGAATCAGGGGACAAAGAAACCAACTCTGCCTCAATCTGTAATGCCTAAATCTCATTGACCCTCCCGAAGAGAGAATCAAACTTCAACCACATATCCTGAGGAGTAAGCAACTCATCAAGGTGAAACAAAAGACTGTCAGAGACATGCAAAGAAAGCAAACCCATGGCCTCATCTAGCTTGTTACTCTGCATAAGAATCTCATAAGGATGTTGTAGTACTGGCTGAACCTCATCCAAAGAAGACCACAACCCTCGTGCCTTGAGAAGCCTCATGATGTTGGGCTTCCAGGTGTGATAGTTGTGTGAAGTCAACAACTGAACTGAAGGATCTACCATGAGAACAAAAAAAGAACTCTGCACCTGCACCTAATGAATATTCTGAGAAAAAGATTCACAAATATGAATAGATCATGTTGAGAGCTTTCCAATGCCTATTCATTTTCAAAAAATGGAGTCCATTTGCCCATTCTATGATCCCAGAAGTGTAAAAAAGAAGCTCGACTTTGACTAAAAAAAATATAGTCAACAATAGATTCAGGAAAAAATTCCACCACCACAAGGTCCAACTCAGAATCAGCTTTCTGACGCCTATTTGTTCACCAAAATATGACTCTGAATGCTCAATCTAGACCCAAAAAACCAACCCCCTCTCAAAAAGGACTAGAGAGAGGAGGAGGTGGGGGTTATGGGTTGGGCGGAGGTGGTGAACCTGAGTGGAGCAGCCCTGGTGGCGGTGGCAAAATCCACCCAGGTGGAGGTGGCGAAGGTTATCGATGGGCTAAGCACAGTGGCTGGGGAGGCAGGGCGGTGATTGAAGAGGTGTAGTAGGTGGTGGGCAGCGTAGCGGAGGGGGCCATAGAGGCAGCGACGTCTGCAGGCAGTGGTGCTGGGCAAAGCTACCGACGGGGCCAACGGGGGTAGCCGAAGTGTATTGCCAGTAGGGGCCGGGGTGGCCGGAGGGCCAGCGGGGGCTAATGGGGCTAGCCCGACAGGTCCGCAGGTGCCGTACGATGGCCAGACTGTCAGGTCCGGTACCCTCAAGACCCAAAAACTTAAAAAAAATTCTGCCCTCCTTTTTGTTTTTTTGTATATTTTTTTTGTGATTTAAAAAAAATAAAAAAAATTATGGCCTGCATGTCGTAAAAAGGCAAATTTTTTTTTTTTTTTTTGAATTTTTTTCTCAATTTGCATGCTAGGGCTGTACGGCTTGGTTGAGAGAAAAAAAATTAGCTAGATGCTCAGGAGTCAAAAATGGATAAATTTTATATGACTATAGGGGTTTTGGGCCTTTTGAGCACGATGGTGAGGTCCATTTAGGCCCAAAGTGCTAAGAAAAAAACCTTAACCCTAAGCACACAGAAAAAGCCTGAAACCCTAGATCTGCTTCCAATGCAAAATTCTCAAAAATAGGAACAGATAGCTATAGATCTGAGCTCTGATACCATATTGGAGTTGAGAAATACAACCCCACAGTAGCCTAAAGATCTTCTGCAAGCCGAATAACCTGTTAGAAGGAGAAGCAAGGAAGCAATAATCTGAAGAACACAGAAAATATAGGAAAAATATTCTCAAAAGATGAGAGCTCCAATTCACCAAAAAAGTATTGTGAAAAGATGATACAATAAAAAGAAAAATTAACCTCTAATAGGTCAATAAACCCTAAAAAGGGAAATAGCCTTGCACAAAAGAATTAATAAAATAATTAATTAATATGCACCTAATGTTAGCTTAAGTGTAAAAAGATAATTGGGAACTTAAAGAATTAAACAAATATTGTTTAATTAATCAAGTAAAGACCCAATTACTCTAACAGTGAATACGTTTTGAATCTAAACTTACCTAGAAAACACGCAGGAAGAAGGCTCTAGAATAACAATTACTACTACTCTCCCAATAAATGTCCTTCGCACGCCACACTTAATTAATTTTAATTTCAAAAAATTGCAAGGGTGATTTAGAAATCATAACAATAATGATTACAACTTAACTTCACAACTGGAAAGGTTATCTATCCTAATTAACCCCCTCACTTCATCATTCATTTTATCCCCTTTTCTCCAAATGAGCTTTTCATGGGCTTTAACTCCTAGGTTGGCAAAATAGACCATGACATTATTATTTTCTCTATAAGTATGAGAAATTTGACATTCTTCAAAAGAATTGATAATTAAATGAGATAAGTCTATCCAATTAGCAATATTCCAAGAGGGATTTGCATCTTTTTTGAGGCATTGGATAATATTTTTAGAGTCCCCTTCAATCCATACCTTAGTACAATTTATCTGTTTGGTAGTCAAGAGGGCTTGATAGGCTCCTATGACTTTGACAATGTGGTTGGTCTGGATACCCAAGGGGAATGCCATAGCTGAGATACAAATGCCATTACTATCCTTGATCACTCCCCCACACCTAGCCAGACTAGAATTACCCTTCGTCATCCCATCAAAATTAATTTTGAACCATCCCAAAGGAGGAATACACCAATAAATCCCAACACAGGTTTTTCTTATCAGCTTAAAGACCCTAGAGATGTCCACTTGAATTTGCCAAGCATTTGCAACCTTGTAATCATAGTCAGTACAACTTTAAGTCTCTTGTCTTAAATGGACACCATTAAGGTAATTAAAATTTCCTTGACAACCCTTTGAATTATCTGACAAACAATCTCAATAGATAAGGCAAATTCTCTGAATATTCGGTTATTCCTCTCCTTCCATATACCCCAAACAAGGTGTGGAAGGGTATAGGACCAGAGTCTTTTGATTACTTGATTATTACTAGGAGTTGTCCATTAACTGAACAAACTCGACATTATAGAAGGAAAGACCCAACAAAGATCCCAAATTTGAAGCATTCTCCCCCAAATTTCTTGAGCAAAGGGGTAGTGTATGAAAAGATGGGCAACAAACTCAACATTTTCCATGTAGAGGATGCAAATATTGGGAAGTTTAAATCCCTTCTTACATAAGTTGTTAGTAGTCAGAATTTTGTTTTGGAGGAGAATCCAGGAAAAAATATTAACCTTAGGGGTAAGGTTTTTGAGCCAAGCCTTTGCCCAAATAGGGCTAGAAGAGCTCTAATTCAGAAACATCATAGCATAAGCTGAGGAAACCAAAAAATTACTAGAAGGATCAGTGATCAGAAGCAAATTTGAAATATTGAGAAAAATATTTCTTATTTTTTTCTAGTTTTTCTACATGTTAGTAATTGGGGTTTTTGAAGGCCTTCGGGGCTTTTTTAGCCCTTGAAACTTTGGCCTGTCCTTTAGAACATTGCCATAGGCAATTCTTTCAAGACTTCGCCTTCAAATATTGGAGACCTTTCCAACGAGTTAAACGGCTCACAATTTTGAGTTCTGAGTAGAAAGTTATGTCTAGTTAAAGTTAGGACAAAATTTCATATAGTTTTTTGAAAATTTAGTAGTTTTTGATTTTATTATGTAATAAACAAATATGACTGTTAGGTTTTGATTCTCAAGGGGTTTTGGTGACCCTTGGAATCTCATGAACTATAATATGTTGGATTTTTCAAATTGAATGGATTACTTTTTGGCTTGCTTCAATTCTGTGTTTACCTTGTTCATTTAAACAAATCCACAATACCACAGGTTCTCACTTAGGTGTTGTCATCCAAATCCATAATTCGGATCAATGGTATCAGAGCAAGTTCACTCCTATATATCATACCAAATGCGATAAACATATAAAATATTGGGGTTGGAAACAAGAAATCCTTCAGACTACCTTCCTTTGAGATGCACACGATCACAGATGGCTAAGTTGCAGACCGACGATGACATTAAAGCGTTGGTTGCAGATGCATTAACAAAACAACATGAAGAAATGATGGAGCAGTTCAAGAAAATGCTAGAAAGTCGTGGGTCACAAGAAAACCCACCATTCACAGGGTATACACTATTCAAGGTGCAAGTGAATTTCGATATACCCACGTTTCAATGAAAGATTGATGCGGATGTTGTTGATGATTGGGTTTCAAAATTGGAAAGGTATTTCTTTGTCAACCAGTTCTCAGATGAAGAGAAAATAACTTTCGCTCTTCTCAAAGATGAAAATCATGTGAAAGATTCATGGGAAGCAAAGTTAGCATCCAGGGTAGAAGAAACTGGCAGTACTTTTATTTTTTATCAAGAACCCACATGGGGAGAATTCGTGGAGCACATAAAGGAAGAATATTTTCCTATAGATACACATGAACAAAAATATATGCAGTGGTAGTTGCTTTGATAGAAAAAGAACCAAATGGTTAAGGAATATACTAATATGTTTCATGCTTTATCAACAAAGCTTGGCATCAAATATTGTAAGAAGCACCGAGTTTTGAAATATCAAAGTGGGATCCATAGGTATATCCAAACTGAAATGGAATTCCTAAACATAGAGACTTTACCTCGTGCATATAAATTTGCTACAAAAATTGAGGAGAAATTCATATAGAAAGGAAGGAGGGATAACTTCACAAACAAAAATGGAAGGGTGAAGGTGACAAAATTGCATGGAAACAAACCTCCAAGGAATCTTCTCCCAATTCACCACCAAAAAAGGCATGGGGTATGAAGAAGGCACAAGAGAACGTTATGTGGTGTGAATTCCATAAGAGTCCCTCTCATAACACAAAAGATTGCAGAACCATGAAAAGTTTAATGATGGAGACGCATGAGGACAAGGAAGAACCTAAGGTGGTAAAATCTTGCATAGAAGAAAGTCATGAACAGGTCATTGAGGTTGATCCATATGCAACGGTAGCTACTATGAAGATATTACCCCTAGAAGATGAGGAAAGATTGTTTACCTCACAGATGTGGGTTGGAGGAAAATCCTTGCACTTTATTGTTGATAGTGGAAGTCAAAAGAACCTAATATCAACAAAGACTATGAAGAGATTGAATTTGAAAATGATAGCACACCCACAACCCTATTCAATGGGATGGGTAAGTCAAGGGAGAGATATTGAAGTGCACCAACAGTGTCACCTTTCATACTCTATAAAGCCTTTCAAAGATGAGGTAATATGTGATGTAGCTCCTCTAGATGTTTGTGATGTTTTGTTGGGACAACCATATATGTACCAGCACCATGGTGTTTATGAGTCTAGACCTCGCAGCGTGATAATCAAATTATGGTGAGCAGATTATCGAATACCAGAGGTAAGCCCTACATAATCTACATCTTTGATTAGTGCTAAGAAATGTAGGAGGTTGGTTTCCAAAATGGGAACATTCATTTTATTTATGATTCATTCTGAAGAAGAAAGGAAATCAGTATATAATTCCCATGCCATCACAAACACCACAACACTTTAGAAAAGATCAATGGATCAGATTTTGATAAATATGAGAATCTATTTAAATTACCAACTAGGGTACCTACACACTTCCAAGTGAGACACACTATTGATTTGATATCGAGAACTCCATTGACTAATGAACCAGTCTACCATAGATCAGTATTAGAAAATAATGAAATTAAGAGGAAAATACAAGAATTGATTGAGAAAGGACATATTCATCCAAGTGCATCATCCTGTGGCAGTCCCATTATTTTGGTGGAAAAGAAAAGGGATGGAACTTGGAGACTTTGTATTGACTATAGGGCCTTGAACAAAAATTTAGTTAAAAATAGATATCCACTTCCTTGGATAGATGAACTTTTGGACCAGCTTAGAGGGGCCCGATTCTTCACAAAAATTGATTTGAAATCAGGATACCATCAAGTACCAATTGACTCACCTGATGTGTGGAAGACAACTTTCAAATCTAAAGAGGGATTGTTTGAATGGCTAGTGATGCCTTTCAGTTTAACAAACGCACCGATGACATTCATGAGAATGATGAATGATGTACTCAAACCATTCACTGATTCCTTTGTGGTGGTATATCTAGATGAAATACTCATCTTCAACAAAACTTGGGAGGAACATTTGCAACATGTGGAAAAAATTCTCTGAACTTTACAAGATCATGGGCTTTATGCAAACAAAGAAAAATGCTCCTTTGGTATGCAGAGTATTATATACTTAGGGTATGTTATTGTTAGTGAGGGTGTCCATGTTGATCCCAAGAAGATACAAGTGATTAAGGACTGGCCATCTCCTAGAAATCTCACAAAGTTAGGAAGTTTCCTCGAGTTGGCAAACTTTTATCACAAATTTGTGTTGGGTTTTTCCCATTTGTCTTAGCATTTAAATCAGTCATTGTGGAGGGGAACAAAAGAAAATTTTAAATGGATAGGTTCTCAACAAGAAGCATTTGAGGGGTTAAAATGAAGGTTATGTTCTGCACTAGTTTTATCTCTTCTTGACCTACAATAGTCATTTGAAATACAAACTGATGCATCAGAATATGCCCTAGGAGAAGTCCTCATGTAGCATGGTCACCCAGTTGCATATCATAGTGAGACCTTTTCTGATACAGTGTTCCGGTATGCCACTTATGATAAGGAACTACATGCTATTGTTCAAGCCTGTAAGCAGTGCAAAAATTATATTTTGGGTAAGGAGTCTGTCATCTACACACACCACAAATCTCTTCAATTTTTGCAAACACAAGGGAAGTTGCATAATGATTGACATCAATGACGGTCAACCTATCTTCAACAATTTCATCTCAATATTCGCCACAAGAAGGGAAGCACTAACAAAGTAGCAGACTGTTTGAGCAGGTCTCCAATTGCAGCTATAAGTATGGTATTGGACTCATGTGGTCATCAAACTGAAGCCTGGGCTTGCTTGTATGAGAATGATGTTGAGTTTACAGATGTTTATAATCAATTAGTGAAGGGAAATCAAGTGAATGACTTCTATTTGTAGGATGGAATGCTTTGTCACCTTGGCCAAATCTGTGTGCCTAATGCAGAATGCAAAAAGCTAATATAGGAAGCTCACTATAGTAAGGTTGTTGGTCATTTTGGCATAGGTAAGACTATTGCTATAATTCAGAGGTATTTTTATTGGCCAAAGTTGAGAAATGATTTCATTTCATATATTCAATCTTGTACTACATGTGCTATTGATAAGCCTACCAATCATAAACTTGGACTATATTCACCACTTCCTGTTCCTGAAAAAACCTTGGCATTCAGTTTCTATGGAATTTATGTCTGGTCTTCTTACCACCAAAAGAGGCCACAATTGTGTGTATGTTGTGGTAGATAGGTTCTCAAAAATGGCAATAATAGTGGCTTGTAAAAAGATAATTTCTCCAGAGGACACTGCAAAGCTTTTCTTTGAACACATTTGGGTTCATTTTGGTCTGTTTAATACCATTATTTCAGATAGGGACAATAGGTTTCTTAGTAAGTGCCAGTCTACATTATGGGAGAAGATAGACACAAAATTAACAAAGTCTACTTCTTTCCATCCTCAAACAGGTCGCCAAACAGAGGTAGTCAATCAGATGATCATTCACATCTTATGCATGTATCACTCAAAACATCCCCGCACATGGGATGAAAGTTTTCCATATGTTCAACATAGCTACAACAGGGCAATTTACAGTTTGACTGGTCACAACCCATTTGAGGTTTGTCTTGGTTATCAACCACTTGCACCCATGGATGTTGCCATACCACTTATTCAACCTGATCTGGTTCCACGTGTTGGTAAGGAGGAAGATAAGGCAACACAGTTCATTGATAGAATTCATCATCTGCAACAACAAGTTCATGAAATCTTGGAGAATACCAATAAGAAATATAAGGAGAGACATGATGAGCATCGTACTCCTCATAATTTTCAAGTTGGGGACAAGGTGTGGTTGCATATCCAGAAGAAACAATTGCAGGGTGTCAATAGGAAGCTTCATCCTCTGCATTATGGGCCATACACAATCATCAAGCAAGTTGGTGATAATGCTTTTGAGCTCAATTTACCCCCTTTTCTAGGTCTTCATCTAGTCTTCAATGTGGAACTCTTGAAGCCATATTGTCCTCCAATATTAGATGTTGTGGATGTGGCAGAAATAATTTCTACTAGAGAATTTAATCCAGATGCGGCTTCTCCATTCCAATGTGATCAAATTGTGGACACCATGGTGAAAACACTCAAACAACAGCAGACCTATCTGTACAAAGTGGTTCGAGCAGGGCAGATTGCTCAACAAGGAAAGTGGTTTACCAAGGAGAAAATTCAACTCTATTTTCCTCATCTCATTCAGAGTTTTGATGCAATGGGGCCCATTTCTTTTCAAGGGGGAAGTAATGATCAGAAGCAAATTTGAAATATTGAAAAAAATATTTTCATATTTTTTCTAGTTTTTCTACATGTTAGTAATTGTGGTTTTTGAAAGCCTTTGGGGCATTTTCAGCCCTTAAAACTTTGGCTTGTCTTTTAGGACTTCACCTTCAACTCTTGGAGACCTTTCCAATGAGTTAAACGACTTGCAAGTACGAGTCCTGATTAGAAAGTTATGTCTAGTTAAAGTTAGGACAAAATTTCATATAGTTTTTTGAAAATTTCATAGTTTTGGATTTTATTATGTAATAAACAAATATGACTGTTGGGTTTTGATTCTCAAGGGGTTTTGGTAACCTTTGGAATCTCATGAATTGTTATATGTTGGATTTTCAAATTTAATGGATTACTTTTTGGCTTGATTCAATTCTGTGTTTACCTTGTTCATGTAAACAAATCCACAATACCGCAGGTTCTCACTCAGGTGTTGTCATTTGAATCCATAATTCGGATCAATCAGCTTTCCACACCATCAAATCATTTGATTGAACTACAGAGGTTGAGTTCAGGAGATCTTGCAAGGGGAGTATCTCTGGATAAATCTGAACCAAATTGACCCGATAACCATTCCTCCAATAATCTTCAACCAAGTGACCAAATCTTCTAATGCATTCTTCCCTGAAAGGATTGAATAAGGAAATGAGGACAAGAGGTGCATTACCAATCCAAATATCCTCTCAGAATAGGATGCTCGATCCATTACCCAATTTCCAACTAGAACCTTTAGCAACAAAGCTTGTCACCTTAATAATACTATTTCGGAGATAGGATCCACGAGGTAAACAATCAGATGTGATAAATTATTTTAACGAGGTAACTTAACTTAAATATTTGCAATGTAATATAATATCCCATTCCATTCTCTTTGAATAGATCTTCCAGACTTGCTTCGCCAATAGCACCTCATTAAAAGATCTGATACCTAATCAAGCCCTCCTAATTTTTTAGGCTTACATACCTCACTCCAAAAAATTAGAGGAATTCTCTTTTTATCTTCCACTCCTAACCATGAGAACCTCTTTTGGATACTATTAATGATATCTGCAAATTTAGCGGGTATTCTGAAAAAGATTGAGGGCATAGATAGGCAGGTTCTACAAAGTTACCTTCAATATTAGAATTTTCCAGCCCAACTAAGGATAACATCTTTTCAACTAGCTAACTTCTTGTTGAATCTTTCTACCAGAGAAGCCCAGAAAGAATTTGGTGGTGAGGATCCTAAAAGAAGCCCCAGATAAATAGAAGGGAAGTCTCCAATAGAGCACACCAATAAATTAGTGATTTTCTGCTGCCTTTCAACAAGAGTATTGAGAAAGAAGAGAGAACATTTACCTCTATTTATGAACTAAACTGAGGCTTATTCATAGGTAACAAGGACTTTTTTTTAGAGTTCTAGCCTCTCCAATAGCAGAAGTTTTGGCAATTTGGAGGAATTGATTATGTGTTGTATTGATGTTTTGTCATTTATGGCAACACCGACAGTTTTGGTTGTTTACCGATTTCTGGTTGGTTTTGATAGAGTGGTTGGTTTATGGTATTGATCCGGTATGCTCTGATATTCTTTGGTTTGGATCTATCATTCATGCCATTTAGATGTGTATCACTATCAATTGGTTCAGGATTTGATGACTTAGATCTATCATTTATTCTAGTAAGCCTTTTGGTCATCGGTAAGGGTTTTATTGGCAGAGCTTTGTTGAAGATCTTTTGATACATGTGATAAGTGGTGTTGGTGCGGCTTCTAGATGGATTTCGAGATGCTGTTGGTTATCTTGTTCATGTTCCTGTTGATCAGTGGTGTTGGTTTTGGTTTATGGCGACCTATTTTGGGTTCGGTGTTATCTAGGTTTTGGACCAGTTTATGTAACGTGTTGGAGGATGTTCAAGATGTGTTACTGGTGAGATTTAATGATTGGTTTACATTGTTTTCAGCCTGAGCTGACTTGGTTGATCATTGGATTATGGATTTATGTTATAAATTTATTGTATTATATTTTAGGTGGTTGACCTAATTGTTTAGGTCCTGGGTTGGTATAAATATGATGTAAGATCTCTTTGTAAATCATGAGCTTAAGGGATTATAGGATATAGGATTATTTATGTGTGAATAATGTTGTAATCATATGCAGAGGTTTTGGTCAATCATAGGTGATAGAATTGGGTTTGTAAGAGAGGTTTAAGGCCTTCGGTATTGAACTTAACTGAAATTGTACTTAGGCATAGGAGATGCTATACTTGTAGTTCAATCTTCATTCCAAATTGTAGTCTGATGTTTTATATAGTCAGTGATGCTCCTTTGGTGATGAACAATGATCTCTAGGCTATTGGCCTTCCTACATGTGCAGGCCTCTTCATATTGTAATCACATACTTACTGCAAAAGTATTATCTGACTATGGGTAGGCTTCCCACCGTGGTTTTTCCCTTTACCGGGTTTTCCACATACAAATCTTGGTGTCATATGGTATGGATGGATGGTAACTTTTTTGTGATTTATGTTTATGTTTAATTGCTATATTTTCTATTCTGGTATTTGGTTTATGCATTCCAATATTGAGTTTATGTGTTCTAGTAATAAGGTTTTGAATGCTTAAAGTTCTATAATCTGGTGACAATTGATTCACCCCCTCCTCTCAGTTGTCCTCTAGTTATCTAATTTCTCTAACAATTGGTATTAGAGCTTGGTACTCTCTACAGAAACTTAACCGCTTGAGGAAGATCATATGGTGTCTAATAGTGTAAGTTCATCAAGTTCATCTACTACTGTTTCCCAAAGAGAAATTCCTAGGCTTGATGGAAGAAATTATAGGGTATCAAAGATTCAGATGGAGACTCATATGAGATGTCTAGGAAAAGAAATTTGGGAGATCATTGAGAAAGGTGTTACACTTTTTAATCCAACATCTGGAAATCCTCCTCTGACAAGTTTGGATAAAGAGCTTGAGAATGATTGTAGATCTAGAGAATCCCTTTCGTGTGCACTTTCTGATCAACAAATAATGGGACTAACTGAAAAATCAACTGCAAAGGCTATATGGGACAAATTAGAGACTCTAAATGAAGGTGACCCTACTGTTAAAATTGCTAAACTTGATGGTTACTGGGTAAGGTATGAGAACCTGAAGATGGAAGAAGATGAAAGGATTACTGTTTTTATGGAGAGAGTTAATGAGATTGTTCTGGGAATTCAATGTTGTGGTGGATCTCTGAGTGAAGATGAAATTATTTCTAAAGTACTAAGAGATTTGCCATCAACTTATAAGATGAAGGCTACTTCAATTAATGAATTGAGAACTATGCCAGACACTTCTGTTAATAGGGATACCTTGGTTGGGAAGTTATCTGCTTTTGAGTTTAAGGAATTTGGACCTTCTAGAGCTATAAAATCTAAACCTTTTTTTTCATGCATCTACATCATCTACTAGAAAGAGTGATTGGAAAGCTTTATATGCAAAGGAACTAGAGGATATGAAGAAAGAAGATGAAGAGTTTGAACAACTTGAAGCCTTATTTGCTAGAAGAGTACCTAAAGGACCGACATGAAGTAAGTATGAAGGAAAACCACCTTTTAAATGCTTTGCATGTAATAACATAGGTCATTTTGCATCTAGATGTCTTGAAAGGAATTCAAGATTTGAGGAAAGAGCTAGAAGATATTTTAGGCCTAACCATGATTATCAGAACAAGCATAAGTACAGGAGAAACAAAGACAAATCATGCTACTATGTTGATGAGGAAGGTTTGACTGATTCTGATGATGAAGCGACAGTGGAAATGATCATAACTGAACTGGTAGCACTTGCACCAGAACATGATGTTGAACTAGTTAGTTTGGTAGTATCGGATAATTCAACAGTAATTGAAGATCAAGATAGAGGAATAGAAAGTTAGAAGACTCCTAGGTATGTAAGTTTGAATCATTTAGAAGATTAGATCATTGGAGACAAAAACAAAGGAGTGATTACAAGAAGTTTGGCAGCTGATGAGGTATGTTCAATTTCTCAAGTTGAACCGACATCAGTAATTGAAGCTTATAAAGATGAATGTTGGATGAAAGCTATGGAAGAAGAATTAGATCAGATAGAAAAGAATAACACATGGATTTTAGTTCCTTGACCTAAAAATAAGAATGTCATTGGAAATCAAAGGGATCTTAGGAATAAATTAAATGAAGATGGACAAGTTGTGAGGAATAAAGCTAGATTGGTTTGTAAAGGATATTCTCAAAAGGAAGGAATTGATTATGATGAAACCTTTGCACCGATAGCGAGGATTGAAGCTATGAGATTATTTCTTTCTTATGCTACACATAAGAAATACAAGGTTTATCAGATGGATGTCAAGTGTGCATTTCTGAATGGAGATCTTGAAGAGGAAGTTTATATTGAGCAACCTGATGGATTTTCACTTTCAGATGACAAAAACATGGTTTGTAGGTTAATGAAATCTTTATATGGATTGAAACAAGCCCTTAGAGCTTGGTATGCAAGATTGGATAAATATCTTTTGAAGCTTGGTTTCACTAAAGGTAATGCTGGTAGTAATTTATATTATAAGATCACTGATGATGACATATTGATTATTGAAGTCTTTGTTGATGATATCATTTTTGGAGGTGAAGATAAGTTGTGTATGGAATTCTCTAACAATATGAAGAATGAATTTGAGATGTCTATGATTAGGGAGATGAGATTTTTCTTAGGTTTGTAGATTACTCAAACTGATAAAGGTATTTTTATCTGTCAAACTAAGTATGCTAGAGAGTTGTTGAAGAAATTTGGTTTGGAAAATTCTAAACCAGCTGATACACCTATGGTTACAAGTGAGAAATTGTCAAAGAATGATGCATCTACACCAGTAAATCCTAAAGGTACAAATATATGATTGGAGGTTTGTTATATCCGACTCAAACTAGATTGGATATAATGAATGCAATTTGTATTGTATCAAGATATCAGAGTGATCCTAGAGAAAATCATGTGAGTGTGGTGAAAAGAATTTTCAGATATTTGCAGGGAACAATTGAATATGGTTTGTGGTATCCTAAAATGATGACTTTACATTAAGTGCATATATAGATGTAGATTGGGCTAGAGATGTTGATGACTGAAAGAGCACATCCGGTGGAGCTTTCTTTCTTGGAAAGAAACTTGTTTCATGGATCAAAAAAAAGTAATGATGTACATCTTTATCTATTGTTGAAGCTGAGTATGTTGCTACTGCTACTAATTGTACACAATTTCTATGGATGAAGCAAATGTTGAAGGATATAAGGGTGGATTGTAATGAACCTGTAGTTATTCACTGTGATAACTCTGCTGCTATTAATATATCAAAGAATCCAGTATTTCATTCTAAGACAATGCACATATGTATCAAGTATAAATTTTTGAAGGAAAAGATGGAAGAAAATGAAGTCAGACTGGTTTATATGAATACTAAATAGCAGATTGTAGACATTTTCACTTAAACTTTGCCTAAAGAATCATTTGAGTACTTTAGAGATAGATTGGGGATTTCTGCCCCTCCAGTAGAGACTTGAATGATGTTGATTGGGATTAGTTTGACATGCATTTACAAAGCTATTACTCATTCTAGATTGATGTGGTGGTGCTATTACTCAGGGGGAGTAGTCAGCTGTGTGGTTCAGTGGATTTATGACCTTTCTTTGATATTTATGCTAGATATTTTGCATTGATGTCAAAGAGGGAGAGATATATGTGAAAAACAAAGCTTAACAAAATATTAGTCAAAAGGGGAGCTTGGTTCAGAGCTTCATTGTAATACCATCTTATGTGAGATTGTTGGCTATCTTCCTTTGGGGGAGACTTGTTTGGCATTTATTGACACTTGGATGTTTTTCACATCTAGTGTTACTGTTGCCATCAATACCAAAGGGGGAGATTGTTGGCAACTTGGAGGCATTAATTATGTGTTGCATTGATGTTTTTTCATTGATGGAAACACCGATAGTTTTGTTTGTTTACCAGTTTTTGGTTGGTTCCCATAGAGTGGTTGGTTTATGGTATTGATCCGGTATGCTCTAGTATGCTTTGGTTTGGATATGTCATTCATGCTATTTAGATGTGTATCATGATCATTTGGCTTGAGATTTGATGACTCAGAGCTATCATTTGTTTTAGTAAGCCTTTTGGTCATCGATAAGGGTTTTACTGGCAGAGCTTTGTTGAAGATCTTTTGATGCATGTGATAAGTGGTGTTGGTGTGACTTCTAGATGGCTTTCAGAATGTTGTTGGTTATGTTGTTCATGTTCCTATTGATCGGTGGTGTTGGTTTTGGTTTATGGCGACCTATTTTGGGTCCGATGTTATCTAGGTTTTGGACCGGTTTATGTAATGTGTTGGAGGATGTTCTTGATGTGTTACTGGTGGGATTTAATGATTGGTTTACATTATTTTCGGCCTGAGATGACTTGGTTGATCATTGGATTATGGGTTTATGTTATGAATTTATTGTATTATCTTGTAGGTGGCTGACCTAATTGTTTAGGTCCCGGGTTGTATAAATATGATGTAAGATCTCTTTGTAGATCATGGGCTTAAGGGATTATAGGATATAGGATTATCTGTGTGCAAATAATGTTGTAATTATATGCAGAGGTTTTGGTCGATCATAGGTGATTGAATTGGGTTTGTAAGATAGGTTTCAGGCCTCTAGTATTGAGTGTAATCACAACTGTACTCAGGCATAGGAGATGCTATACTTGTAGTTCAATCTTCATTCCGGATTGTAGTCCGATGTTTTATATAATTAGCAAGGCTCCTTTTGTGATGAACAATGTGCTCTAGGTTATTGGCCTTCCAGCATGTGTAGGTCCCTTCATATTTTAATCACATACTTACTGCAAAAGTATTATCTGACTATGGGTAGGCTTCCCATTGTGGTTTTTCCCTTTACTGGTTTTTTCATGTACAAATCTTGGTGTCATGTGTTATGGATGGATGGTAACTATTATGTGATTTGTGTTTATGTTTAATTGCTATATTTTATATTCCAATATTTGGTTTATGTATTCTGGTATTGAGTTTATGTGTTTTGGTAATAAGGGTTTGAATGCTTAAAATTCTATAATCCAGTGACATCTGATTCACCCCCCCTCTCAGTTGTCCTCTGGTTATCTGATCCATCTAACAAGAAGTTCCCATCAAGATGGTGTCATCAACAAACTATTGATGAGAATAGATAGTAGAATCAGAAGAAGGATGGAGACCCTTTAAACTATCATCTCTATCTATTTTTTTAAATACCTTCCAAGACTTTCCACCATGATTGTGAATAGAATAGGAGATATGGGGTCCCCTTGTCTTATGCCCCTAGAAGATTGGAAAAAATGAGAAGGCAATCCATTAACCAAAATTGAGGTGTTGGTTGTAGATATTAGCTACCAGATAAGCTCCCAAACTTTCTTGCCAAAAACAAAAGCCTTCAAAACCTTAAGAAAAAAATCCCAGTCTGTCCTATAATAAGCTTTTAAAAAATCCAACTTTAGAAGGAAACCTTGTCTCTTAGACTCAACTAGAGAATGAATATTTTCATGCACTGTAACTATCGAATCAAGGATTTTTCTTCCTAAGACAAATCCAGTTTGCTGAGAAGAGATGATAAGAGGAAGCACAGTCAACAATATAGAGGTGAGCACTTTGGACATGATCTTGTAAAAGGAGTTATAGAGACTGATGGTACGAAAAGCATCAAAATAGTCAACTCTATGAACTTTTGGAATAAGAACAATAAAAGTCAAATTTATCTCTTTAAGGATATTTCTAGCTCCAAAAAACTCCTTCAAAACATTGCATATATCTTCAGCAACAATATCCCAAAATGTGTGAAATAAAAACATAGGGAAACCATCAGGCCCAAGGGCCTTATTGCCTTCAAAGGAAAAAAAAATAGCTTTTATGATCTCTTGGCTAGAAGGGATAGCTGATACCATTTTGTTGTGCTCATCATTGAGAATATTCGGAATAGCATCAATAAGACACTGTTGAGCCTTTGGTTTAAGTCTAGTATCAATAGATAAAAGTCCATTAAAATACTAGACTACCTCACAACTGATATCCATCTTATAATCAATCTTCTTGCCATCTCTAAAAATGTAATTGATTGTATTAGAAGCCCTGTGTTTCATATGGAAGAATTTGGTGCTCCTATCACTAGCAGCAAGCCAGGTTGCTCTCGACCTCTTCTTCCAAAATTCCTCCTCCTTTGAGATGATATCATGTAATTTTGATATAATGTCACTTTCTTACAATAAAATGAAAATATTAATCATAACTTTCAAACAACAAGGAATATACATATTCATGTTCTCTTAACTTAACCTTAGAGAATAATGTTTTCATGAACAAATACAACTATGTTATACATTATTATTTCATAAAATTTATTTATTCTCTTTTATTTAGATTGACAATATTTCTAAAAATTCCCCAAAGGTTAAATATATTTATCTTTCCAATTTTAACTTTATATCATTATCAAGAACTCATCACGACCCATGCATCCTCTATTCCAAGTGATGCCTCTACATCCTTTGCTTCACACACCATTACAACTACGGTTCCCCTCTCTTCCTACATGACCCTCCCTTAAAGTGTGGCTCTCTCTCTGATCGCAAATCCTCCTACATCCTACTAGGAGGTAAGTTCCTTACCATTGAATCTATGATCCCCAACCTTTCTTTATGAGGTTTTGTTGAAGTTGGCCCTTAGGCTCCGACTAGCTCTATCTCACATTTGGTATCTAAATCTTCTACTAGAATTAGAAGCTTTTCTCAAGCTATCAAGTCTAGTCCTACCCACTTGGTGCGTGTTCTTAGGCCTCTTCCTTATGCCAAGACTTCAATGTTAGCAACAATCAAGAAGGAAGATTGAGAAGGGGGGGATGAACCAATCTTCACTAGAAATAAGATAACCAAAAAACAAAGCATAAAAAGATAAATTACAACAACAAATAGATAAGAAAATGAACAACAAACTACCTAGAGCTCACTGCTCAAAAAATATACACTCAAAAGGCTACAATCCTCAAGGAAGTCTCATTGACTTACATAAATGATTTGGACTACAATGCGGAAGGAATGAACTACAATGATAGAATCTCCAAATGCTCGATGACAGTTCTAGTAAAGCACATTTGTCTGCCCTGCAACACCGATCTCACCACAACACTTCACCAAATGATATATCTCTTGTTTGCACAATTACTTCTGTCTAATAATGTAGACCTAATACCGACACCTAAACCAAGTATATCACCTATATATACAAATCATCAACCTTTATAACAAGGTTGGCTAAACCCTCAACCCTCAATACATAAATGCAAAATTACATTACATGATACAAAGATCAACCACCGAACCAATATTATGATTTACATTACATAACATGGACCTAAGTCAAATTCCCAAATGATCACATCCACCAGAAATCATGCCAAGATCAACCGCAACACGCTACACCATCGGAAATACCACATAACACACAAATTAACATCGGTTGATAGAAATCACCAAAAACCGCACAATGATCAATGCAGATCGCCAAAACAAATAGGAAACAATTAGGAAACACCAATGAACATGTTAGAATCATCCAAAATAGTTGCATCAACACCACTTTTTAAATCTTCATAGGTCAATGTCTCAAAGCTCAAGAACACAACCAATTACCAACTGTCATGAGGAAAGATAACTTGTGGGTCATCAAATCATGAACTATTTGAAATGAAGATACACATGATCATCCCAAACAATATCCCAAAGCCTTAGCACAAGATCTGATCATACTAGAATTTACCAGAGGGAATACCAATAGGAACACCAGTAGGAACCGACAATCAAAGAACTGCAAACTGGATCAGAAAATCTTCCCAAGCTAACCAGAATAACTCACATGAATATGTTGACATCAATGACAACAACATATCCAAATACAATAACCAAATCCAACAGACTACAACATTCACTAGTGATTGTCTATGGTGCAAAAGTAGCTAAAAATGAGGTGTTATACCAAAGTAGAGGTTTGGTGTATCATTTCTCTAGCCTCTAACCTTCTCTTCCGGATCTAAACAACTAATTGCTCTCTTCTTGGAAGCCTATTGTATTTGGTAAGATAAAAAATTTCCCTTGTGCCAAAGGTTTCTTCAATGCATCCTTTTTTTCTTATAAGGATAGGGATTTGGTTGAGTAAACATTGGGCCTGGAAAGAGCATGTTGGTGTAAATAATTACTCATCATGGATATTATTACACTTTATTTAAGTTAACTTAGGATAATGCATCTCATCGTAGTTTGGATATGAGATACTTAGGGAAGTGTGCACATAGGGATGCAGCTTATAGGACAAATTCCACATTTTGTGGTCTTATCTTGCTGTTACACTCCACATTCAGTGGGTCATCCACCTCTTGTGGAATATTATATTATTTCTCCTACCTACCCCTACTTTTTCTTACCTACCCTTGTTTCTCATTGAGCCACATGTCATGATTGTGTGCTCACATATTCATATGGCCTTGCCTATATAAGCAGGCCCATATTCATTGTATTGGTTAATCTAGTTGATCATTTGCATATTGATGAGAATACAATTTGTTCTTGTCATACTTTTGTCTCTCTTTTGTGCTTTTCATTGTGCCCTTGGTCTTGGAAAAATATCACATGGTATTAGAGCCATTGGGGCTTAATTGATTGGTTTTGGGAGACATTTTTGGAAGGCTTCTATTTTCGGATCCAAGGTATTGCGCATTTGGAGGCATCCTAGAGTGTTTTTGACCTCACCATTGCATTCAAGAGGCCATTTCCATAAAAAAAATTGAGTATAAACTCGACCTATTTTGGCAAAAGTAGGATTTTGGGTGTGGAGAAAATTTTTGCCCAATTCAGGTGGTAGAGTATAAAATTTTCGGATTTAAAAAAAAAAAATTCTGAATTTGTTTTTTCATTCAGAGTGAAAAAAAATTTTGAAAAAAAAAAAGAAAAATAAATTTGTTGGGTTTCAGGGGGGGCATTTAACCCCACCCTCGAACCTTGTCGTACTGTGCAATCACCGTACCCTGCAGAAGTTGCCATACTCTACACCTTCGGTACCCGCAGCATCCACTGGCAGCCCCATGCAGACCCTGACTACCATACAGCTCCTGGTAGCCACCGCACTGCTCCCAGTGGCCACTGCCTTCCTTGCTTCGGCAGAAGCTTTCGACCTTGACCCTGCCCTTTGACCTCAACACCTCTGCCTACCGAAGCTCTGGCCCCAGCGACTTCTGCACCACCGGCCCCGCCGCTGCCGCCTCCAGCTTTTCGGCCATCGGCGGCCCCGACAGCCACTAGTTCCAGCTCCGATAGCCTTGACCATCAGCAACCGGGTCCCATCAGTACCTTTCCTAGGTGTACCACACCCGCCACATGGTAGGAGGCCACTGGCCCATGGTAAACTTTTTGCCACGTCATCCGCCCAATCAGACTGTGCCACATCAGCTTTGTCTGTACGGTCAGCCAGGGGTGCGACAACCATTTTGACGATCATACGAGTGTCAAATTTAACATAGTGCTTTGCTGACATCAGCCCATGTCAACATTTTTTTGAAAATTTTAGACCCCTCTCTTTTGAGTAGTTTGGTTTTTTGGGTCAACTTTGGAGGCTCATAACTTGCTCAATTTTGCTCCTTTTTTGATGCAATATTTTTTGATTTGGGATAATTTTTCATGCTCTCTGCAGTGGTGTGGTTATTTTTTGATTTTGGTGCACATGTTTTTCAGAATTTTCAAATTCTCTCAGCTGAACCTATCTAATCCTTGATTTTGCAACTTCAAAGGCTTCGTTTGAGATCATACGACCTCCTTTTTAGGTGCCATTTTTTTTGAAAGTGCATATTTTTTTGTCTACTTTCATAATATATGATCAGTTTTTAGATATTTGGAGTGGATATTGTACTTTCAAATATTGGTCTTCTTTGGCCTACTTGGTACTTGTAATTTGCTTCGATCTTAGTTTAGATCTCTTGCACTATCAATTTGAGTCTCCTTTGGCCTAATTGAGGCAGTTGTAAAGTTGAAATCAAAAGTCCACTTTGCCATTTTTTTGTAAGTGGCCCATTGTACACGCACTAAGCATAAAGTGCCAAATCATCATTTTGGAGGGGGTTCTTTGATTGAGTGAATTTGGGGGTGTGTGTTGTGTGATTGTGCCTCTCTTTCCTTGTGCTCTTTCATTTTTGTTTCTATGAGTCCTCATAAATTTCCACCTTTAACTCCACATAATTATGCATCTTGGAAAATTAAAACATGGAGCAAACTAATGGAAAAAGGACTCACGCATTATATAGATGGAACAATAGCAACACCACCCGATCCTAAGGTTGATCCTAATGCTCGGTTAGAATGGCTCACTAAGAATTGCATGGCTCTTGGAACTTTTCATAAGTATGTATCAAATGACCTCATTTTTCACATTGAGAAGTATTCTACAATCAAAGAGGCTTGGGAAATGTATCAGAAATTGTATGGTCAAGTTGATGAAATCAGAGGTTATATTGAAAATGAGCTCACCAACTTGGATCCCAAGAGTTTTGATACAATCCAAGATTATGTCACCAAAGCATATGAGCTAAGAGCTAAGCTTAAGGATTGTGGAATTGACAAAATGGATGCTCATATGATATTCAACTTGTTGGACAAGCTTGCACCTGAATATGCAACATTTGTTTTTAGCTTCCAAACTCATTGTTTGATAGTGGGGAGTTCCTACACTATGCCTTCATTTGATGCTTCCATAGAAATATTGATATTGGAACAATCTAAGTTGTTGAACATGGGGCTTCTCAAGTCTTCAAAGTCCAAGGCTTTGGTGGCTAATCAAGGGAGTCAAGGGAGTCAAGGCAAAGATTCCAACAATAAGAAGAAGCAATCTAAGTCAAAGCCACAACAAGAAAAATGACAATCATCCTCTCCATCACAAGGCAATTTTTCATCCTCTTTCAAGAAGGGGAATCCACCTAAGAAGGATAAACCAACTTGTGCTTATTGCAAGAAGTATGGTCATGATGAGCATCAATGCCATACCAAGCAAGTTGATGAGTTGACAAATCTTCTTAAGAAAAATAACATCAACTTTCCATCTGCCTACAACAAGAAGGATTCATCTCCTTCCTCTTCCTCATAGTCTAAGGGAAAAGGGGAAGCATTTATGGCTACAACAGGTTCTTCACAGTAGTGGATACTTGACTTGGGTACCTCTTATCACATGGGTTCTACAAAGGAGCAATTTTATTCATTGGAGCCATCAAAGGTACTTCACATTTATGTAGGTGATGATACACAAGTTGAGGTTGAAGGGAAAGGTTCAGTTGACATGGATGATGGAATATTTGAGAATGTTCTCTATGTTCCTAACTTGTCTACCAATCTTCTTGCTATCTACCAAATCACTCACTATGGGAATGGGAAAAAGGTTGAGTTTACACCTGATTCAGTTGTGGTAAAGGAACTTGATAATGATGCCTTGGTAGCAGTGGGACAAGTCAATGACAACTCAAGGATTTATTCATTCTCCCACTTTGTGCCAAGTTCACCTTTTAGGGACTTGCTTACTCATTCAAATTCAAAAAGTAAGCTATGGCATGAGCGGTTTGGTCACCTCAACTACTGCTATCTTCAACACTAAAGACATGGTCATAGGTCTACCTCAAATCAATTTTTCAAAGGGTGTATGTTTAGGGTGTTTCATGGGCAAGCATCCTGAGGAGAAGTTTGATAAGGGGAAAGCTTGGAGAGCTTTGGAAGTTCTTCAACTTGTTCACAATGATGTAGCAGGTCCATTTCCATCACCTTCATTTAGTAAGGCCCACTATGTCCTCACCTTAATTGTTGACTACTCCCGCTTCACTTGGGTCTATTTTCTTGTTCATAAGAGTGAAGTGTTTGACAGTTTTCTAGATTTCAAGGCTCATATGGAGAAGCAATCTAGGAAAGTGGTCAAGATTCTTTGCACAGATAATGGAAGGGAATATGTGAACAAAAGACTTGAGGTTTTTTGTACATTTGAGGGGATTGATCTTCAACATTTTGTTACTTACACTCCACAACAGAAAAGAGTTACACAGTGCAAGAATAGAACTCTTGAAGAAATGGCTAGTTGTATGATACATGCACATTCTCTTGATCTCACCCTTTGGGCAGAGGCTATCAATTGTGCCACACAAATCCAAAATTTGGTTCTTCACAAATATTTGATAGGTATTACTCTTGAGGCTTGGGCTGGTAGGAAACCGATTATGTGACATTTCAGAGTCTTTGAGTGTCCAACATGGGCTCGCATTCCTCCGCAGAAATGCAAGGCATTGGAACCTTAGGGTAGGCCTTGTCATTTTGTTGGATATCTTGAGGGTGTTAAGGCATATCTATTGATGGACCCTGAGACACATGAGGTATTTATTGAGAGCAGTGTTCATTTTGAGGAAAGCTCTCCTAGCTTAGCCTCTCTACCTCCTCTACCTTCCTCCATTGTGGATAGAGATGCCAGTGATTTAGATGATGAGACTCCTTCAACTTCGAATCGCAAGCTTACACCTCCATAGGGTCCACTTGTAGTTGAGGAGCCTCGTTATTCACCTCCACCTAGACCTCATTTGGCTTGATAGACACTTGAGTCAGTAGGTTCTCTTGTTGGGGATCCTTTAGATACATGGAGAACTCAATCACAACATCAGGACCTTCCACATGCATACATTGCTACCACTTCCGATCCACAAACATTTCAGGAAGCTTCAGGGGTTCCTGAGTGGGACCAAGCTATGGAGGAAGAGTATAGTTCCTTGATGAGGAACAACACATGGAAGTTATTCTCTCTCCGTAAGGGGAGAAAGGTGGTTCAATGTAAGTGGATCTATTGGACCAAGTTTGCAACAGATGGTAGTGTGGATAAGTATAAGGCTTGACTTGTTGTGAAAGGTTTCTCTCAAGTTCCAGGTGTTGACTATATTGAGACCTTTGTGCCCATAGCCAAGATGAACTCCATTCGCTTGACACTTGCTATTGCCATAACTCATGGTTGGGTTGTACATCAGATGGATGTGAAGAGTGATTTTCTTCATGGGGATCTTGATGAGGAGATTTATATAGAGCAGCCATAGGGTTTCATCTAGGATTCTTCCTTAGTTTGCAAACTAAGGAAATCTCTCAATGGCCTTAAGTAGGCCCCCATGGCTTGGTATGACAAGATGGATTCCTTTCTTCTCTTTGAAGGGTTCACCAGGTGTCATTTCGATCCAAATGTCTACATTTTGCGACAGGATGACTCTCACTTGATACTTGTGCTCTATGTTGATGATTTGATCATTACAGGGAGCACCACATCCATCATTAGGAGGGTCAAATCTGCTTTGCATGAGAGATTTGCTATGACTGACTTGGGTCTTTTGCACTACTTTCTCGGGATAGAGATTTCACAATCACCTTTTGGGATTACACTCTTATAGCCCAAGTATGCACTTGATCTACTTGCACACTTTCATATGACTGATTGTAAGCCTGCATTGACTCCCTTTCTTTCAAGAGTCAAGCTTGAGGCTCAGTGCTCTTCTCCACCAGTTGATGCCACATTATATCATCAGCTTGTGGGTAGTCTCATCTACTTGACTCACACATGCCCTGATATTTCTTTTATAGTTGGCATGGTTTCCCACTTCATGCAGGAACCACATGAGCTTCACTGGAAAGCCGCCAAATGCATCCTTCATTACATCATTATGGGATTCACTATGCAATAGGCATAAGACTTCACTTGGTTGGTTACATAGACTCTGATTGGGCTGGCAATCTTGATGATCGTAAGTATACTCTAGGTTACAACTTCCACCTTGGTTTGAGCCACATTTGTTGGCAGAGCAAGAAGCAACATGCTATTGCTCTCTCTTTGACTGAGGCTGAGTATCGAGGAGTTGTTAACGTAGTGACTGAGACCATCTGGCTTCAAAATATTCTCGAAGAGTTTGGATTCACCACTCCATGGTCAATAGTCCTACATTGTGACAATCAGAGTGCTATTGCAATCTCGAAGAACTTGGTCCAGCATTAGTGAACCAAACACATCGAGATTCATATACACTACATCCAAGTGCTGATTCAGGAGCATGTCATTGATTTGCAGTATTGTCCTCCAATGGAGCAGGTTGCTAACATCTTTACCAAACCTTTCACCGAGAGTAATTTCCAGCAGTTGTGAGCTCTCTTGGGGTGTGGGATGTCTCATTAAGGGGGGTTAGCTAACTTCTCCCTCCTCTCTTATGGGGGGACTTTTTCCTCTTTGAGGTTTTGTCCTTCTTCTTTGAGAGTTTTTTGTACATTCATCTATTTTTTGGGGGGGAGTTTTTTCCCACTGGGTTTTCTCCCTTTCTCCATTTGCAAGAGATTGCATTGCATAGTTTTGCTTGCATTTGCATATTGTACATGGGTACCTATCATGGCCTAGTAGTTGGGATCCATCTTGCATTGTTGACTTGAATCTTCATTCCCCTAAGTTGCACTTAAGGGGGGGTGTTACCATAAATAATTACTCATCATGGATATTATTACACTTTACTTAAGTTAACTTAGGATAATGTATCTCATCCTAGTTTGGATATGAGACACTTAGGAAACTGTGCACATAGGGATATAGCTTGTAGGAGAAATTCTACCTTTTGTGGTCTTATCTTGCTATTACACTCCACATTCGATGGGTCATCCACCTCTTGTGGAATATTATATTATTTCTCCTACCTACCCCTATTTTTTCTTACCTACCCTTGTTTTTGATTGAGCCACATGTCATGATTGTGTGCTCACATATCCATATGGCCTTGCCTATATAAGAAGGTCCATATTCATTGTATTGGTTAACCCAGTTGATCATTTGCATATTGATGAGAATACAATTTTTTCTTGTCATACTTCTGTCTCTCTTATGCGCTTTTCATTTTTCCCTTGCTCTTGGCAAAATCTCACAGAGCACCCTCTCTCCTTTAAACTGTAGTTTTCTTTTTTCAATCCTGTCACCGAATCACTTAATGTGTGTCTAGTTTGTGTCAAATTTCCAAATATTTTCCTCCAATTTTGGGAGGATTCCTACTATCTGAGTTGGTAGTTATTTATAAATTGATGATTCCAATTCTCACATGGTTTATTCCACCATTTCTTTCATTTTAGTTGACATTGACACCTCTAAATGCTTTACTATGGATGTGGTTCTAATGGTTGGAGATAGGCCTTGGATGCGGTCATTGGATTATGAAGGGCTCCCCTTTCATTATTGCCACTAATTTGCTATTCGTCACTTGGCTTCAGACTGCTCTCTTTTGCATCAAAAAGGAACTACTGCCTGTTGGAAGAATGCAAAGGAAGATCACTTGGCTATTGAGTTTCCTAATTTTCTGATGATTTCTCTTCTGAACAACTTGATAAAATCCTTCTACCAGCTATTTCATGCCTGGAAGTTCCTAGTGTGACTCTTTTGTGTCATGTCTAAAAAGTTCTATGGTGTCTTCTCCTATTTTGTGTCTACCTCTTCTATCTTTGGGTGCCTCCTCACATCTTTTTCCTCCTCCTATGGTCAATGACCATCTCCCATCTAGTATAATCCCTTATCCCTTAGTTGTTGTTGATCCCCCAGTGTGAGGGGGATCACCTCTTTTCTCCTATCGTATTAGGGTCACAAATGATAACATTGATTAGATTGTAGTTCATAAAAGGAGGAAAGGTCCTTCCAATTCTCCCCTTACTCTTTTGAGTGTAGTGAAAGAGAATTTAGATGCTTAGGGTTGGGACCCTCATCTCTCATTGGTTCCCATTTCTAGTCAAAATATTTCCCCCTCTTTTTCTCTTCACAATCTCACCTCTTGTGAGATTCATTCCATTTTCCTTGATGGTTTTCATGTAATAGGTTTGGGCCCTTCTTGTTCTTATCCAGTCAAAACTTTATATAATTGTCAACTAATTATTCCAAATGTTTATGTTTTTGCATACATTAAATTTCTACGTAAAATTTACATTCAAAAGTAATGGCTTATAATGGATTAAGATGTGCTCAAATAGGATGTCAACCACAACCCCAACAAGTAGCTTATTTCCCCTTGTTTTTCTTTTTCGTTTTCTTTTTAAAGAGACGTAAATAGGATCTTTGTCTCCCAAAGCTTGAAGATAGAGAATGTCATCTCATTGAAATAAATAGTACTTCAAGGTTTACACCAAATGTACCTACACACAAGAAGAATAACAAGACCAACTAATTTATCATCTCCCAAACATATATTTTCTCACAAATCACCCTCGAGATAGGAGTCCACTTAGAAAACTCAAGTTTACACTCACACCATACCAAAAAATGTATATAATTGTTTCAATTTACTAGCACCATTACAATACATTTTTTTATAAAACCAATGGGTTTTTGCAATATATGAATCTTCTTCAAGATTAAAATTAAGGAGAGAGGAGAATATCTCTTCCCAATTACAACCCAAGATAATAAAACTCAAACACATTGATATATAAAGCACCACAAAATTACCCAAACTATGAAATCCCCAAACACAACACTAAACATAGTTTTTAGTCATACCATTTCAAAACTTTACAAACACAACTAAAAACTTAATAATCAAACCATTATAGACATGAAATTCAATAACAAATAAACAATAAAATAAACCTTTTGAATAATTGAGAGCCCATCTCTCCAAGCACCCAATAAAATAACCTCATTTCTCTATCTTTGAATGGGGAGATGACACTTGTCATCTCCACATGAGATCTTGAACGAAACCTAAAACCCACAACTTAATGACACCTAGTTTGATGAAAATAGCTTTGATACCAATAGGGCAGACAACTGAGGGGGGGGGGGAGTTGTCTCAAAAACTTACACAACTTAAACTTATTATTATATCTTATAATTAAACATGAAAGCATAAATTACCATCACATCAAGAACACACATAGCACCAAGATTTTTGACATGAAAAACCTAGTCAAGGGAAAAACCATGGTGGGGATGAACCCACAAAATAGGTAGACTCTTTTAGAAGTATTATAATGAGGAATGAAAATGCATTCAGGCACACTACCTAGAGTTCAATTCTCAAAACAAAAAGAAGAAGGCTCACTTCCTATACAAACAATGTCAGATCACATCCGAAAATCATGGACTAAGAAATAACATCTCCTTAATGCTTGGTTCAGTCCCATTGAAGCACAACACAAATTTCCTCTTTACAATTCTTCTCTACCTTTGAAAGATTTATACATTTAGCACACTTATACTCACTCTCATTCACAACCACATATCCACACTCAAATACAAAGACCTTACATTTATTTATACATGACACCAATCTTGGAGAAATCAACAAGGTTGGCTGAAGACTCATCACCTAATTAAAAAAATATAACTATATCTAACACAATATAATATGCATACCAAGCAATGTCGAACAAGGGATAGCTTGGACCCAAATATATCACCTCAAACATGTTACACCTCCAAAAATTTCACCTCGATCATCCGCAACATGCTATAAGAATTTAGTCGGCCAAGAACATGAAGAACACTAACGCACTGAAGAAAAATCATCAATTACAAGCTCAACGATCAATGTGGACCACCAACACAAAATGAACATGATCCAAAAATATCCACAAGCATCATGAATTACCACTGCAACATTTGAACAAACACAAATTACTAGAATCATCAACATCATCATACTGAACCTCAAGAACACTAACTACAATGACTATCAACCTTGAAAAATCACTTGCGAAACTCTAAACCACAAACCACTTGAATTGAGCAGACATATCAACATCCCTAACATTCCTCCAAATCCACAGATCAAGATATTACAATGTGGAGTAATGCATATCAAAATATTGATACTATCATCATTGAACAACTGAAAAACCAGCCACAACTCAGATATTCATAACTTAATCAAATCTTCATGCGGACCTCTGAAACTTGCACTGAAACAACTATAGACAACCCTCTAAAAACCCTTTAGTTTGTAAACTTTGATCTTCATCATGCTAAACAAACTAGCTCACTGAACTTCATTGCATCATTGCCACAGACAGAGAAATATGTTGACATCAATGACAATACATCTCTTAGATATCTCTCAAGCACATATTTGCAGCATACTTCCAACAATCTCCCAACATAGGCTCCTTTGGAAACCTCTCAAGTGTCTCTACTTAGGACATTCCCTTCTAAGAGGTACCTCCATGTGTCCACCCAAAAGGATGAGTCATAGATATCTTATCTTTATGTTAATAATCTAACAACAAACTTGAGGATGGGATAGTGTGGTGAAACCTCACCCAACCACTTCCTAACAACTTTCAAATTTTGTCACTTATAAGAAATGGAAAATTTAGAATTTTATAATTTTAAATTTTAAATAAAGTTTAACATTCCAAATTGACCCTTACTACTAGTCCTATGACTTAGGACTTTAAAATTGACTAAATAAAATGAAAATGCCCACTTAAAGCCACTTTAGAACATCAAGAAAGTAAACTCAAAATTAAGCACTTAAATGACCACTCCCTTTAACATATGACCCACTTAACACAAATTAAATACAATTACTGATTTCACACATGAACATGTCATAGTCCTATGTCACACGGAAAACCAAGTTTTTATCACAAAAAAAATCACATTACATTTGTTTATGTATAGATTTGTCCCTTTTAAAAAGATAATTCAAAACTCTATATGCCCTTTTGCTAGAGACAAATATGCAACAAACAATTTGAGAAATTGCTAATTAAATTAGTAATTTTCCTCTGAATTTTGGACTACAACTCCCTCTTATGATATCATTGAATTTTTGGGGGTATGCTTTTACTAAGAAATCAGGAAAGGGAAACACATAAAAATAACAAAAGAGATGAACATGATTGATAATAACACAAAATAGGCCACTCAAAGTTAACCCATTCATCACACATGATAAAACGGTTATAAGAAACCAACAAATATCCTTTTCAAATGATGTAAATGCATCAAGACTCAAATTTTTGTAAACATATACATCCATAATATAATAGGTAGATGAATTAAAAGAACTAATTGAAAATCTCGAAGTAAATTCTAACTAGGAGAACATGCATGAATACAAAGCTTGAAACAATTCCCTATTCTTAGAATCAAATTTGAAAGCACAAAGTCTCCATTTTCTATGCATATAGAATTATGCTTCTAAAAAGAAAACATATTGTCACTTTTCATAACTAATTTAAAATCACCACAATAATGTTAGTTGATTGTGTCTCACTCATGCATCAAAGTACAAGGGGGACCAGTCTCCCTCTCTCTTCTACCTATAGCCATATATATCAAAGAAATAATGGTTTTTTGGAAATAATTATTTTTACAAAAGAAAGCTGAAAGCTACCTTAAAGTACATGTGGCATTACATGAGTTCATGATTCAAAGCCAAAATTTAGAAAACTAATTAAACTATCCTAACTAGCACTTAAATGGTAGGAGGAGGAAGGTTTATTCACATTTTGAGCTCTCTTTGAAGGAAAGAATCATGCCTTTTGGCTTTTTCCTCTTCTTACTTAAGCATCGGGATCACCCTCATGTATTCAGCATAACTCCGTTTGCATCGCCAAACTAAGTCTGTCAACCTGACAAGTATGTCTTCTTGTGGATTTTCAGTAAATTTTGTATCTAGTTGCATTATTGATGCATGTTCGTCTCCTTGAAGCATCATATTTTCACATTGAATTTACTAAGCTAATTTCTCAAATTTCTAGTTGCAATAATTTCTTCCTATAATTGGTGGTCTTGATTATCAGCTTACCTTTCTATCTTTCCCAACAATGTCACTGCCTCCCTATACCCTGCAAAACAATTTTGTTGCTTCCATGCAAGAGTATATAACCCGAGGACAATATCTCCTTGCTTGTTCTCTAGCCAATTCAAATTAGGGTTGATTACAATAAATTAATCATTATGGGGCAAAACCATTCTGAGAAGAATATTTCATATTGAATTATGCTGATACATTACTTCGGCCAACTTCAAAGGTCATAATGAGAAAGTGAAACATATTAAATGCCTTCTACAAGAAATTACATCATTAAATGATATAAATCATGCCACTACCTTTGCAAGTATTTCACCATTTAATTAGCCATTACAAATATGTACATGCAAATCTTCAAAGGATTAGGTCTTCGGAAGAGTGTAATACATAGTGGCTAGCAGATAAAGATTTCAAGGCATAGTTCCAAAGATCCTAGATCCTTTGATATCCTAATGCAAGCATAATTACCTTCCTTCCTTGATATGATCTATGATTTTCAAAGGAAAGTTGGCTATTTGGAAAGTTTGAGCACTAGAACCTTACTGGAAATGGTATGGGAGTTCTCATTTTGACCGATTGTCCAATATGTATTTCCAATCATAAGGATCATGGGATAAGGACTCTTGAGAATTTAGGAACCTCCAAGATAGTTCCAAGTCACTAAGGTTCACTAACTAACACTTGAGTTGTCACAAGGACAAGGAGAATGGGGATATTAGGCTTCTAAGGAACTTCAAAAATGACAAAGCTTGGTTCCAAAGGGTAGAAAAATGTTGATAGTGCGACATAAAATAATTACAAAGTTAAATTTAAGATTGAAGATGGTGGATAAAAGTTAATTGGCAGAGAGAAGAGGAAACAACATTTGAACTTAGTCCCTCCATATGGACTAAGGTTGGATTTACTAGTTAAGCACAATTGGGTTTACTAAGAGACCTCCATAATTTACATTGGCCATGGTTTTTTTACACACTTAATGTCTTCCTCACCCTTATTCTAAGTTGGATACCTTACATCACATATTTGAGGCATGAACACAACATTTACTAGTGTTTCCACATGTCACACCACATAATCGTATGACATTCACCGCATCCTATTACAAAAGAAACACACAAACATCTTCCACTAACTTAACAAGGTTCTTCTAAATTTATTCATTTTTATTTATTTTTAACTTGTCCTAAATCATAAACAATCATAGTTTCAACTATCAACTACTCTTCAACTTAAAGTTTAACACATAGGATGCACTGCACTTCCCCCTTTGTTTTACTAGGTTGAACTTATTTTATTCATCACTAGTGTTATTGACTTGAACAAAACAAATAAAAAACTTGAACATTTTCATCATCTAATCCTAATTTTATTTTATCTTTCTAATATAATTAGGTTCTCTATGAATTTTAGTGTCTGTAATGGTATCTTCCTATAATTATAAATTGTTAATGGTCCATTACAAGGATACCTTATATCTCAAGGTTTTACAACTCATTATTTCTTAACTACTTATAAATTTATATTATCAAAAATTCAAACCTAAATTTTTTTGCATATTTTATGTCTATCTCTTCATGTCCAATCCTCATTGAATCATAAATTTAATGAAAACATGCATATGAGATAAGGTGTATGAGATAATATTTGACCCATAATTATGATTGCAATCCTTTCAGATATCATCAATTTTGACTAAGCAATTTTCATAATTTGATTTGATGAGAAAGAGTTTACATTTAACACAGAATCGAATTTATGCCACATCATGCATTTTAATTTACCAAACAATTGATAATGTTATCATTAACTTAATATAATTAATGTACAACCTTAGTCAACTAGGTTCTTTATGACAATACACTCCACTCAAATTCCAAAATTATTGGACTTCACAATGTAGTTTCAATTAACTCTTGTTACACTCTTATAATAATTTAGGTCACTCAATAGGAACACCTTTAAAAAAATTCAAATCACAAATTCACTTTAGTCTACTTTTATCCCTTTGATAAAACCCTTCACTTATCCATGAATGAAAAAAAACAATAGGTTCAATTGTTAAGTAAATGACACAAGCTTGACTTCTAGGAAATAATACTTAGTTATAACTCCACTTAAAGGCTAGACGCTCTTGATTCCTACTTATCAAGAATAAAATAATGAATCTTAAATTTAAAAGTTAAGAATCAAATTCTATTATATACCAACATTAAGAAAGCAACTCAAGTTCTAGTTGAATGGTGTAAATAATTTTACAAAAAAAATTAAGAAACTTTATAGATTATTTGTTTGATCCACGTGGAATAAAATCATTTACTTGATTGAGTTAATATTTCTTAAGGTCTAAGTATAAATGAATAAATCACTTGCCTTCTCTACTCAAAGATATAAATATGCATCATTCTTGGATTAACTAAATTTATTTTGCTCATTATAATGCACATCATTATTGCATCTCCATCTTCATAGAATAGGTGCATATTTATAATCCATCTAGTATACATATTTCTTTTTTTTACCATACCATTAGCCTTAATCCAAAAATCTAGATTTACATATGGTTAAAAGTATACATTTATAACCGTAAAATTCAATGCAAAATTAACTTAGATATTCCCTTTCAAAATCAAGGTCAATATCCATAGAAAATCACAGTTTTTTGATAGATGTCCATTGTATAGATAAAGGAAAAAATTCTATGAAAAATCACAATATATGATAGATGGATCTCTATATATTGACCCTTAGTTATGCTAGTGCACCTTCCCCCAAATGGGAGGGTCAACATTAGGAGAGAACACCAATATAGAACAACACATGACAAATTATATGTCAATAGGCACACACAATATCCCTAATATAAACATCTCAACACACTTGAATGTTGGTCACAAATGGTACATATTGTAGTGTCCACCCTTGATTTGAACTATTTTGACTAGAGTTGACTTTCATATTATGTTTGATAGAATTATCTAGACTATATTTGATGATTTGGATGATGATTACTCCTGTGATTCAGTTACTTGTTATTGATGTTAGACACTATTGGACATATGTTGTTTTGATGATCTATATGGATGTTGATACTATCATTATTGATCATGTGATTTGATGATATATGTACTCAATGGATTTCATATGCTTACTATGTGATGGATTATTGATAGATTAGATTTATCATGGTTTTGATGATGATTATGATTACGCTAACCCTATTTCATGATTACATTCGATGAGATGTTTATGAGATGTGTATGACTATTGTTTGAATGTCTTCATGATAGAGACGATTCCACAACAATCATTGTGAGTGGGATGTGTCGTCGTGATTCTCTATCACTTGCTTGTTCTATATATGTATATGTATATGTATATGTTGTATTGTCATATTGTGGTTGCAGGATTTTGCAGGTACCAGACATCAACTCCACCTGGCTTCACAAGTCTAAGTGTGCCTTTAGTTCCAATGGCTTATGTGGTTTGGAGATGGCATGAGTTTCCTTAACATACTCTATGTCTAAGTTGTTCACTGTGAGTCGTCAACGTCTTGGCATAATTCACCATGACAGTTAGTAAGCTTGGTCTTCTCGGTGTTGTGAGTATGGTTATGACAGTTTATTTACTTGATTATGTTAGAGTAATTATGTGGCTCTTGATGTGTGGATTTATATTTAGTAATATTTATTTTAATGTATTTAATTTGTTAGCTTTGAATATTTAATTATTTGGTATTTATATTTATTTGATAATTAACGTTTATTGATTTTATGATTGTTTAATATTTGGTAAACTTTATTGTTGTTTAATATTTATTTTATATTTGTGATTTAATCTTTATTGGTATTTGATTGTTTAATTATTTATTTGATTTTCTATGGTTTAATATTTATTTGGTTCTTTAATTTATTTTATTAGCTTTTGGTTTATTTAATTTTAATCCCCATTTGGATTATTTATTTATAGCTTATGTTTATTTAATAGTTTGACTTTTATTTCCGAAGTGGAGTGTATGAACACATTAAATTAAAATAATAATAAAAAATTCCCACTTTGCTGGATAAGAATAAATTATAATATATGGTGGGTTGGTAAAATATATTCCAAAATGGAATATTTTGATTGGTCGAGATTGAGGATAGGGTTTTTGGTTATTGTTTGATTTTTATTTTCATTCTTGGGATGCTTTTTGGGTTGGATATTCTCTGGAAATTTTTCCTGCAAGCATTTTTCCATTGCCTTTGGATTTTACCCTTGGTTTTGGCTAGATCTTGGTTGGATTTTGGCTTGGCTTTGTGGGAGCTCTTCTTTAGCTTCATTCCATCACTTTAGGTTGCAGGTTGGAGTTCTTTTACTTTTTCATTTTGATTTTTAATGGGTTTCTGTATGCTTCGTGTCTGTACATTGTTTTTGGGAGATGGGTTGAAATATTATGTTATTCTATAATTTTAATATAGTTTGGAGATTAATATTGGGGGAGGAAACTTTATGTTATTTGAGATTTTGTATGGTTGTTGGGAGTAATATTTCTGGTTGTCTTGGAATGTTGTTTCATGACCCTGTAAATTTTATGTATAAGCTTGGGTTGTTGAATCATTTGTTGTATGGGAGTTTGAATGGATTTTTCCCCTTTGTGAGTCTTTTAGTCTGAAGGTGTTGGATTTGGTTTCATTTGATTATCTATGAGTTTGAAGAGGTTTTGTATGCATATTGCCATGAAGAAAATTTGGTTGGATCTTGGGTTACAGTTAGAATTGATTTACCTTGTTCATACCTTAGTATTCCTTATTTCTGGGCATCACTATTCATGTATTTTTCGAGCCCTTTGGTTTGAGTTTGGATTTTATATTTTACCTGCAAGATTTCTGAGTTTTAAATGTAATTTGAGTAAATGCATCGTTTCAATGAATGCGTTGTATAAACATGTAAATGCGTTGTTCTGTATTGTGTTTGTGCTATTCTGCATGACATAAGCATTGTCTTAGTAGATGTAAGCATGAATCTGGGAATGCATGCGACGTCTTAGAAGATGTAAGCGTGAATCTGTGAATGTTTGCGCTGTCCTATGAAATGAAAGCGTTGTTATCTTTGACAAAAGCATTGTTCTATGGGATAAAAGTGCTAAAATATTTGTATTATGTATTTTCTCAGTTTTGATCATTTTTGAAGCTTTGTCCCAAGTTGACTTTTGTACCAGAGGCTTTATTGATTTCTGCTAATATTTTCTAGTTTTGGGTTTGATCAGTTTTGATGTATTTTGATAGTTTTATGTATATTTACCTCTCGATGTCTTTGTGGATATTTTAGACTCTCTCCATGTTGATAATCCATGGTTATTGGAGATGATTATAATAGTACTTTGGACCAGCAAGTGAGTTGGCCTTGTGATGTTATCTTCTGATCTATTGGCAGATTTAATGGCTTTGATATGATTTGTATTTATTTTAGCCAAGAGGCTCATTTTGTTGTATCTGATGTTGTTGTAGCCTTGCATATGTTGTGAGAGTTCATGTGGAAGTTATTGGCTACATATGGGTGTTATTTTTATGTTTTATTTTAGTTAGAGCCTCTTGTTATTTATTGTTGGGCTGTTTTAGGGGGAGTAGGCTTCCTTGTGATGACCGGGGACATGAGAGATAGGCTTGCATAAGGTTTCTTGTAAGGATGCATGAAGTCTAGATCACCAAGGCACATTGGAGTTTACCATGATTTGTAAATAATTGATAACCTAATAATTGATAGGTTGAGTAGCTAGGTTACTTAATAAGATGATAAATTGATTTGAGCCTCATGACTTATTCCTAGGGAGATTTTTTAGGATAAGCATGAGAAGGCCGTGAAGACGATAAGCTAATATCCCTTAGTCTCTCATAGGTTGAGATGGATCCACATGTCCATCAGGCTAGTGCCTTATGCTATTATGTTTTGAGGATGGCATGCGATGACACCCCACTCCTAAATGTATTCCCCTTTATAATTTATGATTATACCTTATTGGATGCATTTATGTCTTGATGAGTTATGTGCCTCTATGAGTTCATTATTTTTGTATTGTTTGAGTTCTTGCATGAGAGTCCTTGTTGGCAAATGCACACTCCAATGAGAAATTGTAGGTGATTGAAGGTATTGTCATTGATGGCAACCTTACAATCATGTGGCACCGACACCGATAGATTCTACACTAGCATCCAAATCACCAACACCAAAAGGAAGATTACCGACACCCTGGCCAACATAAATTTTGTGTAAATGTATTTTGTAATTAATTGTAAAATCTTTTGTAAGCCGACTTGGCGGAGACTCATATAAGTATGAGATCATTGTAAAACATTTTAGATATATGGTATATAGTAGATGCAAGGATTAATGCAGACCTGGTATACGAATTGTAAGGTAGATATTGGATAAGGGTTTATGTATATTGCAGAGCTTAAATCGGTACTGAATTGAGCATAGTAGATGTTGATCTGAAGCAGTACAAGACATTGGATTTATATAATCCATTTTGTAAGTCAGTGTGACTTCTTTTTGTAATTGAGCAGTGAGCTCTAGGCACTTGGCCTTCCTGCATGTGCAGGCCCCTATTGTAAGTAGTAATATTCTCTTATTGGCCAGTAAGCGAATATTGTGGGTCACAAATCCCACCGAGGTTTTTCCCACACTGGGTTTCCTTGTTAAAAATATTGTGTTATGGTGTGCCTCTTATGTTGTGGTTATTTCTCTTATTTACTGCATTATTTTTGGTTTACCGGTACACAATTTTGAAATACTTTTCATGCTATAAGTTAAGAAAATTATTATACCGATCAGATACTGATTCACCCCCCCTCTCAGTATCTTTGGGAATCCTAACAATTGGTATTAGAGCTTGGTCCTTTACTTTCAAAAGCCTAACAACTTGAGGAAGATCTTGACACGAGTAGAGATGGAAAACTTGAGGAAGCAATTGGAAATAACTCTTTCAGACTATGATGAAGAAAAAGTGAAAAATATCAAACTTGAAGATGATCTGAAGGCTGCACAAGATATTATTCGAGGACTTCAAGAAAATTTCACTATAGCAAGGAATAAGAGAAGAGAACTTTGTGAAAATATGTAGAATGATGAAGATGAAAAATAAACTCTTAATGATCTGGTAAACAAACTAAGACAAGAAAATAGTACAATAAAGAATGAGATGCAAGATATGACTATGAGATTTTGTAAAGAAATTGAAGATAGAAAGAAGAATGAAGATGAATTGGTTAGAAGACTGAATGATGGTGGAAATGAAAACACAAGACTTAGTCATGAAAATGATATGTTAAAGACAGATTTGATGCATACACAAAATGACAGAACTGAACTCATGAGACAAAAAGGAATCTTGGAGAATGAACTGACTGCTGCAAATCAACACAAAGAAAAATTCAAGATAAGTTCAGAAGAACCTAATGACATGCTGAAGAATCAGAAACCAAATGGTGATGCTAATGGCCTTGGCTTTGAAGTTGGTGCAAGCTCTGGTACTGCAAACAATCATGATCATAGAAAACCGGTAAGACAACCTATTGCTTACAAATTTAATGGGAAATGCTTTAACTATAACAAGTATGGTCATAGAGAAAATTAGTGTAGATCTAGAAATTATCAGAACACTAATGTACCCACTGGTTAATGTTCTAAATGCAACAAAGTTGGTCATAATTTAGAAAATTGCCAGAATGAATGTTAAATGTTATGTTTGTGGAAGATATGGACACATCTAATCAATGCAGAACATAAACCGGCATAGGATATGGGAAAGCTATTCAGAAAAAAAATGTTACTTGTTATGCTTGTAACAAGATTGGACATAATGCTAAATTTTGTAGAAGCATGACACCACTGACAAATAACAAATGACCCAGCTTGAAAGGTAAAGAAAAAGTTGAAGAGGTAAAGCAAGAATTATCAAAACAATGGATCAGAAAGTTAGATTAGAATGTTGATGGGAATACTCCTCCACTAGTAGAAAAGAGTATCACTCCACCGGCAGGAGACTCTTCATCTAACTGAAGAAAAATTCTTTGGGGGTTTAGCAAAAAATTGAAAAACATGCTAACATACCCTCGGTTGATGGTGAGAAGTTGAATTACTTCTTCACGAGCAGATGAGTTAAGTTGTGACTTAATTGGCAAGCATTAAATGTGGTAGTTGGAGAAAATAACATTATAAAGTAAGTGTTTTGGCTCTTTTTTTATTCACCGAGCATTCAAATCTTTGAGAGCGCGAAAAATTCTCGAGTGAAGGCATTCTTAGTGAAAAAGTGAAGCAGCTCATCCAAGCACTCATCTTTAAGGCAGATTGAGGTATTTGTAACTATGGCTTCCTCATCCACACTTGAATTTATTGCAAACCCTACTATGATTGAAGTAATCAAGCACCCTAGACCCATATTCAAACTTGTTCCTGAAATTGTGAAGAAAGATGATACCATACGTGCATTTTCTCAAATTCCTAAGGGAGTAGTATATGCTGAAGACCCTAGGATATACATACATTGTCATATAGAGGAATTAGGAGATGATGAAATGAAGAACATGTATAAGACTATGATTTGTGATGAATCTGGAAATATCAAACCAGAACATAAGATAGTGGACACCCTAGGTTTTACTGAAATCCTTAGTGTCCCGGATTTTCCCAAGGATGTTATAAGGATTGTGCTAAGCAGAGTTCATGGTGAATTCTTTTGGTTGGATTCCATCCATAAGATCACCAAAGAAGTAGTTAAGGTAGTAACAGGCTTACCTTCCACTGGTAGCAGGCTTGACAGAACTACAAAGGTCTTTAATGACACAATAATGGACCTAACCGACACAACATTTGACAAGAGATCACTTAGAGTCAATGATGTGAAGGACACAAATGTTAGATTTGTCAATATGATATTAGGATACAAGGCTACACATGCAAATAGGTTAAACTTAGTATCTAGCCTATGTATTAAAAGTGCATATGACATGGTTAATGATAATGCTAGAATAGATGTGTGTGAATGGTTTAAAGATGGATTGATAGACAATTTGAGAAAGATCAAAGGAGATAACAAAGGAACTTTTAGATTTAGAAATTTGCTTGTATGTTTAATGCGATACATTACTAGGCAAGTACCCGTTATTGGTAGGAGAGATTTTAGTTTTGATATACTAGTAGGAAAGCAACTTTTGGATACATTAAACAACATGGGAGAAAATAGAGAGAAAAACATAAATGGACATTTTCAAGCACTAAAGGCTCAAATGAAGACAAGAATTAGGCTGTCTCAGGCAATTGTGGATAAATATCAAAAGGAAATATTTTTTGTAATTAAGAAAGATGAAATTTGGATGGAATCTGGGTAATTGAAATGGGCTATGAAACAAATAATAACATCATTGAAACTTATGCAAAAGCCCTCCTTGAAGCACCAAAGGAACCCATTGAGAAAGTCTTTGGCAATGCAGAAACAATTGAAAGTGGAATTCAGTCTAGGAAAAGAGTTAAGAAAGTTGAACAAACAGTGAAGAAGGGAACTAGACAAGCAAAAAAAATTAAGGAAGATGTTTTGAAACAAACTGGTATCAAGGAAAGTGAGCTGGAAGGACTTCAACCGGAAGCTCATCTTTCACTGATTGCAACTTCTTCTGATAGTGATATACTGGCAGTATTTAAAAGGGTAGATAGGAAAAGAAAACCCTCACCGACACCCTCACCTACACCTAGAAGAACAAGACAAAAGCAACAGGCAGTAAGGCCTCCAATTAAGAAGTTGACTCCTAAGAAGAAAAAGGTAAAACAAGAAATTTCTCCACTGGATAAACTCCTTAGTGAAATAACAAAGGATGGAAAGTTGAAAAACATTAGCAAACTGTATAACACACTTTTTGCTGATGACAAAGAAAGCATAGAAAATAGTGTAATTTTACACTTGGATATTTACAAGAAATTTTTTATGGAAATTGTTGATGAAATACCCACTGATCTCTATAGAAGACTTGAAGCTAGAAGGGTAGCTATTGTTGAGCTAGATAAGAAAATCAAAATTGAGAAATTACTTGCAGTTCACCTAGTGAACTCACCTAAAGAGATTGATCAATTAATTAGTGAGGCCAACTAGACAGTATTCTCAATCGGTCACCGACATGTAGAATTAATGGCAAGAAGAATGAATTAAATTTTTGAAGAGACTGCAGACAAATGGGACATATTCTTTGTTGAGAAGGAGAAATAGGAAGGACTCAAAAGACCCAAGACTATCAGAGTATATCAAAAGGACAGGGATAAGGGGAAAGGTAAGGAAGGTGGACCTTCGAACCTAAAAATAACTGATAACGTACCCCCACCTCTTTCTGATACTCCACCGATAGAAATAGTTGACACACAACTGGCTACAAAGAGTATGGAGACTCCTCAATAGGATACAAATCCCGAGTCTGAAATTTTGTATACCATGAATATAGATACACAAGAGGTGAATATTGTGGTAGATAAAGATACCACTGAGGATAAGAAGAAAGATGTGGCTACTGTGCCACCGACTGCAGATGTTGAGGTTAAGACTGTAAATATAAGCACAGATATAGAGAAATCGATAGAGGACACTATTGGGAAACCATCAAAAGCACCAGTAAATGAAATTGAAAAACAATCAGAGGTAAATAGAGAGAAACCGACATTACATACAGAGACTACATTTGAGAAACCGACAGTTGAGAGCTCAGAGAAATCCTCTGAGGCACTGGAACAAAAATAGGTTGATGTATAGATTCAGACCGAGAGAGTGCCACCAACAAAAGATGAAAAGCCTAAACCTTTGCTAATAGAAATGCATACTCAAATAGATCCTCATGAGAAAGAGGAAGCAAAGTTATTACCACAACTGACAACATGGAAATTTAAAAAATAGTTGGGCAGACATCTGGTACTCCAATGACAGAGTTCAGACCAATGAATGTGAAAGAGGTATTACTGGATTCTATTAAGAAGATCACTGAGTGTAATGCACAAGCCTATAAGGCTATTGATGACACAATTCCTATTTGTAAATTGATAGCACCCAAGTAAATTGTGGATAATTAAGATTCTTTAGGTCAACTAGACACATTGTCTAAATACATCACTGACAACATTTTGATAGTTGATCAGATAAATGAGGACACATTTAAGGAGAAAATGAATAAAGAGAAAGATAAATTCTTTGATGAAACAATAAAGAAGTGCATGGGACACATTGGTACCCTTTTATCGGCACTACACAAAACAATAATGGAGTTTAAGGAACTCTATAGAGATACATGCAAAACTGACATTCTGACAACATATATAGACAAGGAAATTAGTAAGGTACAAAAGGAGTTTTACAATATAGCTGATAACCTCATTGGTTCATCTGAACCACTATCAGTTACAAAGTGGGAGATATATAGTCTTGAGGAAAAACTCGAGAAATTTGAAAAAGAGAAAGATAAAATAAAAGGGAAGGCAAAAGACCTTAAATGCAAACTCAGTCCCAAATTGGACTACCTCATCTCTTTGAGAAAAGAGATCTCAGAGGCACTTGTTCAAGGACTGAAGACACCGGAAGAGCAAATGCACATACTCATCGGTACAGTTCAGAGAACACAAGTGGCACTAATAGATAGCAAAAGATTCAACGACAGCTTAAATTTGGTTTTGGTAGACCTTTTCAAGATTGTAACCCACTAGATACAAGGATCCAGGCAGGAAACACACTCCATTGACAGCGAATGACAACCTTTGTCATTGATGTCAAAGGGGGAGTAGTGAGATGAGAAAAATGATCAAAACAGGACATCATCATCTCAGGGGGAGCATACATTTTTGACAACATAGTTTTGGTAAGATATTTTGGGAGATTCTTTTTGGACATCATTTATTAGACACTTTTTGATTTTTCTCATGAGTGTTGCCACCAATGCCAAAGGGGGAGATTGTTGGCAAATGCACACTCCAATGAGAAATTGTAGGTGATTGTAGGTATTGTCATTGATGGCAACCTTACAATCATGTGGCATCGACACTGACAAACTCTACACTGGCATACAAATCATCGACACCAAAAGAAAGATTATCGGCACCCTAGCCAACCGGAATTTTGTGTAAATGTATTTTGTAATTAATTGTAAAATCTTTTGTAAGCCAACTTGTTAGATTGTAACATGACTCATATAAGTATGAGATCATTGTAGAACATTTTATATATATGGCATATAGTAGATGGAAGGATTAATGTAGACCTAATATGCAAATTGTAAGGTAGATACTAGATAAGGGTTTATGTATATTGCAGAGCTTAAACTAGTACTGAATCTAGCATAGTAGATGCTGATCTGAAGCAGTACAAGACATTGGATTTGTATAATCCATTTTTTAAGTCAGTGTGACTTCTTTTTGTAATTGAGCAATGAGCACTAGGCACTTGGCCTTCCTGCATGTGTAGGCCCCTATTGTAAGCAGTAATATTCTCTTATTGGCTAGTAAGAGAATATTGTGGGTCACAAATCCCATTGAGGTTTTTCCCACACCGGGTTTCCTCATTAAAAATACTATGTTATGGTGTGTCTCTTATGTTGTGGTTATTGCTCTCATTTACTGCATTATTTTTGGTTTACCGGTACATAGTTTTGATATGCTTTTCATACTATAAGTTAAGAAAATTATTATACCGGCCAGATACTGATTCACCCCCCCCTGTCAATATCTTTGGGAATGCTAATAGTCCTTGCATAGTCAGTCTCTTTGGTTAGGGTGCCAGTTTAGGTTTAGAGTGTGTGTTGGGACCTTGTGTCATCTCCTAGCACGGGGGTTAGTTCCTTGGGTTCCACATGGTCGGGAGGTTGGTTCTTTTTAGACATTGAGATGTTCTCTTGGATTCTTCTTGCGTGGATGTGGATTCTTCTTCATGATGGACTATGTATGTACCTTGTAGCAGATTTATGTAATGAATAAGATGGAAAACATGTAATGTAATACTCTATAGTAAATGGATTCTTGCAATAGAAAGAGTCATGCTCATGATGTATTTAATGTACTTATATTTATAAGATGAATTGTAGTTGGAATCAAAATTAAGTCATATTCATAATGAAACATTAGGGATGTAATTGTACTATTGTAGAGATGTGATCTTATGAATCATGGAAATAAAGTGGGTTATGGTTGGAATAGAAATGGATTTTCATTGCAGTTCATCTGTATTATTCCATGGAATGTTTAGAAAGCAAGTTAGAATGTAAATCAATCTTGAAAGAGAAATATTTGTAGATTAATAAATGAATATGTTAGAAGATGTTAATCAGATTGAGTGAAGATGAATGATTCATATAGATACATTGGGAGAAAGGAAATTATGTATATCATGAGGGATAAATAATGTAGTAGGTTGCATATCTCATGATTAGGGAGATAAAATATGATGCATTAAATAAAGATGGAATATGCCTATCATGTGTGTATGATGTTATTATGATAGTGAATTAAGTAATGATGTTGAAGTACCCTAGGGAAAGGTTGATGATGTTATGTTATTTCTGCTTGCATTATTTGATGAAATGAGCAATTATGTATGTTCATATTGGTTAAATGGTTAATGGATATAATGATATGGAGATGTTATGTGTTGCATTAGTTGTTATTAGATGTTAATATAGCAAATATTATCTCCATTCGCATGTTAGTTGTTTAGTTTATCTAGGGTATTTTTGTGGGTATTACACTTGGTATCAGAGCCCATGTTCAAACACTGGGTACTTTGGTTTCAATTGAGCCCATTGTGCATGTTAGCATTTAGCATGGGGTAGCCCAATGGTTTTATCCCTGCTATTTATTTTATTGTTATAGTTTCCCTAAATGATTGACTTATAGTTTTATTCATGTTTTGCTTAGATAAGATGCCTACTAGGGGTAGAGATTGTAATCATGTTGGTCACACGGGTACTCATAGGAATCCTCATCCTAAGGTTTCTGAAGAGTCACACCATGAGGAGCAGCAACAGGAGTAACCTAGAGATGATGCGATTCTATAATTGGTGAACATGCTTCAAGAGCTTCTTGGCTGCCTAGGACTAAGATAGGAGGAGAACCAGCAAGAGGGATCTCGTCATTCAGAGCATTAGGAGAGAGAGAATTCATATTCTCCTAGGAGGAGAAATGGGATGGATTAGGAGGCGCTTGCAACTAGTCACATGAGAGATTTGAATAGGACTCATCCTCCTACCTTTGATGGCTTAGGCAGTGGCATGGAGGAAGAGACGTGGTTATTGGACTTAGGTAGGTGTTTTTCTATGCACCAATGTAGCAGTAACACCAAGGAGAGATGTATAATCATGCATCTTCATGATTTTGTGATGACATGGTGGCACATGAAGGAAAATAAGCTGCATCTGGACATAGTGATGATATCTAGGGAGTTATTCTTGGAGTGGTTTCATGCTAGATTTATTTCAGATCATTGGAGGCAAAGGAAGGCGAATGAGTTCCATGATTTGAGATAGCAGAGGATGACTATGGAGCAGTATGAGCGTAGGTTCTTCGATCTTAGACAATATGCTGGGTATGTAGATGATGAGCTAATGTTTATTCAACACTTTGTGAGAGGTCTCAATGATCGTATCAGTGGAGAGGTTTGGATGCATGAACCTAAGACCTTGGAGGTAGCTATGGAGAAGGCAAGGCTAGTAGAGGAGAATCTTTCCTTAGCATCAGGAGGAGTGACTGGAGGACAAACAATTAGTGCACATGTTATAGGATCTATTATGAGAGGATCTCAACAACAGTCTTCAGGATATGCTAGGAGCCATCCTTCTTCTTTTTGTGGTAGTCAGCGGTTTAAGAAGAAGTTTTCTCAAGGGTAGAGGTTTGCACGAGGTGCTAGATTTTAGGTTGATACGAGTCACAATCGTTATTGTGATAGGAGACCTACTCCTTCTCAGCCAACGCAGAGTTCTCAGCCAACTTCTAGTAGAGGCATTGTTCAACAGTCAAGTACAACACCAGGTAGCAAAGTGTTTGGCTGGAGAGATTGTTTTACGTGTGGACAGCTAGGACACATTGCCATTCATTATCCTCATCGTACTTCTCAGATGTTAGGGCAGCAGTAGTCAACTACTTCTGAGCCTACAATTGGAGAGGCAGAAAACTCTCATCATGTTTTTTGCGACGGTTGATAACCATCAAGATGAGCATAAGGACACCATTGTGGAGACATTAGGTGTGATAGGTGGTATCTCTTGTTCAATGTTATTTGATTCTGGAGCATCAAACTTTTTTATTTCTCCTTTTCTAGTAGAGCGATGCGGGCTTGCTATGGAAAAACAAGATGATAGGTGGTAGGTAGAGTTAGCTATAGGGTCCAAAGTGGTAGTGGATTCCCTTGTGCTTAGTTGTCCTTTAGTTTTAGGAGATTTCCATACTTTTGTGGATCTTCATGTTATGTCCATAAGATCTTATGATATGATTCTTGGTATGGATTGGCTTTGATCTCACCAAGCACAAATAGATTGGAGAGGTAAGAGAGTGCAATGGATGGATGATAATGGGAAGAGTCTGGAGGTTGTAGGTATTCAGAGACCTATCTCTCTTTGCATGATTTCTGCTATGCAGATAAAGAGGTGTGCGCGTAAGGGTTGCCAGTTGTTTGCGGTTAGAGTGAAGGATGTGGGTGAGGGAGTTAGCTCGGGGGATTTATTGCAGTAGTATTCCATTCTTCAGGAGTTTGTAGATGTTTTTCCTGTTGGAAATTGACATTCTGTTGGTTGGTTTCACCATGTTGTCATTGATGGCAACATGATTTTGTGTTCGAGCTTCATGTTTTGATTCTATGGTATACCAGCAAGCACTTCCCAGATTCTACACTAGCACCAACACTAACACCAACACCAGTAGGTCAGAAGGATTTCTTTGGTCACCAACAATGCAGGATGATATGGTATAGTAAAGGTTATCGGTATTGGAGGCCAACATGTCTTGGATCTGGCATCGAAAATTTGTTTTAATGTTTATACAATTATGTTATCTGGCTGACATGTAATCTGATATTGTATATATCTTTGTAAGCCAACATAAGGCATACATTTATATAGGGTATATAGGGTAGTTTGATTAGATCATTTTGATATATAAGGAGATAGACATGAGATAAAAGATTATGATGATGTGAATGTAATATGATGCAAAATATATAAGAGATTATGTATGTGTGGTATTTATTGTAAGGGTTATTCTGGTAAAGGGGTTTAGGGTTTCTAACCAGAACAGACAGAGCTTAAACAAGAACTATTTTCTGGCATAGAAGATGCTATCTTAATAGTTCACACTTCTCTGGATTGTTGTCTAGAATTTTATGTAGTCAGTGAGGCTCCTATTATGATTGAGAAGTGTGCTATAGGATGTAAGCCTTCCTGCAAGTGCAGACCCCTCATATATTGTAATATCTCTTCATATGGCCAGTGGATTGATATTGTGGGTCACAAATCCCACCATGGTTTTTCCTTATTAAGGTTTTCCACATATAAATTTGTGCTATGATTCTCATTTATGTGTTTGGCTTATTGATTGCTTTACTTTTTTCAATTTAGTATACCGATTGGTGTATGCATGTTTTATTAAGGATAAAATATATTATTCTGATATAACACTGATTCACCCCCCCTCTCAGTGTTATTGGTTTCCAATAATTGGTATTAGAGCCTTGTGCCTCGTAGGAAGATCCTAAAACCAAAATCCATGAATATGGCTTTGGAGAAGCAACTTGAGATGGCACTTGAAGATTATGATGCTGAAAGGTTGAAGAAATTAAAGCTACAAGATGAATTGAATTTTGCTAAGGAATTCATTCTTGTCCTACAAGAGAGGCTATCATTTGTTCAAGCTAGAGGGAAGGAACTTTTGCAAAATTAGGATGATGAAGAGAAAAATGCACTTAAGGAGCAATGTCAGAAATTGAGTCAGGAGAACATGGTTATGAAGAATGAAATGAATGTTATAACTATGAGGATGTCTAAGGAAATTGAAGACAAAAAGAAAAAGGAAGAAAATCTTGCTATATCCTTGAAGAACAAGTTTGAAGAATGTGGTAGGTTGGTTCATGAAAATGATATGTTGAGAACTAATTTGGTACAATCCCAAAGCAATGAGAAAGAGCTTGAGAGACAAATGATAATACTAAGAGAAGATTTAACTATTGCAAGTGAGTATAAAGGCAGATTAGAGATTCAAGTGGACTTGTATTTGAGCAAGGACAGAGTTCTAGTACTGCTAATGAAGATCAAAATCATAAGGCATCGGTAAGACAATTCAATGCTTATTAATTCAATCGTAGATGCTTTGTTTGCAATAGATTTGGTAACATGGATAGGTAATGTAGAAACAGAGCAAATCAAAACCATGATTCTTCTCTTGGTAAATGTTCTAAATGCAATAAGTTTGGTCATAAGACAAAATATTGTAGAATGAATGTTAAATGCTATGCTTGTGGAAAATTTGGACATATGGCTAATCAGTGCAGGTAAAACAATTTCACCGGTTTTAGCAAAGCAATAAAGAAGAACAATGTTACATGTTATGAATGCAATGAAGTTGGACATATTGCTAAGTTCTATAGAAGCAGAAATCCATTGGTTAGTAATGAAAGATAAAATGAAAAAGGGAAAGAGAAGGTTAGTGAAATCCAGCAAGATCATACTCAGAGATGGGTTAGGAAGACTGAAGAACAATCATTAGATGGGAATGTCCCAGTTACTTATTCGGCAGAAGAGGTTGCTCTTGCATCGGTAGTGAGCTCATCCGATAACTAAGGTAGAAGCCTTAGGGGTAGGAAAAATTCATGAAGATGCTGCATATGCCCTGGGAAGAGGTCCTGGAAGATGTTCCAGATATTGGAGAGGATTATCCAGCATGGATATGTTCTAAGCGAGATCTGATACTTTTCACCAGCATTCATTTATGTCAATGGAAGAATAGGTTTTTCTTGAAAGATAAAAGGTTTAATACACTTCATTGTTAATCAACCTACATTCAAAGTGATTTCAAAGTGATTCAGAGTGACTAAGTGCGATCAGAGGCTATTTAGACCAATCAGATTTCTTCTTGAGCGATTTCACTGGCGTCTGGAAGAATTTATTGAAGGTTTTCACTGAGAGAAATCAAAAGGTATTTATTTTGAAACATGGAAGTGGGATCATCTTCTATTCCTATTTTTATTGCAAACCTAACTGTCGTGGAGGTCAAGGACTGCCTTAGGCCAATTTTCAAGTGGTATCCACATGTGGCTACCAGGAAGATTTGGTTGGAGCATTTTCTCATGTTTTGGAAGGAGTTGTGTATGTAGAGGATGTTAGGGCATACATTCACTATCATATTGAGGACTTGGGAACTTCAGAGATCAAGGGAATGTATATGATTGAGCTAATGGGAGAATCTAGAAAGATCAAACTGACATATAAACATATTAAAGAACTAGGGTTTATAGACATTTAGGATATTCTAGAGTTTGATGATGAGATAATTAGATATGTATTGACCAGAGTACATGGGGAATTCATATGGATGGGCAAACCTTACAAAATCACCAAGGAAGCCATCCAGGAAATCACTGGTTTGCCATCAGTAGGGCAACATACAGACAAGAAAGTTTCAAATGACTTCGTAAGGAAGATCACCGATGCTACATCTAACAAGAGATCTATGAAAGTGAGCACTATCATCGACACTGACATCAGATTTGGTAGTATGATTATCGGATATAAGGTAACTCAGTCAAATTGACTGAATTTTGTTTCCAGTTCATGTATTTGGCTACATACAAAATGATGAGAGATAATGTAAAGTTAGATCTATGCGGTTGGATGCTTGATGAGTTGTTAATCAACTTAGGAAAGATTAAGGGTGAGAAGAAGGGAACCTTCTAGTATGAGAACTTGTTAGTCTTCTTGATGTTATATTTTATGAATGATTCACCTACTTATGGTAAGAGACAATGGGATTTTGACATTCTGGTAGGAAGACAATTGAAGCAGTCAATTGATGCATTAGGAAGCCAGAGAGATGATAAGATATGGGGTTATTTTAAGGCATTTCAAAAATCTATGAGGTATAGGATAAGGGTACTTGAGCATATAGTAGAAAAATACTCTACTGACATATGCTTCATGGTAAAGAAGGACAAGACTCTCATGGAAGTAGTTAAGCCCAAGAAGATTTGGGTTGAAGAAATGGGCTATGAGATAGATGCACAGATTCTTGATGCCTATGCAAAAATGCTAATTGATGCACCAATGGATGAGGCAAAGAAGTCCTGTGTTACCGCACAATAGAAAACTCAAGAGGTTGAAACAAAGTTCAACCTGAAGAAAAGGGAGAAACAAGAAGGAAAAGAAAGTAAATTTGTACAGAAGGTCTCAAAGGACATCAAGGCACTAATTGATGTTGTCCTGGAGAAAGGTAGAAAAAGGAAGGATCCAAAAGTTCATATTGAACCTGTTACTGCAGATTCTGAATCAGACGATGACACACCATTAGCATTTAAGAGGGTTGTTAGGAAGAAACCAGAGGAAACAAAGGTGGAAGCAAAAAAATGATCAATTAGGAAGGTCACAATCAAGCTACCGAGACAAAATCAAGCACCTAAAGCTACACCTACAACTGCATCTGGTACTGCCAAGAGTAAGAAGAAGAGTGACATTAACTTAGCACTTGAAACTGGTAGTGTAACTATCATACCACCTAAAACTTGTGCAAAAATTGTAGATGAAATCACAAAAGATGTCATGTTGAAGAATGTTAAATTTTATTATGAAAACTTAGAGGATGATGAACAGAGAGAGGTAGAAGAAGCAATCCTACTATACTTGGATATCTATAAGAAAACCTTAATAGAGATAGAAAATCAAATACCGGTTGAGTTATATAACAGGTTAGATTCTAGAAGATTATCTACTATGCAAGATGATAAACACATTAAAATGCATGAACTATTATCTATCTATGTTACTATAAATCCAGATGAAATGGATAAGACAATTGAGGCGGCAGATAGAAAAGTCTTCAATAGAAAACATAGGATAACTAGTCTGATGCTAGGGAGAGTGCATGAAGTAATAAAGGAAAATAAAAAAGCATGGATTAATTTTTTGGGAGAACACAAGGGATTATTTACTTCACCAAAGACCAAGACAGATACTGTAGATACCCTGGTTGAAGGAAAAGGAAAGGGGATTATGGGCACTTCACCATCAATTTTGAAAAATATTAAGATAGTGAAAATTGAGCCACCGACCAATACAGATGTACAAACAAATAATGAGATACCGGTTAATACTGAGAATGAACAAGATAACATTGTACATGATACAAATATTGAGGACAATTGTCTTCTAGATACAAATGTACAGGTTGAGGATATTGTTCCTACAAAGGAACCGACAGTTACACAGACTGCACCAAGTGTTGAAGCCACTGGTGCAAGTGAGGAGGTTATAAAGGATAAAACGTCAGAGGAGAAAATATGGGAATCTAGTAGGGAACCATTTGTTGGCCCATCATTATTGTCAATTGACACTTCTCAAGTAGAAAATAAAACCATCACAGAAATGAGTCCCACTAAACTAATGAAGGAGGGAACCACAAACAAGGGGATTATAGATCAATCAACCACTGTTCTACATAGATTGGTCCCAGAGTGTAAGATTGAAAATGAAGCAAGCCCTTCCAAAAAGCTTAAGGTAATCAATGAGCACATATCAAAAGACTTTCAATCCTTACAACAAATCTCTAACCGACAAGCACTAGAAAGATTTACTTAGGCTAAGAGATCCACTTTTGATCAGGTAATTGAGATAGAGAAGAAAAAGATTGAGGAGAAGCTAATCCTAATAGAAAATTCTTTGAAACAATGTACAAATATATATAGGGTATGTTGCAATACTGAAATACTTACAACAAATGTAGATAAAAAGATAAAAGAGATTCAAGAGAAAATTGCAAGTATTGCTAACTCTTTTGATGGATTAATTTCATTGACAACATCAATTGATGGTCATCAAATTTTGATTTTGGAGAATCAAATTTCTTCTCTTAAAAAGGAAAGAGACAAAATAATTTGAAGAGCCAGAAGTCTAAGAGGCTTGGTGAGTCCAAGATTGGATTCACTCTGTGTACACAAGAAAGAATGCATGGATATGGTGGGAAAGCCCACACCAACAGAGGTAAATGAAAAAGAATCAATTTGCACATTTATTGAGTGGACTTGTATCTATTTCCGACACATTCAAAACTGGTTGGGATACTTATGTGGAGATACTAGAGAAGGCTTATCTGGAAATTTTGAAACTGGTCAAGCTCTGGTAAGACATTTTTGGAGGTATTCATAGTATATTTCTTATTCTTTCACATTCTTTGGGCATTGATGTCAAAGGGGGAGTAGTATAGATGTGAAAAAGAATAAAAAGTTGCATACCTTAGGGGGAGTTACAGAGTTTTTATTTTGGAGATATGGAGTATTTTGCTTATTCAGCTCAGGGGGAGAAGGGCAGGATGAAACTGACAGATGGAATCTTGACCATTTTTCACATGAGTGTTGCCATCAATTCCAAAGGGGGAGATTATTGGAAATTGACACTCTATTGGTTGGTTTTACTATGTTGTCATTGATGGCAACATGATTTTGTGTTCCGACTTCATGTTTTGATTCTATGGTATATCGACAGGCACTTCACAGATTCTACACCAACATTGGCACCAACACCGATAGGTCAGAAGGATTTCTTTGGTCACCGACAATGCAGACTGACATGGTATAGTAAAGGTTATCAGTATTGGAGGCTGACATATCTTGGATCTGACATCGGCAATTTATTTTAATGTTTATACATTTATGTTATCTGGCCAACATGTAATCTGATATTGTATATATCTTTGTAAGCCGACATAAGGCATAAATTTGTATAGGGTATATAGGGTAGTTTGATTAGATCATTTTGATATATAAGGAGATAGACATGAGATAAGATATTATGATGATGTGAATGTAATATGATGCGAAATATATTAGAGAGATTATGTATGTGAGGTTTTTATTGTAAGGGTTATTCAGGTAAAGGGGTTTAGGGTTTCTAACCGGAATAGACAGAGCTTAAACGAGAACTATTTTCTGGTATAGAAGATGCTATCTTAGTAGTTCACACTTCTTTAGATTGTTGTTTGGAATTTTATGTAGTCAATGAGGCTCCTATTGTGATTAAGCAGTGTGCTCTAGGTTGTAAGCCTTCTTGCAAGTGCATGCCCTTCATATATTGTAATATCTCTTCATATGGCTAGTGGATTGATATTATGGGTCACAAATCCCATCGTGGTTTTTCCTCATTGAGGTTTTCCACGTATAAATTTCTGTGTTATGATTCTCATTAATATGTTTGGCTTATTGGTTGCTTTACTTCTTTCAATTTTGTATGTATCGGTATACTAGCTGGTGTATGAATGTTTTATTAAGGCTAAAATCTATTATTCTGGTATAAAACTGATTCACCCCCCCTTCTCAGTGTTATTGGTTTCTGACATTTCCTAGTGAGATTCTAGGTATGCCCCCTTGGCGAGATATAGATTTTAGGATTGATCTGGTGCCAGGAGTCGAGCCTATCTCTAAGGTTCCCTATTGGATGACCATGTAGGAGTTGAATGAGTTGAGGGTTTAGTTGGATGATTTATTGGATAAGGGGTTTATTCGTCCTAGTGTGTCCCCTTGGGGTGCACCTGTGTTATTTGTGAAGAAGAAGGACAGATCTCTTCAATTATGCAATGATTATAGGCAACTTAATAAGGTGACGGTGAAGAACTGATATGCCTTGCTTCAGATAGATTATTTGTTTGATCAGTTTAAGGATGCCAAGGTCTTATCTAAGATTGCCTTAAGTGAGGGTATCACCAATTGAGGATTCAGGAGGAGGACATTTATCGCACAAGTTTTCACACTAGATATGCTCACTATGAGTTCACAGTGGTACCTTTTGGTCTCACGAATGAACCATCGGTTTTCATGAGCTTGATGAATAGTGTATTCAGGATGTATTTGGAAAATTTTGTATTGTTATTTTTGGATGATATTTTGATTTATCCGAGATCAGTTGAGGAGCATGGGGATAGTGTGAGACAAGTTTTGTAGTGTCTTAAGGAGAATTGGCTATATGTCAATTTGGAAAAATGTGAGTTTTTCTAGACAGAAGTGAGATATATTGGGCATGTGATTTCTGGAGAAGGTACCATAGTTCATCCCTTGAAGATTCAGGCGATTGTTGATTGGCCAGCACCCACTAATGTGGGAGAGGTGCATAGTTTCATGGGTTTAGTAGGATATTATCATAGATATGTTCAAGATTTCTCCAGGATAGCTCATCCTATCACTTCTCTTCAGAGGAAAGGGAAGAAGTTTGTTTGGACAAAGTAGTGTGAGATAGCATTTCGGATCCTTAAGGAGCATTTGACCAGTGCACCTGTTTAGCAGTGCTAGATCCTTTGGGGAATTTTGTGGTGTGTACAGATGCTTCTTTGGAGGGTCTAGGAGTAGTGTTGATGTAGGATGGTCATGTGATTGCATATGAGTCATAGAAACTTAAGAATCACGAGAAGAATTATCCCACCCATGATCTTGAGTTAGCGACGGTGGTTCATGCTTTGGCTAGATGGAGGAACTTCCTTCTTGGACAGATTTGATTTGCATAGTGATCATTTTAGTTTGTAGTATATCTTCAGGCAACCAAATCTAAATGCTAGATAGAGGCATTGGATGGAGTTTTTATGTGAGTATGATTTTGAGGTGAGATACATTCAGGGTAAGGAGAATGTGGTAGCAGATGCCTTGAGTTGCAGGAGGCATGAGATTTCAACAATGTCTCTTAGTGTGGATTTGAGGAGCCACATTCTTAGTGCCCTTCTTTTAGATGTATGGTATCAAGAGGTTATTGCAGAGGTTTCTGTGGGTAGAGCTCTTGAGGGAAGATATGTGGGTTACTGAGTGGATTCAAATGGACTTTTAGGCATTTGGGACACATTTAAGTTCCACCATCATACGGTCTTTGAGATTTGATCATGTTGGAGGCACATTGTGTACCTTACTCAACACATCCAAGTGTCAAAGAGATGCATGCAGACTTGAGACAAATATATCATTGGTCTGGTATGAGGAGAGATATTGCAGATTTTGTGTCATGTTGCCTAGAGTGTTAGTGAGTGAAGGTAGAGCATCAACATTCTGCTGGATTATTACAGTCACATTTGGTTCCAGGATGGAAATGGGATATTATATCTATGGATTTTATAGTTGGATTGCCCATGTCTTCACATCATCATGATGCTATTATGGTCATTATAGACAGATTGACCAAAGTAGCACACTTTTCTTTGATCAGGTCTTCATATACAACAACGATGGTAGCTCGGGTTTTCTTGGAGGGAGTTGTGAGGCTGCATGGTATTCCTCAGTGGATCATACCATATCGCGATCCAGTGCTCACATCAGCATTTTGGATAGCTCTTTAGCATGATTTGGGCATGTAGTTGAGCTTTAGTTTAGCTTATCACCCCAAGACAGATGGACAAACAAAGAGGGTGAACTAGCTTTTGGAGGACATGTTGGGGATGTAAGTGATGGATCAACAATCTTGTTGGGAGGATTACCTCTATTTGGTTGAGTTTGTGTACAATAATGGTTACCACACCTCTATTGCTATATCTCTTTATCAAGCATTATATGGTAGACCATGTCGCACACCCCTGAGTTGGGACCAGTTGGAGGATAGATTGTGTATTGGATCAGAGATGTTGCAAGATATGGAGGAGAAGGTTGCTCACATTAGGGAGCATTTGATGGCTGCACAGGATAGGCAGAAGAAATATGTACATGCTCATCGAGTGGACAAGCAATTTTCTTTTGGTGACAGGGTGTTTTTGAGAGTTCACCCGCAAAAGAGTCTGATCCATTATGAAAAAGGCTCTAAGTTGGCTCCTCAATTTGTTGGACCTTTTGAGATTTTGGAGTGGATTGGTCCTGTGGGTTATTGCCTTTCCTTGCCACCTAGTTTATCCCACATTCATGATGTCTTTCATGTTTCAGTTTTGAGGGTATATCATCCCGATATTTTGCATGTGTTGGATTAGAATGCTTTACAGGTCAAGGAAGAGGATCTTTCTATGGATCTTGTGTGAATTCTTCAACACAAAGAGATATCCCTCAGAGGTCAGAACGTAGAGAAGGTAAGGGTCCAGTGGGATCCGATTGATAATTCTTCAGCTACTTGGGAGGATGCAACATGGATGAGAGAGATATACCCTTATTTGTTCTCAAGTTTCCAGGAGTAAGCCTAGAAGGGGGGAGGATGTAGTGTCCACCCTTGATTTGGCATATTTTTACTAGAGTTGACTTTTATGTTATGCTTGATAGACTTATCTAGACTATATTTGATGATTTGGATGATGATTACTCATGTACTTCAGTTACTTGTTATTGATGTTAGACACTATTGGACATATGCTATTTTTATGATCTATATGGATGTTGGTACTATCATTATTGATCATGTGATTTGATGATATATGTACTCGATGGATTTTATATGCTTACTATGTGATGGATTATTGATAGATTAGATTTATCATGATGTTGATGATGATTATAATTATGCTAACCCTATTTCATGATTACATTCGATGCGATGTTTATGAGATGTGTTTGACTATTATTTGACTGCCTTCATGATAGACAAGATTCCACATCACTCATTGCGAGTGGGATGCATCGTCGCGATTCTCTATCACTTGCTTGTTCTATATATGTATATGTTATATTGTTGTTTTGTGGTTGGAGGTATTTGCAAGTACCATGCATCGACTCCACCTGGCTTCACAAGTCTAAGCATGTCTTTAGTTCCAATGGCTTATGTGGTTTAGAGATGGCGTGAGTTCCCCTCACATACTCTAGGTCTAAGTTGTTCACCATGAGTCATCAACATCTTGGCATAATTAGCCATGACAATTAGTAAGCTTGGTCTTCTTGGTGTTGTGAGTACGGTTATGACGATTGATTTACTTGATTATGTTAGAGTAATTATGTGGCTCTTGATGTGTGGTTTTATATTTAGTAATGTTTATTTTAATGTATTTAATTCATTAGCTTTGAATATTTAATTATTTGGTATTTATATTTATTTGATAATTAACGTTTATTGATTTTATGATTATTTAATATTTGGTAAGCTTTATTATTGTTTAATATTTATTTTATATTTGTGATTTAATATTTATTGGTATTTGATTGTTTAATTATTTATTTGATTTTCTATGGTTTAATATTTATTTGGTTCCTTAAATTTATTTTATTAGCTTTTGGTTTATTTAATTTTAATCCCCATTTGGATTATATATTTATAGATTATGTTTATTTAATAGTTTGAATTTTATTTCCTAAGTGGGGTGTATGAACACATTAAATTAAAGTAATAATAAAACATTCCCACTTTGCTAGATAATTATATTTTATATTTACTATACCTACCATTTACTCTCATTGGCTAAATTCAAAATGGGAGAATAAATTATAATATATGGTGGGTTGGTAAAATATATTCCAAAATGGAATATTTTGATTGGCTGAGTTTGAGGCTAGGGTTTTTGGTTATTCTTTGCTTTTTATTTTCATTCTCGGGATGTTTTTCGGGTTGACTATTCTCTAGAAATTTTTCCTGCAAGCATTTTTATTTTGGCTTTGGATTTTACCCTTGGTTTTGGCTGGAGCATGGTTGGATATTGGATTGGATTTGTGGGAGCTCTTCTTTAGCTTCATTCCATCACTTCAGGTTGCAGGTTGGAGTTTTTTTACTTTTGCATTTTTATTTTTAATGGGTTTATGTTTGCTTCGTGACTGTACATTGTTTTCGGGAGATGGGTTGAAATATTATGTTATTCTATAGTTTTAATATAGTTTGGAGATTAATATTTGGGGAGGAAACTTTATGTTATTTGAGATTTTGTATGGTTGCTAGCAGTAATATTTCTGGTTGTCTAGGAATGTCATTTCGCGGCCCTGTAAATTTTCTGTATAAGCTTGGGTTTTTGAATCATTTGTTGTATGGGAGTTTCAATGGATTTTTCCCCTTTATGATTCTTTTAGTCTAAAGGTGTTGGATTTGGTTTCATTTGATTATCTTTGAGTATGAAGAGGTTCTGTATGTGTATTTCCATGAAGAAAATTTTGTTGTATCTTGGTTTATAGTTAGAATTGATTTACCTTGTTCATACCTTAGTATTCCTTGTTTTTGGGTGTCACTATTCATGTATTTTTCAAGCCCTTTGGTTTGAGTTTGGATTTTATATTTTACCTGCAAGATTTCTGTGTTTTCTGTGTGATTTGGGTAAATGCGTCATTTCAATGAATGCATTATCTAAACGTGTAAATGTGTTGTTCTATATTGTGTCTGCGCTATTCTGCACAACATAAGCACTATCTCAGTAGATGTAAGCATGAATCTAGGAATGCATGTGCCATCTCAGAAGATGTAAGCGTAAAGCAGGGAATGTTTGTGTTGTCCTATGAAGTGAAAGTGCTACTGTATTTGACAAAAGCGCTGTTCTATGGGATAAAAGCACTAAACTATCTGTATTATGTATTTTATTAGTTTTGACCATTTTTGATGCTTTGTCCCGAGTTGATTTTTGTACCAAAGGCTTTATTGAGTTTTGCTAATAATTTCCAGTTTTGGGTTTGATCATTCTTGATGCATTTTGATGGTTTTATGTATATTTACCTCTCCATTTCTTTGTGAATATTTTAGTCTCTCTCCATGTTGATAAGCCATGGTTATTGGAGATGATTATAATACTATTTTAGACCAAGTAGTGAGTTGGCCTTGATGTGATGTTATCTTCTTATTTGTTGGCAGATTTAATGGCTTTGATATGCTTTGTATTTCTTTTGTCCAAGAGGCTCATTTTGTTGTATCTGATGTTGTTGTAGCCTTGCATATATTGTGAGAGTTCACGTGGAAGTTATTGGCTTCATATGAGTGTTATTTTTTTATGTTTTATTTTGGTTAGAGCCTCTTGTGATTTATTGTTGGGCTATGTTAGGGGGAGTGGGCTTCCTTGTGATGACCGGGGGCATGAGAGATAGGCTTGCATGAGTTTTCTTGTAAGGATGTATGAAGTCTAGATTTCCAGGGCACATTGGAGTTTACCATGATTTATAAATAAGTGATAACCTAATAATTGGTGGGTGGCGTAGCTAGATTAATTAATAAGATGATAAATTGATTTAAGCCTCATGACTTAGTCCTAGGGAGGATGTTTTAGGATAAGCATGAGAAGGCCGTGAAGACGGTAAGCTAATATCCCTTAGTCTCTCATAGGTTGAGATGGCTCCACATGTCCATCAGGCTAGTGCCTTATGTCATTATGTTTTGAGGATGGCATGTGATGACACTCCACTCCTACATGTGTTCCCCTTTATGATTTATGAAAATGCCTTATTGGATGCATTTATGTCTTGATGAGTTATACGCCTCTGGGAGTTCATTCTTGTTGTATTGTGTGAGTGCTTGCATGAGAGTCCTTGTGTGGTTAGTCTCTTTGGTGAGGGTGTCAACTTAGGTTTAGAGTGTGTGTTGGGACCTTGTGTCATCTCTTAGCATGGGGGGTGGTTCCTTTGGTTCCACATGGTCAAGAGGTTGGTTCTTTTTAGCCATTGGGATGCTCTCTTGGATTCTTCTTGTGTGGATGTGGATTCTTCTTCATGATAGACTACAGATTTACCTTGTAGCAGATTTATGTAATGAATAAGATGGAAAACATGTAATGTAATATTCTTGTATATAGTAAATGGATTCTTTTAGTAGAAAGATCTATGTTGATGATGCATTTAATGTACTTGTATTTATAAGATGAATTGTAGTTGGAATCAAAATTAAGTCATATTCGTAATGAAACATTAGGGATGTAATTGTATGATTGTAGAGATGTGATCTTATGACTCATGGAAATAATTTGGGTTATGGTTTGAATAGAAATGGATTTGCATTGTAGTTCAGCTGTATTATTCCATGGAATGTTTAGGAAGTAAGTTAGAATGTAAGTTAATCTTGAAAGAGAAATATTTGTAGATTAAGAAATGAATATGATAGAAGATGTTAATCAGATCGAGTGAAGATGAATGATTCATATAGATGCATTGGTAGAAAGGAAATTATGCATATCATGAGGGATACATAATGTAGTAGGTTTCATATCTCATGGTTAGGGAGATAAAATGTGAAATATGCCTATCATGTGTGTAGGATGTTATTATGGTAGTGAATTAAGTAATAATGCTAAAGTACCCTAGGGAAAGGTTAATGATGTTATATTATTTTCGCTTGCGTTATTTGATGAAATGAGCAATGATGTCTGTTCATATTGGTTAAATGGTTAATGAATGTAATTATATGGAGATGTTATGTGTTGCATTAGTTGTTATTAGATGTTAATATAAAATTATTATCTCCATTTGCATGTTAGTTGTTTAGTTTCTCTAAGGTATTTTGGTGGGAATTACACATATAATTAGATCTTACTTAATGTACACCTCAACCTTATTCCAAGTTGGATACCTTGTATGTCTTCAGACGTGTAGTGTCACAATTAAAACACTACATTGGTGAAGCTGCCACCAAGGTTCAAATCCCCGTTGGGCCATTGAGATTGCATGCCTTGTTCTTTCATTAGGCCATTGTGATCGTGGGTTTGATCAAGTGAAGTGTGGGGATGAGGTCCCCCGTTTGTGGTTTCACTAGTTCATATCTTCGGGTCAAAAGTGTAATGCCCACCAAAATACCCTAGAGAAATAAAGATAACTAAAATACAAATAGAGATATATTTTTTAAAACATCATCTAATACTACATATTTAACCAATACTCATATGCATATGATATACACACATCTATCATAAATATATTCAAAGACCATAACCATATGAATACATAATACAATTGGAAATAGACATAACAACTCATCATAAAACATCCCCTATGGTATCTCAATCCCATTACCCAGCAACATAATATACCACATCACATTCACTTATCATTTTCAATTCTACTAAAAAAATTTCCCATAAATCAATTACTTCATTAATGCATAGAGAGTAATCTCTTACTAAACCATCATGAATGAAAACCTATCCCATTCTATTACCCTTATATCCTTTTAAGTTCACTTTAAGAGCAACAACACCAAGTGTTCCTAATCCCAATTACTTAATTATTATCTAACATCACTAGGCCATTTCTAATATTATCTAGCACAATATTAACCCCTTTTATACAATAACATACATATTAAACTAAATCCATATCAATAGATCCAATCTCATTATTTCCATTAATGAGCCAATATCCAAGATACAAGATGATGTATCTATATTTTCTATTACAAGAGTCATAATCTCATCCTAATCCATCAATTATCATTACATATACGTTTCCATTTACATCAAGGAGCATAGCTCTCAGTCTATAAATACAAAGATCTCATGAATCATATAAATAAACGAGCCATATAAATCATATACATCCATTTGCTACAATATCTATCCGAAAGATGAAGAGATAAGAATTCACAACCACACACAAGCACATCTAATGAAGAACATCCCAATGGAATAAGGCATCAAACCACCCGACCATGTGGAACCATAAGGAACCCCCCAATGCTAGGAGATGACACAAGATTCCATAGACACTATAGATCTAGGCTAACACCTAACAACCAAAGAGACTCAACACTCAAATACCCAAACCAAGAAGTAACATGTAATTAGCAAGAAAAATCACATCATAAGGATAACCATAAAACAAAGAAAATCCCAAAGGAATAACAACAACAAATGCATAAGGAATAAGGACACATGTAGGAAAAGAGTGTCATCACATGCTATCCTCACGGAGAAGGTATCACCCTGATAGACATGTTGAAGCATGCTATCCTCACAAAGAAGGTATCACCCTAATAGACATGTGTTACACAACTCAACCTATATGAGAAACAAGGGAGTATGGTTTACCTAGGTCACCAAGGCCTTCCCAAACCTTATCCCAAAACAACCTCCTTTGACTAAGCATAGGGGCCCAAAAGATCCATTCATTATCTTGATTAAATGAATCTTAAATATCCAATCCATCTAATTAATTATTAAGGTTATCACTGAATTACATAAGAAAAACATTCATGAGCTCTTGGAAGTCTATACCCAAAAGCTCCATTCATTATCACATGAACCTAGCTGACATACGAAAGACCACTCCCACTAACCATGTTCCAAGACCTTAGGGTGACAAGACATACAAATGTAATATAACATGACCAAGGGCTTTATACAACACATAACCTAGTTGCCCAAGGTTCTAAATCAAATAAGTAACATCAAATGCAATCATAGAAGCCTCATAAATAGTATGCGATCAAGTCCATCATTTAAAGATTATAGCCAATATGAGCCCAGTTAAATAACATAAATAACACATAAAATCCATTCCAACCAATAAACCAGTCCTAGGACAACTCAAGAACCTTGATAATCAAAAGACAACAGACTTTGGGAAGAAAAAATATTGGATAATCAACTCAAAAAACCTAAAATGATAAAAAACACAAAAGCTGGGGCAGTTTAGCGCATCCACAGGAAAGAATAGCACATAGACCAGTTGTTTTAGCACATCCACAAATCCTTTTAGTGCATAGACCAATTTTAGTAGCTCATAGAACAATTTCTCCAGCGTATATTCCAGAGCATAAAACAAAACTCAAGGATGGCCCAGAAAACATTAGGATACGTCCGGAAGTTGAATTCCATGCTTATATCAAGGGAAAACTATACGAAACAAGGCTTAAATGGAACATTAACATAAAATAAACCAAACTATCAACAACAAGTTATAAAAAATAGGACATAGGAATTAATCAACAACTCATTCCTGACAATCACACAAACGCATCCACAGCCAAATATGACAAATCACAACAATTAATACTAGAATACAATAGTTTTTCCCCAAATAATTATTTCTCAAACTATACAATTAATTCTCATGACATTATCCAAAAAATAAATACAACCACATAAACAAGATGCAAAAACCATCTCCAACAATCACAACAATCGGGATTCATAAAATACAATAATTTATCCTAATATAACAATGATAATAAACTTTGCAAAGATTCTAACATTATAATCATTCTTCCCATTCCCATAGGCAAGCTTTCACAAACAATCTTTTTCAGAAACGAAAAGTGGAGAAGGTTAGAATAAAAGTTATGGTGAAACAATTCAAAGAAGAGAAATCCAAAATTCCCAAGCTCCAACCAAATCAAAATCCAATAACACAACAATCTCCAAAAATCACAAAAAAACTCTAAGAACCCTAGCAAATACACAGAAAACTCAATAAATAGAAAATCAGGCCAGAACCATACAAATACGTTGGCCAATCAAAATAATAGATTAAAATATATTCCTTACCAATCCTAATGAAAATACCAAGGTAAGAATATAAAATATTATTTAATTAACTTCCGCCAAAATATCCAACCAATAGCAAAAATAGGGTAGGTAGAATGAATAATTAATTAATAACCCAAGGGGTAAAAAGGGAAATAATAATAATAATATAATTAACCAATTGATTAAATAACCAAGGCACAATAAAATATAATGGCCCAACTAAATAATTAAAACATGGATTCCAAATAAATAATTAAAGCCACAACAATATAAATAAATAATAAATCTCGAAGGACTCAAATAATAAATAATACATAACAATAATATAAAACTATTAACAAATAATAATCCCATTAAGATTTCAAAGGACAAGGAGAATTTGAGCAGGGATCAGGATAAAGTTGTAGAGGGGATAATTATGGATAAACTCAAAAACCAGTCTAAGGCTCGTATGGGTTTTGACAAGTGGGTTTATGAAGGAATACAAAATCTGGAAAAAACTGATGGGTAGCAGGAAGATAAAGGGAAGAAAGCTGAAATAAACCAGGAACAGTGGAATAAAGGAATGGAGGAAAAAGTGGAGAAGCTAGAAGCTCAGATTGGTAATCTGGAGGAAGGAAAAACAACTATGAAAAACTTTCTGCTAATGATTCCAGATATTCTCTCCTCTATGACTAAGAATTTAGAGGAAATTACCAAGTTCCTTGATGGTTCCAACACCCCCAAACCTATCGTGGATCTTGATATTGATGAGGATGCTATCGAGGCAGGAATTGTGGAAAGTGCTATTGGTGGTGTGGCGAAAAGAACAAGGGCAAGCATGAAAAAAGCTATGGTGGCCTCTTCCAAGGATATCCCTAAGCGTAGGGATAATATTAAAGATTTGAAAGGGATTAGCGGAAATTTGGCTAATGCCCTAAAAAACATTAAGTAATTTTTTTTCTATCTCTTTTCTGTTATGGTAGAATGTGGCTGGTTCTATTGGGCTTTTTTGCTGATTTTTGCCCATAACTACGCTATTTTTTTGGCAATTTGTCTTTTCTTGTTGCTTAATGATATTATCTTTTAAGGAACTTTTGTAAAGGGTTTCAGGATCCCTTCAAAACCCGCTTTTCCTGTAATAAAAAAAATAATCCCCTTAAGAATCTCACATTAATATTAAATATTAATAACAACCATTAATTTAATTTATTATTATAAACTATATGAGCCAATTAATTAATTAATAATTTAATAACCAATAATCACAATTCCTCAAAACAACCCAACATAGGGTAACACAAAATACCACAAGATGACTCAACTCAAGATACTAGACTGACAAGATTTAGTTTTTTAGTTTCTATTTTATTATAGTTCTAGTTTTTACTAGAATACCTTTCTATCTATAAAAAGACAAAACTCTATAACCTGAAGATTAGGTTGGATAGCCCACCGTGTGTTGACTAACATTATTATTTTTTTGCAGGGGTAGCTTAAAAACACTTCTTTTTGGTACTTTAATTAAAAAAAAATAAAAATTTAATCATTGCTATGCTGGTTAAAATGAACAACATGTTTGTGTGGAGCAACATCTCCACTTAGAATAGAAAATCATTGCAATGAAGAAATAAAAAGAATTTTATTTTTTGTGTCTTTGAGGAGATAGGTATTATACTCTCCCCTTTAATGGGTGATCAGAAAACCAGGCTCTCTTCCTTCATGCTTTCCTTTACTTTTTGCAATTAAATCCTTTAGAAGACCTACCCTCTCAAGTTGCCCTTAGGGTGCCATTAAGGCCGGTGAGAGGGGAACGACCTAAGTGGCAACAACTAAAGCCAAATAATCCAAGCCACTATAATCAAATGCATATGTGATGGAAATCATATGCAATGAGTTTTGCATGTGATCACAACAACGTTATGCCTCCCTTAGTGCCTATATGGTGCATTAAAATCTGTAGAGTGCAACCTCTACAGATTGGGAGACCCCCCTCAATGGAGTGTAAAATGTCGCTGATTGTGACCACTCAAACAAAACCCTATCTAAACACCATACAAATTAGAAGCCAAGCTGAGTTAGTAACCAGGCACTATTTTATCATAGTGCAAGGATGGGGAAGAATCTACCCCCAAGACACTCACCATAAATCTCCCAGGATAATAGGCCAATTGAGGAGCAATCTTCTTTGGTCTAATTTCTAGAAAAAGGCAAACAAACGGGCACACCCTAGGGTATGACATGACTATTTGAGCTGATGAAGTATCAAGATGTGGGTTGTGATAATACTTGTGACCTTTTGACATTAGGAGAGTGTCTGATATCGAATTGCCCAAATACAATGAAAAAAAATGGGGTCTTGAAAAATATTCCAACATTCATGGAAATCTGAAAATTTTTCCTAAACAATTGCTATATTCATGGTTTTATTCTTTTTGATGTGACTGTTGTGCTCTTTTCTATACTTTAACAAATTCAAAACATTGCAAGATTCAAATCAAAACAAAGTCAAAAGTTTCAGTGTTCAACAAGATCAAAACTTAAACAAGAAAAACAAGTGCCGACAATAAAACCAACGTCAAAACCAAACCTTTTTGACAAATTCAAAATTGATGAAAATGTTACTTTCAAATGATCATAGGTCCTAGGTAGTCAATTCATGTAGAAGTTCCATTAGAATCATCATGTAAAGTCTTCACACAAGTCATTTCACCAAAGTACCTTAAGATTAGTGTCGCATCAGATTATAGGAATCATACCTAAGTCCATGGGTATTAGAGGAGATGGAGAATTCCCATTTGAACAACCAAATCTTGGACCAAACATTGACCAATTACAAATAATTGATGGTTTAGATAGCCTTGCTTGGGAATTAAGAGTCAATTGTGCCCAATATGATATAGTTGAGGCCATCATAGATGATGAAATCCAAAAGTCTGTTCACCTTGATGAGAAACAAAGAAAAAAGATACAAAGAGCAGCTCAAAAGGAAGCCATTAGACAATTGGTAGAGAAGACCATAGCAACATTCGTCAAACTGTGTTAGAAAAAGAAAAAGTGTCCATCATTTTAGGTATCATTCATTCATTCTTAGAGTCTACATTATCTACAGATTAATCTTCAAGGCATGGGTCTAAAAGGAAATGATCAATTCCCATTTGAACAACCAATTCTTGGGGCAAATAACTTTCAATTATAAATAATTGACGGTTTAAATAACCTTGCCGAGGAATTAATAATTGATCAAAACCACTATGACATAGTCTAGGCTGTCATAGATGAAGAAGTTCAAAAATCAGTATAGATAGACATATACCTAGAAAACCGAATTAAAGAAGAGGCCGAGATTCAAGCTTTTCGGCAATACGCTGAAAATCTTGTTTCCGAATTTTAAAATCTTAGATAGCAAGTCCTCATCATAGATCACATTATTTGCATTGTAGGGTGTCATAGAAGCATATTTAGTTGCATTTAACCAAGTCTTCCATACACATCTTAGAGAGTCAAGATCACTTTGAAGCAATATTCATGTCATTAAAACGTGCTCAAAAGGCAAAAAATCAAATGGATCCTCACAACGACCCCTTGATCAACCCTACGTGGAATATGTATCTATCCAGAGAACAAAAAAAACAGGGTTATAGACTCGCAATAATGTTAACAAACCTAAACAAGATGCCTTCCCTTGATGAAATATGACATAATTTGACAAAGGAAGAGATCAAAGTAGCCCAACAAGATCCTGCAACATTAATGATTCTAAATGCTCTCATTAATAGTGACATAGATAGATATCTTGCTCTCTTAGTACAAAATGGGGTTAAAATACCACCAGGGGTAGATATTTCAACAATACTGCCAGAAGGTATGACATTAAACCAAAATATACATCAAATACCCATTACAACACAAGCAACAATTGCTACAATAACACAAGGTATATCTCAAAATACAAATATGGCTACAACCTCAATACAATCAATAGTGACACCACCAAGTGCCAATCTTACAATATGGGCAACACCAAATATGGCTACAACCTCAATATAGTCAACAGTGACACCACCAAGTGCCAATCTTACAAAATCGGCAATTCCAAATATGATGCTACAAGCTCCAATATCTCACACCACTACCTTGGCAAATATAACTCAACCAACAGTTTCAGTTGGTTCCTCCTACAATAGTCAAAATGTGAATCTAGAAATAACAAGATTGTCTCAGCCAAACGCTACTCCATAATTTAAATACTTTACACCACCTACTGGGACTTATGAGACATAGTTACCTGGTCTATCTACATTTCAACAAGCTCAAAGGTACCCAAATACTATTCCTTTTGTAGGGAACATTCATCAAGTCAACACACCAATAACCCAAATAGAATTTCTAACTCAACAAATGGAGAACCTTCAAACAAAAAATGGCCAATATACAAGCAGGGAATGATAAAAAGAGCTATAACATGGAAGATCTTTGTCCGTATCCATTTGACAGAAAATTATACATGCCACCTTTTCCCCCACATTTCAAAATGCCAAATTTTTTAACAAATATAGAGGGAAAGGAGATCCTTGAGATCATATAAGAGAATTCTTCATGAAATGCATTGAAGTAGCTCACAATGATACATACTTGATGAAATTATTTTCAAAGAGATTGGGAGGGACAACACTAGAATGGTTTTCACACCTTCTGCCAAAAATTACTTCATGGGGAGAATTAGCTGAGTTATTTATATCCAACTTTACCTTCAAAATAGATAATCCAATCACATTAATGGATTTATGTGCAATGAAACAAAAAGAAAGTGAGACTTTCCCTACATTCTTACAAAGATGGAGAGGCCTATATCGTAGATGCCTCAGTCACATCCCTGAAGTAGAACAAGTAGAAATCTTTGATGAAAATCTTGTGCCTTCGATTAAATATCCATTACAAATGCAATGCCTAAATAATTTCAAAGACATAATAGAAAAGGTATCAAATGTGAGAAAGGCCTATTAGAACAAGAGATATTGAAACACCACAAGGATAGTGGACCAACCACCAACACAAGCAATGAAAGATCAAAATTTTGGTCTAGAAACAAAAATGTCACAAATGACAAAGTTGTTGACGTACGTGGGTATTGTGAACAGAGCTCAACCAACAATATATTTACAATGACCAACTGATAAGAACCAGTCTCAGACAAATAACACCAATGTGCTACAGTCAAATAATCCAAGGCCTCCAAGGATAAGCTCACCTAGAAGGAACTTCACACCCATTGGAGAACCTATTGAATCAGTACTGAAGAAGTTGATATAGAGAAATTCTATAACCTTACCGAAAGCTAGGCCATATGAACCAAGTCCATTTAAGCCTGCTTGGTGGAATGACAATGACTTCTGTAAATATCATCGTAATAAGGGTCAGAAGACAACAACCTGCTACAAATTGAAGAAACTCATCCAAGATCTCATAGATCAAGGTGAGATTATAGTGGATAATAAAGCACCAAATATAAATCATACCATTTTCAAAGATCCTTTTGTCAAACATGACAAGGGAAAGGCTTCTAGTTCTAATACACAAGATAATACTGCTAATTATACCAATGTAGCATTTGACTATGCCATTAACACACTAAGTGAAGGACATGAAATGGTAGCTACAATCACAGTGAATCCTAGAAGCAGAGATTGTGCCATCATTACAAGAAGATCGGAAGTCACATTACAAGGATTACCTCTTAACCAACCTTCAATAACTAGTAACTATAATATGGTGAATCAATTGAAGAGAACTCCAGCCCAAATTTTATTATTTGAGTTGTTGTACATATCACTAGCCCATAAAGCAGTCCTGGATAAAGCCTTACAAGATTTGGTTGTTGCTAGGGACATTGATGAGAACACATTTCAATCAATGGTGGGAAACTTGTCAGCCTCAAAGGTCACATTCACTGAATAGGATGTTCCTGCAAACCGACTCATGCATAATGACCCGTTGCACTTAGAAGCTTTCATTGACCGAATAAAGGTTCGAAGAGTACTAATAGATGGTGGAACAAGCCTCAACATATGCACTTTGCATTTGATGAAAGCTTTGGGATATTATGAACATTATATTGACTCTACTAAGAGAATCAATATAAAAGCCTATGATGATGAGGAACTCCCTTCCAAAGGTATGGTGACTTTACCAGTACAAGTGGGACTAGCTACAACAAATATCACCTTCTAAGTACTAGACAGAGAACTAGGGTACAATATGTTGTTAGGTCACCCATGGATACATACAATGCAAGCAGTACCATCAACTTTTCACCAATGTGTAAAGTTCCCATACAATGGTATAGAGATCAATGTCCATGGTGACCCAAACCCTTTCCAACATTGTAATCATTTAAGGGCAAGCTCAGACAATCAAGCACCAAACAATCAAGAAGCTCCTATTCACCTACAAATGGTCATTATCAATTAAAGAAACAAAGACAAATACACCAACTAAATCTTCTTTACATATTAAAGAAGTTGGTTGTGGAGAATATTCCATTCCAAACACATCAGACAACAAACAATCATCATTTTCTCCCAGGTCCTTTGGGAAGCCTCAAAACACAACAATGAAGCAAGATAAAGACAAAGAAATAGTAAAATATTTAGATTCTTGTTCCTTCATTAGATGGGGAGATCTACAAGAAAAATCTCTAAATGAAGATATTAATCACTGGATATATAGAGAGGAGGATGACATGGTAGTACCCAAGATACCTCTACATCAATATGGAAACAACTTCAAGATGTTACAAAAACACGGATATGATGGCACCACACGATTAGGGCTACAAAAGCAAGGAATATTAGAACCTATTTTACCATATGAAAAACCAAAGAATCAAGGCTTGGGATATAAATATGTGCCACCAATAATAAAATCTAGACAATGAACATTGGATATAATGAACGAGCCAAAGGTACCCTCCGATTTCATACCTATAAGCTAGATGGATTTCTTTCCACCTCAAAAAAGAAAGAAACTACCAACATCTCCTATCACAGAATTAGATGGTGAAGACATGAGGCAACTTCTGCAAGAACCAAACATAGAGACAATCAACAGTACAGTACCTGAATCATCTACGCAAGAAAACATAGCAATAGATACAAGCTTAACACCAACAGATGAACCAAATCCTTGGTTATTGTCAATACTCTTGCCAAGAGAAATAACTTTAGCACCTCCATTTGAATTGGATGAAGAAAGACTGCAAAGACTAATACCGGTCTTAAGAAGGGTATCCACAATAAAAAGGAGATCCACTCAAATTCAGTTACCAGAACAAGAGCAGATAAGTGATACATAATCAGAAGGTGAAACATACATAGAAAGCATCACAGATTCTCATGACTATGAATTTCCATCTAAAAATGAAGACAAATCATCACCAATATATGATGAAGAAACAACAGATCATAATCAAGTATGCATGATATTTGGATCCTCTAAAATGACAAGAGACAAAGATTGTATCCTCATGCATCTATGTCTGATCGAGTGGGGGCAAGAAGGAGAGCCACAATTAGATTGGTTCCAAAATGATGAAGATATACAAGAATTCTTGGGTGTAAGGGATGGATTCCCTTATAATGATCACAAAGTTGGCTATGTAGTAGATCTAGACATAACTACATATTTTGGAGAAGCAAGCTCTTCTCTTAATCACGATAGTGATGATAAAGCTGAAAACATAATAGCTGCCCTACCTGTTGGTAAATAATGATCAACATTACTAGTAGAAGAAACTGAGGAAATCAACATTGGTGATGCTGAGAAGATTCATAATATTCACCTGGCAAAATCCCTTGATCCAGTGGAAAAAGAGAAATTTATCAAATTCTTTAAGCAAAGACCCATCAATTTTGCATGGTCTTATGCAGATATGCCTAGATTAGACCCAGAATTAGTCTTACATCACTTGCCTTTACTTCCAGGGGTAAAGCCATACAAACAAAAGCTCAAGAAAATGCACCCTCACATAGCCTTGTTAGTCAAAATTGAGTTACAAAAATTGTTAGATGTGGGTTTCATCAGACCTATAGACTATGTCGAATGAATTTCAAATCTAGGTCCTTTTGTCATAACAAAAGTAATTGGAAATGCCACTTATCATTTGCAAACAATGGAGGGAGATTCACTCCTTGATCCCATCAAAATTATGCACCTAAAAAGATATTACATCTAAGGGTGGGTTTATTTTTAGTACTGTATTTGCATATTTATGTACCGCATTACATTATCCTTTCTCATATAGTTGCATCAATAAAACAAGGTGATTATTTGAGTCATTCACCTGTATGCATTGAAAGGAATGAAGGTTGTCTCATTTCCTAGATACTTGTTCATGAAGTCTTTAGGAGGCCTTTAGTCATTCATCTTCAATGTCACATTGTGATTAAGCTTTATCCTTGGTTGGGTAAAAATTTCCTTATCAAGTCTTGTTACCAAAAATCTATCAATTTCTATATCTTACACATTAATCAAAAACTCTAAGTCATTACAGATACCTAGTTGATCATGTGGCTAGTGAAAAATCCAATATTTTGCTTCAGCACCGCTATAATTGTCATACCCAAGTAGGTTTCATTACTTACAAGTCAAGGAAAGAAAATAAAAGAAAAAAGTGTTATGTCAATCTCTAAAAAATAAAAAATAAAAATATATATTCTTGAAATATCACTCATACAAGTGAGACAAAAAAGAGAAAGCTTGACCATGGGAACATGAAAGTAACTCCATCATGGCTATGGACGCCTGCTAGAAATGGAGCAATGTTTGAGAGATTACAATGCATAACCTCGTCAGAGCCCTAAAATCTTGCTAGCAGCGAGGCTCTATCCAGGTTTCCTTTGAAGTCAGAATAACTCACATAGCTAGCAACATAAGATTCCAAGGGTCTTTGATGGTTATAAGAGTCAGAATAAGCTCAATTGCACACACATAGGCAAAAGAAGATCAAAATTTAAAGAATTGATGGAGAAGTTTTTCGTGCCTCCATTCATAAATCTTGGTTATATAGTGTGTTAGGTTGGATGGTCTAAGTCTTTTGAGAATGGATTGAACTCCTATCTCTGAAACGTTTCACACCTTTAATCTAATTAGTGCATTTTAGAATGAAAGACTCGCACAATCATCCTTGTTCGAATAGGAATTTCATTTTTGTCATGCATTCTGCATTAGCATAACTCATATAAAAAATTCATTGTCCCCATCACAGTATGCATCATCATGTTAGGTCTACATACTTGGGGGCATAACTGAAAAATTCTAAAAATCATAAAACAGTCCTAAAAAAATCCTAAACATTCCAAAAAATAGTCTTGGATAACTATCAACATGATCAACATCTTGTCTTAAACAAAATCGGTACACTCGAAACCAAACAGATCGATTTTATATGAGGTCCAAAACTTCTGAAACCAAACATTATCAAAATCACACCAAACATATCAAAGAAAAGGCACAATCAGTCTAATTGCTAAGTTTTGTCTATTTTGGTTGACTCTTTTTATCAAATTGGTGAAGATCATTGCTTTTAGCTACTCAAGGATGTCCAAAAAGTGACTAGAGAAACCATGATGGGCATGATCCTTTTCTTTGTTTGTTGTTTGTGGTTTGAACCGATGAAGTTCTGGGGAAATTTCTCTAGTGGGTGTCTGTGATAGGAGTATTCAGCTTGTGAATGCCAGACATACCTTGACACCTAGTGTAATTCCTAAAATGGAGGGTTCATTCCTTGTCTGTTACGTGTTTGTTTCTTTGCAATGAGATATCTATACATCTTGGCTCCTCATACCCTAGTGCAATAAGCTCCATTATTATATAATAAGGATCAATGATGATAATGTATTGCACTACGAATAAAGCAATGAAGACTTTCTCATCAAAATTTCTATCATATCATCTATTATCACATCAAAATCTGGCTTACAAAGATTGATTGAGTTGATTGATTTTTTTTTTATATCATTTTCTACATCTAACAACTAACAATTCTTCTAGGTGTTAGAACTCAAAGGCAACTGAGAGGGAGGGGGTGAATCGGTTGTCTATTAATTTCAACCCAAATATAACTTAATCAAACTTGATACATAATACCAGTAAACCAAAGATAATGCTGGTTAATAGATTAATAGTTAATATTAATATCAGTGAAACTTAATGCATGAAATAGAAAGAGAAACAACATCCACGACACAACACAAAGATTTGTACGTGGAAACCTTGTAAGGGGAAAAACCATGGTGGGAAACCTTACCCACAATCAGATGATACTATTGCAAAGAGTATGTGTGTACAAATGGGGTCTACACATGCAGAAAGGCCAACCACCTAGAGCTCACTACTCAATCACAAAATAGGAGTCACGCTGACTACAATTGGATGATTAAATCCAATGATAATGTCCTACTCAAAGTAGCATCTCCAATGTTGGATTCAGTACCAGTTAAGCTCTGATAATCTCCTTCTTTATGGTCTACTCATATGATCTTCTATATTCACACATACCATGTTACAATACCATAACCATATACCTTCTACCTATTAACTCACTTACATCATCTCACAAATGAGATCTTACATATATACCAAAACCTAAGACCAAATGTGTAGGTCATCTCACAAGAAATATTACAATTAAATCAATTACAAATAAGTAAAGATGCGATGCATCATTTCAGCTCAATGAAATTACAACAATACCAATTGATTAAATCATCTCCATAACATGTTGTGCTGATCTGGAATAGATAATGCATGTCAGTCCATAACCTAGACCAATATGCCGGTAACAACAAATATGTCATCCCGATTAGACCAATAACCAAAATACCAAAACCAAGTGTCCAAACCATGTCTTTGACATAACCAAGTGATCTCTAGATGATAACAAGTCATCCTTAGTGCCAATGAACAATATAACCTACTGGTGAACCGAATATCGGTGACTGTGCATAAGTCACTGAACTTGCCAGTGAACATAATGTGCCAGTTCAACATAATCAAAGATCTCCAGAAGGATAAGTGTTGACATCAATGACAAAACCAATGCAACACATCCATAATACCAACAATCTCTCCCCTTTGGAATTGATGGTAATAAAAAGATGGACAAACATCTAAGTGCCAAAACAAAATGCAAAAACCAAAAACCATCAATCTCCAGAATAGATCAATACCCGAAATAAAAAATACAAATGCAGAGATTCTATATCTCTCCCCCAATTAATAATTTATCCCCAAAGGATAATGTTGTTTTTCCACAGATATCTCTCCCCCTTTGACATCAAATTCCAAAGCAATACAAATACTAGATACAACCAGTTCATAGAACTAATTACAAGTACCAATTGTTATAACCAACTATTCCCCCTGAGAAGTAGCTCTCCTCCATCAAATCCGGAAAAAAGTTTCTCTATAAATTATGTCGGTTTGATGCCAATCATCAGCTATCTAGGTCTCTACCGGTGAGGGTATAACCCCAAGATGCGCTCTGAGATATTCAAAAGTTTCCTTAGGCAAAGGCTTAGTAAATATATCTGCAATCTTCTCTTTAGTATTCACATAAACCAATCTCACTTCTTTTGCTTCAACATTCTCTTTCAAAAAAATATATTTGATAGAAACATATTTAGTTTTATAGTGAAATACTGAATTCTTAAATTTATCAATTACTGCTGAGTTATCACAATAAATAATTATAGGTTCTTTGCATTTTACCTTTATGTCCTTCAAAATTTTCTTGATCCATAATACCTGAGTACAATTAGTTGTTGTTGCAACATATTCTGACTCTGCTTGTTGATAATGATGTACAACTTTGTTTCTTGCTCAACCATGAAATCAATCTGCTACCAAGAAAGAATTCCCCACCAGTGGTGCTCTTTCTATCATCTACATCTCCCACCCAATTAGCATCGGTGTATGCACATAGATCAAAATTTTCATCTTTAGGATACCATAAATCAAGATTTGTTGTGCCTTGTAGATACCAAAAAATCCTTTTCATTGCTAATTCATGATTTACTCTACGATCACTCTGAAATCTTGAAAAAATACACATTGCATTCATTATATCAGGTCTTTTTTGTGTCAAATATAGTAAACCTCCAATCATAGATTTGTATTTTGTTGGATTGACAGGAGTTGAATCATCCTTCAATGACAGTTTATCAGTTATAGTCATAGGAGTACTTACCGATTTAGAGTTTTCCATACCAAATTTATTCAGTAGTTCCTTCAAGTACTTTGTTTGACATGTGAATATACCTTTATCAGTTTGTGAAATCTACAATCCTAAAAATAATTTTATCTCCCCAATCATAGACATTTCAAATTCTTCCTACATCTTATTAGAAAATTCTTTACACAATCCATCTTCTCCTCCAAAAATGATGTCATCAACAAAAACTTCAGTAACCAAGATGTCTTCATTAGTGACTTTGAAATATAAGTTGTTGTCAGCATTACCTTTAGTGTAACCAAGCTTCAAAAGATATTTGTCCAATCTAGCATACCAAGCTCTAGGAGATTGCTTCAATCCATATAAAGCTTCCTTAATCTGCAAACCATATCTTTATCATTTGTCAATGAAAATCCATCAAGTTGTTCAATGTAAACTTCCTCTTCAAGATCACCATTCAAAAATGCACATTTTACATCCATTTGATATACTTTATTGTTCTTGTGTGCTGCAAATGCAAGAAATAATCTGACTACCTCAATTCTAGCTATTGGTGCAAAGGTTTCATTGTAATCAATTCCCTCTTTCTGTGAATATTCTTTACATACTAATCTTGCTTTGTTTCTAATTACCTTACCATCTTCATTAAGTTTATTTTTGAATACCCATTTAGTTCCAATTACTTTTTTGTCTTTAGGCCAGGGAACCAATGTCCATGTATTGTTCTATTTAGTTTGTTCTACTTCATCTTCCATAGCTTTAATCCAATGTTTATCTTCACATGCCTCAATAACAGATGCTGGTTCAATTTGAGAAATTAAACATACCTCTTCATTTGCCAATCTTCCTCTTGTCATAACTCCTTTATACTTATTCCCAATTATCTGACTTTCAAAGTGATTCAGTCTTACATACCTGGGTGTGTTCACTTGATGTTGTTCTTCAGTCACTGTGGAATTCTTTGATGATGCCGGTTTGACTGGATCAACATTTTGTACCGGTGCACTCTGTATAGGTTCATTTGTGAACATCTCAACTGCTGATTCAGAATCCATAGACCTTGAATTTCCTCTAAAGTGTTCATCTATCTTCACATTTGCACTCTCAATGATTTTCTACAATCTTTTATTAAAACATCTATATGCTTTTCTCTTAGATGAATAACCAAGAAGTATACCTTCATCACTTCTAGTATTAAATTTACCAATATACTCATCTCTCCTAATGTAACATTTGCTTCCAAATATTCTGAAGTATTTAAGAATAGGAATATTACCAAACCATAATTCATAGGGTGTCTTACCGGTTTCACCTTTGATGTGAACTTTGTTGAAAATGTAAACCGCTGTATTCATTGCTTCTCTCCAATACACATGAGGTAGATTTGCTTCTGATATCATGCTTCTAGCTACATCCAGAATAGTTTTGTTCTTCCTCTCCACAACTCCTTTTTGCTGAGGTGTCTGGGGTGCTGATAGTTGTCTTCTTATTCCATTCACTTCACAAAATGTATTCAACTCCTTAGATGTAAATTCACCTCCTTGATTTGATCTTAAACATTTGATTTTATTATCGTTTTCATTCTCTACCATTGCTTTGAATATTCAGATTTTTGAAAAGCTTATGATTTCTATTGGCATTACAATAGAAAGGAGATTGTTGGCATTTCAATAAGGATATTGAGAAGGTTGTTGGAGATTATTGATATAACTGAAGAAGGATGATTACTGTCTTAATAATATTATTTTGTCATTGATGTCGAGAAATTGCTTTTATGATTCAGTATGATGTTGCCATATCTTGAGAAATATGTTTTGATGAGAATTAAGAGGTCGGTAAGTGACACAGAAAGAATGTGATAATGAAGGGGAGATATAAGTTTTTCAATGGGAAACTATTACCGAGCTAGACAATGATGAGATCATGTTGTTTTGATTGTTTTGATATCCTACATATGTTGTTGATTATAAGTTTAATACTGTATTATGTCACCGAGCAAGGAACCTAGTCGGTAAACCCTAAGATACCTAGTCAGTAAACCCTAAGGTTATCGATATCGATTAATGAAGGTAGAATGTCTACCGAGCAAAGTTCAGTATTAACCGAGTAACAACCAAGTTATAATAGATCACATTGGATGGATAAAAGCATTATTTAATGAAGGATGCTGATGAGCTGGAGATGAATAAATGATTAGTATGCCACACAACAAGTTTGTTAAGAATTTACGACAATGGAAAAGTAAGAGGAAGATCTACAACATAGATTGAACCGCAATAACCTAGCACAAGTTCCAAGGCAAGTGTAAAGCCCTCCCCAAAACCCAGCTTTGATTAACTTAGTTGACCATGTTTGACCCTATTAATAAATGCTTTATAATTCAATAGAATGAACTATGTTAGACAGATAGATTGGTGAGAAAGGTAATTGGACCAAGTTATAGAGTTATTGCACCTTGAGGTGTACATTTTGATATGTTATGAATTTGAAATCCTAAAAGATCCATTGATTGGATAATCTTGATTTATCGTATTTCAGCTACGTCTAGATGTAGAACTTATATGATTCTGTGATTGGGTAACATTGATGAATGTGGATGCTTTATTTATATGCTTTATAGATATAGAACTCTATATGATCCTAGAATAGGATCAATTTGAGAAGAGGTATGTCATTATTGGATTTGCAGGACTTTACTATGATGATAGAAATAGGAATGCATGTTTTAATGTATGGATCAAAATTATGTGAATGATGATAATTGTTATGTGAAGTTATTTGGATGAAAGATGTATTGATTGATAAATGTATATTGTATGCAAAGTGTTTGTAGTGCATTATTATTCATGTGTTTTATATTATATGAGATTATCTGGAAGTACTAATATGTAAATTGAGTTGCCCAGGAATTATCCATGTGACCATGGAAATATTACGGAGAACCAAACCTAGACCTATGTATGTTCGTAGAACCAGAGTTTGTCTATTTGGAGAGACAACACCCTGTTTGTGTTGTATTTTATTCGTAACAGTAAATGATGCATGTGTGTTAAGTGTTATTTAATTGATTTATGTAAAATCCACAAGAGACACAATTTCATGTATAAATTTATAAAAGTATTTTCTTTGTCACTTGACACGTGTGGATTTATGTTTGAATTTTTAAATTTGTCTCTTGGTGGGAATTGTTTAACTATAGCTTTTTCAATTAATGTGATGTGATTTCCATAAATGCCTTGGGTAAAGAATCTTTGGGATGGTCAACATAGGTTTGACCCGAAAATAAACTTCAGAGGGGTTAAAAAAGGGTTAAATGGACACCTAGGGGTAGTTTAATAGGGTTTTCTAAAGCCCATAAGGTATACCTAAGGCTTAGGGGTAATTTTAGGCAAGTTTCTACTCCCATGTGACCATTTAGACACCCTAAAAAGTAGGTTTTCTAAGTTGTGCGAAAATTGAAATTAGAAGGCTTGAGCTAAGTGGTTAACCTTCCTTTTTGAATGAAAGTTCCCTTTTCCCATTTTACTTTACTTTCCTTTTGAGTTTTAGAAACTTGAGAGAACTCACACTAGTGTCTTCTTAAGCAAGAAAGAGATATTTTGGGGGTAATCACCCACTCTCCATTTTTGGAGACAAAAAGTATTTTTTAAAGAAAGAGATGGAATTTTGGTTTGAGAATTTTAGCTAAGGGTTGAAAGGGAAGAACCGTGGAATTGGGCTGCTCATCCTCAACAAAACTAACCTACCTTTGGGCAGATTAAGGTTGGTCGTATTCATCATATAATGGATTTCTTATTGCATGTGTTTGTAAGTAATGTTTGTGAAAAAGATTTGTTTTCGTGCATGTTCTCTTGGAAATTTATTTGGTATTTTGTTTTATACTTTGTATGTGTGTTTGGGAGTAATCAAGATCTCCTAGTCTTAGGAGAGAGGAGGATCTTGTGGGTGGTAGAAGTGATAGCCCTTGAGTGAGAGACTCTCGTTCAGAGAGCGATCACAAGGGAATTTATGTGACCCTTGCTGCATGGCTTGTTTATGCATTGGGGGTCATAAGGAGGGAAATAATACATGAATGCCTTGGGGGGGCATAAGGAATAAAGGGTTGATTTGGTTATACTTGTTGTATTTGGTTTTCCATGAGGTGGCTATTTGTTTTGCCATACTTGTAGTCTCCTCAGGGTACTTGGTCCACTACAACCCTTGAAAAGACAACACCAATGTGTGGTGCAGTGTAGCCCGGGTTTGGGAGTGTGTTTTGAGTTGGTGTGTATTCTGTCTTTGTGTTTGCATATTTGTTACCTATTTAGGGCTTGGTTCTCCGAGCTCAGGGGTGGCTACCAGTTAGCCTAGGCTGGGAGGTGAGAACTCCATGGTCATATCTTTGATCTTATTTGCAGGTTGTTGGAAGAAAGAAATTAGGAACGAGTGGAAAACTCAATGAAGTTATTTGTTGCAGAATCCATTTGGAAATATGTTGCTATTTTGTCCTCATTATAATAGTTGAGTGACCTATTTGTAAAATGACTATATGTCTTTTAAAGTAATTCCTAGAAATGTAATAGTTATTTGTTATATTGCAAAAGATGAAAATAATAATTCTAGAACAGTTTCCTAAAGTTTGTTTTCTGAATTTAAGTATTGTTAGTATATTAATAATGTGGGAAAGCAACTATATTTATTTTACCCTTTTATGTACGTGAAATAAATCCAGGAAATAAAGAAAGGGATTAATGGTTGTTTGCATGTTGTTGTGGATAAAAAAAATAAAAAAATAAAATTGCAGTTTGAATTTCAAATTTCATGATTTAAGTTTAAGGATTCTAGATAAATATAGATGCAGGAAAGAAAATCATATATATAATTGCAGAATTAAAACCTAAAGTAGTTATGATTACTTCTATGGATTTAATTTAATAAATTCTGGGTTTATTAAGTTGCTATTAATTTTCAGTAAAATCTGTCATTTGGATAGTTGCTGTAGAATTATCAAACTCTGTTATTTATTTATCGCAGTAATATCTCCTATAGTTAATCAAATTTAATGGAAATGAATAAACTCTAACGATATTGTTCTAAATACATTTGATGTTGTTAATTTCTTATTTTATTTTTTATAGAAAGAAAATCTTTATTTAGTTAGGCTAATTAATTCCTTTAGCAACTGAGAAATTAATGAAAGAAACTAGATTTAAAGGAAATAGCGTTTCACTGCTTTATGATAATTTTTATATAAAAAAAAATATATATATATACCTAGATTTATTATGCTTCAAAAATAAGTTTAAGTATACAAATAAATTTATATGCATATAAATATATGTTATTGTGTTCATCCTAAAAATACCTATTATATAGTATAGGTATATGTGCATATACATTTATATTTATATAAATAGATATACATACATACATATATATATATATATATATATATATATATATATATATATATATATATATATATATATATATATATATATATATATATATATATATATATATATATATATATATATATATATATATATATATAATTTTATTTAAAAAAAAAAAAAAAACTACAAAAAAAAATTTATTAAACAAACTTTTTAGCAAAAAAAAAATAAACTTAGCAAATAATGGGGGGAAGCGGCGGTGAAGGAAGTCGCGGCTCCCTCACCCACCGCTAAGGGAGTATCCCTCCTTGAGGGCACCGCAGTGAGCGGACAACCGCTCACTATGGGCCATTCGCAGTGGGCAGGGTAAAACCCGCCACTGCGGGCGTCCCATAGTGGATGGCATGGCCGCCTCTCTGGCATCCATAATGGTCTCCTTTCTTGTGTGCAATGGCCATTTGGGTTTTCCCTTCCTCCCTCCGCCTCCCCTTCAATCAAAACACCGCTCTTTCCCTCCGCCATACGCCACTTCGACCCCCTGTGTGATACAAAAGAAAAGAAGGATAAAACCCTAGCCCGGGTAGGGTTAGGGTAAAGTAAAAGGAAAGATGAGATTTTTAATTGTAGAACGATTTTATAATATATATAATATTCTGTTAAAGTATGAATGGATGTTTTTTTTAAATATGGAAACATATTGATTTTTTTGTATATATCTATGAATGGGTAGGGTAGATCTTAGATTTAAGATTCCATTTAGTGTTTATAAAATAAAGAGATACAGGTTTCGGGATTTACTTAATATTTATTTTAGATAAGTAGTTGGGGCATTTATTTTTATAAAGCAAATAGTGTTCTATATACATGTGTTTTGATAAAAATGGTGATAAATAGTTTAGTCTGTAATGTAATTGTAAAGTGCATAGTTTAAAACAGGAGTGATTTAAATGGGCTATAATGTTTGATTAAATATTTTATTAAGTGTTTATATTTTTCATAAGTTCCAAAAAAAATATATGGGTATATTTTAATAAAAATGTTGTTTCAAGTTATATTATTTATTGGAGTTAATCATTTAGGGAAATTTAATTCTATTGGTAGTAAATTGTCTATAGGGAATGATTTCAGAACAACTAAATGTAGGTTTTAAAGATTAAACCTTATAAAATGATTTTCGTTATGGATTTAATTGACCCTTTTAGTTGATTTAGTATAAACCACCTTTTAAGTATGTTTAAATAAAATATAGACATTTCTAAAACTAAGTGTTAGGTCTATTTTAATTAGTTCCTAAAATCAATTAATGAATTTCGGTTGAAGATTAATTATGTCTTCGTCAATTATTTTAGAGAGTTTTGATTAAATCAATCTATTGACGCAATTTAATGAGATAATAAAATTAATTCATTTAGTATTCCACATTTAATTGAATTATTAAGAAAGGGTGTATTAACAGGATGATGGGAACTTGATAATTATTAAATATTGATGTCGAACCAAGTAAATTTATTAATGACTATTTAGTGGAGATGGATCTAATTAAGTACTAATTGATGCAACTCAAATGATAGGGTCTTTTGAGTGAATATAATATTACCCTTATAAATTTTACTCGTTCCACTGGATAATGGGAATTATCATAATTGTTATGTTAGTATTTTATATCAATTAATATTTCATTTAGAACAACATGTTAAGTTGTCATAACTATTTAAGCAATGGTTGCATGAAAATAAGTGTTTCAAAAAAAATTGTTGGTTGTGTTTTGCCCTAAAATTTTGGGCATGACATTTTGGTATCAGAGCCCTAGGTTCATACATTGGTGAACATGGGCTACATTCATAACTTAGTTGAGAACAAACTATGGCTTGAAGAATAACACCTAGGTGAACACTTGTGAAATAATAAAGTGAAACATAAGTGAAAATTATCGTGGATCAATAGATCAACATATATCCATTCAAGGGGTTCCAAGGGTCACTAAAAGCCTTGAAATTTGAACTTATTAGTCATAATATTTATGGCTTAAATAAAACCCCAAAGGCTGCAAAATATACAACTATTTATTCATATAAAGTAATTTCAGTGTTTATTAATGTAAATTAGACCTTTTGTACCTACGAGGTTACCATTCAATTGGAACCCAAAATGCAATAACTGCCCTAATCAAATCAAGTATGAGGAGTTAATCTTTCAATAAAATACCTCTGATGGTAACTAAAGGAATGCCATCCATTGAGATATGTTCTTGATATGACAAATCAAGCGAGATAAATTAGACCTTAGATAAAGACACCATAAACAAGATAAATAAAATTGAGATAGTTCAAGTTAAGTTTTAAGCTATGTGAAAATTATAATGGTTAAAAGATCAAGGCCGACATAGAGAACATAAAGGAAGACGAGTTAAGAGGTACTCTTTCAAATAGTAGAAAGAAACATTAACCTATCCTTATGACTAGGTACCTTAAGAATGTGATCATGTTAGATTTCTTATTAAGAGCATTTGTTAGACAATGTTTGTAGCAATATAGTGAAGCTAGAGTTGGATAACCTTGAAGATAAGAACTAAACTGATGTATGACAATCCCCTTGATCAGAAAACCCTAGTAATACTACAGGTGAGTTAAATAAGGAGAAAAGGAGGCATGAACTTCTTGGGTAAAAACACATATTTACAATAAAACCTAAGTTCATCCATGGTTATATAATTGGGGAAACAAGCAAGTAAAACCTCAACTAGTTCCTTTATGAGAAGATAATCTTGAAGAAAGTAAATAATGGAAGAGAGAATAGAGTTGAATTAGGAATCATAAGAAAATCCCCAATGAAGTGCAAGGAGTGTAAAAGTATTAGGATCCTATAATCTAGAAATGTGTAACTAGATCTCATTCAGAAACTAACAAGGAAAGTGCAACCCAATCATGGTTAGCCGCTAGGTACAAGACAATATGTAACACCATTTATCTACTAGGCACAATCGAAGAAGCTTTTCAAATTTTGGCACTCAAGTGTGAAAGTATGCGAAAACATTAAGTATGGATGAAACAACATGCAGATGGAAATGGCTTAGGAAAAAAAATAGTATAATAGAAATATAATACCAAAGCTTTAATGAGAATTAGTTGGTAGTATAAAATATTTTATGATAACATAGATAAGGAGCTGAATTATGTGGTTAGCTAAGGGAGAGCATGGAAAATTATGGGTCTTAAGACATTGGTAGTTATTGGACACCCTTAAGTTATACCATAATTAGGTAACAAAATTCTATGATGATAAGGTGTTTATTTGTTTTTGTGTGGATTGAAAGAAATCGTAAGTTGTGATATGTCGAAAATAGCTAGTCAGTATATATAAATAAGTAATATGGAACGAGACAATTTCCCTCTTTACTAAATTTTAATTAAAAGGAGGAGTGTTGGTCACTTTTCAAGTGCACACCCCCTTGATTTCATAGTTGCATAAGTAAAGTAGGAGAGTATAAGTCCACTCTCCCAGTTGTTGAAATATGTCATGAAAGGTGTGGGTAGAAATTGTAGTCAACCGTTATCAATGTTACTCGACAATAAATCCACCCCAAATGGCTCTTAACCTTAAGTGTTAGTACTTTGGCAAAGGCTCCTACCTAATGAAGGCAAGTGAATGTTAAAGGTGAAAATACAAGGAGCTAACATAAGGTGCTAAGAAAACAAATAATGTCCCTAGTAAAACTATAAGATTACATTATTCAAATCCTAAGAGATTCCAAGTAAACAAGTGTCAATTTTGTACCAAACTATTAACCGTGCATGTAAGACATGAAAGTGTCGATGCTTGAAGCTACCACGTAACATTGAGTCAGGGCTTAGCATATTAAGATAATTAATGGAAGTCCAAGAGGAATGGACGGAGAATGGTAGAGTTAGTGCAATCACATGCTAGATATAATTAAGGATGTTAATAACCCTAAATAGATAGTGGATTAGATCAGAAAGTGTTGCTTGAAATAGTTAGCATGTGAAGGTTAAAATAGAACATGATTTATAATATTGAATGTGATCTCTTGCGTATAAGAATGTATTTCATAAATCGATAAAGGATTTTAAAGAATCTAAAATCTCAAGAGTCTAATAATCACTTCCTAACACACTCAGGATGCGTGATCTTGGGTGATGTGCTGCAGTTACTCCCTATAGCATGGCTAGAATGGTCATCTTGTTTCAAGTTTGATTCAACATTAATTTTGATTTTCTTTGAGGAGTATATTGTGACACTGGGGCTAGGACTTTCTTTTTATTTATTTTGTTTATGAAGAGAAGACCACTAAATTTATGTTTCTTTTTGTATGAACTATGGCACTTGCCATGTTTCTAGTTTTAATTTTTGTTTTTTCAATTGCCGGCATTTTTCTTCTTTTATTGGACTTGGCAGAAGTAACTTGTATTTTTGAAAAGGGTCAAGTGGTCATTTTGATGGTTGATATAACTAGCCCTAGTGAGGTGATTTGTGTAATATCTATCATGTTCGTAGAACCACTAATAGTGTGTCAAGGGACAATACCGCAAGGAGTGAAAATTCGGCACAAGAATTAACAAAGAATTGGTTTTATCAAATTAAGATAAAGGAAGGAATATCCTCCTAAGTGATTAATTGTGAGTAATCTGGAAGAGAAAGAATTATAACAATGGTGTGACCTAGACTTAATGAATTGTGAAAGTAATGATTGTCAACTGATAAATTTGGTATGTGTATGGAGACGCTTGCGTGGATGATATCTAAAATAAGTATTAATAATTTCCATCACTCCTTTGGAAGGGGATTGTAGGGTACCTCAATGTTTGGAAATGGTGAATAATGTTCCCTATAAAACTTAAACCTTGGAGCCTAGAAATATAAAAACATTTTAATCCCTAGTGGTAGAAAACTACCCTATATAAGGGCGGAATTGAAGAACCTAAATTTGATTTTTGCCTTGTCACCTAAGAAAGTTGGAAGAAATTATGCACCTAGGATGATTTAGCAAATAGTGTATTAACACCCTAATGAGGTGCCTCGAATGTAGAATAAGTAGGTTTGTTTTGGTCAAGTGTGATGTCAATTTTCTTAAGTAACATGCTTGGACGTGAATAAAGTAGGATAAACATTCTTTAAAAAAAAATCCTAAACAAAGTAGGACTCCTAAAAAATTCAATATGTGTAACTTTGATTGTGGGAGTTGACGTGTGTAATTGATACGACTTGGATGGCGCATTAATGTAAATTGTTGAAAGATGAGACATTGTAAAACACCTACCTAAGAATCAAAGGGAAATGTAATAACAACATTAAGAATGTAACCTTGCGCAGACAATAAGTTAATTACAATAATAAGATTGATTTTGGTATTTCATCCTTCGAGTAGGCAAGATAAGATTTTCAGTAACTTATTGAAAATTATGGGAAATGTTATGTCCCTACTTAGTAAATTATACTTATGCGACTTCTAGGAGTAAGTCAAACTCTAGGGGAGGAGGATGTAAGGCCCTCCCCAAAACCCAACTTTGATTAACTTAGTTGACCATGTTTGACCGTATTAATAAATGCTTTATAATTAAATAGAATGAACTATGTTAGACAGATAGATTGGTGAGAAAGGTAATTGGACCAAGTTATAGAGTTATTGCACCTTGAGGTGTACATTTTGATATGTTATGAATTTGAAATCCTAAAAGATCCATTGATTGGATAATCTTGATTTATCATATGTCAGCTACGTCTGGATGTAGAACTTATATGATTATGTGATTGGGTAACATTGATGAATGTGGATGCTTTATTTATATGCTTTATAGATACAAAACTCTATATGATCCTAGAATAGGATAAATTTGAGACGAGGTATGTCATATTGGATTTGCAGGACTTTACTATGATGATAGAAATAGGAATGCATGTTTTAATATATGGATCAAAATTATGTGAATGATGATAATTGTTATGTGAAGTTATTTGGATGAAAGATGTATTGATTGATAAATGTTTATTGTATGCAAAGTGTTTGTAGTGCATTATTATTCATGTGTTTTATATTATATGAGATTCTCTGGAAGTACTAATGTGTAAATTGAGTTGCGCAGGAATTATCCATGTGACCATGGAAATATTACGGAGAACCAAACCTAGACCTATGTATGTTCGTAAAATAAGGGTTTGTCTATTTGGAGAGACAACACCTCGTTTGTGTTGTGTTTTATTCATAACAGTAAATGATGCATGTGTGTTAAGTGTTATTTAATTGATTTATGTAAAATCCACAAGAGATGTGATTTCATGTATAAATTTGTAAAAGTATTTTCTTTGTCACTTGACACGTGTGGATTTATGTTTGAATTTTTAAATTTGTCTCTTGGTGGGAATTGTTTAACTATAGCTTTTTCAATTAATGTGATGTGATTTCCATAAATGCCTTGGGTAAAGAATCTTTGGGATGGTCAACATAGGTTTGACCCGAAAATAAACTTCAGAGGGGTTAAAAAAGGGTTAAATGGACACCTAGGGGTAGTTTAATAGGGTTTTCGAAAGCCCATAAGGTATACCTAAGGGTTAGCGGTAATTTTAGGCAAGTTTCTACTCCCATGTGACCATTTAGACACCCTAAAAAGTAGGTTTTCTAAGTTGTGCGAAAATTGAAATTAGAAGGCTTGAGCTAAGTGGTTAACCTTCTTTTTTGAATGAAAGTTCCCTTTTCCCATTTTACTTTACTTTCCTTTTGAGTTTTAGAAACTTGAGAGAACTTACACTAGTGTCTTCTTAAGCAAGAAAGAGAGATTTTGGGGGTAATCACCCACTCTCCATTTTTGGAGACAAAAAGTATTTTGTAAAGAAAGAGATGGAATTTTGGTTTGAGAATTTTAGCTAAGAGTTGAAAGGGAAGAACCGTGGAATTGGGCTGCTCATCCTCAACAAAACTAACCTACCTTTGGGCAGATTAAGGTTGGTCGTATTCATCATATAATGGATTTCTTATTGCATGTGTTTGTAAGTAATGTTTGTGAAAAAGATTTGTTTTCGTGCATGTTCTCTTGGAAATTTATTTGGTATTTTGTTTTATATTTTGTATGTGTGTTTGGGAGTAATCAAGATCTCCTAGTCTTGGGAGAGAGGAGGATCTTGTGGGTGGTAGAAGTGACAGCCCTCGAGTGAGAGACTCTTATTCAGAGAGCGATCACAAGGGAATTTATGTGACCCTTGCTGCATGGCTTGTTTATGCATTGGGGGTCATAAGGAGGGAAATAAGGCATGAATGCCTTGGGGGGGCATAAGCAATAAAGGGTTGATTTGGTTATACTTGTTGTATTTGGTTTGCCATGAGGTGGCTATTTGTTTTGCCATACTTGCAGTCTCCTCAGGGTACTTGGTGCACTACGACCCTTGAAAAGACAACACTAATGTGTGGTGCAGTGTAGCCCGAGTTTGGGTGTGTGTTTTGAGTTGGTGTGTATTCTGTCTTTGTGTTTGCATGTTTGTTACCTATTTAGGGCTTGGTTCTCCAAGCTCGGGGGTGGCTACCAGTTAGCCTAGGCTAGGAGGTGAGCACTCCATGGTCATATCTTTGATCTTATTTGCAGGTTGTTGGAAGAAAGAGATTAGGAACGAGTGGAAAACTCGATGAAGTTATTTGTTGTAGAATCCATTTGGAAATATGTTGCTATTTTGTCCTCATTATAATAGTTGAGTGACCTATTTGTAAAATGACTATAGTGTCTTTTAAAGTAATTCCTAGAAATGTAATAGTTATTTGTTATATTGCAAAAGATGAAAAGAATAATTTTGGAATAGTTTCCTAAAGTTTGTTTTATGAATTTAATTATTGTTAGTATATTAATAATGTGGGAAAGCAACTAAATTTATTTGACCCTTTTATGTATGTGAAATAAATCCAGGAAATAAAGAAAGGGATTAATGGTTGTTTGCATGGTGCTGTGGATAAAAAAAAATAAAAAAAAATTGCAGTTTGAATTTCAAATTTCATGATTTAAGTTTAAGGATTCCAGATAAATATAGATGCAAGAAATAAAATCATATATATAATTGCAGAATTAAAACCTAAAGTAGTTATGATTACTTCTATGGATTTAATTTAATAAATTCTGGGTTTATTAAGTTGCTGTTAATTTTCAGTAAAATCTGTCATTTGGATAGTTGCTATAGAATTATCAAACTCTGTTATTTATTTATTGCAGTAATATCTCCTAGAGTTAATCAGATTTAATGGAAATGAATAAACTCTAACGATGCTATTCTAAATACATTTGATGTTGTTAATTTCTTATTTTTTTTATAGAAAGAAAATCTTTATTTAGTTAGGCTAATTAATTCCTTTAGCAACTGAGAAATTAATGAAAGAAACTAGATTTAAAGGAAATAGCGTTTCACTGCTTTATGATAGTTTTTATATAAAAGAAATATATATATACCTAGATTTATTATGCTTCAAAAATAAGTTTAAGTATACAAATAAATTTATATGCATATAAATATATGTTATTGTGTTCATCCTAAAAATATACCTATTATATAGTATAGGTATATGTGTATATACATTTATATTTATATATATATATATATGTATGTATGTATGTATGTATATATGTATATATATATGTATATGTATACATATACATATATATACATATATACATATATACATATACATATACATATACATATATATATATATATTTTAATTTATTTAAAAAAAAAAAAACTACAAAAAAAAATTTATTAACCAAACTTTTTAGGAAAAAAAATAAAAAACTTAGCAAATAACGAAGGGAAAGCGGCGGTGAAGGAAGCCACGACTCCCTCACCCACCGCTAAGGGAGTATCCCTCCTTGCGGGCACCGTTGTGAGCTGACAGCCGCTCACTGTGGGCCGTCCGCAGTGGGTGGGGTAAAACCCACCACTGTGGGCGTCCCACAGTGGATGGCATGGCCGCCTCTATGGCATCCACAGGGGTCTCCTTTCCTGTGCGCGGCTACTATTTGGGTTTTCCCTTCCTCCTGTCGCCTCCTCGTCATATGCCCTCTGCCTCCCCTTCAATCAAAATGCCGCTCTTTCCCTCCGCCATACACCACTTCGACCCCCTGCGTGATACAAAAAAAAAAGAAGGATAAAACCCTAGCCCGGGTAGGGTTAGGGTAAAGTAAAAGGAAAGATGAGATTTTTAATTGTAGAACAATTTTATAATATATATAATTATCTGTTAAGGTATGAATGGATGTTTTTTTTAAATATGGAAACATATTGATTTTTTTGTATATATCTACGAATGGGTAGGGTAGATCTTAGATTTAAGATTCCATTTAGTGTTTATAAAATAAAGAGATATGGGTTTCGGGATTTACTTAATATTTATTTTAGATAAGTAGTTGGGGCATTTATTTTTATAAAGCAAATAGTGTTCTATATACATGTGTTTTGAATAAAAATGGTGATAAATAGTTTAGTCTGTAATGTAATTGTAAAGTGCATAGTTTAAAACAGGAGTGATTTAAATGGGCTATAATGTTCGATTAAATATTTTATTAAGTGTTTATATTTTTCATAAGTTCCAAAAAATATATATGGGTATATTTTAATAAAAATGTTTTTTCAAGTTATATTATTTATTGGAGTTAATCATTTAGGAAAATTTAATTCTGTTGGTAGTTAATTGTCTATAGGGAATAATTTCAAAACAACTAAATGTAGGTTTTAAAGATTAAATCTTATAGAATGATTTTCATTATGGATTTAATCGACCCTTTTAGTCGATTTACTATAAACCACCTTTTAAGTATGTTTAAATAAAATATAGATATTTCTAAAACTAAGTGTTAGGTCTATTTTAATTAGTTCCTAAAATCAATTAATGAATTTCGGTTGAAGATTACTTATGTCTTCATCAATTATTTTAGAGAGTTTTGATTAAATCAATCTATTGATGTAATTTAATGAGATAATAAAATTAATTCATTTAGTATTCTGCATTTAATTGAATTATTAAGAAATGGTGTATTAACAGGATGATGGGAACTTGATAATTATTAAATATTGATGTCGAATCAAGTAAATTTATTAATGACTATTTGGTGGAGATGGATCTAATTAAGTACTAATTAATGCAACTGAAATGATAGGGTCTTTTGAGTGAATATAATATTACCCTGATAAACATGGGAAATGTGATCAAGGAGATTAAGCGGTCAGAAATTGTTTATAAATAAGGAATTGTTGATAAACACTACATGCGGACAAATTTATGCATAGTGATGCTACAAGAATGTTTACTGAGCTCAGAAGCTTGAAGATCTGATTGAAGAACAAATTGAGAAGCCTAGCAAGCCCATCAAGGGATTAGATAAGTCTTATGACAAGATTATTTTTAAGCAAATAAGAATCTGCTTTAGCATTTCAGATGCGAAGTTGCAGATATATTTTATTACTATTGTTTATTTTGTAAGTGACAGGAAATCTCTTAACTGAGTGGACCTAACGGTCTTATTTGTAAACCCTCTAGCAAGGTAACATTCTAAATAAGTGTTTGAAATCCTTGGACAAGGTCACTTCTAACAAAGTGCAAGACTCTAACAAGTCTGAGGGAAATCCCTTAACCGGGTCACATCTAGCAATGTGTTTGTAATCTTTAACAGGATTTGCTTTTAACCGAGCATACTTTAGAAGGGTATATTTCTTAGTGGGTCCAAAATCCCACAGTGGTTTTTCCCTATTTGGGTTTCCATGTTAAATTTGGTGTTATATATGTTGTGATGTTATCTGTTCATGAGTTTCAATGTTTTATAGTTTTGGTTATGTATTCTGAAGTATAAGCTACCGAGGTTGAATCTGTTGAATATATTAAAGATTAAGTTTGTATGATTCACCCCCCCCCCCCTCTCATCTTGTTTACTATTAGCATCAGAGCTTTACAATTGGTATCAGAGTTGTGGACTTCGAAAGAAAAGTTTAAAGGTACTTGAGGCAAATATCTAAAGATGTATAAAAGGGATTCACCAAAGCTGAACAAGTCAAGTTTCTCCACATGGTAGAAAAGGATGAAGCTACACTTATCGGGAATTGGAGAATATGCAACATATTATTTGGAGAATGATTACATAGCACCTAGCACCAACCCGATGACCTTGGAGGAGATAAAGGCAAAGCAAGAACATATTCAAGCTATGATTGAAATAACATCAACATTGACCGACTCAAAGTTTAATGATCTAGAAGGCTGCAATGATGCAAAAGAAATGTGGACCAAGCTCATATTTGTGTATGGCGGTGATGAACATGTCCAAAGAGAAAAAGTAGATAGTCTAAGAGGAAAACTTTAATCCATGAGAATGAATGAAGGTGAGAACATAACCCAATACAGTACAAGGTTAAAGGAAATTGTCAATCAAATTAAAGGAGTGGGAGGAACTATTGAAGAAAAGGATGTAACAAGTAAGTTGTTGAGAACCCTTCTACCTGCTTATGCCATTCGAGTCTCTACACTCAATGAATTAAGGTCTGTACCAAACATGCCAGTCTCTTTGGATGCCACTATCGGTAAGCTACATGGATTTGAGTTAAGTAATTTTGATAACAGTGGGTCTTCAGTAAATAAAGTAAAATCTGGATTTAGTTCTTTTCATATTGGTGAATCTAATGACTATAATGATAGAATGAATAAGTATTTTGAAGGAAATCATAGTGGAGCAAGTGAGAGATTTCGTAAAAACATGGAAGAAGTACACACATTGTATGAGGAGATCAAAAAGCAAGAAGAATTTGAAGCACTGTTGGCTAGAAGGTTACTGAGAGGCAAAGGTAAGTATAAAGGAAAGCTACCTTTAAAATGTTTCAATTGTGATAAAATAGGACATATGGCTTCTAACTGCCCTGAAAAAGAATCTAGTGAAAAGAGAGAATATCGTGAAGATAAACATAAAGACAATCACTACAGAGGACACCAAGACTTCAGAAGAAGAGATAGAAAGACATGCCTAGTAGTTGATGAGGAATCCAACGATGATAAATCTGATGAAATTGATATAGAGGAAGTTGTTTATGTGGCTATTAAAGATGGATCAAATGAAGAAAGGTATGAAGAAAAATCCCTAATATCTCACATAAATAATAATGATTCTTGGATCATAGACAGTGGATGCTCACATCAAATGACAGGTGATAAACACAAGTTTGTTAAATTAGAAGACTATGATGGAGGATATGTAAGATTTGGTAATGATGCACCATGTTTGGTGAAAGGTAAAGGATCTATAACACTTCTTGACAATGCTAAATGTGATGATGTATACTGGGTTGAAGGTTTGAAATATAATTTGTTGAGTGTAGCATAGCTAAATATAGGATACCGAATAGAATTCCAGAAGGGATGTGTCAAAGTTCATGACAAGCATGGGAAGTTGGCTACTACCAGGACACAAACAAAAGGTAATACATTTCATCTTGACTCAACTCGGAACAAATGTCTATATGCAAAAATAGAAGATAGTTGGTTATGGCATAAAAGGTTTTGTCATGTAAATTTTGATAATCTGATCAAAATAAGTAAGAAGCACCGAGTAAGAGGTCTACCAAGCCTGGAAAAACTTGAGAATGCTATGTACCAAGGATGCCAAATGGGTAAGATGAAAAGATCAAGCTTTACAAGTAAGTCCTATACTTCTAAAGGAATTTTAGATCTAGTACACACTGATCTTTGTGGTCCCATGAAAGTTCAAAGTTATTATGGTGACAAATACTTCATATTATTTGTGGATGATTACTCAAGGATGATGTCAGTTATGTTTTTAAAAGAAAAATCAGAAGCTTTTCAATAAATGGTACAAGGCAAGAGTTGAAAATGAAATAGGAAGATAGCTGAAATGTCTTAAGATCCAATAGAGGAGGAGAATTCACTTCTGATGAATTTAACTTATTCTGCAATGATCATGGTATAAAAAGGCAAGTGTCTACACCGAGAACACCTCAGCAAAATGGGATAGCTGAGAGAAGAAACAGATCAATTATAGATTGTGCCAGAACCCTGATGATAGAAAAGAGGGTACCTCAAACATTTTGGAGAGAAGCAATCAACACTGCTATTTACACCCTGAATCGAGTACAACTGAAGAAAGTAACTATGAAGGCAGCATATGAAATCTGGTATGACAAGAAACCTAATGTAAGTTATTTTAAATTCTTTGGAAGTAGAAGTTATGTTCACAAAGATGACATAAATGGAAAGTTTGATCAAAAAAGAGAGGAAGGAACATTTCTTGGTTATTATTCTAGAAGCAAAGCATTTAAATGTCTGATCAAATCATCTAACAAAATAGTAGAAAGTGCAAATGTGAAAATTGATGAATTTGCATAAAGAAATGATGAAGGAAATTCCAAAGAACCACAAAATTATGAAGAATTTGTTTATGTTCAATCAAGAAGTCCTATCAAGAAAGTTGTTGAAGAAAATGAAGATAATATCCAGTTACCAAGTGATGAAGAAGATCATACAGAGCCTACCGAGCCTATATTAGCCAAATATGTTAGAAGAAATCATGCATCAAGTCAGATTATAGGAGGTAAGGATGATCTAGTGATGACAAGGAACAAACTGAGACATAACACATGTTTGATATTTGAATTTGAATCGAGAATAGTAAAAGAGACATTTAACAATGAAGATTGGGTAAATGCTATCACATAAGAGATTGATCAAATCAAGAAGAATGAAACTTGGACATTGGTCCCAAGACTGAAGGACAAAAATGTAATCGGTACAAAGTGGATTTTCAGAAACAAGCTAAATGAAAAAGGTGAGGTCATTCAGAACAAAGCAAGACTAGTTTGCAAAGGTTATGCTCAAGAAGAAGGAATCGATTATGGTGAGACTTTTGCACCTATGGCTAGACTTGAGGGAGTAAGAACATTGTTGGCATATGTTGCTTTCAAAAATTTCAAGGTATATCAAATGGATGTTAAATCTGCATTTTTGAATGGTATACTAGAAGAAGACGTTTATATTGAACAACCTGAAGGATTTGTTGAAGACAAGAGTAAAGATCAGGTATGTAAATTGAACAAAGATTTATATGGTCTTAAACAAGCATCTAGAGCATGGTATGAAAGACTACACTCTTACTTAATCAAGATTGGATTTATAAGGACAAGTGAAAACAACAATATGTACATGAAGAATGATGAGGACAATGGAATACTGATCTCAGCCATATTTGTTGATGATATTATTTTTTGTTGAAATGATTATCTATGCAAGAACTTTGGAAATGAAATGTGCAAAGAATTTGAGATGTCATTAATTGGTGAGATAAAGTATTTTATAGGTTTACAAATACTGCAAATGAAAGATGAGATTTTCATTACTCAATCCAAGTACATAAAGGAAATCTTGAAGAAATTTGGAATGGAGGATTCTAAACTTGTAAGTACTCCTATGACTACTAACTGTAAACTATCAAAGAATGATGAATCTGCATCTATTGATGAGACACTTTACTGATCTCTGATTGGAAAGCTGCAATATGTTGTTCATAATAGGCTAGATATAGCACATGCAATAGGAATAGTTGCAAGATTTTCTGCAGATCCCAAAGAAACCCATATGATAGCAATCAAGACAATTTTCAGATACTTGAGAGGCACTGAAGACTATGGCTTAGTATATGAAAAGAGGAATGATTTTGATTTAAACATTTATACTGATGCTGATTGGGCAGGAAACATTGATGACAGGAAAAGCACAAGTGGTGGAGCTTTCTTCTTGGGAGATAGACTACTAAGTTGGCTTAGCAAGAAACAAGGATGCATTTCATAATCAACAACTGAAGCTGAATATGTCATTGCAACATTGAATTGTACAAATATACCATGGATCAAACAACTATTGAAAGGTATAAATGAGAAAGTTACCAAGCCAGTAACTATATTCTGTGACAATACTAGTGCCATTAACATTTCAAAGAATCTGGTAATGCACTCTAAGACAAAGCATATCTTTATAAAGTATCATTATCTCAGAGAAGAAGTTCAAGAGAAGAAAGTTGTGTTGGAATATATCAGTTCAAAGGAGCAAATATCAGACATCTTCACAAAGCCACTGCCAAGGGATGCTTTTGAGTATCTCAGAAACAAGTTAGGGGTCCTACCCCTATCCTCTACTCACCGACAGAGTTCAGTGAAAGCATCAATTCAATGACTCTATCAAATATTATTTGTGGATTGATGTTGATTTGCGCACTTTAGGAGGTTTTCTAAAGGTGTGCAGGAAATAGTGATTGGAGACAAGTTGCTTTGACTGAGACTGAGATAATACATGTGTAACATAGCAAGGCAAATCACTTCACAGGGGAAGAAACCATGAATTAGCTCTTTTTCTTTTTGGCATTGTTGTCAAAGGGGGAGAAGACTAAATGGAGAAGTTAGACTAAATGGAGAAGACTTCAGGAGAAGGTTCGATCAGCTCAAGGATAACAAGAGAAGACTAAACAACAATCTGAATTCGAATTAGTTGGAACAAATCAAGTTGGTATTTCCATTTAATTGTTGGTTTTGCCATCAATGCCAAAGGGAGAGATTGTTGGCATTACAATAGAAAGGAGATTGTTGGCATTTCAATAAGGATATTGAGAAGGTTGTTGGAGATCATTGATATAACTAAAGAAGGATGATTACTGTCTTAATAATATTATTTTGTCATTGATGTCAAGAAATTGATTTTTTGATTCAGTATGATGTTGCCATATCTTGAGAAGTATGTTTTGATGAGTATTAAGAGGTCAGTAAGTGACACAGAAAGAATGTGATAATGAAGGGGAGATATAAGTTTTTCAATGGGCAACTATTACCGAGTTAGACAATGATGAGATCATGTTGTTTTGATTGTTTTGATAACCTACACATGTTGTTGATTATAAGTTTAATACTGTATTATGTCACCGAGCAAGGAACCTAGTTGGTAAACCCTAAGGTTATTGATATCAATTAACGAAGGCAGAATGTCTATCAAGCGAAGTTTAGTATTAACTGAGTAACAACCGAGTTATAATAGATCGCATTGGATGGACAAAAGCATTATTTAATGAAGGATGCTGATGACTTGGAGATGAATAAATGATTGGTATGCTGCGCAAGAAGTTTGTTAAGAATCTACGGCAATGGAAAATCAAGAGGAAGATCTATAGCACAGATTGAACCACAATAACCTAACACAAGTTCCAAGGTGAGGTAAAACATTTTCAGATCAAAGGATACATAGAACCTAGTCAAGTTTGATGATCTGATGGCTAAGATTGATCATGGGAAATGTGATCAAGGAGATTAAGCGGTCAGAAATTGTTTATAAATAAGGAATTGTTGATAAACACTACATGCAGGCAAATGTATGCATAGTGATGCTACAGGAATGTTTACCGAGCTTAGAAGCTTGAAGATTTGATTGAAGAATAGATTGAGAAGCCCAGCAAGCCCATCAAGGGATTAGATAAGTCTTATGACAAGATTGTTTTTGAGCAAATAAGAATCTACTTTAGCATTTCAGATGTGAAGTTGCATATGTATTTTATTACTGTTGTTTATTTTGTAAGTGACAGGAAATCTCTTAACCGAGTGGACCTAACGGTCTTATTTGTAAACCCTCTAGTAAGGTAACATTCTAAATAAGTGTTTGAAATCCTTGGACAAGGTCACTTCTAACAAAGTGCAAGACTCTAACAAGTCTAAGGGAAATCCCTTAACTGGGTCACATCTAGCAATGTGTTTGTAATCTTTAACAGGATTTGCTTTTAACCAAGCATACTCTAGAAGGGTATATTTCTTAGTGGGTTCGAAATCCCACAGTGGTTTTTCCCTATTTGGGTTTCCACGTTAAATTTGGTGTTATATATGTTGTGATGTTATCTGTTCATGAGTTTCAATGTTTTATAGTTTTGGTTATGTATTCTAAAGTGTAAGCTACCGAGGTTGAATCTGTTGACTATATTGAAGATTAAGTTTGTATGATTCACCCCCCCCTCTCATCTTGTTTACTATTAGCATCAGAGCTTTACAATTTCTCCTTGAGAAAAGTAACCCAACACATTCTAGAATGATCATCAATGATTAGCATAAAGTATCCATCTCCCTATAGACTTCTTGTTCTTGCCAGACCACACAAGTCAGTGTGAATTAAATCAAGAAAATCATTGGTTTTCTCAGAAATACTCTTAAAAGTTGTTCTAACTTGCTTTCCCATTTGACATTCCTTACATACCGGATTAAGAGGTTTTACAATCTTAGATAAATCCCTTACTGCCTTAGATGAACTAATATTTACAATGCAATCAATATTCACATGACAGAGTCTTTTATGCCATAACCAACTTTCATCAATAGGTGCAATCAAGCATGTCTTTTCATTGTTATTCAAATAAAAGATATTACCTCTAGTTTGATTACCAGTTGCAATCTCTGAACCAGTTCTATTCATGATTTTGCATTTACCATTCTTGAATTGTAACTAAAATCTTTTTTCAACTAATTGACCAACACTCAAAAGATTATGCTTCAAACCTTCAACATAATAAACGTTGTTAGTATTATGCTTACCATCAAAAGATATAGTGCCTTTTCCTCTGATTAAACAAGCTTTGTCATCCCCAAATCTTACTAGACCTCCATTGTATTCCTGAAAAAGATAAGAATTTACTTTTGTCACCAGTCATATGATGTGAACATCCAGAATCTATAATCAATTCATCATTTTCTTCAATTTTAGTTGCCAGGGCCTGCTCTACTGGTGGAATAGTAGGTGTCGGTTGATCTTTTGTTATTGCAACAAAATCCCATCCATTGTCTACCAGTTCTTTATCAGAATCATCAGTAACTCCTTCATCAACATAGTAACATGATTTGTCTCTATTCTTCTTAAATATGTATCTTTGATATTTAGGGTTAGGCTTGTATGTTCTTTTAGCTTCTTCTCTCAATCTTGCATGTCTATCAAGACATCTAGATTCCATATGACCAACTTTATTGTAGTTAAAACATTTAAATGGTGCTTTACCTTCATACTTACTTCCAATAGGACCTTTAGGCATTTTCCTTGCAAATAGTGCTTCAAGTTCTTCCAGTTCTTCATTTTCCCTCCTGGCATATTCAAGTTCTCTTGCATAAAGTGCTTTCCAATTAGATTTATTAGATGATGATGATCATGATGTAGATGATGATGCTTTGAAGGCTAAATTTGTCTTAATTGTAGCAATAGGACTAAATTCCTCAAGCTCAAATGCTGAAAGTTTTCCAACCAGGGTATCTCTAGATACTGATGTATTAGACATTGTTCTCAACTCATTAATAGCAGTTACTTTGATTTTGTATGTTAGTGGAAATACTCTCAAAACTTTAGAAACAATTGCATCTTCACTTAAGGAACCTCCACAACATTGTATTCCCAAAACAATTTCATTAACCCTTTGCATAAAAGAAAAAATTCTTTCATCTTCTTCCATTTTCAGATTTTCATACCTGACCTAGAAGCATTCTAGTTTTGCAATTTTGGCAGTGGTATTTCCTTCATTCGTTGTCTCCAATTTATCCCAAATAGCTTTAGCAGTAGATCGGTCTGATAATCCCATGATTTTCTGATCTAACAAGGTGCTCAAGAGTGCTTCTCTTGCTTTGCAATCATTCTCTTGATCCTTACCCAATGTTGGTGGATTAGGTTGATTCGGTGTAGGACCAACATAGGCATTCTTTGTAACATCCCATATGTATTTTCCAATACAATTAAGATGTGTCTCCATTTTGATCTTCTATATACCATAGTTAGTTCCATCAAGTTTCAAACCGTCCTTCCTGAAAAAGTTAGTTGTCATAGAATCTCCTCAAGTTGTTAAACTTCCACAAAAAGAGGACTAAAATCTGATACCAATTGTTAGGACCCAGAGGTAGCTGAGAGGGGGTGAGGTGAATCAGTTGTCTATTAATTTCAACCCAAATATAACTTAATCAAACTTGATACATAATATCGATAAACCAAAGATAATGTCGGTTAACAGATTAACAGTTAATATTAATACCAGTGAAACTTAATGCATGAAACAAAAAGAGAAACAACATCCACAACACATAACACAAATATTTGTACGTGGAAACCCTATAAGGGGAAAAACCACAGTGGGAAACCTTACCCACAATCAGATGATACTAGTGCAAATAGTATGTGTGTACAAATAGGTTCTACACATGTAGAAAGACCAACCACCTAGAGCTCACTGCTCAATCACAAAATAGGGGTCACACTGACTACAATTGGATGATTAAATCCAATGATAATGTACTGCTCAAAGTAGCATCTCCAATGTTGGATTCCATACTAATTAAGCTCTGATAATATCCTTCTCTATGGTTTACTCATATGATCTTCTATATTCGCACATACCATGTTACAATACCATAACAATATACCTTTTGCCTATTACCTCACTTACATCATCTCACAAATGAGATTTTACATATATACCAAGACCTAAGACCAAATGTGTAGGTCGTCTCACAAGGAATATTACAATTAAATCAATTAAAAATAAGTCAAGATGTGATGCATCATGTCGGCTCAATGCAATTACAACAATACCAATTGATTAAATCATCTCCATAACGTGTCATGCTAATCTAGAATATATAATGCATGGTGGTCCATAACCTAGACCAATTTGCCGGTATAATCAAATATCTCATCCTGATTAGACCAATAACCAAAATATCAAAACCAAGTGTCCAAACCATGTCTTGGACATAACCAAGTGATCTCCAGATGATAACAAGTCATCCTCAGTGTTGGTGAACAATATAACCTGCCAGTGAATCAAATATCAGTGACTCTGCTTGTCATTGAACTTGTTGATGAACATAATGTGCCAGTTCAACATAATCAAAGATCTCCAGAAGGATAAGTGTTGACAAGTGTTGACATCAATGACAAAACCAATGCAACACATCCATAATACCAACACTAGGATCTTCAACATGTATTTTGACACACAAAAATAATAATAAGCATCATCACATCGCATGTTCATAATCATAATAAATTTTTCATCAACCATTATGCATCACAACATCAAATCACTACATGATATCACATTCATATTGCATTCATCATCATAATAAAAAAGTACATTAGACCACGAATTTCACCATCAAAAAGCTCATCAACAACGCATATTATATATATCATATAAAAATGTGTCAAAATATATCGTATCTACAACATCAAAATCAATGTCCAATCTCTCAACCTATACTACCTCTATCAGTAGGTGCATCTTGACTAGCTCTAGCCTATCCTGACGATGCTCTAGATGGACCCATCAATCCTCCACTGCTAGTTTGTCAAGAAGTAGATCGAATCAACCTTCTCCCCATGAAAGCACTAAAACTAGGTTCCCTCTGACCCTCAGGGATAGCCCTCTCATAAACATGCCAATAATAAACAACCTCCCATGCTACAACAAAATATTTATCTACTTGGCTACATGCCTCTATCACTGGTCCAAATAACTCATTATATGCCCCCATAGTGAACCGAGTCCTCCATCGTATGTTGATACTGATCCCTATCCTCCATCCGCCGTTGCTGCAAAGTAGCGACCAAGTCCTCTAAATGCCTAACCTGATCTCTCAGTCCCTCCTCATCTCCTCTATCCACAACTATAGACTCGATAGCCTAGAGCATCTCCACATCATAACCATCATCCCCGCCCTCATCTCCATCATTGCTCGATGACCCTGATCCTAACTCATCACTATCATCAGAATTGCTCATGGATGCAGTCTCTCCACCAATATCAACATCCTCCCTATCACTATACACCTTCTCTGCAACTACTGCTATCAGATCTATACCTCCTCCACCCCTACCTCCTCCATCCATACCTCTTCCACCTCTACCTCCTCCACCTTTACCTCCTCCACCTCTACCTCCTCCATCTCTACCTCCTCCACCCTTATCCTCTCCACCTCTCCCTCTGGGATCCCTGCCATGTCTAATCTGCTAAGCACCAATTGGAACTATCAGATTTGTCAAAGGTATAGGCCTGTGTTATATATAGCATATACTATACTATTCTATGGACCCTAGATCCACTACACCAAGCTGCCATCCCCACAAAATAGGAGCAAGAGCATCAAACTCAACAATAGCAACATGAGGCTGTATACAAGCACCCTAATCACCAACCTCTTGAGTAGTGTGAGAAAAATAAGTTGTCACATCTGGAATACCCTAAACTTCCCCAAACTATCTGAGCACACGACCAGGAAGATGCATATCAATAACCCCATGACTACCAACATCTCAACCAATAAGATATCTCTGCTATCGGAAAAAAGGAAGATGCTGAGCATCATCAATCCAACTAGGACAAGTAAGTTAAGGTCTCCATGAGAAGTACTATAAGATATCAATTTGATGATGCCAATACAAGATGTTACCCAATGCCCTGTACCTCACACCAATAGTATATCCATAAGCATATAGCTTCACTGGCTCTAGACCTATATGTAACGTAGGATATAAGATAGTTATGTGTTCCCAAGCCCATGTATAAAGCAAAGTAATACCACATCCAACTAATTTCTGCTGTAGGTAAATAACCCTATGCATATGATGATACAAAGTGGCAAGAAAATAAGGACCCCAAGAAAAAACACGTCTATCAATAATCATATCATGTATAACACATCCCCATACAATAGGAAAACAATGGGCGCATCTATCAGGAATCAATAATCCAACAACAATACAAGCAATCACAATGGTGAGATCATCATAATCAAAATCATCCCAATGAATATCATAATGACCATGGATATGTAGATCCTACTCCTCACACTCGAACAAAGTATAGAAAGTTGAAATACCATCATCATGATCAAAAGTAACTTACTACCAGATATCAAAATGTGTAAAATATGCCACACATCCTCAAGTGTGATAGATACCTCACCAGTCGGTAGATGAAAAGAACATGTCTCTGAATGCCACCGCTCAACCAAAGTAGTAATCATATCCCTGTTAGCCATAACCTCAGGCAAATGCGCAATATAATATAATCCAACCTATCATAACAAAGTGGTATCCTTTGCATCCAACTCATGACATCTATCAAGACTATCTAGTTGTGTTTGCCTATCAAGAAGTACTAGATAATGCGCCTGCATTTGGAAAATATAAAAATGAGTCAACTACGTAATCAAAACTATCAAGACACATAAGCTGAAGGAAGAAAGGACTTTATTATAAATTGTGATTCAATATTACCAATTGTGAAGAAAAATAAGCAAATGCGACATATTTATGCCAAATGCGAATCAAATGTATCATATGTGACACAATATAAGCAAATGTGATCCAAAAAATTCAATTGCGATACAATTTTGTCAAGTGCGACACAAAGTTAACATATGCGACATAAAAAAATCAAGTGTGAAGAATTTACATCGATTGCGACATAATTAAATCAATTGCGGCAATATTGATACTCAATTGCGACATACATGAAAAATGACACACTAAAAAACGATTAAATTTTTTGTAAAATACATAAAAAAAAAAAAAAAAACAAGCAGAAAATTAGGCAACTCACCATGCCACCAATGCCAGGAGGTCTTTGATAAGATCGCACTCGCTCGGATAAATGCAGCCTCACTCTATGACCTGCCATTTCGATCCAAGGACGCCAGAAGCTCTAATCTCTAAGAAATTCTCTTAAAACAAAAAAATGCAAATGAACTCAAACCCATACCAATCCTCAATTTATAAGCTCAAAAATTAGGGTTTCTTAACATAAATGCCGGTGGACCCCTCCATCTTCAACATAGTTTTAGACATAGCAAACAAGATTGAAACTCTTTCAAACTTCATATTTTCACTATCTAGCATATTTCTGAAAAACTGGTCTTCGATCCAAAATTTTCCGACCACTTTTTTTGAGGGGGCATTATACCCTAGCATCACCAGGGCATACTGGGGCATAAATATTCATTTTCTTTGAAACAACATCATTTCAACATTGTCTCAAAGATGGGAAAATGTAGACACTTAAAAATGTCTCTTTAATTCTACACTAATTATTTGTCTATTTAATTAAGTAATTCTTTAATTATTTGATTAAACTAACTATTTCTTCTGATCATCGCCTTTCAACACTTCTAATTATTCTATTTCTATTCTCAAGTCATTTTAATTAGTTAACCATATCTCAATTATTAATTAAATATCAAATATTTAATTAATTACAACCTTTTCCTTAGTTAAATAATCTTTATTATTTAATTAATTCTATTTCCTAAGTTTAAATAATTTTATTTAAATTATTTAAATTAATTAATTAAATTCTTCCAATTCCCCAAATTAAATTTTCAATTAATTCCATCCAATTTCATTTCATATTTCCCCAAATTCGATTTTCACTTCATTTCATCTAATTTCATATTTCCAAATTCACATTTTCCCCAAATCTGAATTTCAATTAATTTCATGTGCATTTCAGCATTCGAAAGTCCAAATTCAAATTCAAATTGAAAATAAAAATCAAATTCAATTTCAAATTCCTACAACACATGCTAAAATTAGAATTGATTGATCAAATCAGTTAACTCATCAATCATCCTTTTTAACTCTCAATCAATTTAGTCATCTAATCCATCTATTCAGTTTACTAATCAATCAAGTGAGTTGATTAATCAATCTATTCAGTTCACTCTTCAATCAATCCAATTGACTACTCAATCGAATGAGTTAACAAATCAATCAATTGAGTTCACTGATCAATCAATTTCAGTTGTCTCCCAATCAACACTTGAGTTCTATTTCTCACACTCTTTGTGTTGAAAATCTATAAATTTAACCTCTTTTCATCAATTCAAGTTAGCTTTTCTAGAATCATAGAATCACAGTCTTCAATATTGTTGCTTATCTTATGCAGGAAATCAAGTGCAATACCTAGGAGCCACCTACATCAACAACACTGGAGAATAGCAATGGAAACCTTGCTATGTCATTTGAGGGAGTCTTAGATAGATCATTTCAATTCAATTGATAATTAGCTTTATTTCATTGTTATTTAGGAATAATAATTAGATTTAGAGTTGTGATTCACTCTTTGATAATCTGATTTATGCAATTTATTCCTATTTACTACCCGAGTACACCAAACTCTAACATAGTCACTATCATATCCAATATAATCATAAAATAGGGTTAGTACATATCCTAATACCATCAAATCATCATAAAGAAAACTAAGCTAAATCAATATGGATTATTGATGTACAGAAAGACAAGATGAATCAGGGAGAGGCACTACAAAAAGCATTTCACGTGGAGTCGAAGGACGTGTCATGCCAGCGTTACGGGTCACATTAAAAAGTTTACCAAACATAGTTTTTTAATTTTTTTTTTTTTTAAATGGATACCTTGTATCACACATTTGAGGCATGAACAAAACATTTATTTGTTTTTACATGTCACAATACATAATTGTATGACACTAACACATTCTATTACAAAAGAAAGACACCCACGTCTTACACTCACTTAACAAGGTTCTTCTTAATTTATTCATTTCAATTTTTTTAACCTATTCTAAATCATATGGAATCTTAGTCTTAACTATCAACTACTCTTCAACTTAAATTTTAACACATAGGGTGCATTACACTTCCCCCTTGCTTTGTTTTACTAGGTTTCACTTATTTTATTCATCACTATTGTTGTTGACTTGAACAAAACAAATAAAAATATTGATCATTTTCAACATCCAATCCTAATGTTATTTTCTCTTTCTAACATAATTAGGATCACTATATTTTTAAATGCCACTAATGGTATCTTCCTATAATTCTAAATTTCTCATGGCCCATTACAAGGATTCCTTATATCTCAAGGGTATACAACCCAATATTCCTTCAATACTTGTAAATTTATACTATCAAAACTTTAAAACTAAACTGTCTAGCATATTTGACCCATTATTATGGTTTCGATCCTTTTAGATATTATAAATTTTGAATAAGCAATTTTTGTAATTTGATTTGATGAGAAAGACTTACATTTAACACAGAATTGAATTTATGCCACATCACACATTTTAATTGGCTATATAGTTGACAATGTTAGCACTAACTTGAAATAATTAATGTACAACCTTAGTCAACTTGGTTCTTGATGACAATTCACTCCACTCAAATTCCAAAAATTATTGGACTTCATGATATAGTTACCCTCTAATAATTTTTTAGGTCACTCAATTAATTGAAATGAACACCTTTATCACCTTTCAAATCACAAATTCACTTTATTCTACTATTACCCCTTTGATAAAACCCTTCACTTATCCACAAATTAAAAAGAAATAAAAATAGGTTCAATTTCTAAATAAATGACACAAGCTTGACTTGTAGGAAATAATACTTAATTATAATCACACTTAAAGGTTGGACACTCTTGAGTCCTAATTATCAAGAATAAAATAAGGACCTTTAAATTTAAAAGTCAAGTATTAAATTCTGTCATATGCCAACATTATGAAATCAACACAAGTTCAAGTTGAATGGTGTCAATAATGACAAAAAGTTCTTAGAAACTTTATAGTTTAATAGTTTGATCCATGTGGAAAAAAAAGTTTACTTGAATGAGTTAGTTTTTTTTAAGGTCTAAGAAAAAATGAATAACACTTGCCTTCTCTACTCAAATCATTAGTTCATTGATATCCATTGTTGTAGTCTGCTGGATTTGGGTATGTTGTTTTCATTGATGTCAACATATTCCTGTGATTTATTCTGGTGAGCTTGGGAAGATTTTCTGATCCAGTTTGTAGTTCTATGATTATTGGTTCCTGTTGGTGTTCCTGTCGGTATTCCCTCTGATATATCTCGGTATGATCAGATCCTGTGCTGAGACTTTGGAATGTTGTTTGGGATGATCTTGTGTATCTTCATTTCAAATGGTTTGTGATTTGGTGACCTACAAGTTATCTTTCTTTGTGACAGTTGTTGATTGGTTGTGTTCTTGAGCTTTGAGATGTTGATCGATGATGATTTGAAAAGAGGTGTTAGTGCAACTATTACAGATGATTCTAACATGTTTACTGGTGTTTCCTAGTCATTTTGTAGTACCCCTCCTCGATTGGCCTCTTTTGTATGTTTTGAGTTACTTTACTGAATTATTTGTGGAACATTATTGTATTTTGATTTAGATATTATGCTATGTTATTTCATACTTTATCTAGATTTATGGTGTATGATTTTATGTGGTATTTCAATTCTTATGAGTAATGTTATTTTTTATGGATCATTATCATGGACTAACACTTTTCCCTTATATTGTGGTGCGTTATTTATATGTTGTGTGTTTGCAAGTGTATTGGGATGTGAGGGGATGATTTTCCTTCACTCACTCTGATGAGACAGGGAACGTCATGATTCTCCTTCATTAGTGTGTTTACCGTGTCTGTATATATATTGTCTATATGCATGTGTGGTTCTTTGGTGCAAGACATTGCAGGTACAAGTACCAGGTAGGTACGGGGTATCGACTCCACCTAGTTTCACAGGTCTGAGCGTGCCTTATATATATATATATATCTGATGGGAGTGGAGGAGATAGTTGTTGTACCCTAGCTTGACTGTAGTTACACTCATGTGAGTGTTGTCAATCAGTTGTGTTTCCCCATCTGGTTGTTATGTGTGTCATGGTGCCTTGGTTTGGTCATTTGAGAGTCGTCATTTGATCTGTCTTGGTTTTGCATGTTTTCATTTATTTAAATTGTTATTTAATTTAAATGGATGATGCTATCTTGTGTTGGCGTAATCATTTAATTATTATGCTCTATGATTATTGATTTATTAAATTGATGAACTGCTAGATTAAATGGTTAAATGGCTTAATTTATTGTGTAAAGTTGCATTGATATTTTTGTGAAATAAATAAATTCCCTAGCCATTTAAAAAGGTTAAATACTTATGTTGAAGGAAGTATTTATGGAAAAAGAAATAAATAAAAGCTTCCCTTTTTATTTTTCCATTTTGGCCTTTTTAATTTAATTATTGGAAAGAATTATTATTTTTGGGGAAAGAAATAAATCTGATTGCCTTTTAGTTTTAAAATATTTAAATTTGATTGGATGAGAACTTTAACCTAGAAGCTTGGGTTAAAAGATAGTTTTGGGCATCCATTTTAGGCATTGATAGCAGAAGAAGAAGAAGATTTTGGAGAGAAAATTATGGAAAAATTTCTAGAGGAGTTGGAGATTCGACTTGGTTGCAAGACTGGATTTGCTTCATCTCTTTGCTTGCTAATTGCTTCAAGGTTGGAGGTGTCCTTCTTGTTTTGAATTTGTTTTTGAAATTTTTAGTTTGCTTCCTATGTGTGGAAATTTATGCAATCTTCCTATAGATATTTCTTGGAATGTTGAAATGGGAGAAAGATTGCTTGATATAGTTGATTTTGTTATGCCATTAGCATATGGTTGCATTCAGGAAAGGAATTGTTCATTTCTTCTTGTTGTGTGCTATTTGTTCATAGCAAACAACTTCTTGATTTACCTCTTCTTTTGAAAGAAAAAAATTTAGTTTGTGTTTGTTGGGTGCATCCTTGTTTCTATATTGTCAAGAATTGGCTAGGTATTCTTTCCAGTGTGTTTATTTCACCATCTACCTTGTTGGTAAACTCCTCCCTGAAATTTTGGAAATTGGCACTGTATGTGTGTGCCCATGAAATAACTTTGGAAATGGAATGTCCCTTGTGGTTATTGATTTTGTGTCTTTTTGGTTTTAGAATGCTTGGAGGCATGTTTCTTGTGCCTCTCTTGTGGACTTTACCACTCTCGTGATAGGCTTTCCTCATCACGTGGGTCGGTAGTGTTTGCTACCCACAGATAGTAGAACTACCAATCGATAGTACCGCTACCGATTGGTAGTGGGCAGTACAACTACTAGTTGGTAGTGGGCACTGCTGGTCGGCAGTACCACTACTGGTTGATAGCAGTGCTACCGGTTGGTAGCGGCAGCCATTGGTCGGTAGGGCTATTACTAGTGGTAGCAGCACTACTGGTAGGTAGTGTCTATTACCCCCAACAATAGCACAACCGTGGGTTGGTTTGACCCCCGCTTAGCTTTGAGCCCTCACCGGTCTCCAAACTGATCAGTGCTAAGAATTTAAATTTTATAATGGAATGTTTAAAGTGGTATTACGTGATGTAATGTGATTTTTATGTGATTTTTATTATGTGGTTAATAAATTTATCAATGAAAATTAAGGAATGAATTAGAGATTCAAATTGGTAGTTTTGGATATATTCTGAAAATGATTTAAATGCCTGTTGGAATTCATGTTAGAACCGGTTGAATGTATAATGTGGATTTCATTTCTGATGGAGCATTGATTTAGGAATTGAATAATGTGACTGCTGCAAGAGTGTTTTATTTCATTTGTTTTCAATCAATGATGTTGCAAGTGCTTATGATGTTGATATTCTCAAAGATTGTTTGAGTGCAGACTTGATGTATTTAGCTATCCTTGCAAGTGTTTATTGTGATATTTTGGTTTGTGCTTCAGTCATCCTGTGGTGGTGTAATTGGTACCTTTGACCAAGAGATATATGTTGGCTTCGTTGTCTTAACCATTAGGTGTCTTTGCCTTATGGTTAGTCAAGAGTCAGTATGTCCTTGTTGGACCACTTGTTTCTGATAGTGGTGTTATGGTTGTCTGCTTCACCATAGGGTCCTCGGGGAGTGACCATGCTTGTGTAGTGTCCTTTGAGAGAGTGGCTTTCGCTTGCGGGTTGCACCCAAAGTGGTAGGTATTACGACCCAACAAAATTCAGATAATAACTAGTAATCTAATGAATTGATTAGGTGGGTAGTATCATAACATTAATAAAGATAATTGTACCTCGTGCATAGGTGAGTGCTAGTACAAGGCTCATAATGTGGCGAGAAGGCTTGGAATGGAAAACCATCCACCTTGTATTCATGAAAGTCTGGTAGGGTCCGCATAAGACTTAGTTGGAGCAGGAGGTTGGGAAAGGTTACCAGGACAGTGAGCCAGGACCTATGGAGGTTGTACAATGGTATCCATCTTAAGCTATGCGATGAGAGTCTCTCATTTGGTTCACTTGTGTTTGTGAAGTTGAGTCACCTAGATTCTTGTGGAGTCTTTTGTGCTATCATGGAGTCATATTGTTTTGTCGACCATGTCATGCTTATGCTTGTTTGAGGGTCCTCAGCTATCTCCTAGCATGGTGGGGTGATTCCATTTGGGAATTACATGGTCGGGTGGTAGTGCCACTTCCCATTGGATGTTTGGATTTGTACCTTCATGTGAGGAATGGCTTCGGGAGTGGTCCTGTAGTTCGTGGCTCATGCTTCATCTCATGTTTTGAATATTATTGGTAATTGTAGACCTAAGTGGTCATTGCATCATTGTAATATTGATCTTATGTAACCTTGTAATTGTATGAAATCTATCCCTTATGTTTATTGAGAAGCTATGTATTGGAAGAGCAATGTAATCCTATGTTTGGATATTTTTATCAGTTTCCTTGATGATGTTAGTAAATGCTTATTGAAGTGGAAATTATGTTGTATCCTTTCAATCTTTCTATGATGAATCTTTACTTGCTTATGGATTAATTGTGATCATTGAGTTAATGATGCATGTGTGGATTTATGATTTTGTGGAATTTATTCTTGAAGTTAATTCTTCATTGGTAACCCTTAAGGAATTCTTGTGTAAGACTTCCGCTTGTGTTATTGTGCATGTTGTGTAAATGCACTTATGATGTTTATACTTAAAAAAAAAATTGTTTCACCCTTGTTGTGGGTTTTCCTTTGGGGTTCCTAGTGGGGCATTACACATTTCCTATTTTTTTGGAGATAAACATTGATCGTTTGTGTGATTTTTGGTGATTTCTATGATCCCGTGATGATTTTTGTGTTATGCGGTATTTCTAGTGGTGTAGCATGTTGTGGTTGATCTTGGCGTGATTTTGAGTGGATGTGATCATTTGGGAATTTGAATTAGGTCCATGCTATGTAATGTAAATAATAATATTGGTTAGGTGGTCAATCATTGTATCGTGTGATGTAATTTTGTAATTACAAGTTGAGGATTGGGGGTTTAGACAACCTTGTTATCAAGGTTGATGAATTGTATATATATAGGTTAATTATTTACTTATGTAATTGAGGTGTCGGTATAATGTATGTACTATTAGAGAGAGTTGTATGTGTGAAAAGAGATATATCATTCAGTGAAGTGTTGTGGTGAGATTGGTGTTGCAGGGAAGACAACTGTGCTTAATCGAAACTGTCATCAGACATTTGTAGATGCTATCATTGCAGTTCATTTCTTCCAGATTGTAGTTTGAATCATTCTGTAAGTTAGTGAGACTTCCCTAAGGGTTGTAGCCTTCTGGGCACTTATCTTTTGAGTAGTGAGCTCTAGGAAGTGTGCCCGAATGTATGTGCATTCCCCATTGTAATATTTTCACATACTACTACAGAGTATCATGTTATTGTAGGTAGATTCCCACTGTGGTTTTTCCCTTGACCGGGTTTTCCACATCAAAATCTTGGTGTTGTGTGTTGTGTTGTTCATTTTCTTGTCTATTTGTTTATGTAGTTTATCTGTTTATGCTTTGGTGTTTGATTATCTGATTTCCAGTGAAAACTGATTCACCCCCCCCCCCTCAGTCTTCCTTCTTGATTACTATCTTTGTTAACAATGAGATTTCTTCATATTAAAGAATTTTAATACCAACTTTCTTCATCATATGAATTTAACATTTACCCTTTCAAAGTTTAAATTTATGGATAGATGAAAAGATGAGTTTCATAATTAATCTTTCTGCATTATACTAATGTTTTACTTAGTAAATTCACTATTAGTGCAACTTTTTTATTTTTCTTATGTTGGGGGTATTTATTTTCCTACACATATTATTCCAACTTTCTTAGGTTATTAGGAGTGGTTAGTATGATGACACATGGTGCAATAATTCAACTACATGTTTCATTCTCTCTGACTCATGGGTAGTTGAGTTACACACCCTATTTTGGTTTATTGTTCCACTTCTCATAACCACTATTTTGTCATTACCTAAGTAGGTTATGAAGTACTTGGATTTTTCACCATCTTTTGGCTTTATGTGCCACCTTTCATAACTCATGACTTATAACTTGTCCTTACACTCTTCTTCTACTCATGATTGTCATACAAATCTTTGTTTTCTACTATGGTTGTCCAATGATAGTCCTCAACCCCTTATGCCTTTAATAGTTAACTTGAATACCCTCTTTGGTATGATTGTCAATATTAGTATTTAGGTCACTATATTTCATTTTTTCTTTCTATTAATCATCATTCTTTGCACTTTGCACACTTTTTTCATGAGGGCTTGATTTGTATGTCATGTTTTATGGCTTCTTTTGTGCCTATTATTTTGCACCTATCATTAGCATCTCACCTTCATTATTATCCATGTCATTAGTACACGTTAAATGTATTGTTGTAAATTGTACACCTTTGTTATTGCACCCAATTTCACACTCTTCTATCACCTACTTTAGTCTTTCCCTTTCCTTTATGCATTATAGGACCTTTATTGATTTAAATTAATACTATGGGTCTTATTACACTTTATTACATAATCACACTCTTATTTGGGCCCTTAATTTTAGATGTGCCCTTTATTATTTTATCTTGATTCATATTTATCATTACCCTAATTTCAACTCTTAAAGCATATTTTGCATATCGACACATCTTAGTTTGAGCCACCATGTTGGATTTAGCATTACAATCACGTTATCTTGCATCCCTACAAAATTTTAAAAAAGTTGATAGGCCCATGGCAACCCACTACCTGGTCCTAAACGTTTTTGCTTGAATTTGAGATAATAATAAGGTGGCCTTATCCTATCCAAATCTCTCTCCATGCAAAAATATATCAAGGCTAAGTCGGCCTAATGGTGATTTTAATTATGAAATCCCTATATAAGACATCCCTCTCAATTAATTTTCATAATCTTATCTTATGATAGCATTATCATCAATTCAATAGTATTTCTTCTTCCTCAATAGTAGATCTGAATCAAGGAGAAGAAAACTACATCAAGACATCTTTATATTATGATTTCATGATGGATTTTATGTGATTTATCATGTTATTTCATCAACACATAAAGGACTTATCCTAAGAGCATTGCATCACCTATTTAAGGTATAATCATCCCCATTCAAGCATTTCAATTCCTTGCCCTCGAAAGGAAAGCTTTTCCAATTCAGTTACAATTCAATTTATATTTCAATTAGGGTTAATTCCAAGCCTAGGGTTTTACCTAAGCCAAACCCTTATCCACAACCCCCTTTCTTTTCTTCTTTTGTATAGTTATAGGTACCCAGTAGAGCTAGGTAGACCAGAACAACATCGGGACCTAGAAATAGAGCATCGAGCCAAATTTCACTAGAAAGTGCTTGGGCTAGGGCACTCTAGTCAATATAGTCTAGGATTAGGGATCTTTGAAATGCCATGTTCCTCTCAAAACAAGTTCAAATTTGATAGGTTTCTTCCAAAATATCTCAAAAATCAAATTTATAGTTTGCATCTCACCACAGTTCCTTAGACCAGGGAGTACAATGCCCCAGTCCTATCAATTCAATCTCAGATTTTGGTCATAGGTGCATAGTCAAATTCCCCTATCATTTATGTACCTATTGTGAAGTTTCTATTTTATGATCAGTTAGCATAATCAATCCAAATTTCTAGTTCATGCATGTAGCTTCTTACCTTAGATTTGACATTCAATTTACATCCTTTCAGTTACATTTTCAACTCAAACAAAAGGGGAATAAGACTTCAATAAGCATTAAGCCCTCTTCTTAATATAATTGAGGTTGGATGTATTGATTTTATCTTCCTTTTAATATGATGCATGTGAAATTTAGGTCATTTACTAGTTTACATAACTATGCTTGTGAAACCCTAATTTTCCAACCATTACATTTTGGTGAGCCTAACTCTTCTTACACTTGCATATTTCTAATTTTGAGTTAGATCTAATTTTTAGATTTAGATACATGGATTTCATAGATTTATTTAAAATAAAAATACAAAAAAATATTGTTTTATGCATTTTGTGTGTTTGTATGCTTTATTACATTACATCATTTCATTGCAATATTAGTTAGCATTTCTTTCCAAAAATGTCAGATTACTCTTTACAAAACTATCATGCCTTTGATAATTCATTTTCTTATAATGGCTATTCTTTCAAAGAAGTATATAGTGGAGAAGAAATTTTGGAGGAACTTGATGGTTTCCTTTATCCTAAGTCTTCTAAACCATCCTTTTGCCAAAAGTTAATCAACATAATGTGTAGGCAATTTAGTAGTGATGACCTTGAGATGTTGGATGAAACTCTTGATGAATTCATCTTTCCCTCTAAATCATCGTCTAAATCTCCAAAAACTCACAAGGATATTATCATGAGTGACAATCCTCTTTACAATCTTTAACTTCTACCAATCCTATTTATAAAGAATCTTTTGTGATAAAAGAAGTTGATGTGGTTGAAAATCCACTTTATCAATATTTATAATCTAGAGATGAGGCCCTAATGAACCATGATAATTCCTCTCCTAAATCCTCTCTTGTTCATGAGAATAATTTGGTGCAAGAAAATATTAGTAACACTTATTTTACAAATCTTCTCCTTAAAGATGAAGTTTTGAAAATTGGTGTTGATCTTTCTCCTAAAATATGTCTCTCCCATAAGAATATCCTAGAGGAATAGGATGATATCATAAATAGCTTTCTTAATGTTACAATGCTTTCCATACATTTTGCCTCTCCTAGAGAATAAGTGTAGATGGACATTGCTAATCCTTCTCCCCAAGTTTTTACCACTCATAAACATGTTCATGATGCTCCCTTTTCTACATATGATTATAATTTAGCTATTTCTTTCCCACATAGCTCTGATTTACCCTCTTTCAAATTTGGTCCTACTAATGAGGGAACATTGATGCAAGAAGAGGTTATGATAACTTCCTTCAAAGATCTCCCTCCTAAGGATGAATCTTAGAATGGTGTTTATCCTAAAATGTACCTCCCCATGAGGATCATTTGGCACAAGCAGATGATATTATAGCTACCTTTCCTAGTCATACCATACCCTCTTTTAATTTTAATGAATTTCCCACTAGAGATGAAGAATTAGTGAGTTATGTTTGTCCCTCTCCTAAAGATTTTATTACCCATAAAGATACCTTGGAGAAAGAGGATGAAATCATTATCAATTTCCTTGATGCTCTCCCTTATAAAAATGTATCCTTGAAGAACAAGGAACTTAATCAAGTCAATACAGTTTATGTTTCTAGTTATTGGAAGGTTAAGCCCAAGAAACCTCCAAACATCTTAAAAGTTGCATGATACATATGTGAATGAGGTTCTATGGAAAGACAACTAGAATAAAAATATGGTTCTGAAATACATCAAACATTTAATGCTTGTGTGAAAAAGAAAGATCCCAATATTCTCCTCACTTCCCTTCATCAACCCCCCCTCTCATCTTAAGAAATTTTTTGATAAGGGACCTAATCTTTTTGAGAAACTCCATTATATCTTAAGATAATATTTCCCTTTGGGACTTGATTCAAACTTCACCTTAATACCATATGTTGATTCAAGAAGTCTTACAAAGGGTGGTTCCTCATAATTATTCTAAAACAAATGGTACTACATTCTCACAAGATTAACTACCTTCTATAAAGGTTACAAATAGAGATGACCCCCTTATGATTACTCCTCACATTTATGAACAAAGAAAAAGAGGTACCTTAATAGATAATGGGTCAACACTTAACATTTGTTGTGTTGGCTTATTAGATAAGATAAATTGGGATTATTCTTCTATTAAACCTGATCCTCTTTGTGTTTGTGGCTTTGATAATGTTCCTAGAGAGTCACTTGGTATAGTCATATTACCTATTAAATTAGGACCTATGACTTTACCTAATCCTATTCATGTCACACCCAACCATCTTAATTATAACCTTCTTCTAGGTAGATCATGGATTCATGCTATGAGAGCAGTCCCTTATACTCTTCATCACACAATCAAATTCATATATAAGAATGAACTTCACACAATCAAGGATGATCCTAATCCTTATGATTTTGTTCATGATGAAGTAGGATACATTTCTCCCTTTAGTACTATGATTCCTTCAACAACACAATCTTCTATGAATGACTCTTCCTTAGCGAGGAATTGGGGTACATTAGACTTTACACTCTCCTTCAATGGGTATAATATCCCTCAATTTAAGAATGAAACCTTGAAGGAGCCTTGTGTGTCATTTATTCAAGCTTCTTCTAAATAAATTCTGACTTCTCCCTCCAACACATGTCTGGATTCTATCTTTTGTGTTGTTCTTTTGCAACCTTTCTTTCTTCATTCTGTCCTCTCTTGCTTCTCTAATGCTTTTCTTTTCACTATGTAAGTGGGTCTCAGGTCCCTTAAAACTTGTTTTTCCTTAATAAAAAACATGTCTTGATGATGATGGGGGATATTTATACTTTAAAACTAAGAATGAATTCTCTCCTATAGACATTTCAACACATATATTTGATTTTGCACATGGATACAATGGAAAGGGTTTAGGATGTGTGCAAAATAGTTGTGAAGGTCATGAGAAATCCACATCACACTTTTCCAAAGAAGGTCTAGGTTTCTGAAGTCCTCCTTTTTTAACATCCCCTCCCCCATTGTCTAATACATCTATGTCTTCTTACAATTTCTCATCACAACAAGAGAAAATTTTGTATGAGCTTCTCAAAGCCAACTTGATTACTCCCCCTTTAAAAAATAAAAGAAAAAATCGTAAGAAAAATTAACACAATCCTTCTTTTTGCAAGTATCATCAAATCCTTGGGTATTCCACTAATGAATTTCATGATTTGGCTGATATAATTCAACAAATTATTGTAATTGGTAGTATTCAAATACTAGATTTCAATGCGTTGGACTCTCATCTTATTCCTTATATCTTAGTGGCTATTATCTTGCTCCTCATTATATGATATTGGTAGCTTACCTATTTGGGGCTCATTATCATTCATGATGGTACATTTTCATACACAATCATACTTTGGTAGAAACATAATAGCATATTTTGTATCTTCTCTTGTCTCTATGTTGGGAGGAAAGAATGATTTAAAATTATCTCTCCTTCTTAAGATTAAAATTTCCCTTTGTGAACCAGTGTCTTTACTAAGGATCTCTTATTTATAGTAGAGGTGTATATCCCTACTAGGTATCCCCTCCCTCTTCTTGGAACAAGTAAACCTAATGAGGATCTTATCCTTTCCTTATAAGTACATATCCTTAATTGGACCTATTACATAGTGTTGAAAGTATATAATCATTCATCAAACTCTTCTATTTATTGAGTTGTATCTTTTATAATGAACCCTTATATATTGTGATATGCATCCTTGCTAAGGATCTCTTCCTTATTTTAGAAGAGAGTATATTTTATAAATGATCAATCTTTAGTGTCCTTGTCTCCATGCTTGGGGGAAATAATAATGTTTCAATTCTCTCTCTTTTTCCAAAGATTGTCTTTTCCTTTGTTGAGTTGCATCTTTCGTAATTTGATGTCATTTCTTGCATAGAATCATCCTTTATATGAGTGCATGTGTGTTCCTTTGTTAGGATCTATTATTATTTTTAAATGGTACATCTTTTATGAACAATCTCTCCTCAAGTGAAAGTATGAAATCCTAAGAATCCACTTTTTCCTAAATATAGGAGAAGATGTGCATTCTTAGTCCTCTTCTCCTTCTAAGATGCTATCTTTATTAAGGATCTTCTTTACTCTTGCAGGTAGATATATTTATGCAAATATGTCACAACCCTCCTTTATCACCTTTTTTGATTTAAATACAAAACTTATTTATATTCTTTGGATGAATTATTGAATGAATATTGTAAGGAAATAAAATTAATAAACCACACACTCATGGAAAATGCATATATATTTTAAATTAGTTATTTAATTTCCCTCACCCAAATTAAGGCACATGTTGTAGGAGGAATAAGAAGCTTCTAGAGGCTTCTCCACCTCCTTGCATGTAACTCCTCCCACTAAGCCCAATTAATTTGCATGGAGGCCAAATTAGGAGAGAATCTCTTTTTTTTTCAATTAATAATTAGGTAGTGGGAATTTGAAATTTCTTTTATAAAATAGGTACAAGTTTCAAAAGAAAAGTTAGCTATTCCATAAGAAATTCTGCAATTTCTCCTTTGTAGTCCATTTTTCATTGCAGCCAAGGTTTTGTTGGGAGGATTTCTCTTCAATTTGGAGGATCAAGGAAGACTCTACACCATTTTGCAAGCATCCAGGTTCCTTCAAGCTTAGTTTTGTGCATCTTATTCTTGTTGTAGATTAGATTAGATTAAAATATTTTATGAAAATGAAATTCATTTGTGAAATTAGTTTTCAGACTTTTATAAGAATTAGATTAAAATGTTTGATAAAAAAAAGTAGATTAAATTGTTGATTCATTGTTTAGATTCTTGATTTTTGGAGTAGATTAAAATGTTGATAAAAAAGTAAAATAAATTGTTGATTCATTGTTTCAGATTTTGATAAAATTTAGTTTCAGATTTTGGAGTAGATTAAAATGTTTGATAAAAAGCAAGATAAATTGTTGATTCATTGTTTCAAATTTTTGATAAAATTTAGTTTCAGATTTTGGAATAGAATAAAATGTTTGAAAAAAAAAAAAAAAGTAGAACAAATTGTTGATTATTAATTTCAGATTCTTGATAAAAAGGAAGTAGATTAAATTTGCTTGATAAGAATTAGATTCACTGTTTTTAAAAATTTAGATCCAAATTTAAATTGTCCCTCTTATTAAATTTTAGATTGATTCTTGCTAATTGTTATCTAAATCTCATTTTCATTGTGATTATCTCCTCTGTATCTGGTTTTATAAATTTTCTGAAGAACAGAAAAGAAATTATTTGAAAACAAGGATAAACTTCACTACAATTTTTCTCTCTGTAATCATTTAATGTGTATTCTTATTATTATTTTCTTTTTGACAACTCTCTGTGGATTGAACAGAGAGCTCACTGAAAATACCAGTTGAATAAATCCTCCTGGACTCTGAGAATAAATCCTGGAAACAAACAAATTTCCTGAGAAGACTGAGAATAACTCCCTTCCTGTAATGGCTGGATAAATCTCTCTCCCTCTCTCTCTCTGTGAATAAGATAAATATATAATAAAAGTCTGGATTCTGTAAAGAGACAAAATCAAGAAAAACTCAATTATTTACCTGATCTTACCTTCTTAAATAAATTATCCTTTGTAAAGAAATTTGAAACCATTTATATATATATATATATATACATATATATATAAATTCCAACGTTAATTCACAAACATTAATGTCATAACGTCAATTATCGCATTCACTACCGTGTTCAGCACAGACCCCGAGAATAACCATACGAACGTAGAATGGCGTTACCGTAAACCGGCAGGGTTAGTGGTACCCCCCCACTACCCTGCGGTCACTGCAAGTGGCCGCAGGGGAGTGGAGGGGACCACGTGGCCCCGTCAACCCCTACGGGCCTGCACATGCAGGACCGCAGGGAGTGACGGGACCCGTGGTCCCCACCCCCGGTTCTATATATAAACAATTAAAACAAGGTTCGGCCATGGGGAAATTTCGATGGAAGTTTTAAATGTTGGTTTAAAATTTAAGTTATTTTGTGTATCGTTTTAAATTAAAGTTAAATTAATTTTTTGGTTATGTACATTTGTTTAGTTAAATTTAATTTCCTTAAAATTAACAAAAGTTGAATTCAATGTATTATTTCAATTCCTTAGAGAAATGAATGGATTATTGACCCATGATTTTGGAGAAAAGTAAAGTCTCATTATTATTCAATTTGGTCACTCATTTTGTAACCTTATAACTAATTAAGTCTTGCGATAAGAGAAAACATTTCTACATTTTGTATGTAAATGACGTTACTTTTGCATGGCATTATGATTATTTCGTATCCCTTATTTTCATGCAATTACTCACAATTATCATTACCATGCCAATATATGTATTAATCCAATTAATTGTAGAATAATGATATTCTTTTTTTCAAATAGTATTTAAGGTTTAAATTATGTACATCCATTTCATAATTATATTCAAGCATGATGTTAGTTTAGAAAACTAAACAAATGGAGTTGGAAAACTAAAACTAGCAGCGTTCGGTATATACGGTGCCTCTGGGTCACGCTTACGGGTAATGTCGTCGTGTTGAACTACTGCACTTAACGCCTAATAAAGCTGCATTAACGACGTCTGTGGCATCGTCCCTATAAATCGTCGGGGAGTAATAAGGGACATTTGGAAGTTAAAAAAAAACCAAGGGGCGGGTAATCCCTCTTGGATCGATAATTTAAATAAGATAACTTTTAATTGAATTCCACATCCGTTGAGATAAACCATAGTAAACCCCTCTTAGGGATGGTCAAGTTAAGAGCTCTCGTGAAATTTACTTTATTTATTTATTTATTTATTCACCTCGAAGGGATATTGGTGATTTGAAATTTGGGTGACGCTCATGATAAGAATTAGGTTCTAGTTATTTTGTTTAGGCCACAAGCAATAGGCCATCTTGAGCCTTCGCTTAAGTGCTACCTTCGTGGGTAGCAACCGCAGAGAAACTGTCTGGGACACTGACCCTAGAAAGGGTTGCGTACCCACAAAATTAGTTTACATCAAACCATAGATTAGAAAATAGAACTACATACTTTACGCCTTGATCCCGCGCCGAAGCGGGTATGTAGGCAGTCTTGGGATGGAGTTGTCCCTCGTACTCAGGCGTTCGTGGGTGGGGTCTAGGCTTGGTTGAGTAAGAATCCTATTAGAAAGATAAGATAATCAAACTTAATTCAATGCATACTCGGAAGGAATCCCGTATGGATTCGCTTGACTTCCCGAGGCTTTAAGCCAAATTCCGAGGCGGAATTCAAGCTTGTATTATTTTCTTATTACTCCTAAGGACGGCGACCTCGGTGCATTCTTGTTAGAAGAATGTAGTACTTAGTGAGTGGCTCAGGACCCGAATGGTCCCGATGAGTCTAAGTCTCTGGCCAGAGCATTTCCTATCCCATTTGGATGGATGCCTACCCCGTATGGGTAGATGCCTATCCCGTAATGGGTAGATGGAATTACGTCCCGTATGGACAATTGCCTAACCCGTATGGTTAGAAGCTCATCCCAAATGGATGAATGCCCAATCCTATTTGGATGGATGCCCAGAGTATGCAAATGAATAAAACATAATAAAGAAAAAATATATATATACTCATTTTTGTTGGATGAATCATGGTGGGTTATTACAAAATATCTATTCCTCCTTTGTTAATCATGCATCCCTCAAAAATTATCCCTTTACATTTGTTGCAAGATATCTCTTTTACAATTATCTCTTCCTTGCTTAAAGAATTGAAGCCTATTCAAGAGTCTTTCTTTCTAGCTTAGAATACACGCATTGTTGCTTTGCGAATATCTCCCTAGTGTTGAAGGTGGGTATCCTTGTTTATATCTACCTTAAGACATCAACATAGGACTATGTTGACATCTTAAGGGAGATGACATATATGTAGCCTCCTACTTCTATTTTCAACTATCAATTACCAATTTGGGATTATTGCATCCTCATGCTTCATCCTCATTTTGGACATCATATGTCTTATACAAGGTACACATGCTCGAAACTAGATAAAACAAACTCTTATATGAGATGTTATCAAAACCATATATATTTATTTTCATGTCTTATATAGGTTGTTGCATGCTCTAAACTAGACAAAACAAAGTCTTATACAAGATGCTTAACTCCTAAAACCAAACAGAAACATACGTAGTAGGTGAGTGGAACTAAAAAAACACAACTAGAATATTTAAATTCTCCTTCCCAACATGGATCACCAAGCATAATGCAACTTGATAGCCCATGACATCCATGTCCTTCTCTTTATCTTCCCCATGAGCTCATAGTTTTGCTTGTGTTGGATCATGGTTTATTATGTTTTCAATTTGTGTACGTCCTTGTTATTTCTATAAGTCCACTTGTGCTCTTGCAATAACATACTAAGAATGATATTAATGATTGGGATATTTTGATTATTGAGGCCTCTTCAACTAGTTTAATTGGAGCTTTGTGTTTTAGTACTAACTTTGTTTTCTTTTGTTTATATTTGAAGGTTACTTACATGGATTGATATGATCATATGCTTGGGGGCTTGATCATCTCTCAAAATTATCCTATCCCTAGTTTTTCTCGCTCTCAGATGCTCTATCTCTCCATTTCTACTTTACTGAGAGTATGACCATAAGATCATATTCCACTAAAGTGGGGGAGAAATATAGCATCAAAACTTGTATACCTTTATTAGTGTGTCCAATTTCACACTCTCCTAGCACCTACTTTAGTCTTTCCCTTTCCTCTATGCATTATAGGACCTTTATTGATTTAAATTAATCTTATGGGTCTTATTCCACTTTATTACATAATCACACTCTTATTTGGGCCCTTAATTCTAGATTCACCCTTTATTAGTTTATCCTGATTCATCTTTAATCTCACCTTAATTTCATCTCTCAAAGCATATTTTGCATATCTACACATATTGGTTTGAGCCACCAAGATGGATTGAACATTAGAATCATGATATCTTGCATCCATAGAAAATTAGAAAAAAATTTATAGGACCATGGTGACCCACTACTTAGTCCCAAAAAAATTTCCCCAAATTTCGAGAGAATAATAAGGCAATCTTACCCTATCCAAATACCACTCCATGCAAAAATATATCAATTATACATTAGCCAAATGATGTTTTTAATTATTAAATCCTTATATAATACACCCCTCTCAATTTATTTTCATAATCTTATCTTATGCTAGCATTATCATCAATTCAAAATCAATTCTTCTTCCTCAAGAGCAAATCTAAGTCAAGAAGCAGTAAACTACATCAAGACATCTTCATGTTATGATTTCATGATGGATTTTATGTGATTTGTCATCTTATTGCATCAACACATAAAGGAATTATCCTAAAATCATTGCATCACCTATTGAAAGTGTTGGTGTCCAAAACCACAGATTGGAAAACTTAAAGATTTGCCAAGCCCTTAACTGATCCAACTAGCCTTGGCCAACGAACAGGGATGGTCAATGACAAAATCCCTCTGCACTTAAGGCTCCACTGAACCTAGGTGGGTATACCTCTCCCTCTCAAGAACAAAAAGAGTTATTTAAAGTGGATTTAAGCTTTATGGTTAGCAAATGCAAAATTGGCAAATGATTGTTCTACAATTATGCTTTATTATGTTCTTTAAGTGAATGCTTTTGAAAAGAAATGAAAATGATTATGATTGTATATTAAGAATAAGATGCTTTCAGGACTTAAAAGAAATATGCAAAGATCAGATCATATAGGGTTTGGGAAGAATGTTTCTCTATCAAGGACCTTAAATGCATAACAAACCAGGACCTTAAAAGATAAATAATAGACCAGTGCCTCTATCCAGGGATATTTATGACACTTTGTGGACAAGAGATCTTATCAACTCTAGAGACAATATTAATCATCAACTATGAAGGTTTCAGTATGTGTTACACAAACAATGAAAACTCAATCTCACATTTAATGTAACAACATGTGATGGAACATCATAGCAAATCATATGACAGATTTATCAAGCGGACAAAGATAACTCATCAACACAAAAGTATGCACAATATTTAGAAAAGAAACAACAAGCCTTGTATATTAATCTTTAGGAAATGATTGGATACATAAGTTGCACTTGAAGATACTTCATTATAGTCTATTTTCACAAAAAGATACTTCTTCTTCCTATAGACTTCCCTAATACATATAACTTGCAGTCCTTCCTAGCATTTTCCCCCTAAGTATGTTAATCAAAAAACATATATGAAAGGACACACCCTTTCATTCATAGAAGAGAAAGCTACAGAAAGTTACATCCCAAAGGACACACTCTTTGGTTTAATAATTAATTACAAATGAGAATCCTTAAAATACTAAATGATACTTAAATCATGTATCTTTTATTCTCCACCTTGATAAAATTCCTCAGCAAATATCCATCATCTTATCATTATCTATTGCACACAAGATAAGCCAATCAAATTCCTTGATTTGAAAATCAAACATATTCCACCTTAGCTTTTAGTTTGGAAGTCAATAATATTTATATAAGTACTTGTTTAAAATAATTTAATAAAACCAAAGTATTTTCTTTATTTTAAGAAAATAATGTGCAAATATAACATTCATTGACATAAGATAATAATTTACCCTAAAAATATTGTTATATCAAATAAAATAAAATAAAATAAAATAAAATACTTCCCTTTATAATGATATCCGTGAATCAGTATTATTCTTTTGGCCAAACTTCCTCCCTTGGTGAGCTGTTCACAGGTCTTATTGATTCTATAGTTTCATCAATACTTTTTATTTTATCAAAGGGACCACTTCTGATTTCTTTGATGTGCTTTATGTCGATGAAACTAATGCTTTGAATGAATCCTTTTAGAGATATAAAGTGGCCAAGGTTTGCTCGATAAGTCACTTTTTGAATTTGATGACATGCCACCTGACTACCAGCTCATCACCATCAGTCTACCACCTCAACACCGCTGGTCTACCACCTCAGCACCACCGGTCTACCACCTTAGCACTGCTGGACCCACCATTTCACTTTGTTTTCTCTTTGTTGTCGATCCATGATAGGTATCTATCGTGCACTTTCCCATTGCAGAATAGTGACAGCCATCGGATCTCTTTCAACTTGCTCACTCTTTATCTCTTTGTCCATCTATGACATGTGTCAGCCTTCGGTTTGCTCATAGATCCACTTGTTCGCCACCTAGACGTGCCATCTGGACCTGCCATTTGACTTGGGCCCACCTTGTCACCAAGTCGTGATGGGTAACTGATAAGCATTTTCCCATCGCGTTATGGCAATGACCGCTGATCCACCTTCAACCTGCTCGATCGTTAAATCACCTTTTCTACATGTGCTTTGTCGTTGATCCGTGATAGGTATCTGTCGTGCACTTTCCCATTGCGGTATAGCGACCACCATTGGATCATCCACCTGACCATCAGATCTTCCTGACTTGCTCAATCTTTAGCCTCCATCTTTGCTAGTCTTTCATAAAAGTTTGGTTGCCTCAAGATGCATGTCTGCATGTGTGGGGTCCACTGGGTTCAACCTTCTTCACACCAAAAGCCATTTGTCTTAAAATGGTTATCATGTGAGTCACTTTGGACTTAAATGTTAAAAGAGCTTATCCCACAAACAATGTGGGATAAAGGCTTTCCCTCTTTTGGTCAGCTCCATTTTCTTCAATAATTCTCCTACAAAACAATTTACTAATATCTGACCAGAAAGATCTAAATTTAGAATTGCATATTGTAAATTTGGATAAGTTGTATTTAGATCTGCGTTTAGAAAACATATCAAATAACCTCATATGAATCTGAAATTTGAAATGTAGGTCCTCGGATATACATGAAATACAAAGGAATAATTAATTTGACCTGATAGTGTTGAGATGAAAAACAATTATGGTTCGAAAAGGTATACTTGGCTTGATTCCAGAATTTGTGAAACATATACATACCTCGAGCTGACCTCTTGATGGATGCATCAGACTTGGTCTTTGAAAGTTAGAATTGAATGAACCTACTTGATTATAGATGTTACACATGATTGAACATAGAAATATGCTTTTTGGCATGAATCTGAAACTCTAAAATTTAAAAATTTTAGGGTTCCAATAGTGGCTCTTTCTAGGGACGTATGATCCATGTGAGCATAGTGAGATATCAACTATCTTTGGATAAGCATACCAAAATGAAAATTGAAAACATATAATAGAAAACAAGAGAAAAACTATATTACTATAATACAAGAAATACTCCCTGATCATCAAGAGAAGAAATGCTTGAGGTATTGAGTATGGACTGGGAATTTCGGCAATTCACCATCAGTACCTTGCAAGTAATATGAGTTTTCTCCACCCTTTTCAAAGATGATATAAGGTCCTAACCAGAGTGCATCAAATTTTCCATGTTTTCCTTTGTCTTGGTCTTTGGCTTTCCATTTGAGTACCCATTCTCTTCTGTAAACCATTGTCCGAATTAAATTGGGTGACCCTAGGCCCCCCAAAAATTGATATTACTTTTTCCCTTTGTCAAATACTTGACTCTAGTTCTATAACCATGTGAACTTTTTGAATATATTACTCTCACTTCCCTCAACATTTATAATCCTCTTCTCTATTTTATCACATTTCTCACAAACGCATTTCATTAATATTACTTGGTTTACAAATAAGTAATTACACTCACATCTTGGTGCAAATTGTGTTTTATCATTTTTAACCTTATACTCATCTTTCCATTGTTCTTTGCATTCAAATGAAAACCCTAATGTTTCATTATATGCCTCCTTTCTTGAAGAAAATAAATGAACCTCACTACTCTGCACAACCCTTGTTGTAGCATTCTAAATGCTTCACTCCTCCCTGATTGTAATCTATATTTTTTATTTTTACCATCTCTTTATTTTGACAAAATATTCCATTTCCTTTAACTAGGAAAATAGGGCACACATAGGAACCCTTTTCACATATCATTTTATCAGAGTGAAAAATTAAAAAAAAATTGACATTATTTTTGAGAGAGAACCTTTGTGGTAGATTTTATTTATAATTCCCTTCTCTTAGAGTATTATCCAAACCTTGAGGAAATACTTCACTTTTATCATATAATAGATTTGGGTATATATTATCCTCATGACTATTTTGCAAAAATATTTCATCCTTCTTACCATGTAGTATTGTCATGTTATCTCTTATGGTCTCTGTGTATACTACTTTTGCACAATTATTTTCATGCATATTTTCTTCTACTTCTCCACACAATGGATGAGTATAAAAGTTATTCATACCTTCATAAAAAATCTTCTGTGGTTGATCACATGCTTTATTGTTTGGAATAATGTCTTCACAAATGTCCTCTATAAAGACGTCCTCCTGTGCATAAAATTTATGTATATCTATTTCACAAAATGGATTAGAAAAGAATTCATATCTTGGAAACCTTTCTTCAATTTCCTCTAGAGATTTGTTGTACTGAAGATCTGAAAAACTATTTACAAGCACACATCCCCTATTATACTCATCACCATGTATGAATTCCTTTGAAATATTTTCCTGGGAATCATCACTTCATCAAATACACCCTGCATGTGCCTTAATCCATTAATATGTTTATTCTGAAACAAAATTGGACCATTTTTCTGAATGTATTTTTGATATTCTATGTCTAATAATTTAGAAGTTTCTTCCACACTGAGAGATTCATCATTTTGATATTGCATATTGTCTATTTCCATATAGGTCACATCAATAATGGAATCTTCTTCAATCTAATCCAAACTTACTTCTTCATCAGGGTCCTCTGTAAGTTTTATCCTGCATTCATTATCTTCTGCAATTATTTCATCAAGTAGATACCTGATCAAATTATACAATAGAGAGTCATACCCTATCTTATGTATCTTTTTTAATAACTCATAAAATGGAGGCTTGAAATCTGAAGATATCTTTTGATAAACTTTGAACATCCTCATGAAGAAATCTACTGCAGATTCATTTTCTTGTCTTTTTATATATAAAAATTCATCTAAGAGGGACACATAGGATTTTGCTTCCATAGTGTATTAGTGATCTTCCTCTATCTCATAGCGCATGCTTCCTTCTTCACCTGCATCATGAAATACATCAAGGAACCATTGCTCCAACTCCCTCAATGATGAGATGCTTTGTGTAGGGAGTGATTCGTAAGCTTCTCTTGCATTATCCTTCAGTGTCCTAACGAATAGTTTCATCACATAATCTTTTGCATAAATCTCATAATCCTTTATGAATGTATAAAATACATCCAAATGATCAATTGTTGATTCATCATATTCCCCATGGAATTTTGGTACAAGCTGTGAAAGTTTAGGGAATAACTTGTTTGGAATACATTGAAAGCTACTGAGATCCAATAGCCTGATGCCATCTGGAATTAAAGGCTTTCTTTGAAACATTTTCAAAAAGGAAATTTTTCATCTCCCTCTAGGTATCTTCCACTAGTAGAGTCACCAATTGAAATAAAACTTCTTATTAGCTAGAGCGCCACCTCCTATGGAGGAAAATTTACTTATTAAGCTCCTGGGTTCTTCCTTCCAGTAGACCACCTTAAATGAGATTCTAGAATTGATGTTTTATAGACAACTCCCAAGTAGAGTCACCAATCTATTGATGCGAAAAACCACAGATTGGAAACCTTAAAGATTTGCCAAGCCCTTGATCCAACTAGTCTTGGCCAATGAACAGGGATGGTCAAAGACCAAATCCCTCTACACTTAAGGCTCCATTGAACCTAGGTGGGTATACCTCTCCCTCTCAAGCACAAAAAGAGTTATTTAAAGTGGATTTAAGCTTTATGGTTAGCAAATGCAAAACTAGCAAATGATTGTTTTGTAATTATGTTTTATTATGTGTTTTAAGTGAATGATTTTAAAAAGAAATGAAAATGATTACGATTGTATATTAAGAATCAGATGCTTTCAAGACTTGAAAGAAATATACAAAGATCAGTTCATATAGGGTTTGGGAAGAATGTTTCTCTATCAAGGACCTTAAATGCATAACAAACCAGGACCTTAAAAGATAAATAACAGACCAGTGCCTCTATCTAGAGATATTTATGACACTTTGTGGACAAGAGATCTTATCAACTCCAGAGACAATATTAATCATCAACTATGAAGGTTTCAGTATGTGTTACATAAACAATGAAAACCCAATCTCACATTTAATGTAACGGCATGTGATGGCACATCATAGAAAATCAAATGACAAATTTATCAAGAGGACAAAGATAACTCATCAACACAAAAGTATGCACAATATTTAGAAAAGAAACAATGAACCTTGTATATTAATCTTTAGGAAATGATTACATACATAAGCTGGACTTGAAGATACTCCATTACAGTCAGTTTGCACAAAAAGAGACTTCTTCTTCCTATAGACTTCCCTAATACATATAACTTGCAGTCCTTCCCAATGGTTTCACCCTAAGTATGTCAATGAAAAAACATATATGAAAGGACAAACCCTTTCATTCACAGAAGAGAAAGCTATAGATAGTTACATTCCAAAGAACACACCCTTTGGTTCAATAATTAATTACAAATGAGAATCCTTAAAAATACTAAATGATACTTAAATCACATGTCTTTTATTCTTCGCCTTGATAAAATTCCTCAACAAATATCCATCATCTTCTCATTATCTCCTGCACATAAGATAAGCCAATCAAATTCCTTGATTTGAAAATCAAACATATTCCACCTTAGCTTTTAGTTTGAAAGTCAATAATATTTATATAAGTACTTGTTTAAAATAATTCAATAAAACCAAATTATTTTCTTTCTTTTAAGAAAATAATGTGCAAATATAACATTTATTGACATAAGATAATAATTTACCCTAAAAATATTGTTATATCAAATAAAATAAAATAAAATATTCCCTTTATAATGGTATTCATGAATTAGTATTATTATTTGGGCCAAACTTCCTCCCTTGGTGAGTTGTTCATAGGTCTTATTGATTCTGTAGTTTCATCGATACTTTTTATTTTATCGATGGGACCACTTTTGATTTCTTCGATGTGCTTTATGTCGATGAAACTGATGCTTTTGGTGAATCATTTTAGAGATCTAATGTGGCCAAGGTTTGTTCGATAAGCCACTTTATGAATTTGATGACGTGCCACCTGACTACCAGCTCATCACTGCCGGTCTACCAGCTCAGCACCATTGGACCCACCATTTCACTTTGTTTCCTCTTTGTTGTTGATCTGCGATAGGTATCTATCATGCACTTTCCCATTGTGGAATAGTGACAACCGTTGGATCTCTTTCAACTTGCTCACTCTTTATCTCTTCATCCATCCATGCCATGTGTTAGCCTTCGATTTGCTCATGGATCCACCTATTCACTAGCTAGCCCTACCATTTGGACCTGCCATTTGACTTAGGCCCGCCTTGTCACCAAGTCGCGATGGGTAACTAATGAGAATTTTCCCATCATGGTGTAGTGATGACCATTGATCTACCTTCAACCTACTCGATCATTAACTCACCTTTTCTGCATGTGCTTTGTTGTTGATCCGTGATAGGTATCTATCGTGCACTTTCCCATTGCAGTATAGCGACCACCATTGGGTCATTCATCTGATCGTCAGATCTGCTTGACTTTCTCGATCTTTATCCTCCATCCTCACTAGTCTATCATAAAACTTTGGTTGCCTCGAGATACGTATCCGGATGCATGGGGTCCACTAGGTTCATCCTTCTTCATGCCAAAAACCATTTGTCTTTCGACAGTTATCATGCGAGTCACTTTGGACTTAAATTTTAAAAGAGCTTACCCCACAAACAATGTGGGATAAAGGCTTTCCTTCTTTTGGACAGCTCCATTTTCTTTAGTAATGCTCCTGCAAAACAATTTACTCATATCCGATTGGAAAGATCTGAATTTAGAATTGCATATTATATATTTGGATAAGTTGTATTTAGATTTGCCTTTAGAAAACATATCAAATAGCCTCATATGAATCCGAAATTGGAAATGTAGGTCCTCAGATATACATGAAATACAAAGGAATAAATAATTTGACCTGATAGTGTTGAGATGAAAAAGAATTATGGTTTGAAAAGGTATACCTGGCTTGATTCTAGAATTTGTAAAACATATACATACCTCGAGCTGACCTCTTGATGGATGCATCATACCTGGTCTCTAAAAGTTAGAATTGAATGAACCTACTTGATTATAGATGTTACACATGATTGAACATAGAAATCTTCTTTTTGGCATGAATCGGGAACTCTAAAATTTGAAAATTTAGGGTTCCAACAGAAGGTATAATCATCTACATTCAAGCATTTCAATTCCTTGCCCTTAAAAGGCAAAATTTGCCAATTCAATTATAAAACAATTTCTTTTTCAATTGGGGTCAATTCCAAACCTGATGTTTGACCTAAGGAAAACCCCTATCCATAAACCCCTTTCTTTTCTTTTTATGCACAGTTATAGGTACCCAATGGAGCTAATAAGACTAGAACAACATTAGGACCCAAAAACAGAGCATCTAGCCAAATTTCACCAAAAAGTACCTTCAATCAGCATTCAATCCTCTTCTTTATAGAATTGAGGTTGGATCTATTGTGTTCATCCTCCTTTTAATGTGATGCATGTGAAAGTTAGGTCATTTCCAAGTTTACATAGCTAAGCTTGTGAAATCCTAATTTTCCAACCATTACACCATTATAGGCAAGTGAAGGACACTGGCAACTTGCGGCTCTACTTGGGTTTTCATGTGATATTTGTCATAGGTATACTATCACTTTCTTAGCATTGCCTAATGTATCTCATCTATTCTCTATGCAATAATATCCTTGGATGCATTCCTTGTGATTGTTATCTAAGGGTTAAACTAGGGATCATTGTGAACATAAACTAGCTTCACGACTGTCTCAATTTTACACGCCCCCTATCTCTTTAACATGGCCTCCAAATGATCTTCTCATTCATTTTTTGACAAAATAGTACTCAGGGTCTTTTTAAAACCTTAATCAAGCTCAACCATGGTTTTTTAAACACGTTGTCTTAACAATACGACATAAGCTAGAGGATCAACATACATAATTGTAGACATAGATGAAGCAAAACAAATATATTATCTGGGTAAATACATGAAATTTGGGAAAGTGCGATAGCAAAAAATTTATACCCCAATCATCTCACTATGCACAATTTTTAATAGACCTTGCATTATGACCCACTTCCCCAGAGTTTAGGTGGACTAAAAATGTTCTTAAAGAAAACTCCAACCTCCTTGAGTTGTAATCATTTATAACAGATATTTCTAACCTATGCATAGGTGTATTAGGCATACCACATAGGGTTTTCATCTAGAGACATAGGAATGTTCTAACTCAATCTAGGTTCCTAAAATATCTCCACCTTCCATGCCATGCAATAAGTTTTCATTAGCAGCAATAGAGTGGATTCCAAATAAAACTACTTTCTTCTATCTTCACACCATAAATGGAGTCCTCTTCCAACCCATACCTTATCCCTATTCTTAGTTGTGTGGGAAAAGACACAAAACCTAAAGTGGCCCTATTCTTAGTTGTGTGGGAAACGACACAAAACCTAAAATTTCCCCACTTTATTTGGTGTGAGAAAATTTTAGAGATAGATAATACAATCTTTCAAAAACAAGACTGAAGGCTTCTTATTTGGATAAAAATTCACAAAACCTACTTCAAAGGACCTCCTTTCACTATGCTAAAACTCATAACTTAAGACATTCTTAGCAAAAGGAAAAATGATAAGTCATACGCAGACTTACGCAAAAATACATGCAATAAAACAAAACGGGTAACAATATCATAGCATATTTCTACTTGAATAGAATTGGAGAAAACTTTTTTGATGGAATATTTTCTTGTGAGGGAGGTTCCCTTAATATTCAATGCTTTTATTTCACTCTTTTGATTTCAAAAAACATAGAAGACATTTTCGAAGTATCTACACCATTTATTTTGACGACAATCTAAAATAAAATTATTATTATAGTTAGTAACATAATAACCAAGTATAGTTGACTCTTGTTGCAAAGAAAAAACAATTTTTAAATATGCATTTGTCATTAACCAATGAGAATATAGTATTTAGAATAAATCTAGGATATATTCTAATGATCATTAGCAAGGATATCATAAGATATTTTCATGAACACAATTATGAATAGTTATTATTATTTCAAGGAAAAAATATTTATGCCACTAAACATATAATAATGATCTATAAAAAAATTAAGTAATGGGTGAGTTATCCTTTCTAACTTTTCTCCCCAAATAGTTTATTAAGGTAATAGCCACCCATTACAAGTAGGTACTTCATATAAAATAAATCTAATAATTGATAGTTTAGTGGTGCAAATGACATTTTAATCTCTTTTTTTCTAAATTATTAGTGTATATAATCTCTCTAAAGTTATATGATTTAAGAAGGTGAATTTATTAGCTTTCTAGAGGGTAATAAGCTTTCCAATAAAGATTCTATATTCCAACTTAGATGAAAGATTGAAAACATGTATTTCAACAAGAATTTATATATGAAGGATCATATGTCTACCATATTGTAAAGGTATATGCCAATTATAATGCATATAACTTTGCAACAGTATATTATATAAAATATATTTTATCAGAGAATATCACATGATTTTTTGTATTACCATATAATTTATTAATAAGATTTGTGCTCCCTTTGGTGCATAATGGTTTTGTAAGATAGTTAGAGCAATGTCAAAGAAATTGTTCTCTAGATATATGTCTAATCATCATAGTGGAGTTTCTATCGTTACTAAGATGGATTTTTAATGCAAATGATACACAAGAAAGTTGTTGATTGAGTTTTTATTTTATGTAGCAATCTATGCAATATTGCAAGGTATAAGTTCATGCTTTGATAATAGTAATTAATTGTATTAAAAAATGATCCTTGTATATATTATCTCTCATAAGGCTTGTATGATTATCTTGAGAGAACTCAATGAGTTAGATGAAATTAAGGGGCTAAATTCAACACGTTGTGATATAGAGGATGAGGGACTATTCAACATTAAAAAAAAAAACCTCCCAATGCATGCATTTATTATTTAGAACATGATGACACCAAGATTTAAGTTCAAAAGAATTAAAATTCCATTAAAAGAAGATATATTGTTGTTATATGTAAGATTCAAAAACATGGTACTTATTTTTGTTATAGATGATATCTAACATTTTGATGTTTCTATAACTCAGGAGGTATATTTTGAATTTGCTTGATTTTAAGACATTTTTGTTGCATACTAAAAAAAATTGTGAAGTTTTATGAATCAGGACAACATGAAAATTCTCTTCCATAACATAAACTTTAATTCCCTATTATTTGGAAAAAATTTAAATACTCATGTCAAAGAGAGACTTAGATCTCTAAGAATAGTATGTTTATAAAGTAGACGATCCTTATATCTCAATTACAAGAATGGAGGACATTAATATTTACCCAAAGAATAGTAAAAAGAAGAGTGAGCAACAAGGGGAAGAGAATCACATGTAAACCACCAATTTTCAAAAGAGAATATTTGTCACATGAGTCTACCCCAATGAACTTAAAATAGAATATTTATATGATTTGCAAAGGATATGAGTTGTTTTCATTTGTATCTAAACTTGAGTAGCATCCCAAGTTATTTCCATAAGGTCTAATCATGTTCAATATTCTATCTCCAATTGTAGTACAAGCGACACCCATCACATCTATAACATGTGCATTTTTGAAGGATAATTCATTTTCAAAAATTTATTGTAATTTGTCTCCATATAAGATATGATTTCATGATGTGAAGTGATTGAAACTAAACCACCCCCACCAAAAAAAGACAACAATAATATTTTTTCTTTTTTTTGAAATTATAATAAAAGGGAGAGTCAATAGAAGAAGTTAAATAATTTGTATTCAAAATAATAGAAAGATCATAGTTTCATTTATGAAATTATTACTCTTTGAAAGGTTCTATTCAAAACAAATAAGTTTTTTTCATAATCAGTCATTTTTCTCACATGTTGATGAAGTGAGCCCACACAACTACTTGTCCCTCTCCCCTAAAGATTTCTAATATTAAAATTTTGTTTTAAACTTGGGGATCGAAGTTTATTATTGTAATTTTAACAAAGCTTAAGCCATATGAACATCAGTTGCTTCTAATCGATTTTACTTCCAAACAAGGTTTAGAGAAAAAATAGCACTACAAATGAGTTGCAAAGAAGAAAGAGTACACAAATTCTATGCCATGCAAGACTTGACACCAATGAAAATGAAGAGAAGGGTGAAAATAAACTTGGCCAAATAATCCATGGATGCCTTTGATACTATATTATTTTTATGAATAAAATGTTATGTAGTTTCATTTAATTTAACATATAATAATACTTTTAGATTGTTTTGGCTCTCCTATTATGTATAAAATTAAGTGTCATTATTAGAATAGATAAAATGAATGTCACATCCAATCATAAATTGAGAATTTAAACCTTATATAACTTGGAGAGGACAATCTTGTAGAGGCTATTGCATTGTAATACTTAAACAAAATTCAAATTCTATTATTTAACAAATATTTATTTTTAAATTTTTAAATTAAAATATTTTGATACAATAAGAATTAATATTGTATAAAATTCATTATTAATTGTTGAAAGTTAAATTATTAAAAAAATCAATGATTTATTATTAATTTATTTTTTATAAAATAGAATTTAATATAAAGTAAATATTATTTAAAAAATGATTTTGTTAACAAATATTGCTAATGATAACTAATTAAAGACCATGAATGTAATAGCTAATAGCAATTGCACCTTGGTGTACATTGGGTATTCCAAAGAGGTGTGGAAGGTTAATCAGAGGAAATTTTTTGTATATTTTTTGCATACATCTATGTAGTACATGAGGTCAATTGGTAGGTCATTCAATAGATGATTTTGTTTGTGCAACAAAGGTTCAATGAAGAAGTGATAATGTTTAATCAACAATGCATCCAATTATAGGGATGCAAACATGGTTGTAACAAAGCCTTTGAGTCAAGAATAATAAGGTTCCATTACCAATAGGATCATGCAATGTTTTGAATTGGGAGAGAGGGAGAGATAGGGATAGAAAGAGGGCTAAATAGGAGGAGGAGAGTGAGAGGGGCAAGGAGATGATGATGGAGATGTAGGAGGGGGATATGGAGAGAAAAACAAGGGGAGATAATGGGAGAAGAGAGAGGAATAGATAGAGATGAAAGAGATAAATACAATATAGAGGGAGAACATGAGAGAGATAGAAAGATATAGATAGAGATATGATGTGACATATAGAGATGTCGAGATAGGGAGAGATATAGAGGTAGAGAGATATGGAGAGATAATGAGATAGAGATAGAGAAAGTGATAGAAGATTAAATATGGAGAGATAGAGAGGCAAAGAGATATAGATATAAAGGTCTAGGAAGAGGGAGAGGGAGATGGATGGATTTAAAGAGAGAGATATATCTAGATATAGAGGGGGAGAGAGGAAAACAAAGGTAGAGATGAAGATAGAGTGAAAGAGGAAGAGGAAGAGGAAGATAAACAAATAGGGAGATAAAGAGAGGGAGAGGGGAAGATAAAGTTAGATAGAGATAGGGATACAGAGAGAGATAAAGATATATTATAAGAGAGAGGGAGAGAAAGACATGGAGATAAACAAATAGAGATAGAGAGAGAAACAAGGGAGATAGAGAAGAAGAGAGAAATAGGGAGAGATAGATATATATGAGGATAAAGACAAAGATGGATGTATATGGGAAGAGAAAGGGAGGGAGAGAGAGAGAGAGAGAGAGAGAGAGAGAGAGAGAGAGAGAGAGAGAGAGAGAGAGAGAGAGAGAGAGAGAGAGAGAGAGAGAGAGATAAGAATATCGATACAAAGAAAGACATGGATAGAAAGGAGATAGGGAGAGGAGTGATGTAGTCTCTCTCCTTGACTCATCCTTTCTTTTGTGATTCGATAGATTATATTGACTTAGTTTAGACTATTTTTGTGATGCTTTGACTAGATGTTTATGGATTTATATATTTTTTAGATGATTTATCTATGGATAGTAGACACATTATATTGTGCTTGACATTATGATTATATGTGGATGATGATATTTATAGACTATTGAGAGGATGTATTTTTCTATGATGATTGATGTGTGTTCATTTCTATGTGCATATCATGTTTGTTCTATGATTATTTGATGATATCTTATGATGTACTAACCGTTTTTCATGATTATGATTCCATGCGATGTCTTGATTTTATATTGTGTGACTACTTGTGTGAGTAGAGAAGATTTCATATCACTTATTGTGAGCATGATATGTCGTTGTGATTCTCTATCACTTGTTTGTTTATTATATATTAATGTATATGTTGTACTATGGCTTTATGGATGCAGGATTTGCTAGTACCAGATATTGAATCCACCTGGCTTCATAAGTCTGAGCGTGTCTTATCCCAATGGCAAGCTGATTGGAGTTGACATGATATCCCACCCTACACTCTAGGTTTAAGTTGATTACCCTTGTTAGTTTAGAGTCTTGGCGCGAGTCATGGTTAGTGTGTAATGCTTTCTTGGATTATTTTATGGTGTCTTTATTTGTGTAGTTTGGTTAATTATTAATTATTTTATTAAATTGATTTATATAGTTTAATAATGTTAAATTAAAATAAAAGATTAATATAGTTTATAATAATAAATTAAATAAATAGTTGGTATGATATTTAATAATAAAGTGTTTCTAAATTAATATTAATATTATTGATTCCTTGGTTTATATTTAATTAATGGCTTGATAATACCTTGGGCTATCAAGGATTATTTATTATTAAATTGTTGATTATTATTTATTAATCATATGTGGTATTTATTTATACTCCTTGGTAATTGAATTAATTTATTGGGCCTTTTATAATTATTTGTGCCCATGATTTTATGAGTTGTTTACATTATTATTATTCTCTTTTTACTCTCTTGGGTTGCTTGGTAGATTCTTTCTACCTGCCCTATTATTCTATTGGTTAAGTAAATTAAATAATATTGGAGAGATAAGTAAATTAAATAATATTTTATTATTCTTACCTTGGGTTTTGCAAATGGTTGGTAAGAAATATTATTTAATAATATTTTGATTGGCTGAGATTTTCTATAGTTTTAGTTTTAGTTTCTATTTATTTGGCTTCCTGAGTATTTTGTTGGGTTAGCATTTCTCGGGTTTTCTCCTGCAAGTTTGGATGTTTGGTTGAATATTTGGAGATTGGAGATTTCTTGGCTTGCTTGGATTGTGGATTGTGCTTCTTCATATTTTATTTTCCATTACTTCTATCTTCAAGGTTGGAGAAATACTCTTCCTAAGAGTTTTATTTTTAGGAAATATTGTCTACATTGTGTTTTCAAGAAAGATTGTCTTCAGGGTTTTTTGGGAGATAAATATCTACTTATATAGTTTATAATATAGTTTGGGGAAAATATATTTGTCTGAATTTTTTGTTTGTTGTGAATGTCCGACTTTTCTTGCTGTGGTTGTGCATTTTTCTTCCTTGGTTATGATTCTTATTGGGTTGAAGGTTAGGCTTTGGATTGTAGAAGCCATTTGGTTTCTTAGTTGGCTGGGAGTTTTATATATTTGGTTTCTTGTGAATTTTTCATGGCTGGAAGTTGTTTGGAGTAATTATTTTTGAGTTGAATCTTTCCTTTGTGAGTTTATTTTGAGTGTGGAATCTATATTCCTTAGTTTCATATTGTATTTGCATCCCTTTTGGTTGTATTTTTGAGACTTAAACTTAAGAGTCTGATTTTATTTTTCCAAGTCACAATTTTACTTTCCATTTTCTGAGTTTTTTGGTCTTTGGTGCAAATGTGCTAAAACAGAGAACATACGTGCTACTTCATATGTGCCAAATATTTTAATGTGTGCGCTAAACATTATAATGTATGTGCTAATTTGTCAAACATATGCACTACTTCGTACGACGTATGCACTAAATGATTGAACATATGCAGTATTATGTCAGCCTGATTTAGTTTGTTAGTTTGGATTATTTTCCAAATTTTGGTTCTTGTTCTTCAGAATCCAGAGGTTGTATCCTGATACCTGAGATGTTCCAAGTCTATTTCATTGTCTCATTTATAGGTTATTTTGTTTATTTGGCCTGTTTATATGATTATCTTGTAGTCGGGTTCATTTATGGTATTATTTTATGATGATTGCATTGTTTTTGGTTTGGTTGGATGCCTTGGTAAGCCAGGTCTTGTAATGTTGACAACCCATGGTTTTATGGTAGTATTTTGTGTTGTTTTCCCAAGGTCTAGGTGCATGAAAGGGGGAGAGTGGGCTTCATAGTGAGTGACTGGGATCGCATGGAGTGGGCTGCCAGGTCCATCTGGGGTCCAGATCTCTAGGTATCTCACTAGAAGTTTTCCTATGTGAACAAGTGATAAATTAATTAATAATACTTGGATTTGGGTAGAATACTTCATCTTAATAAGATAATAAGATTATGTTGGCCCCTTTGCCTTTCCTTGCGGTTGTGGATCGGGATAGGACTGGGAAGGCCTTGGTAAAACCCATGTAAGCTAATATCCCTCACTCCATAAAGGTTGAGATGGCTCCACATGTACATTGGGACATCTGGGACTGGTACCCAGGTACCCACATTTTTCATGTGATGACACTCTTTCTCCCTACATGTAGGTCCTAGTGCCTTGAGTTCTGCTTGGTTGTGTTTCCTCTGGAGGGTTTTGCATTTGGAGGATTTGTGTTGGTGGTTATAATTTGGTTATCTGTTGTTTCTTTGCGTCCTTGTTATGTTGGTCTTTCCTTTGGTTGTTAGGTGTCAGCCTAGATATAGAGTATGCATGGGATCTTACGTCATCTCCTAGCATGGGGGGTGGTTCATTTGGTTCCACATGGTCGGGTGGTTTGATGCCTTCTTCCATTGGGATGTTCTTCATTTGGTTCCACATGGTCGGGTGGTTTGATGCCTTCTTCCATTGGGATGTTCTTCATTTGATGCTATGCATGGATGTGGATATCTTATCTTCATCTTTGGATGGATTCTTGTAGAAGATTGATGTAAATTATTATATGGCATTGTATGTAATGATTCATGATGTAATTGTAATGTAAATAGATCATGTCCCTTATGGTGAAGGATATTGTATTCATATATGTTGTAATAGTAGCAAAGGAGAAAAGATAATGCAACTTGTGATAATGGTTCATTAATGGAAATTGATTCATGGATGCTTATTTGGTCTTATGTAATGTTGGATATAGGTTAGATTATCTTGTGATTAGTTCATGATGATATAAATGTATAAGTAATTTGGGAGTAGGAACATTTGGTATTGGTGTTTTAAAATTAATTTAAAAAGGGATTGGTTAAGTATGCTTAGTAGATGGATATAATCATGATATAGAGTAGTGAATGATTATGTATGCATAGTAAGAATGAACCATGCTAGGAATTAGTATGCATTAGACTATGGTGGTATTTGCATTATTATGCTTATGATATTAGGTTGTGTTATTGCTTATGGTTACTTTAGGTGATGACGTTGAGATGCCCTAGAGGATGTTTGATATGTTGTGCTTATTTCCGCTTGTGATATGCTCTTATATGAAATTGATCATGATGTTTAGATGTTATATGGTTAATTAATGAATATTGAATTTGAGTAGTTGATTATTATGGTTGTATTAGTCGATTTAAAAAAAAAAATTATGTCTATTTGCTTGTTAGTAATGTATTTTCTCTAGGGTATTTTGGTGGGCATTACAAGTGAGATGGAGATCAAGAGAGAAATAGAGGAGAGATGGAGTGAATAAGAGAGAGATCAATAGATAAAGAGGGATAAAGAGAGTGATATAAATATAAAGAGATAAGGAGAGATAGAGATGGATGGGGAGAGATGAAAATATAGAGTATGAGATATGGAGGCAACCATATTTAATGCCATTTATTTAATTTTATTTCCTTGGAATCTATAAGAAATGTCTTTTTGGCATATGAGATGCACATTTAAATATTGAAAATCCTCAGTAACCCTCATATAATTTGCAATAAAGGACATTGATGATGATGATGTTGGATGTTGCTGAGAGTTTTCTAGAATAATGTTTTGTCATTGATGTCAACATATTCTTTTGTGTGTTCTATTATTGCAGTCAGATTAAATGAGTTGGTTTGGTTAGTGTGTTGCAGTTGAGCTAATGTGGTTTAATGTGTTTAGAGATACTTATTTCTAGTTGATTCAACATAATTTTCAGTGGTCTGTGTGATGATTTGATTGAGTTATGAGATCCAATATTGACTTGATATTCAGTTGTTCATGTTATTCGGTATTTTGATTTGTACTCCAAATTGCTATATCTTTAGTTGTGGATTTATGGGATGTGTTATGGACATTGATGTGTATCTTCAATTCAATTGGTTCATGATTTAGATGTCCACAAGAAAAAAATTCATGTTGTTAGTTAGTTATGATTTTGTTATTGAGCTTCGGTGATGAGATGGTAACGATCATGGAAATTTGAGTTATTACAGTTGTTGTGGTACAATTCACATTACTTGTGAATATTTCTAGATCATTTTCTATGAGTATTGGTGGTCCGTATTTATCATTGGGTGCATTATTGAAGATTTTATTGGTCTGGTCATATTCTTCATGTTATGTGATATTTATGGAGTTGTAGCATGTTGTGGATGATCAAGGCGTAATTGTTGGAAGTGTTGCATATTTCCGATGTTGATTTGGGTCCAGACTATGTCTTAGACGATATTGTTTTGGTCCACATATGTTGTGGTATCGTGTGAGGTTATTATTTTATTATTTGTGTTGAGGGTTTGGCTAACCTTGAAATATAGGTTGATGTCTTGTATAAATAAATATAATAATCATGTAAGATGTATGTCTGTGATCATTATAAGTGTGCATGGTCGAGTTGTATGTGAAAACAAGTAATTTGATCTTTTAGAAGTGTGAAGAAGAGAAGAGAAGTGTTGCAGATCAGACTGTGTGCTTAACTAGAACTTTACTCAGGCATATGTGGATGCTATTTTCATAGTTCATTTAATCTAGATTATAGTCTGAATTCTTTTGTAAGTTAGTGAGACTTCTTGTAAGGTAGTGAGCCTTCTCTTAAGGTTGTAGCCTTTCTAGGTTTATTATCTAAGCAGTGAACTCTAGGCAATGTGTCTGAATGCATGTGCATTCTCATTGTAATATTTTATTCACCCCTAATAGGGTATTATCTCATTGTGGATAGGTTCCCACCATGGTTTTACCTTTGACTGGGTTTTCCATTTCAAAAATCTTGGTGTTATGTGTGATATTGATGTGGTGTTGTTTAATGCTTTAACTATTAATTATTAGATCTGAATTGTGGTTTAAAGTTGTAGAAGTTTCTGGTGCAAACTGATTCACCCCCCCCCCCCCCCCCTCAGTTTGTTGTATTGTTGCCAACAATTGGTATCAAAGTTTGACAGCTTGAGGAAGATCTGGGATGACAACCTTTTCTTTTAGGAAGGATAGTCCGAGATTTGATGGAACTAACTACACTCTTTGGAAGAGCCGGATGCAATTTCATTTGAGATGCATTGGAGAAGAGTACTGGAAGGTCACTAAGAATATATACAATATTCCCCAGAATGGTCCTTCCACTCCGGATGAGATAAAGGAAGAAAAATACAATATTAGAGATAAGGATGCATTGCTGAGTACCTTGTCAGATTATGAGATGACTAATTTGATGGATCTTGAAACTGCTCATGAGATTTGGATAAAGTTAGAGACCTTGCATGAAGGTAATAGTCATGTGAAAGTTGCTAAGTTGCAGAGCTTGAAAGGAAAGTATGAGAACCTGAAGATGAGTGAAGATGAAAATACTACCTCTTTTATGCATAAAGTGAATGATCTTGTGTGTGGAATTAGATGTGTCAGTGGATTCCTTGAAGAGTTTGAGATCGTTGCTAAAGTATTGAGATCCTTACCTCCTGCTTATAAACATAAGACTACTGCTATAGATGAGATCTGGACTATGACAAATGTGACAAGAGATATGTTGGTTGGTAAACTTGTTGCTTTTGAGTTGAGTGAGTTTGGTGATCCTCTTCCTAAGACTAAATCTGCATTCAAAGCTACTATTTCTAGGAAGCAGAAATATGATCTAGAAGAGAGTTCTACAAAAGTATCTAGATATAAGAAAGAGATGAAAGAGATGGAAGATGAAGAAAGAGAGCTTGAGTTTTTAAGTACTTATTGCCAGAAGATTGCCTAAAGGTGCCGATAAGTATGAGGGTAAGTTATTTATTAAATGATTTTCATGTAACAAGATAGGATATTTTGCATCAAGGTGTTCGAAAAGAGATAAAAATCCTAAGAAGCCATTTAAGCCATATAAGCCTAAATATCAAAAGAAGTGTTATTATATTGCTGATGAAAGTGCGACAAATGATGAGTTAGATAAAGGAGATTCTAGAGATGAATTTGTGTTCATTGCTATCAAGGAAGATGATCCTGTAACTATAGATTCTACAAGCTGCATTAATGAGGAGAAAGCTTTAGCTAGTAAAGTAGAAGAGAAAGATGAATGGGTAATTGACAGTGGTTTCTCTCATCATATGATAGGCGATAAGAGTAAATTTTTGAGCTTTGAAAAGTATGATGGTGGAATATTAAGATTTGGTGATAACAAAGCTTGTATAATTCATGGTAGAGGTTCTATTTCTCTTGATGGTAAGAACAATACTGATGATGTGTTGTATGTTGAAGGATTAAAGCATAATATTTCGAGTGTTGGTCAAATGGTTGATAAGGGATATAACTTGTAATTCAAGAATGACAAATGTGAGATCTTGAGTAGCTCTGGAACTAAGATTGCATCAGGGACACATACTAAAGCTAATATCTTTCACTTGAATTTTGGTGGTAAAAGTTGTTTAATTGCTCAAATTGATGAAAGCTGGTTGTGGCATAAAAGGATGTGTCATGTAAATTTTGATTGCATGGCTAAGATTAGTTCTATTAGAGAAATAAGAGATCTACCAAAGTTGATAAAACCCTCTAATCCTATATATAAGGAATGTCAATTAGGGAAGTACACAAGAGTTACTTATAAGAGAAAATAGTATAATTTAAATGGATTGTTAAATCTAATAGACTTATAAAGCACTGAGAGAGGGGGGTGAATCAGTGATAGCAAAAACAATAACACTTTAAACCCAAACCAGTAAAAATAATTAACCAGTTTACTTAAGAATTTGCATGCAATCCAAAGTGTTATAAAAGAATTCACAACAAGTAAAACATTCACCATAACATAAGTGTTTATACGTAGAAAAACCAACTGGGAAAAACCACAGTGATATGGGACTCACAAGTTAACTATCTACAGAAATAGGTAACTAACCAGTTAAGGTCTACAAAGTGCTCTGTTAGGAGTGATCCTATTAAAGATCCCAAATCCCTGTTAGGAGCTATAGCTGGTTAAAGGTAATACCTTGTTAGGAGTAACCTCGGTAGAGGATTTCAAATCCAAACTAATGGATCACTTGACTAGAGGATTTGTACAATGAATATTTTTAGAGCTTACCCGGTTAGGGGTAGTGATTAGAAAATAACAGGTGATATAATCTAGAAATAACACATCTTGCTTGTATAGATCCTTTTCTTGTCATAACCCTCTTTTCGAACATTGATATGACTTGCTATTACTACTACTACTACTACTACTACTACTACTACTATTATTATTATTAATTTTATGAGCAATGTTAGTTAAAGATGAAAAATTAAATAAGAATGGAGTTAATTTTAAAAGAAGAAATAACAAGTGGTGACTCGCACGTGAGGTCATAATTTATTTTGGAGATTATTTGTTTTCTCAATATTGTATTTGAGCACATGGTGTAGAAGAAATAAGAAGATTCCATAAATGAATCAAATTTACTTGCATGGTCAAGTGTAACTCCCACTATGACAACAATTGTTTTGCATGAAATTATTTTTTTTTTTTTGAAATTTTCTCAATATGTTAATTTAGCACATGTTGTAGGAGGAAATGAGAAGGTTCTAGAAGAGAATCTCAATTCAAATTTTTGCATGTAACTTCTACTATGACAATTAATCATTTTTGTATGAAATTATTTTGGGAAAAGAATATGGAAATCAATTAATTCTTTTGTGGTGAGAAAATGACTCTCTTTTCTATATATTGAGTTCTAGATTTTCGAAAAAAGGAGAGTTGATTGTTTTATGTGATTAAGTATTCTTTTTAATTCTCAAGAATTTTTTTCAAATCATGTTAGATATAGATGAATTTTGTAGACATTTTGCATTGTGTGAGTTAGGATTTTTAGAGGTTTTGGAGAAGATCTTGCTAGGTTACAATATGAGGATTGAAGAAAGATAGTTGGGAGAACAAGGGGTGATTCATCAATAAGATTTTGGTTCATCTTGCAGATTCAGGTTCCCTCTTTCCATACTTGTATATTTTTCTTCCGGAAATGAGATTTTTATTAGTATGCATGTTGTTTTTCTTTGAAAAATTAGGTAGTTTAAGGGAGAAATATTTTGATATTGTTTAATTCAGAAAGAGGGGAGAGATCTTTATTTGCATAATATAGAGTTTTTGCATTCTTTTGTTTCAGATTTTGATAAGGAAATCTATATGCATTTACCATCTTGTTTTAGATTTTGATAGAAGGAATATGTGTGCATGTGTGAATAGATGTGTATATCTTACTTTTTTGTATCAATTTCACATCTTCCATTAGAAAGCCTTCTCTTTATTTAATCTCTTTATTTTCTAATTTCTTATAGAGAAAATAAATATATAGTGAATTCATTCTAAAATATTAGTGCCAGAAATAATCAATTTATTAGAAATTTTTTTTGAGGTTAAATGTAGTTTTAAAATATAGTTATTTTTTTTTAAAAATGAAAGGGGATGAGTTAAATAATACAATGGTTTCATTTCTCCTCTTTCTCAAAAATAAATTATAATTCTTATGTTTCTAATTTACATCCATAATAGTTTATATATTGTAATATTACTTGAAAGTGAAAAAGTCTCTATGATTAGCTAATACCTTTTATTTCCTTAAATTAATTAATATTTGAACCCAAAAAAATTCATATTTGAATGAAAGGGTCTTATCATAGTGAAATTGTATGCATCTATTTTTATTTCATGTACTGCATAAGTGTTTAAGTAATTGTTCATTTATTTATCTATTTAAAATTGTATAATTCTCTCAATTAGAGAAAATTTTGTACTCATTATAGGGGGCTGGGTTTTTTTTTTTTTTTTTGGCCCATTATGGTAATTGTGTAATCTTGGGTGGACCTCTTATCTGGTTTTTATGTATGAGCAAAACTGAAGGTTTTCTTCACCTGGTTCTTTCCTACCAGTGCTCTTTGAATCAAGTTGTAAAACAATTATAAAAATTAATAAAATTTAGTGGTTCGCCACTTTTATCAAAATAAAAAAAATAAAATTGTATATATAAAATTTAGAAGAAGAACATATGTATATTAATTCTAGTAATCTTCATATTAAGTCAATGTTGTGATTACGATTATGTGGCGAAGTAGATATACATGTATATGTACATGAAAACAATATTAGATTTGATAAATCTTAGATATGTATAAAATTTAATTTTTATTACCATTCGCTTATTATATGATACAACAATAACATACAAAATCAATAACAATGTTTATAAGAATATTAAATAAATTAGTAAAAAAAACAAAACAATTTAATAAAAGAAAACCATTAGATAAATAAATAAAAAATTGCATGTCAAGCCTGTAGGAGGGGGAGGTAGGGTGTCTATGACTTCCTGTGAAAGACTGCAGCCCCAGAGGAGCTCTCTAAACAACCTCCAGAAATTTGCAACTAAATCAGCCATTCAATCCTTACAAAAGTGTTTCCAAAATCTGCATAATTTGCATATGCTAACCAACAAATAAGAGTGGAAATAATTGTCCTGTTAAGAGGGTTTTTCTTCAAATAGGAAGTTGATTGATGACAAGGGGTTGCAAACTCATAGACAAGCATGGTAGATTTTGTGGAACTCTTCTGTATGCATTCTTCTTCTCCATTCTTCCTGCAAGATTCACGATAATGAAATGGAAGAAAATCACTAAATTTAAGTATTAGTATAAAGATTTTTAGGGTTTTGGGTGAACTCTACATCTAAGGGCTAAGATTAATCTAATCTAAGGGTTGAGATTGCTTCCTTAATTTGTTTATTCATTAAAATAAAAAAAATTATTTCCTTTATATTTAAATTTAATTTTATCAGAGTATTTAAGATAACATTTTTTGTGCCACAATTTTATCTAAGACAAATATTAAGTAATCTATTTGTTGATAAACATAAATTTAGATAAAATGAATAAAAATCAATTATAGTAAATTTATCATTGATTTGATTGTTGATTGTTAGGATCTCTTGTATAAAAATTAATCATAATTATATTAAATTAATTACTTATTTTATAAACAGATATTAACACCCTTAATTTTAAATTGCACCAATAGTTTTGAACCAATGATTTAATCGACTTATTATTTAACTAAATGAGGATTAAAATTTAAAATACTAAGAGATAAAATTGTCTTGAAGATTGTTTTTTTTTAATAATTAGTAAGTTATCTAAAAAGCTTTAAAACTTTCTTATTTGCTTTTCCCTATTAAAGCTATAAATTTTAAAATCATTTGTTAAATTATATGTATTAAAAAGAATGATTTTAATTTGAGTGTTTGGAAATTTTATTTCAAAAAAAAGAAAAAAGAAAGAAAAAAAAAAACAGATTTTATTTATTTTCATATTTGGATGATTGTTGGGTAAAGCTTACTTTTGACCTTATCATGTGCTCTCTAATTATTTAAATAAGAATTTTACTTTTAAACATTATTTAAATGCTATATAATCTTTATATTTGGGATATAAATGGATAAGGAGTTATTTATAAGTAATATTTTGACGACGAATTATAATTAAGAGATCAAATAACATATGAAATATATTATTATTAATTAAACATTTTGCTTATTATTAAATGAAATGTAAGTTCAATGTAAGTTCCTTCAAATTATTTAAATTATGGTATAGTGTGTTAAGTTTGATAAATGTTAAATTCTTTTCCAAAGTTTTTCTATTTAATCATTTAATCTCCTTTCAAGGAATTTAGTACCGTTCAAGTATAAGGATTCATATTTACGTAAGTTTATCATTTGTAGAAAATAACTAAAGATAAAATTTATGCTATTTCAAATGGAAGAATTAGTTGGTTTATGAATAATGTGGTTATTCTTAAGCTTATTATTAAATAGTTTTTCTCTTCAACAAGTTAATGTTAAATTCTTTTCCAAAGTTTTGGTATTTAATCATTTAAATTTCTTTCAAGCAATTTAGTACCTTTCAAGTTTTAGGATTCATACTTGAAGTGAAATGGTCATTTTTGTAAGTTATCTCCTATAAGTATTATAGTTTTCAAGTGATTAGTACTTTCATGAATATAGTTTAAGTTTTACAATTATAATTTTCTTTCAAGAAAATACTATTTCCAAAATTGTTGAATTGTTTAGCATGTAATACTTATATCTTAGTTTTTTAATTCCAATCAGTAATTCCTTGCATATAATAATTTCTTTTCATAGTTGTTTTAGTATAATTTTTATTTATGATTTCATGAATTCATAGTTAAATTCTTAGATAGACAACTAAACAAGAGGAGCTGAAACCAAAAACCTTAGCAGCGTTCAGGTCTCTATGGTGCCTCTGGGTCATGCTTACGGGTAATGCCTTTGTGTTGAACTACTGCACTTAATGCCTAATAAAGCTGCAACAACAACGTATGTGGCATTGCCCCTATAAACCACCGGGGAGAAATAAGGGTCATTTGGAAGTTAAAATCCAAGGGGTGGGTAATCCCCCTTGGATTGATAATCTAAAAAAGATTAATTTTAAAATCAATTTTCATTTGCTCAATTGAACCTTAGAAAACCCCATTAGGGTATTGTTGTGTGTTATGATCTTGGAATTTATTTTATCTTGACGATTTCAACGGATGATAACGGATTAAGGGTGATGTATATAATAGGAAATAGGTCTTAGTTGTTTTAAGCCACAAGCAAATGGCCACCTTGAGCCTTTTTGCTATAAAGCTACCATTGTGGGTAGCAATTGCAGAGAAACTGTCTAGGACAATGACCCTAGAAAGGGTTGTGTACCCACCAAATAGTTCTCATTAAAGCATAGTTAGAAACCAGAACTACATACTTTACGCCTTGATCCTATGTCGAAACGGGTATGTAGGTAGTCTAGGGACAATTGTCCCCTGTACTCAGGTGTTCGGGGATGGGGATTAGGATTTGGTTATGGGTGAGTAGTTGGTTCTTGAAGCTCCTTGGTCTTTTAATAAAATGGTGCAAATAATAACTGAAAGGTTAAAAATGCATACTCAGAAGGAATCCAATATGAATTCACTTGACTTCCCGAGGCTTTAGGCGAAATTCTGAAGTGGAACTCAAGCTTGTTTATGTAATTATTTTTATACTCCTAAGGACGGCGACCTCAGTGCACTCCTAGTAGGGGAGTGTAGTCTTTAGAGAGTGGCTCAAGACCCAGATGGTCTCGATGAGTGTAAAGTCTCTGGCCAAAGCATATCCTATTCTTATGAATGTAGCGTCCTAAAATTGCGACACTTGCAATTTTGACTGCATTTCGGTCTTCACGATGGCGACGCAACACGCAACCTGAATAGAGACCCCAAAACTTGCTCACGACACTGAAAACTGCATTTTTCAAGCACCATTGGCCTGAACCTCCTTGCACCCCGCTGTCCCGGAGGTGGGACTAGAGCACCCAGCGCCCTGGTCCCTGGGTCCTATTTTGGGCCCAGTTTCCTAAGTGATATCGGGTCTTTTTGATTGCAATTTGGAAATATACTTCCCTGGTCGGCCTAAGGTCGGGAAAATCAGTCTATCAGCCCTAAATGACAAGTATATAAACTACATTTTCCTCTTTCATTTGATATGATGGAAAAGGCATGGAAACTATACTCAAGCATTCAAGCATTCAAGCATTCAAGCATTCTTTCAAGCAATTGATCATTTCAAGTCTCCATTCAAGGCTAAGTGTTGCATTCAAGACAAGGATTCAACCATTGAAGAAGAGATCACATACTACATGCTACAACATACAACATCTAAACCTTCGCACATAAGGATACAAACATCCTTAGAACAAGGTATTAGTACTTGTTTTACATACATTTACATTTACAGCACTTGCTCATTTCTTGGTTAATTTCAAAACTGGGGTTTGACCTAAAGGCAAACCCCTAATCCTTAACCCCCCAATCGTCTTCGCTTTTCTGTGTGTAGGTTGCAGGTACGCGGCTGAGATTGAAGATCTGGAATCCTTGTGCAGAGACGAATAGATCCCCCTTCGTTTCGTGGATTTTTCGGAGGACCATGGTGCCGGGCGCCATCGTCCCGACAACTTTTGCTCAAATTTGCAGGACAGCGCCGTATTGACATTTTACTCCTAATTCCAGGTCCGCGGCTTCATCCTATACCCCGAACTCAGTTTATAAGCGAATCTTTATGACTTTCTATGCACGCTTAGCTTAAATTCCTTAACAACATTCTTTACAAAAGAGGGTAGCCTTGCTTTCCTAACCCTTGAAATTCATTTAGCATCCAATCTTGCATTGCGTGGGATTGGATCTTATGAGTTTCAACCCCTCTTTTGAATGTAAAGTCTCTCCCCTAAGTGAAAACCATCGAATCCTAGCAAACCTCCCTTCTCTCTCCTCGGAGTTAGAAGAGGGGAGACCAACTAGGGTTCGACCGCGATTTTCTGCTTTACATTTTGGTGAACCCGACGTGAACATCCTTTCTGATTATTCATGATTAGATCTGAAAATTGATTCCTTGATTACATTTCCATGTTTGATCTTTTGCAAAATTTTAGAGGTGATTGCATAAAAACCCTAAATTTTCTTTTTTTGAACACTAAACTTGCGAAATGTTTAATTATTAATGCTTGCTTCAGATCTGCTTTTCTATTATAAATTATCAATTCATATCTGTACTTTAATTTTGAAAATTAAGTGGTTAAATGTCAAAACCCTAATTTTTGAAACCCTCTTAATTCAACCTTTGTTTGACCATTTGACCGATCAAAACATCTCCAAATCAGCTGTAACTTTGGATTCTGTAATAAAATCACAATATCTTTCATCCCTGAAAATTTGGAAAAAAGTTGCGAGGACCGTGTTGCACTCCGAGCGCCATCGTCCCTGACATTTTTTCCAAAATTTCGGGAGCGAGATCTTGCTGTATTTTCCTGCTAAAATCCAGAATTTTGGCTGGTTTTGTCAATTATAACACTTTCAAAATTACAGTCAAAGTTGGTCTTGTGATTGCTTGGTTTAAGGTTCCTAATCATTCAAAAATTGTTGAAATTGAAATTTTGTGTCAAAATTGTGTTCTTATTGTCCTAAATCTGAAAATTGTGTTTGCATTCATTCAAAATTTCAGTGCTTTATTCAAATTCTTGCATTTTTGTGACTTTTGAAATTAAGTGCTTAATTACAACAACTTTGATTTCCGCTTTCAAAATTGAATTTTGCGTGAAATTGAATCAATTTTTAAATTTCAAAACTTGCACTGCTTTTGACATTCCCTCTAAAATCATAAAATTCAAAATTTCAGTTTCCCTCTCTTTTTCAAAATTCAAATTTTGCATTTTTCGACAATCTTGATAGGGTTCAATTTTGAGATTGCAACTTTAATTTGGCCTATCTACAGATCGTAAAATCACTCAATTTTTTCAGATTAGCTCTAAAATCATCATACCTTTCATCCCTGCAAATTTTGAAAAAAGTTGCAAGGACCGTGTTGCACTCCGAGCGCCACGGTCCCGGACATTTTTTCTGAAATTTCGGGAGACTGTTGTGATTGCATTTAACAGCTTAAATCTGGAAGATTGGCTGTTTTTACTAAAAATTGCTACCTCTAAAATCAAAATCTTCTCTCTCTCTCTAGTGCATGAGTTTTACAACAAAAAGCCCTACTTACACTATTCCCGTTAGACGAAGCCATAGAATTAAGTCCTTCTGAGGTTTAACTACTGAGGAGATGGAACCTAATTTGAGTAGCCTTTTTAACGAGGACATGGGTAATTCCTCTAATCCTCTGAATGATGAAGAAGCTCCCCATGAAGTTTCTGTTGAACAACTTTCCAAATTAGATAACCAATTTGATGATTTTCACCAATGGATGTCTCATGAGTATCCCGATAGTCAAGCTCTTCCTTTAATTGAGGGTCTAAAATGCATGCTTCAAAGTGATAAGAATGGAATTGATGTTTTGCGTGGTATTTCACACATTGTGAATTCGAATGTGATGCCTATGAAGAGTTGTGCTGAATCTTTAGGTTATACATAGCCTCCTACACAAGTCAATCATTCTATTCCTTTGATGACTTCTATTGCTAGTATACCTACCTTTACATCAAACATCATGGCTACTTCTATACAAGACATTCCTCCTATGATCACTAGTCATGGGGGCAATCCTCCTTCTTCAATTAACCCTATTCCTTCATTCAATCCAACTTCTTCATTCATTCCTTCAATAAGTGTTCCTATTACATCTTCACAAATGAACATGACGCAAGGGGGCAATTCATTTAACCATTCCCTTCCTCCTTGTAGTGTTCCTCCTATCCAATCATCTCCTATGGTTGACTATCATAGGGTCCCACCACCTTACTCTTTACCTTCTTTCAATAATATCACACCTCCATCTCAATCTAACACACCTAATATGAACTCTTCAACTGAAGCTACCATTAATAATGTAGCACAAACTGTCTCTTCTTTATAGCAACAAATTGCCTCTATGAATCAATCTAAGTTTAGTGTGCCCACATTTGATGTTGCGAGCCCACTTTCTCTTGACATTGTCCGAGCTATTCCTCCTAAACATGTTGAAATCCCGCATTTGAAACTTTATAATGGTAAAGGAGATCCTCTAACACATGTTAAGACTTTTCAAACAATTTGTACTGATTTTGCTTATGACCAAAGGTTACTTGCAAAACTATTCACCAGAACATTAAGAGACAAAGCCCTACAATGGTATTGCTCGTTGCCTTCCTATTCTATTACTTCTTTCGAACAACTTGCAAATGCTTTCATTCAACAATTTCAAAACAATATACGTCCTAAAGTTACTTTGATTGATTTAATGCATTGTAAACAAGGTGTTAAAGAAAAAGTGACTGATTTCATTGGTAGATATAAGCATTTGTATGCTCAAATTTCTTTTCCAGTGCCTGATAATGATATTCAAAGAATCTTTATTTCTAATTTGCAAAAAGATATTCGAGACAAACTTCTGTTTTCTGAGTTTACTTCTTTCCAACAGTTGTGTGCCACTCTTCACAATTATCAACTGACTGTGAGTCAAATGGAACAATCACATCCTATGGCTCTAAGTGATAAGGGTGATAGCAGTCAACAACCATTTGGGAAGTTTAAACCGAACAGAGATTCCATCAAATTCAATGAAAACATCATCAACAACAATGTGAATGCAGCATCAGGTGTGCCTCCTATTTCTAAATTTTTCAGGAAAGAAAGAAAGTATACTCCTTTGAATGAATCATTGCATGGTATTATGAATAAATTATTGGAACAAAATGTGCTTACTCTTCCTCCTATAAGGAAAATTGATCCTGCAAAGATTACTTCACCTTATTTTGATCACAAAGCTTTTTGTCACTTTCATCGTCAGCCTGGTCATGATACTGAAAAATGTTTTTCTTTAAAGGGTAAAATTCAAGATTTGATTGATAATAATACTATTTCTGTTTCTGGAGTGAATGATAAAGGCAACACATCTATAGCTCCTCCTAACCAAAATCTTCAGATTTTTACTGATCCATTACCTTCTCATACCTCTCATACCTCTAATGCGATTGAGGCTAATGATTCCTCTTTCTCATCTGATGGTCTTGTGTCTATGACTCCGAATGTGATTAACTTTGTAGAGGAGCAAGAAATCCCTAAAGAACCTTCAATCACATTTGATTCTAGTGAAACCATTAGAGCACCTGATGGTCCTTTATACATAGTTGCAAAAGTCAAAAATACACCTTGCCATGGAGTGCTTATTGATCCTTCGTGCATGGTTAATGTTATTACTGAAGAATTTCTTTTTACTTTGCAATTGAATCAAGTGATCTATGACAAAACAGATGTGATTGTGAAACTATTTGATGCATTTTCTTCTCCTGCAATTGGTTCTATTACATTGCCTTTTGAAGTCCATAACAAATCCCTTGATGTGAACTTTGCTATTATTCCATCTTCCGAACAATTTCGTGTGAAGCTTGGCTATCCTTGGCTATCTTCCATGAAAGCTATTGCTTCTCCTATTCATAAGTGTTTGAAATTTCCCCATAATGGTGAAGTTGTTACTATCAATCATAGTCTCTTTAAACCAGCCAAAAGAACCTCTAGTGTTCCTATTGATTACTTTTGGCCTAAACAATTCCAATCTCTTCCTCCGCGAAGTGATCATCTTTTCAAATCTTATCAAAAGTGGAAAACAAATATGATCTTATCTCTAAGTGAACCTAGAGCACCTAAACTTGACATTCCTATCATTCTTGAGAAGGAAATTCTTCCTTTGAAAGACAAAACTAATGTCTTTCCTCAAGAAGATTCCCAACCCATCCCCATGGATGTGACTATGTCTATGCCTAATAAACCTTCTAAAAGTAGACCTATACCTCCTCGTCATGATGGACTTGGTCTTCTTCCTAAACCAAAAATTCTTCCTTTATATGGAGCAGTTCCTCCTCCTGCCTTTTATAGAGAGAAGAGACCTTCTTCTTCTCCTATTATCCAGCCTAAGAGACCACAACCTAAACACCCAAGTGATAAGGATGAGAACATTCCTCCTCCTCTATCTTCTACACTTTCTACTAAGACTAGACGTAATCGTTCTGCACGGGAATGCCGACGAAAGCGTCGTCTTAGGGCTCACGCAGCTGCTTCTCAAACTTTACAATCTCCAAAAACACCTTCAACAAGCATTATTCCATTTTCTCCTAAGCCGGATATCGAGCCCAAATCTCCTAAACATAAGATGCATGATGGTCTTGATCCTGTGCGAGTTAAAGATCCTATTTTTATAAATCTTGATGATGATATAGATGAAAATGTTATGCATGATGAAAATGTTACTCCTCTTGCTTCTGATAGCGAATATGAACTTGTTGATGTTGATAACCATTTATCTAATGAATTTTCTAAAGCACTTATCCTAGCTCCTAGACAAGAACAATGTGGCTTGGAACATGAACATAGCCCTTGTTTGGATCTTGTGATAGCTCCATCTGCTGTGTTGGATGTTCCTCCTCTAGCGTGTTCCGTGCCTTCCCGAAACATTGATCAGCAAGATCGGGGGGTAGATGACGTGCTAGACTAGTTACATTAGCATAGCAGATTCTCTCCTCCTTTCTTTTGTTACTTCTTCTATATGTTATTCTCATTCTTCTATTTGTTGTCCTTAGTGTTGTCTACTTGAGGACGATGCAAAGCATTGAGATCTCTTTGGTCTCTCTCATGTTGACTCAAAAGACACATGTGTTCCCTTCTTCTAGGTGACCTTCCTTGATTGGGGAATGAAGAACAATTATGCATACATACATATGATATATATACATGAATTATCATACAGCATACTAACCCCGAGGAAAGTGAGGTCACCTCGTGCTTTGTGTTTTGTGTCTATTATCCTTGGGTTTATCTCACACTTGGGGGCTAAATCCTTGCGATAACGTGCTCCTTTCCTTTCTCATTTCTTATGTGTATCACTACGTTAAAACAATCACCCCCGGTGAGGCGTGTGCGATCGCTTTAACGTAGGGGGGCATACATCCCGTTCATATCTTTTCAAGATACTTGAAAATTTCTTGGTAAATTTAACCTTGCCTTGAAAATTTTTGATATCTTTCGTGCATGACTCATAGTGAGGGAACCTTACTACTGACAGTCATGGTTCTTCTTCGTGATCTTCCCTTTTACTTTGTCAATCGAAGTCGTAAGATCCTTAGTCCACTGGGGGCTCGATGTATCTTGCCTCCTTGACGTGGTGAAAGTCTTTCAATGTTGTTTCCTTGTACTTTACCGGAAGTATGAGCATACATACTCCCGCTAAAGTGGGGGCTAAATGTAGCATCCTAAAATTGCGACACTTGCAATTTCGACTGCATTTCGGTCTTCACGATGGCGACGCAACACGCAACCTGAATGGAGACCCCAAAACTTGCTCACGACACTAAAAACTGCATTTTTCAAGCACCATTGGCCTGAACCTCCTTGCACCCCACTGTCCCGGAGGTGGGACCAGACCGCCCAGTGCCCTGGTACCTCAGGACTATGGCGCCTAGCGCCCTGGTCCCTGGGTCCTATTTTGGGCCCAGTTTCCTAAGTGATATCGGGTCTTTTTGATTGCAATTTGGAAATATACTTCCCTGGTCGGCCTAAGGTCGGGAAAATCAGTCTATCAGCCCTAAATGACAAGTATATAAACTACATTTTCCTCTTTCATTCGATATGATGGAAAAGGCGTGGAAACTATACTCAAGCATTCAAGCATTCAAGCATTCAAGCATTCTTTCAAGCAATTGATCATTTCAAGTCTCCATTCAAGGCTAAGTGTTGCATTCAAGACAAGGATTCAACCATTGAAGAAGAGATCACATACTACATGCTACAACATACAACATCTAAACCTTTGCACATAAGGATACAAACATCCTTAGAACAAGGTATTAGTACTTGTTTTACATACATTTACATTTACAGCACTTGCTCATTTCTTGGTTAATTCCAAAACCGGGGTTTGACCTAAAGGCAAACCCCTAATCCCTAACCCCCCAATCGTCTTCGCTTTTCTGTGTGTAGGTTGTAGGTACGCGGCTGAGATTGAAGATCTGGAATCCTTGTGCAGAGACGAACAGATCCCCCTTCGTTTCGCGGATTTTTCGGAGGACCGTGGCGCTGGGCGCCATCGTCCCGACAACTTTTACTCAAATTTGCAGGACAGCGTCGTATCGACATTTTACTGCTAATTCCAGGTCCGCAGCTTCATCCTATACCCCGAACTCAGTTTATAAGCGAATCTTTATGACTTTCTATGCACGCTTAGCTTAAATTCCTTAACAACATTCTTTACAAAAGAGGGTAGCCTTGCTTTCCTAACCCTTGAAATTCATTTAGCATCCAATCTTGCATTGCGTGGGATTGGATCTTATGAGTTTCAACCCCTCTTTTGAATGTAAAGTCTCTCCCCTAAGTGAAAACCATCGAATCCTAGCAAACCTCCCTTCTCTCTCCTCGGAGTTAGAAGAGGGGAGACCAACTAGGGTTCGACCGCGATTTTCCGCTTTACAATGAATAGATGCCTACCCCGTTTGGGTAGATGCCTATCTCGGATTGGATAGATGAAACCTCTTGTACCGTACAGACAAATTCCTAACCCATATGGTTAGATGCCTGACCTATATGGTTAGATGCCTAGTCTCATATGGATAGATGCCTAGCCTGTATGGTTAGATGCCCATCCCGTATGGTTAGATGCCCATCCCGGTTGCATGGATGCCTATCTCATTTGGATAGATGTACTTGAGTATGCGATTGAATCAAACATAATTAAGAATAAGTAAGAATAAGAAATCAATATTTATATATATATATATATATATATAAAATCAGTTGAGTTTTTTGGATTAAGTTAAGTGGGTTATTACATTTTTGCTCACTCAATACTCCATCACCGACATACTTTGCAACTCCTTCAATAAATCACATCAAATCTTACTCATAACATTACTTGTATCTCCCATATCAAAATAGCTCATCACAATGTCTTTTTATAGACATTGGATTTCATGTCGGCTCAAGAACCTCATCACAATTTCCCAGGTTCAGTGAATCTAGATAGTCTTCCATAATGTCAGTTAGAGATAAGTCATCATGACTAGTGATAACTCATCACACAATTAGTGAAAACCTATTGGAACACTGATACCGGTTGAGTATTAACCGTTTCCAACTCATAGACGGATTGTCTCCATTCACCTCCTTTTCGGTCTCTATTGTATCTCAAAATTAGTGTTAGTGAAATTGACCAAAATCAGTTATCATTCCTACATATACTAGTTTAGACACCTTCATACTGGTTAGACTTCTTTATACAAATGATACTGGTTTGCAATACAAAGACTTAGGAGTAGTACCGGTTTGTCTTAACTAAGATGACCACGAAAATATGAACATGTGTGTGTGTATATGTGCCATCAATGACAACACATAGAGTCATCCATTAAAAAAATCATCATCAAGCCAACAATCTCCCCCTTTGGCATTGATGGCAACACATAGCATTTTAGACAACCAAGTGTGCTTACAAAAATGTACAAACTCCCCCTTAACAGAACATTCAAAATTTTCACTACACATACATATTTCTACTCCCCCTTTGACAACAATGCAAAATTGAAAAGTAAAATACATATATCTTACATCAAAATTTGTATCAAAAATTGCATATACATAAATATAAGTGTTTTTCAAGGTGAGTTCAATGCAATTCTTAAGAAAATGTCACTAAAAGTAATCTTCATCTGTGAAAAATCATTATCCCATGTTTCTAACAATGTTTTAGTGATCTCAATAGTTGTCATAATTTGTGCAACAAATTCTTCCATTGCATCCACTATGCTCATCTCTGGGGTAGCCAAAACCACTTCTGAATCCTTGTATGCCCTCTATAGGATTTCAACTTTTGGAATCAACTGGTTCTTTAGTTCTTTCAAGGATATGATTCGCTTAGCCTGTTTAAAATCATAAACATCTAATAGATGTTGCAAAGCATCAATCGATTTGCCAAAATCTAAAGCCAAATCTTGTACTAGTATATAAGCATTATTTATCCTCTCCAGTTCCTTTTCTGTATCTACTTGCCTCTTCATCAAATCAAAATAGAAAAATGAAACTTTAAATGTATTGGCCAAAAGTTTACCTCCAGTTTCAATAGCAGTTCTCAAAAGATCTTTATTCACAGATAAAGAAATCTTGCCTTTATCAATATCTAACATTAGTTGCTCTCTCCTTTTCTTCCTATAACCTTTTTCAGCTAAGGCATGTGTTGCCTCTTCAAGTGATTTTAGTTGGTTAGTAGCATCAGCAACCAACTATCCAAGCTTGCCAATAGGGGTAGAAAAATTGCTAGTGTCAGTCTCTGGTAGGAGACCTGACAGAATGTCAACAATAGTTTGAATAGTTTCTACTTCTTTTCTCTTCTCTTTCAACCTTTTCTTTTGGGCCTGGGATTGCATAACAGTAGCAATCTCCATCAGTTAAAATGTGCTCAATTTATCTACATCTATAGGGCTTGTTATGCTAATTGAGTCATAATCATCAGCAATTGTTTTCTCCTTCTTTACTTTCTCCTCTTCATTATTTTTCACTTTAGTCTTCTTCTCTTCATCCTTTTTCTCCGGTTTCTCTTTCTCTACCTCTGTTTGTTCCTCTTGTGTAGCTGTAGTGACTGGTGGTAGTTGAATTTCAACTTGGTGTCCACTTTCCAGTGGTGGTTGGATATCCAGACTTGGTTCATTGACCAGTGCATCCTCTGCTAATTGTTTCTCAACAATATCCAGTTGTTGTTCAGTTTCCTTAACTGGTTCAAGGACATTACCAGTTGTGTCAACAGTGTCCTGGATTTCTTCACTATCATCCATAAAGAATATAACTGGTGTGGAAATTGTGTCATCCTTATTCTTGACAGGATAGACAATATCTGGTGTAATAAACTCTTTAGCATCTCGCTCCGGTGGAGCTCCAGTCTCAGTCTGTTCAGGTTTATTTTTATGGTATTTTAATTACTCATTCATACTTTGAATATCTTGAGCTATACGATGAGTATCATTTCAACAAGTTGAATCTTTCCATCCAATAACCTCAGTCTCCTTGTTTTAGAATGAAAATGTCCTTTGAACTTAGCAAGCAATGTTAATAATTCATCTTGAGATAACTCAAGAAAATATTGAATAAAAACTCTATCAATAATTTTTTGATCTTGATCTACAACCATTTTCCATTTATTTTCAAGAATAGAATATAAAGAGTCAGAAATGTCCTTTTTAATATCTTGTGGCAACTGATTGTATTGACACAGGTGATTGATTACCTCTTGAACAATTTCTTGTTTCTAACCTTCATCAAATGAATCAAAATAATATTTTATATTATCAAACCGTTTCCTCCCTAATTTTTTTAAATTCCTCTCAAAATCACTCATTGGTTTGAATGATGTAACGTTAATAGGAGTACTTTGCTTGGAAATATCTCCTACTGGTTTGGATTTCTTACCAGTAAATTTCATCTTCTTTGTTTCTTCTTCAAGATTAGTATCCTTAGATTCAGCTTGAAGAATGTGATGTCTACCTCTCTTCTTTGTTGTAGTCTGCTTCTTTGCATATACCTTGGGTACCGGTTCCTTTTTTATTTGAAAACTTCTAGTTACCCTTGTACCTGTGGTCACAGAAGTTGGTTGATCAACTTTCTTCTTTTTCTCCTTGGCACTACTGGTTTGAACAGGTGCAATCCTTTCCTGGTAAGTTCCCAGTCTTTTCTTCTTTTTAACCTTAGGAGATGCCAAAATGTTGTTGGCATAATTGATTAGTAAGTCATATCTCATTTCTTCCATCTCTTCTTCTCTAGGTTCAACAACCTCCATAAGGTAAAAGTCAGTGGTTATGGTGAAACATATGTCTTTTTCAAAGTGTTTCACCACTTCATCAGATAGCCTTAATCTCATGCTCATCTTCTTTTGAAACTCATTAAAATATTTGTTCATGGCAACAGGAAATTTGTTTTTCACAGTCTTAATTCTATTCTTTATTTGGGATACAATCGGTGTGTCCTTGGACCATTGAATGCCACCAATTCCTAGAATAAAATTCTAAAAGTATAAAAATAGACCAATCAATAGTTAACCATATTTAGACTTTTGACTGTTGTCCTTTTTAATTGATTCTAAGTTCAACATCAATTGACTTGTCATTGTCTCCCACAAATCATAATTTGCATTCTCTATCATCATCCTGTAGGCGGCATGCACATCAACAGATGGTACATTGTTCATCCTGCTGGAATGGAATATCCGATAGCCAATTACCATTGTTGCAAATCTGACTCCTGGATCTACAATGTTATTGACCGATATAGCACGACTATCAGCAGTGGTCTTTGTCAAAGCAATAACAGTCTCCATTGAGATTGTCCTCAATTTTGGTACTTCATCGATTTGGCAAAAACCAGTTACTGCATGAATAGCCTCCTTTGTAATGGTGTGAGATCTATCAAGATACATGTTCCCACCATGTACATGACTAAGGATAATCTTGACATGTTCTTCCTCAAAAACTTCAAGAAAATAGGTTGCATTATGAAAACCCTTTTCATAAACCTTAATATATTCGGGTTTGATTTTCCCGCTCTTGTCGCACAAAGATTTAAGTTGAGAATAGATTGCCAATGATCCTAGATCCTAAATTTTTCAATCTATGTAACTCGTCAAATCACATTTGAACAAAACACCTTATGGATCTTGAGACAATGCATTATAAGACTCTATCTTATCTATTTACGTTGACTCCATAGCTTCAACAATAATCATAAGACTCTCTGCTGGTGTAGACGATGATGCCATTCTAGATAATCTTGATTCGAGAGACAGATTAACAAAAATACCTTATTCCCTTCGTGTTGGTAGGGTTTTTGGTTTCTCTCTCGTATGCACACCCAATTCACCTTTTCTTATCTTCAAATCCGATTCAACTTTAGATCCGTAAAACAAATTCGTTCGTAATTAGCTAACAATGCTCTATTTTGCTCTGCAAGTGCTAACAAATGCTTCTTCGAATGCAATTAGAGTAAAAATAACTTAGTAAAACTTCCTTTTATAAAGTTACCCACTACATTAATTACACTACCGATAGGGTAACAAACCCTAATTACCACTTAACAAACTCGCCTATACCGATAAGTATATAACCGGTTGGTAATCCTTAGAAAACCAATAGGTAATAATATAAAAAATTCTCATATTATAACTTGAAATGCAAAACTCTCTTACCATACACTCTTCAAGGGGTCCAGAAGTAGATTTACCAATATTCTCCTCTTAGGCTTGTTGAAAAGCTTAGTTCATCAGTGCAGGATTCTCCACACTAGGTGAAGGATTTGATTCTTTTGCTGGCTTGTCCTCACTTTTCTTTTTCCAAATTATGTTCATCTTTGCTCTAGTTTTTTCAACATCAACCTTCTGCTTTCCTTTCTGATCTTTAGAGTGGTTTAGCAAAACTTGGCAATGTGTCCCAATTTGTGATAATGATAGTAGGCCATCCCAAATGCTCTCCAAGGTCTTGTATTACCTCTTCTAGTCCTTCTTCTGTCATTCATAGCCACATGTCCATAGTTATTGCAAATTGTGCGAATCACATTTGTTACCTTCTCGATCTCATAGGGACTAAACCGATTGACATAGGGTTTTTGCTAGTTCATGTTTCTTTGGTTGTCATAAGTCCTTCTCCAGTTATTGATAGGTCTTGGATTCATGTGAGGGGCTGGATTGTTTGCTCCATATCTGCATTCAACTGATCTATGTCCATACATATTGCATGTGTAACAATGACCTTAAAATCTCCTAGACATATATCTAATATTAGCATTATAGCCCGTGTTCTCATTAGATTTGCTTCTACACACATTAGCAGTATGTCCAGGTTTGTGATAACACATCACAGATCACCGCCAAAAATGTCAGTTAGAGATAACTCATCAGAATCGGTGATAACTCATCATACAATCAATGAAAACTAGTTGGAACATTGATACCGATTGAGTATTAACCATTTCCAACTCATAGACGGATTGTCTCCATTCGCCTCCTTGTTGATCTCTGTTGTATCTCAAAACTAGTGTCAGTGGAATTGACCAAAATCAATTGGCATTCATGCATATACTAGTTGTCTACATATACTGGTTCAGACACCTTCATACCAGTTAGACTTCTCTATACAAATGATACCAGTTTGCAATACAAAGACTTAGGAGTAGTACCAGTTTGTCCTAACTCAGATGACCATGAAAATATCAACATATGTGAACGTGTATATGTGCCATCAATGACAACACATAAAGTCATCCATTACAAAAATTATCATCAAGCCAACAAAATCTTGTGCATACTGATTTGTGTGGTCCTACTAGAACAAGAAGCATGCAAGGTGACAGGTATTTCATGTTGTTGATTGATGACTATTCAAGAATGAGGTGGGTTACCTTCTTAAGGGAGAAATCCAAAGTGTTAGAAAAGTTCAAGATTTTCAAGACTATGGTTGAGATAGAGACTGGTTTGAAGCTGAAGTTGTTGGATATTAGAGTTGTTGGAATGTGTTGCTATAGAAAGTTGAGTTGATTTGGTTGCAGATGTGATGATGCAGATTAGGGTTTTGAGATACTTATCTCTATTTGATTCAATGTGAATTTCATTGTTCCAGAATATGGTTTGATCGAGTTATGTGATCTGGCGTGATGGTTGGTTTTTTTGTTGGTTCGGTATTGTAGAGTTATGATTTCTAGATTGTTTTGCTCCAAAATTGATTCTATATGTTGTGTAGTTTTTGGAGAGTTTTTAGGACATTCATGTGTGTCCTCAGATTAGATGGTTCATGATTTGGAACTTCACAAGAGTATCTTTCAGTTTGTTGTTGGTGTTCTTGAGCTATGGTGATGATATAATGATGATTCTTGTTATCCAAGTTGTTGTGGTTGTTGCAGAGGAATTCACATTGATTGTTGATGTTATTTGATTGTGTTCTACATATTTTGGTGGTTCGCATTGATTGTGGTATGTGTTATTGAAGACCTTATTGGTATGGTGATATTCTTCGTTCTATACGACTTTCTGGCCGACTCGATGGTTATTGTGTGTTGTAGATGATCTTGGCGTGATATACGGTGGTGTTGTGTGTTTGAGGATTTGATTTGGGTCCATGCTATGTCCTTACTGACATTGTATTGGTTCAGTTATGGATTTATTTATCATGTGATGTAATTTTATAACTAGGTCAGATGTGTTGAGACGACCTTAAGGTTAAGGTTGATGAATTGTAAAAATAAGTGTTATATTCATGTGAGTTGTGTGTCTACAAGTGTTTACAGTTGTGTCTATGATCTTTGAGAGTATCGTATGTGCAATCCAATGAATTTATCTTTTGGTAGAGTGAAGAAGTGTAGAGAAGTGTTGTTGTGCAGATAGTGTGCTTAACTATAACTATGATCAGGCATTTGGAGATGCTATTCTTTCAATTCATGTAATCCAAATTGTTGTCTGATCTTTGTAAGGCAATGAGACTTCCCAGGGTTGTAGCCCTTATTGTATTTGAGCAGTGAGCTCTAGGCATTGTGCTTGAATGCATGTGCATTCCCCATTGTAATATTTTCGCATACTACTGCAGAGTGTCATTTTATTGTGGTTTGGTTCCCACCATAGTTTTTCCCTTAACTAGGTTTTCCACGCCAAAAAATTTGTGTTATGTGTTCTATTGATGTGGTGTTTATCTTTTTTGTTGTTGTTGTTCTTGATCAGATCTAAAGTTAAAGTTTATTTGTTTAAGTTTGGTGAAAACTGATTCAAGCCCCCTCTCATTTTTCCTGTTGCCTTGTTGCCAACAATTGGTATCAGAGCTAGATCCTCTGAAAGGAGCTTGACCGCTTGAGGTGATCTAGGATGACAATTGTTTTTTTCAAGAAGGAGAGTCCAAGATTTGATGGAAAAAAACTCTATATGAAAGAACCAGATGGAAGTTCCCTTGAATTGTCTTGGAGAAGATTATTGGAAGATCACAAAGAATTCCTTTGTTGTTCCTATTACTGCAGCTGAGATCAAGGATGTTTACTGCATTATAAGAGCTAAGGAAGCATTGCAGAGTGTCTTGACTAATGCAGAGATGACCAATGTGATGGGATTGCAGACTGCATATGAGATTTGGGAGAAGCTAGAAACCTTGCATGAAGGAGATAAGCACGTGAAAGTTGCTAAATTGTAGAGCTTGAAAGGGAAGTATGAGTTCTTGAGAATGAGAGAAGATGAGAATATTTCATCCCTTATGGCTAAGCTGAATGATCTTGTTCTGAATATCAAATGTTTCGGTGGAGTCCTTGAAGAAGATGAGATTGTATCTAAGGTGGTGATATCTTTGCCTCGTGCTTATAAACATAAAGTTGTTGCTACTGATGAGATAGAGACTGTGATAACTATGACAAGAGATATGTTGGTTGGTAAGCTTGTCGCTTTTGAATTGAGTGAACTTGGTGAATCACATGGTAAAGCTAAGACTGCATTTAAAGCTACCGTATTTGGGAAGCAAAAGTATGATCCAGAAGAGAGTTCAACTAGGGTTTCCAGATATGAAAGGGAAATGAGAGAGATGGAAGAACATGAAAGAGAATTGGAAGATCTTGAAACACTTATTGTTAGAATATTGCCTAAGGGAGCTGATAAGTATGAAGGGAAGTTACCTTTGAAATGTTTTTCATGCAATAAGATTGGTCATTTTTCTTCTAGGTGTCCTGAAAGAGAAAAATAAGTGTCAAAGTATGATAAGCCTTACAAGACTAACTAGAAGTATAATAGATATCGAAAGAAGTGTTATTATGCTACTGATGAAGGTGTGATAGATGATGAGTTTGAGAAAGGAAATTTAGAAGATGAATTTATGTTCATTGCTATCAAGGAAGATGATCCGGTACCTATTGATTCTACAAGTTGTATTGTTGAAGAGAAAACATTGGCCAATAAGTTTGGTGAGAAAGATGAATGGGTGATTGACAATGGTTGTTAATATCACATGACAAGAGATAAAGGTAAATTTGTGAATATGGAGAAGTATGATGGCGGTGTAGTGAGATTTGGAGACAATAAATATTGTGTAATCTGTGGTAGAGGTTCTATTTCTCTTGATGGTAAGCATAATACTAATGATGTTTTATATGTTGAAGGTTTCAAGCATAATATTTTGAGTGTTGGATATGCTTGATAAGGGATATGATTTGCGATTTAAGAATAGGAAATGTAAGATCTTGAATAACCTTGATATAGAAATTGCATCAGGAACTAAAACTAAAGGTAATATCATTCATCTGAATGCTGGAGAGAAAAGTTGTTTGATTTCTTAGATTGGCGAGAGTTGGTTGTGGCATAGGAGGATGTTTCATGTTAACTTTGACTGCATGATTAAGATAAGTTCTACTCAAGCTGTTAGAGATCTACTAAGATAGTGAAGCCTACTAATCTGGTGTGTAAAGAATGTCAACTGGGAAAGCAAACAAGAATTTAATTTAAGAGAAAACTATATGCATCTAATGGATTATTAGATCTTGTGCATACTAATTTATGTGGACTTTCTAGGGTAAGAATCTTGTAGGGTGACAGATACTTTATGTTGCTGATTGATGATTATTCTAGAATGATGTGGGCCACTTTTCTAAGGGAGAAATCTAAAGCACTGGACAAATTCAAAATATTCAAAGCTAGAGTGGAGACAAAGATAGGATTGAAGATAAAGTGTCTGAGGTCTGACAGGGGAGGAGAATTCACCTCCGGTGAGTTTAACTCTTTTTTTGAAGAGCATGGAATAAAAAGACAGTTATCTGCTTTGAGAACCCCTCAACATAATGGAGTTGTTGAAAGGAAGAACAAAATTATTTTGGATGCTGCTAGAACTATGATGATTGAAGGAAATGTGCCAAAAACCTACTGGAGAGAAACTATTGGCATTTCTATGTACACATTCAACTAGGTGCATATAAAAGGTGATTTTGGTAAGAACCCTTGTGAGTTATGGTTTGGTCATGTACCTACAGTTAGATATTTTAGAATCTTTGGAAGTAAATGTTATATCAAAAGAGATGAGGATATTGGGAAATTTGATGCTAGATGTGATGAAGGAATATTTTTGGGATATTATACTAAGATAAAATCCTACCGATGTTACAACAAAAGATTATTTATGATTATCTTGAAATCTATCAACATGGCATACAACATTCATTATATCTGAATATCCTTTTTATAGAAACAACATGAGATTATTTAGGGTTATCTTGAAATCTAGCAACATGGAATACAACATTCATTATATCAGGTCTATTCTAAGTCAAATATAACAAACCACAAATCAAAGATCTATATCAAGCCTGATTAGCTTTCGAAGAATCATCATCTTTTGTCATCTTACATCTAGTCACCATAGCTGTACCAATAGGCTTGGAGTCTTCAAAACTAAATTTTTTGGTAGTTCCTTCACATACTTAAACTGAGATATGAAAATACCTTTATCCAACTAAGTAATTTGCAATCCTAGAAAGAATTTCATCTCACCAATAATAGACATCTCAAATACATTTTGCATTTCTTCAACAAATTTCTTACATAGACAATCATTTCCTCTAAAGATAATGTCATCAACAAAAACTTCAACAATCAAAATGTTATTATGATTAATCTTGAAATAGAGATTACTGTCAGTAGTACCTTTATCAAATCCAAGATTCATCAAATACCTGTCCAATCTAACATACCAGGCTCTGGGGGCATACTTTAATCCATACAATTCTTTCTTCCGGCAAACCATGTCCTTTTTTTTGTCAGCAAAAATCCATCTGGTTGTTCAATGTAAATTTCTTCTTCCAACTCACCATTAAGAAAGGTTGATTTGATATCAATCTAATAAACCTTGAAATTTTTATTAGTAGCATAGGCAAGAAAAAATTCTAACAACTTCAATTCTGGCTACCAAAGAAAAGGTCTTCTCATAGTCAATTCCTTCCATCTATGAATAACCTTTACAAACAAGTCTAGCTTTATTTTGAAGATCTTCACCCTGATCATTCAAATTATTCTAGAATACCCATTTAGAAACTGTATGGAGTGTTGTTTTGTGTATCCCTCTCCTCCTCTCTCTATATATCCTCATATCTTTATATCTTTATCACTCTATCTCACCATCTATATCTCTATCTATCTTTTCCTCTCCCTCTTCCTCTTTATATTGGTTTTCCTCTCTACCTATATATTTATCTCTTCCATCTCTATCTATCCCTCTCTCCTCTCTCCCTTTCACCCTCCCTCTCCTTCTCTCCATATTTATCTCCTTCTCCATCAAAAGTTCTCTCACATAATCTTTGAAAAAATATGCAAGACAATTAATACAATCCTCATCATTCATCTATTGGCAACAATGTAACAAATTAAGAGGGGGGTGAATCAGTTTGCACCAAAAAATTCTACAACTTTAAACCACAATTCAGATCTGATAATTAACAGTTAAAGCATTAAACAACACCACATCAATATCACACATAACACCAAGATTTTTGACATGGAAAACCATGGTCGGAACCTACCCACAATGAGATAATACCCTATCAGGAGTAATTGAAATATTACAATGAGAATGTACATGTATTTAGGAACACTTCCTAGAGCTCACTACTCAAATAAGAAACCCATAAAGGATACAACCTTAAGGGAAGGTTCACTGCCTTACAAGAAGTCTCCCTAACTTACAAAAGCATTCAAATTGATGAGCTAAAGTATAATTCTTTTATTTCTATGACTGATAATTTTTTCCTATGTTTTAAGTTGCATATTGGGACAATGCTAAAGTCATGTGATGTATTAGAGTTTTGATTATGTGCATTTTGAATGATAGCTAAACCCATTGAACCCTGTATTGTTTTGATTTAATGTTCCTATAGCTTTGCAGATTATTATGGTAATATCATGCGTGGATGTATAAATGTTGTGTGTTAGGCCCAATATGGAAAGCTAATGTACTGAGAGGGGAGGGGTGAATCAGTACTTCAAAACTTTTCTTCAACAATATCTTTACTGTTATGCATAAACCATAAACTGTTGTAACATAACATAAAGCTAAAACAAATAAATAACAACCATACATGATTCACTCCATAACACATATATTTTGGTTACGCAGAAACTCTTGGTTAGAGAGAAAAATTGTGGTGGGGATGGCACCCACAACTTCACTACTACAATAATAAAGAGTGCTCGGTTAGAGCTACATGTTTAGCTATTTCTGATAGCTTACCCTGTTAGGAGTATAAAGATCATTAGATCTACCTTGCTAAAGGATTTTACAACACTTAAACTAAATGTTGCACCTGGTTAAAGGCTTTACAATTTATAGACTTTGTTAGAGTCTTTTACCCTATTAAAGGTTTCTTTTACAACTTAAAAATATTACAATAAAATCTTTACAAATATCTGCAACTTTACATCTGGAATGTTATAGCAGATTCTATGTGCTCAAAATGAGATTACCTTGCTTATAGCATACCTCGGTAACCCATAAAATAACTCGGTAAACACTTTTGTTTACTCTGTTCTTTTACTATTCTCTGAAATCCTTCTTGGTGACCTTTATGTCTCTGACAGTTGGAATACTCAGTGCTTTCCCATGATTTTTCTTTTCACATATGTTTGTCTTCACACTCATATACACATACCTCTATATCTCTATCTGATCCCAATCCATGCTGTATAAATAGATCTCTTATGTCGGTGATTTGGTCCATTGCTTCGATCTTACAAACATGATTTATCAAATGAATAACCATACAAAATATTTCATTGGATAGATGACCTCAAAATCATACACAATCTAGAAGTGCAATTTCCAATGTGATAACAGTTCTTTTTTCCTTGATCTTGTAACACGTTTCCACACATGTGTCTAGGTTCAATGAATCTGGTAACACGTTTCACTCGGTGTATATCAACTCGGTGTAAAATTATTGCTGTTCGGTAGACATAGAGTGTTACTCGGTAGATAGCTCAGTGTATACTAGGCTTTGTGACTACTTTCTTCTATAACCGACTGCTCTGTGCTTACCGACTGAATATTTCAGTAGTAGTAACCGACTAGAGTATATAGAATGACTTTGGACATAAAACTAATGGCAACTCAATAAGTAGTAACAATCTCCCCTTTTGACATTAGTTGAGATGTTTGACAAAACTACTTTCAAAGTCATAACTCAAAAATCTATATACTTACAAAATTTGACTAAACTGATAGTATATACATTTGTCAATAAAATAGTATATTCAAATATACTCCCCTTATCAATATATTGTACATAACTCTGATTTTGCATGCTCGGTGATCAATATCCTGTATTAACTGCTCGGTGATCACTGGTCAGTGTTGTGCATCTGGATACTCTGTTTTGCTCGGTATACTCCCCCTTTGATACTTTGAAACTATACTCACTACCCCTTTTTGACAAATATCAAAACTTAGTTACCATTCGGTGGAGGCAACTGGTCAAAAATGAATTTGTACTTTGTCCTTGCATCGGTAAGAGAAATAGAGAGGGCATCCTTGACACTGTCCATGAGTGAATTTTGAGCTATAATATTAGCTAACAGTGAAATTAGTCCATCTAAGGTGCTTCCCTCTTGCTAAGTGGATAGGGAGGTATCCTTGTTGATCTGCTCTTGGACGGATGAAAGATGAGGAATGAATAATGTTTGAAGAGTCATTATATCCATCCTGATCTTGTGCTCTTCATTCCTGAGTTCCAATTGTTGAGCCATGAGCTTTTGTAACTTTGTAGAAGTGCTGAATAAAATTTGGCTCAGTGGTCAACTTATTTGTGAGATCGGTGATCTCTTTCTCAATCACTTATGTTTTATTTTTAATATCTTTAATGAATAAAGAAAATGTCCAGAGTTTCTAAAATAAATAAAGAATGTGCTTGAGTTGAGGGGATAACTCAACAATAAATTGGACAATTTTTACTCTGCCAATAGCAATAGCCTTCTGTACCTCTTCAATCATTTTAGCAGTGAGCTCTTTGTCCTTTAATTTGCTGAAATATTTAGATGCGTCTACTCCAGATGTCTCAATTTTAGTTAGGAGTTCATCCAGTTGAATATGGATGGCTGCATCTGTTGTCACTGTAGCTTCAAGTAGCATATCTATTAATAGTGCTTTCACCTTCTGAAGTACTTTGTTTTTCTTTTGAATAGCCATTTGCTTCTCTTGTTTGACTTTGGCTTTGCATAGTTCACCGAATTCAATGAGTGCTTGCCCTTTTAATTTGGAAATGTCTACATTCGGCAACACTATAAGTTTTGACAAATCTAATTTGAAACTATGCTTCTTCATCTTCTTGTCTTTACCTTTCACTAGTTGAACTAGTACAATGACTTGTGAGGCTTGTTGACCCTCGGTAGGTTGCTCGATAGAGACAACACTTTTATCAATTTCTTGAACCTCTGATGTAGAATTTGTTGTGTCCTTCAGTGCTTCTATGATGTAAACATGACTAAATTTAGAGACAAGAAGGAATTATATTAGCCCTACACAAAAGGTATTAGGCAATTACAAACAAAGAGTTGTTCACTGTCAAGGAGATTATGACTGCATTTTTGCCTTCTCACTATTTTTTTTCACTTTGGACCTGCACTTTACATTGTTAAAAATATTATTGAAGGTCTGATTAGTGATTTCTTAGCAATGCTCTACCTTTTGATGCTTGATGTCTTTCATACCTGCCACTTGGAAGAGGAAGATTACAAAAACCAATCAACCAAGAATACAAAAATTAGTCTTAAATGACTGTGACAGCCAGCTGGGCATTACAAGCTTGCCTAAAGGATCATTAATTGATCTTTGGCAACCTCAAGACCCATGGGCAGGGTCAAAAACCATTCCTTGATCTTTTTTGCAAACAAATAGAGAGAGACACAATGCTTTACAAACTCCAATGTATGGTGGAGAGTAAGCAAGTGAAAGGAAATTAACTCCAAAATAGCGACTCACTGTCTTTTACATCTTTTTCATAAACTAAAAATGAAATAATCCTCATTATGGCTTAAAAAGCCTCTTTTCCTTTACATTCAAACTTGAACTTCAAAACAGGTCTGATAATCTGATGAGTGCATTTGCTATGGAAGAGCAAAGCATCAAACTTCTTCAAAGACCCTAGCCAAATGGCACACTTGCCTGGGGCTCCATGGCCACAAAACTCCTTACACCTGCACTTTTGAAATCAAAACAAGTATGTACATATCTTACAAGTTGACCAACTGGTTCTTGGGAAGCCATGAGCATTTAGGGCCTCAAGAAGCCAAGTTGGTCAAGCATCCTTGCCAATTTCCTAGACAAGGCAGTGTAACTGTCAAAACTAAATATTTTTGCACAAAACTCAAAACTTAATGAAATTCAATGCCACCAAAGGGAAAATATTAAGGAAACATAAGAGTACCAGAAAATGCAAAAATAATACGGCCGCGTACAGCAGGTGTACGGACTGTTTCTCACATGGAGTCAAAACATAGTGAAAAACAAGGTAAAAATGGTGCAAACTTGCAAAGTGCTTGATAATTCTGAATGATCAACCCTTAAAATGGCTCAAACAAGAGAATAAATACCTCTTCAAGTCAATTATCCTCCTGTATGGACAGGTACATGTCCAAGAGCACACAAATTTGACATTTTCATGTCTAAAATGACAACTATTGATGCCTAGATGATGCAAGGTTGGTCTCAAAAACCACCAATCATCTTAGAACATTAATCACACCTAAAACCCAAGCACAAAACATGCCTAAACACTTTTCAAAACAAAAACACATTAAAAACTCACTTTTGACAACAATTTGCCAGGCAACTCCCAAACTGGCAACTTCAAGTAAAAAGAAGAAAACATGAAACCAAGACCACACAATGAGTTCAAAACTCATCCAAACAACTTAGAAAAACTTTTAAAACATCTTAGATAACTTTCCAACTAAAAACTAATAAAAACCAAACTTGCTATCAAAATTGTGGTGAAAAATGAGGCTAGGTGCTCCTGCACCATACTCCCCCGGTGACAAAGAAGTCATGTGACTCCTTTGGGCATAAAAGAGAGAGGAATACCAGCCTTGTGGAAGTCACTTTCAGGTATCCAAGTGGCTTTAGAGGCTAGTTGATCTTTCTACTTGATCAAATGTTCAAAGTAGTCATGCTTTCTAGTCTTCTTGATGAGTCTAGAATCAAGTACCTGTTCAGGAATGGGAGAAGAAGAAGAGGGGAGAGATAGATCAGAAAGGGAATGTGAAATGTATGAAGCTCTCTGAGTCTCTTCTGGAGGTTGCCCCTTGAAAGGTACCAAATCTGCAACATTAAAGATAGGAGACAAGGAAACATCAGCAGGTAAATCAATCTTATAAGCATTTGGACCATCCTTAGCCAAAATCTTGCAAGGTCCAATTCTTCTCATCTATAACTTGGTAGGAACTCCCTTTTGCAATCTAGACTTGTTGAGATGCACCATCAAAAAATCTCCAACTGAGAATTGGACATCCCTCTTTGAAGCATCCACCCTTGCCTTGACTCTTGTTGTGGTGTCCTGCAAAGACTACTTAACCTGTTCATGGATCTCGTTTAGAGATTGTGCCATATCCTCTGCTGTCCCACTAACATGTTGCAAGTTAGTCACATCATGTAACTCAAAAACACCTCTTGGATGCATACCATAAACAATCTGAAATGGACTCTTACAAGTGGATCTATTTACACTATCATTGTAGGCAAACTCTGCCTGTGGAATGAGCTGATCCTAGCTTTGTCCATACTCCTTGGTGAGACATTTGAGTAGATTACCCAATGTTCTATTCACCACTTCTGTTTGGCCATTTTTTTGTGGATGGCAAGCTAAGCCAAAAAGACAAGATCTAATTTTCTGAGACAAATATATTATGTCTTGGCTATACAAGATCTGTTAGATGGTCATACTCAAGTGAACTTTCCATGTCATCATTTGACAAGGATATTGTTTGAGATAAAGGAGTTAGATAGTGGGGAACCCACATATCAACCCACTCACTTGACTCGCAATGATCCCAATCACACCGAACACAACTCTGACAAAAACAAGCCAACGCTCGTGTCCAAATGGTCCATGTACTTGCATCTGAGTTGAGAAATGAATGTATCTTTGAAGAATCTTTAATTTTTTGACAATCCAATCTATCTCCCACTGTTCCCTCCTCAACCAACCAAAAGAATCTAGTCACTGCTGAATCAAGAGTACCTCCATGTGACAATGCTGAACTACACCAATCAACAATAGAATGTGCATCAGAGAAATTTGCACCTGAAGTCCTCAATTGCTCCTTAATTAGAGCTCTCTTCAAACATGCACCTGCTCCATCATGCTCTCACTTCCCATGTCCTGCCTCAAAAAAACACCAAATATGAGGTATACGCCTCTCTACATGCATTCTACTCAACCAATAAAACATACGGGCATTCTTGAATTGACCCATACAGTTATCTGACCATATTACATGTCAGTCAATTGTAATGTCTTTCTCATGCAAGAACTCAAAAAAATTATTGAAAGAATGTTACACATACTTAGAGGAGTGTGATCTATCATCACTCATATAAAAATGATACTACTTGATTATCTTCATGTCCTCTTCTATACTATCAGGAGTATGTCTATATGTAATGTGAACAAAAATAACAATCTGGACTAAATTGTAGTACGAAAATTGTACCTCATTCTGTGGTTGCAATGTATAGTTCTCTGCAAAATGAACCACCAATACATTAGTGCCAATTGGGAAAGAGTTCTTACACATCCTGAACTATTGATCAAACCACTGAGACCTATGGGTGTGCCTTGCATACTTGTAGAAAAGATTTTCCTTAAAATCCAAAATAAAATCAGTAATACTCACTTCTCTTGAGACTAATTCGCATCTAGAACCTTCACCTCCACTCTTCAAAATATATTTCACTATCTCATATCTTTTTTTATCAACATAATTCTTTCCAAACTCGTGTTCGTTGCCCTCATGAAAACATGAAACAAACTTTGAGAACCCACCACATTCTGAGCACTTCTCATTCAAACAATCATTTCTATAAAAATAGCAGCCATCATCTCTAGGGCATAAAAATAGATCTTGCAAGTGTCTTGATGATCTTGAAAAAAACATTGCACCACACTCCTGCAACATCTCATTAGTATGCATAGTAGAACAAATATGACATAAAAGTTCATGGTACATTGAAAACTCCACATGGTAATTGCAACAAAAAGTATTGTGAATCTTAAGAGGAACACAATAAAATGGTTTCAAAGATTCAAAGGCCCTTTGTGATATCCGCAAAGTTGGATGTAATTCACAAAAAAAATTTTACAACATTGTTTGGCTTGATTCCAAGAAATGTTTGGGATGCGGTGTGCGGTCTTGGTTGCCGATTCTTAATTTCAAAACGTCCTTTACATTGGGTGACACTCTAGAATTAGAGTGCCAAAATTGTTGAATCTCCTCCTTCACATTGTCAGTCAACTTTCTATCAACATGTGGAAGCCTCCCACCAAAAGCCCATGTATCTTGTTGAAGTGGATTGTCAAGTCTTTGTCTTCATGCAAGTGCTCTATCCAAAGTTTTACGGTTTATGTTAAAATCAACACAAGTTTGTCTCATTTGATGAGCCTTCCTCAATTGATGGCTTACTAAGGAGGATGTAATCCCTCTTCGAGCGGCTCTCTTATCTCTTTCTTTGGTATTCTTTCCAATAGAATTGAGAGCATCAAATAGATTTTTTGCAATAATAGAATTTCTCTCCATCTTCTTGTTCATATGAATCTTCATTTTGTTTAGCAATGGTCTCATCTTTATCATCTTTAGCAATTGAACAAAGAGTTGGCATTGCTCGATCAATGTCTTATTTCTAAAATTTTGGTTGAAAATTTGTGTATCCCACAACCGAATGGTTCTTGTTGACCTCTTGCCTTCAAGATTCATAATAATGTTCTCATTGATTTCAAATAACCATTTTGGGGTTCTTGAAGGTCTTGGATTTGAAATTTGTCTTTCATCCATGAGAGGGTCTTCATTTCTAAAGTAATTAGGTGTTACATATGGTTCACTTGGTTGAGCAATTCCACCTTCAATGTCAAAGGGGTCCACATTTTCACCTCCTATGTCAAAATTATCCACATGTTGAGCATTTTCATTATCACTTTCAACATTTTCAAAATTTTCCCTTTCAAAATCTACATTTTCATTTTTAATAACTTGTGGCACATTTTCAAATTCAATTTCCTCTTCACTTGAAGTAACATTAGAAATATTTAACATACCTTGTCTTCTCCTCCTATGACATTCTCTATCTCTTTCTCTATACACTTCAATTTGGTCATTTGAAAGTTTTCTTTTGCGTTTAGACTTCCGACGACTACTACTCCCCATTTCCCTCCACACAGATGCTCCTACATGATTGACAATTTAAGATTTGACTTTAAGAATCTCCCAAAGCACAAATTTGTCTCAACCTATCTAAAAACCCATGATCGTTGACATAAAATAGAATATGCAAATTGTGGGCCGTTGGAATCCACAAAATGGCCCACAAGGCTCTTTTTAATATACATTAAAATCAGATATTTGATAAAATTGGATTTTAATGTATAAATTTGTGGGACCACAAATTTTCCCATTGCCGCCTTTTTTTACTGAACTGCCACATTAATGGCAATTGCAGGAATCGAATATCTGATTAAATCTGATATTGGATTTTATTAGTCATATTTTAGAGAGAGAGAGAGAGAGGGAGAGAGAGGGGGGAGAGAGAGAGAGAGAGGTGTCATATGGTGTCCTACGACCCCTTAAGACACCATATGACCCCTTAAGACACCATATTTGGTTGTTATGGTTCATATTGTGTCCTAATGGGTCATATTGTGTCATATGACCCCTTTAAGACATCATATGACCCCTAGGACACCATATGACACCATATTGGGTTGCTTTTGGTCATATTGTGTCCTAAGGGGTCATATTGTGTCCTACGACCCCTTAGGACACCATATGATCCATAACGACACAATTTGGTGTCATAAGGGGTCATATGACCCCTATGGACACCATATGACCCCTAACGACACTATATGGTGTCATAAGGGGTCTTATGTTGTCCTTAGGGGTCATATGGTGTCCCATGAACCCTTATGAGCCCTTAGGACACCATACGACCCATTATGACACCATATTGGGTCGCTTTGGGTCCTATGGTGTCCGAAGGGGTCATATTATATCGTACAACCCCTTAGGAAACCATATGATCCCTAACAACACCATATGATGTCATAAGGGGTCCTATAGTGTCCTACGACCCCTTAGGACACCATATGACCCCTTAAGACACCATATATAGTCGTTATGGATCATAGTGTGTCCTAATGGGTCATATTATGTTATATGACCCCTTTAAGACATCATATGACCCCTTAGGACACCATATGACCCCTAATGACACCATATTGGGTCTCTTTGGGTCATATTGTGTCCTAAGGGGTCATATTGTGTCCTACGACCCCTTAGGACACCATATGACCCCTAACGACACCATATGGTGTCACAAGGGGTCTTATGTTGTCCTTAGGGGTCATATGGTGTCCCATGAACCCTTCTAAGCCCTTAGGACACCATACGACCCGTTATGACACCATATTGGGTTGCTTTGGGTCCTATGGTGTCCTAATCTCTCTCTCTCCCCCTCTCCCCTAATCTCTCTCTCTCCCCTAATCTCTCTCTCCCTCTCCTTCTCTCTCTCTCTCTCCCCTAATCTCTCTCTATCCCTCTCCCCTAATCTCTCCATCTATCTATCTCTCCCCTAATATCTCTCTATCTCTCTCTCTCCCTTCCCCCTCCCCATCTCTCCCTCTCTCTCTCTCTGTCTATCTGTCTGTCTCTGTCGATGTCTCTCTCTCTCCCTCTTTGCTAATCTCTTTATCTCTCTCTCTCTCCCTCTTTTCTAATCTCTTTATCTCTCTCTCCCCTCCCTCCCTTCCCTCCCTCCCTCTCTCCATATCTCTCTCTCCCTTCCCCCTCCCCATCTCTCTGTCTTTGTCTCTGTCTCTCTCCCCTACTCTCTCTCTATCCCTCTCCCCTATTCTGTCCATCTCCCCCTCTCTCCATCTCTCCATCTCTCCATCTCTCTCTCTCCCTTCCCCTTCCCCATCTCTCTCTCTCCCCTAATCTCTCTCTATTCCTCCCCCTTCCTCCCACTCCCCCCTCTCCCTCTCCCTCTCCCTAATATCATATACTAATTTATTTATAAATTAATATATTAATAAACATTAGATAAATTACGGGCAAATTTAGTTAGAGAATTTACTTATTAAAATCAAATATCCAATTATATCGGATATCCGATTTTTGTAGTCAAATTCTGAAACATGCATCACATCCTATTCTTCGTCTACTATAGGGAAAAATTAATAAAAATTAAATTTCATAAGGTTTTGACCAAGTTAAGGTTGTCAAACGTAGGAGTTTTTGAATTTCTGAAAAGATGCAGTAAAAAATTCATAAATAATTATTTACTTAATAAAAAATTAGAAAAAAATATGTGTCACATCCGAACATGAGTCTAATACTTATATTATAAATATTATAAAAAAACATTATGATTTGATTGTGATTGGGGTGGTCAGACATATGTCTACTTCTTATTTTTTTCCTGAAATTTAAGTACCACTGCATTGAAATTTGAAATTTTCATCAAATAGGATTTTTTTTTTCCAAAAAACAACTAGTAGCTTAGAAACTACATTCAATTTTCTATATATTCTCTTCTTACATATTTTAAAAATAATGTTCACAACTTATTCAAATTTTCATGTCAAGTTGCATAACTCTGATTTTTTGAAATTTCATTACCACTTAAGGGCCTGTTTTGGCACACCATTATCCTGCACATACCCCTACACAAAGGACACTGGATGAGTGTTACAAATTAGCCATGAAGGCTGAAGATAAAGTAAAAAGAAGACAAGATAGGCAAGGTAATGGAAGAGGCCATGCAAACAAAGGTAGAGGTGTTAAGTTTAATGAAGGAGAAGTGCAAAATAGCATTTACAAAGGCAAGGAACCTATGGTTGACACAAAGAATGGGTAAAGAGGTGGAGGAAGATTTGTAGCAGGAAGAGGAAGTGGTATTTTCACAGGAAAGTATTTCACTTGTGGTGAAGTTGGTCATCAATCTTTTAGGTGTCTTGAAAAGGAGAATACCACAAGGAGAGAAAGAAGGGTTGGAATTACTCAAGAAGAGGATGAGAAGAAGGAAGAGAGGGAACCCCTACCAGAAAATCCAATCTTGGAAGGTGGTTTCTTGATGGTAAGGAGAAGACAACAAATACAACAGCAAGAGAAGCCCAAGGTATCAATTTTTAAAACCAATTGTGAAAGCAAAGGTAAAATTTGTAGAATGATCATTGATACTAGTTCATTTGATAATTTGGTATCTTATGAGATGGTAAAAAAATTAGGATTGAAGAATTTTCCAATTGATAGACCATATAAAGCATCTTGGGTAAGCAATGAACAAAACATTGTCATTAGGGAGCAAGCTTATGTTGATTTTTCAATTGGAGGGTATAGTGATAGAGTTTTGTGTGATATCATACCCATGACATGTTGTCATATCATTCTTGGAAGGCCTTGGCAAGCCTCTAGGAGGACTATTCATTATGGTCTTGAAAATGTGTATGTTGTGCATAAGGGTGGACAATCTTTCACTCTTACACCTCTTCCTTGCACTGTTGATGAAAAAGAAAGTATTATTGTGTTTGGAAGAAAAGAATATGTTGTTTTGTAGGAGCAGAAGAAGGATGAATAAGGTTTGAAGCATAAGTCATCATTATTGATGATGAAATCTAAAAATGTTGACAAGGTAACCAGTTTGCAGTAGCAAGTGAGTGAAGGAGGGTTAGTTGTGGGCACACTTTGGTGTCCTATTGTGTCACCAAGGAAGGTTGGTGCAGATATGTCCATGAAGGGAAATGCTAAAGGTCTTTTAGATCCTCAAATGCAGCAGATAGAACCTATAAGGAAGTCTCATTATGATTGTCCCAAACAACAAAATAGCAATGAAAAACCGGTTGAAGTTGGCAAAGTTTTCTTTGTTTTTGTCTAATGATTTGAGTGCAGGTTGTAAGAAATGGGATGGAGAATTGAAAACTAGTAAGAGGTCAAGTTGCAGGTTTCCCTCAAGGATCTTGAGAGGCATGAAAACAAAACCATTCAACTCTTGGGACAAGAGTATGTTTGAAGGTGGGGTGTATGATGCAAGAGCATCCAGGAAGATACCAAGGCAACCAAATGGTAAAAACATGAATGAAGGGTCGAGGACTTCTATAAAGGTCAATTGGGACATTTTGAAGCCAATAATGACAATTTATAATGATCAATATGATTTTAAAGTTAAATGTCTTGAAGGTCCTGATAAGGACTTTAGGACCAAAAATTATGTAAGGGAGGCCAATAGTGCCTAAATGGGATTTGGATGGTTAGATAAGTTTTTTTAGATCCTAGGAGTAATAAAACATCAAGTTTGATAGGTTAGACTTTAAAATATTCAATAAATTGTAAGTTAGAAATTCAAATTTTTGAATTCTAACGATTAGTTGTTTTTAGGTGGAAAAATGGATTTTAGTGTCTAAACAAGTCTATAATGACAAATAACTGATATAGGCCGGTTTGGATGGTTTAAATACACCTTATATATGTTGGAAAAAGTGAGAAATGAAGAGGAATGGCTGTAGAAGCATATTTGTATGGAGTACATCATTGAAAGGCAACAAAAACTCATTTTCTTGCATTTTAAAGTCTCTTTTGATGATTCATTGATCAAGTATCACTTGTATGAACTGGAAATAGAATTTTAAAGTTATATTGATTCATTTACATCCATTCCTATTTCTGTTTCAGATTTATTTGATTGATTGGCCTCTTGAAAGGCTTGTTTTGACATTGTTTTGGGAGCATGGGATAAGGATTCATTACAAAAATGTACTTACTGTGACTTGGAATGAATCACTAGGTTGTATCATATCATTCTAACACTAAATATGCAAGATTGATAAGACATTGCAGGGTGAACACTCAGAAAGTGGATTTGAAGGTGTGAAGAGGGTGTGGGAAATGAGGCTAAGGTATAGCAGCCACTAAAGTAGCCATTGGAGGGCTAGTTTTTATGATTGGAATTGTTAGAGGAAATCAAGGAGATGGTGTTCCATCATTTTTTCTCTTAGATAAGTGATGGCATGTGGGAGATTTACCAAGCCCTAGTTTTAAGGGGTTTTGAGGCCTAATTTGGGGCTTTCATATTTTCAGAAGTCATAGAGTCAAATTTACCCCCAAAGTGTTTGATTGGGACCATATACAAATAGCATCCAAATTTGTGGAGTGATTGGATTTTTCGGGTTGGTAGTTCCTTTGTAAATGCACCCATTTTAGTGAGTAAAAATTGTCTCAGTCGGCCATTAGAGAGATTTGGTACAAAACATCAGATAGTTTAATTTTGGTTAGTTGTGTAACTCAAAAAAGGGTATCTGAAAGTGCAATTTTTTTGAGAAGTCTTTTGGAAAAATATGGATTAAAGTCTAAATCACAGTCCTAGGAAGGCTAATTGGGCTAGGCCTAATTCAGAGCAGCAATTTTTGATGCTTGTGTTCCAAAACAACAATACTTCATTTTGACATATGTTCATTAAGATTGAAAAGGGTATTTTAATCTTTAATTTTTTTTTGGATTGATTTGTAAAAGTTGAAAGTTATTTGTGTTCTACCCATTTGAAAGGCTACTAGGTTTGAGGGCCTAGAAATGAGTTTGCCTAACTAAGCTTGAGTCAAGGTTTTGAAACCTTTTGGTAGCCTATGGGTTGAGTCTAATAAGTAATTTTAAACCTTTATAACCATTTATTGATGTATTGTTTTGGTTTGGGTCTCTTTGTGTCATTTGGGTGTCATTAGACCTATTGGAAACCTTGTATTTCTCATATAAATGCACCCAAACCAAGTGGCCCATAATAATCCCTCTGCATCAAAATGCAAGAGAGTTTGAATTATCTAGGGCTTGATAAAGTGAAACAAAAGGGTTTACATCTTGTGCTTCATATGGATTGAGTTTTGTATGATCAGGATGATTAGGAAGGAATCTACCTTGAACATCTCTTCTTCATCTATGCATGCATATTCATGAAAATTACTTAAAACAAACTAAGCTATCAAAACCAACTATACTGAAAAATTAAAAATTCATAACTATTATAGGTTCTGTGGCAATGATGCCAAAAATGTTTGCCTAGCCAATAAGAACAATAACTAGACTTAAAGTCTTTACTCAAAGATTGGTCATCTATTTTGAGTAGCTATCATTTTCATGACTGAGGTTTATTTACTTGTTAACCCAGGGATGTATTACTTGAAATGGGTCTACATTGTCTATGCACTAAGTTCTGGTAAAAGTCATTCTGCACTACTACAACAACTAAGTCTATCTAAAATAAACAAGCAAAAATATGACAACTGAATGGCTACAAGAAATATTAATATTAAAAGAAGATTCTAACTAAAAAACTATTAATTAAGTTCAGAGCTAACTATAGTGTCATAAAATTGCGACCCCTGTAATTTTAATCATATTTTAGGTCCTCACCTCGATGATGGCATCTTCATCCCTAACCAAGACCTATTTCTACATTCTCACCCCTTCACCCTTCCTCCTTCAAGACCTATGGTTTCTTTAGACCCCGTCCGAGCCTCAAAATAGGACAGGACAGGGGCATGGCACCCCTGTCCTCCTTAGGACAAGGGCATGGCACCCTTTTCCCCACCCCTTAGGGTGGCCCTAAGTTAGGTCTGTTTGGTCTCCTATGCATAATTTTCCTTCGAGGTTTGTAATTCCTCTTTGTCAACCTTCTGTGGTTTAAAATTAATCCTTGAAGCATGTATAAAAGGTGATTCAATTCCCTATTTGGAGGAGGATGAGAGGCATAAGGATAAGATATGGGATTTCAAGGTCATTATCAAGCATTCAAGTCTTCTTCATTCATCCATTGGAGCAACATTACAAAATTCATTTGCAAGCATGTGTGTTTTTTAGTGTTTTGACATGTTACATGTCATTTCATATGACACTTGTGATTACATTTAAGAAGCAAAGCAATCATCATCAACAAGTTGTAGATCTACAAGGTATACATTTCCATTGTTTACATTCAAGCATTTGCAATTACTTTCTTTCAAGGTTGATTCCTCAACTGGGGTTTGACTGAGGCAAACCCCTATCCATAACCATTCTCTCTCTCTTTTATGTGTGTAGGTTGTAGGTGTGCAATTGTAATTGCAGGTTTGGGCTTCATTTGGAGAGACAGAAGAACCCTTTTCATTTCGCAGATTTTGTGGAGGACCATGTACATTCCTGCCACAGTTCGGACGAATTTTCTCCAAATTTGTAGGGAAGATCTGTATCCATCTAATTAGCTTAGATCCGAAGTTATGACGCGATCCCAAGCTGGTAGCTCCTCATTTCACTCATTTCCTCTATCTTTTCTGCATAGTCAACAAGTCAACTTTCTCATTTCCAAAAGAGGGTAAATCACAATTCAACCCTTGAAATCCACTTGGAATTCACATCCTCGTTTCCCTTGGATTTGGATCTAGTGGATTCAAGCTCCTCTTTTGAATGTAAAGTTCCTCCAAGTGAAAATCATCCTAGTTACTTCCTTTCTCTCTCCTAGGTGGGGAGTCACTAGGGTCCAATTTTCCACTTTACACTAATAAACAGGAATTACTTTGTCTGCTTTGGCTGCAGGAATAGTCACAGAATCTAATTCTAGTGGCTATAGGAATAGTCACTTGCTAAAACATCTACTGTAGCGAAAAGGAAACTTAATCTAACAATCACACAGGAATACTCACCAAGTGGGCCCCCTTGGATGAGTTTATCTAGACTTCAAAATGATTCTACATACTCAAAATAACATAGCTTTTATTTATTATTTCCAAAAGTCGATACAATGCATAAAATAAGAGAAATGCTTCTAATTCTGGAAAATGTTGTCTAACCTCTGTGAAGAGGTGTGGGTATTTATTTATAAGAAAGTTATAACAAACTTTCAACTACTTAGATTATGCCCATGAAATTAGGTGGAAACATTTATTACAACAAGGAGAAGAAGTCAATCCACAGAGAACGTGGGACTTTACTAAACCGTAGCCAAGAATATAGCATGGCAGTTTTTAATAGATTGATGCTTGCTGGAGACAACCATAAATGTGTTTGGTATTGCCTCACTATTCCTTTGCCGATTCACTTGAACACCATCTTCTCCACTATTTTAAATTCTCAACCACCCCGAAATGTCTCCAACTGTTTGTATGGCGTGATTCTCCATCTGGCTTAACACATCTGCTTCTGCAACAAATTATTTACTTCTTCATTAAAGGTTAGAACATACAAGAATATATATATATCCATTTCTATTAATCACAACTTTTACTACTTATTGAGTTGCCATTAGTTTTATGTCCAAAGTCATTCTATATACTCTAGTCGGTTACTACTACTGAAATATTCGGTCGGTAAGCACAAAGCAGACGGTTATAGAAGAAAGTAGTCACAGAGCCTAGTATACACTGAGCTGTCTACCGAGTAACACTCTATGTCTACCGAGTAGCAATAATGTTACACCGAGTTGATATACACCAAGTGAAACATGTTACCAAATTCATTGAACCTAGACACATGTGTGGAAACATGTTACAAGATCAAGGAACAAAGAACCGTTATCACATTGGAAATTGCACTTCTAGATTGTGTATGATTTTGAGGTCAGCTATCCAATGAAATATTTTTTTAGGTTATTCATTCGATAAATTATGTTTGTAAGATCGAAGCAATGAACCAGATCATCGACATAAGAGATCTATTTATACAACATGGATTGGGATCAAATAGAGATATAGAGGTATGTGTGTATGAGTGTGAAGACAAACATATGTGAAAAGAAAAATCATGGGAAAGCACTAAGTATTGCGACTGTCAGAGACATAGAGGTCACCGAGAAGGATTTCAGAGAATAGTCAAAGAATAGAGTAAACAGAAGGGTTTACCAAGTTATTTTATGGGTTACCAAGGTATGCTATAAACAAGGTAATCTCATTTTGAGCACATAGAATCTGCTATAACATTCCATATGTAAAGTTGTAGATATTTGTAAAGATTTTATTGTAATATTTTGAAGTTGTAAAAGAAACCTTTAACAGGGTAAAAAACTCTAACAAAGTCTATAAATTGTAAAGCCTTTAACAAGGTGCAACATTTAGTTTAAGTGTTGTAAAATCCTTTAGCAAGGTAGATCTAATGATCTTTATACTCCTAACAGGGTAAGCTATTAGAAATAGCTAAACATGTAGCTCTAACCGAGCACTCTTTATTATTGCAGTAGTGAAGTTGTGGGTGCCATCCCCACTGTAGTTTTTCTCTCTAACCAAGAGTTTTTGCGTAACCAAAATATATGTGTTATGGAGTGAATCATGTATGATTGTTATTTATTTGTTTTATCTTTATGTTATGTTACAACAGTTTATGGTTTATGCATAACAGTAAAGATATTGTTGAAGAAAAGTTTTGAAGTACTAATTCACCCCTCCCCTCTCAGTACATTAGCTTTCCATATTGGGCCTAACAATTGGTATTAGAGCTTCAATCTTGGAAAAGGGTTTAATAGCCTAAAGAGAAAGATCTTATCAATGGAAGGCTATAAACAATCTCGGAGAATTGTGTATCTGCAAGAAGAGTTGGATCATGCTAATCAAGTGATTGCAGACATGCAAAGACAAATGCAAAAATCATTGAAAGTTAGAAGAAGATTATCTGATGATTTACAGGACTCTCAAGAGCTAGTGGAACAAATTGAAACATCATCTGAGAATAGTATATCTGAAGAGACTAAAGAGATGATTGGAGAACTGAAAGAAAAGAACAAAGCACTAACTGATCAACTAAAAGCAATGAAAAGAGGACATGAACATTTCAGCACACAGATGACTGAGAATCTTGATGCATTAAGGACAACCGAGGATAAAGTAAGAGATCTAGAAAGAGAAAAACAACAACTCGAAGCATTAGTATTTGAAAAGAATGATGAAATCACAAGGTTGACTGGGATTCAACAAAATATGTCAGATCAATTGGGTTATGCACATCATGAAGCAAATCTGAAAGATGATGAGAATCAAGCATTGAAACTTGAAGTATCAAGGTTGACTAATGAACTTGAAACAAAGAAGAAATCCAAATAAACATTGAAGAAGAGTTATGAAGCATCAAAGATGCTGGATGAGCAACTGAATACAAAGAGACCCAACAAAGTTGCTGGACTCGGTTACAAAGGAAAGGAATCTACTGAAAAGGGAATCCACACTACTGAGAAAGGAGAATCATCAAAGCAAGCTGGAAATGAGAAGAACATCAAAGTAAAGAAGCCTATTTGTAACTACTGTGGAAAACAAGGACAGACTACTAATATGTGCCAAATCAGAAAAGGTAAGCAACCGAATGTCACTAGGTCTAATGGTTATTGTCATAATTGCAATAAGTATGGTCACACATCTAACCATTGTAGGACAAAGTCTGTTAGCAATTATCAAAAGGAAAAATTCAAAGGGTTTTGTAAAAACTGCAATAGATATGGACATAGTATCGAGAAGTGTTGGTTTAAGAAAAAGAACTATATGTGGTCTGCACACCGAGCAAATGCTAGAGGTTATCGAACTCACGCAAGTCCTAACCGATAGTATTCTACAGTACCATGGGATTATAATACAAGGATATGGTGTGAATGTTGTGGAAGATATGGACATATAAGTGCCAACTGCTTTATAAAGTTTGGAATGAACAACCGAAGATCATGGAGAAATCCTGGTATGACATGTTTTCATTGTCACAAAGTTGGACACTTGGCTAGAGATTGTAGAGATCAACCTAGAGGAGACACTGAAGAAATAAAAGGCAAATTATAGATGATTTGGAAAAAGAAGGAAATTGTGTCAAATGAAGAAAGCACCTTACCTACCAAGTTAGGTGCACCTATTCCAAATTAATCGATAATGGTATGAAGGGACTGCATTCTCTCAAAAGTTAAACTTATCAGTTCCTATTTTATCATGTACTTAATTCCAAAATTTGCATAGCTAAAGATGCATTAGGAAATTTGAAATTTTATCAAGTCTTTTTGAGCACTAGTCTAGTCGGTAAATACAGGAAGCCTGTCTAGTTGGTAAATATAGGAAGTCTAGCTACTTGGTAAAAGCACAAAAAGAAAGGTAAATTGGTTTAAGAGAACCAAGTGCATTTAATGCTTTCTAACCTAACTGCATGAAGCTCGATAAGGTATATTGTGTACTTAAATCACTTTGCGTGGTTATTTTACACTTACCAAGTTTTCAAGAAAGCAGAGCAAAGCGATTCAAAAGCGATCAAACCACCTCCCGAGCGAATTTCAAGGTATTTACACATCAATCTCAAGCATTTCTAAGAGCTAGCTACCGGGAAATATCAGTTGTGATTATCTATTTTATATCTATTTTTCATTTGAAAGTCTTCAAACCCTAAGAATCTTTTGTTAAGTGATTATCTAAAATTTGCAATGGCACCTAAGATCCAGAAGCCCGTTGTTGTTGAGAACATTGAAAAGCCCTCACTAAAATACTCTCTAACTCCCAAAGTAGCATCTGAACCGGATGATAAAACTACATTTTCACTCATTCTGGATAAGGTCTTACTAGTTGAGGATGTCGAATTCTTCACTAAGTGTCGCGTTGAGGAACTAGGTCATGTTGAAATCAAGGACACATATGATGAATTGTGTATTGATGGGAAATTGGATAGCAAGTATGAACACATTAAAATCAAGGGATTGTCCGAAGCCCTAACCTATCCCCATGTCTTCAAACCCCAGTGGGTCAAGTTTGTTCTGAGTAGAGTTCATGATGATTTCATGTGGTTAGTGGAGCAACCATTCAAAATCACCAAGGAAATCATTCATTTGATCACCGGTTACCCTATTTTTTATCATGCCCAAGCCTAGAAAATGATATCATAGAAGGAATTGATCACTCTAACCGGAGTTGAATTTGATTGCAGAGGACTAAAACTGAATAATGTGACAGATGCAGAGCTGAAGTTTGCCATTAGAGTAATAGGCTATTGTTTCTTCCAATCAGCAAGGGAAAACAGTGTACCCTGTGCAGCAGTCGATTTAGCATATAAAATTGTGAAGAAAGGAATGAAAATTGATCTTTGTTAAGTATTGTTGAAAAACCTATTTGAGAATCTAAACACCATAAGGAAGCCGAAGAAGAACAACTCGGCTAATACACTGAAGTTTGGATCACTTTTGGTATGCATGTTTTTCTATTTTGAGAAATTCTTTCCATCAGTCGGTAATGTAGTTTGGGAGCTACACCGACCAATCACCCATGAAATCAATGACTTCATCAAGAAGCTAGGTGATAACTTTAATGATATTATGGATGATTATTTCAGCAAGTTTCAAGAAAAGATGCATAACAGGTATAGAATTCCACCCAAGTTAGTGGAGAAATACAAGGATGGCATATGCTTTGAAGTGGACACTGACTACTACTATGTTAATTTTGTGGAACTGAGAACTCAATCTTTGCCACCTATGGGTTATGAGATTGATTTTATCATCACACAACAATAGATAGATGCTTTTCTTACATTACCAAGGCATGCTACTGAGCTGAGGTATGCAACCTATGAAGAAGTTAAAGAGAAAGTAAAGATGAGTATTGTAGTACCCAAGGCTACAAGGAAAGCAACAAAAATGATCAAGGCATTAACGGAGAAATTTGGAGAAGGTTCTTCCTCCACACCTATCAAAGGCACTCTAGTAATCACCAAGGAGGAATCTAAAGCCCAAGAGGCAGCTATAACACTGAGCACCGAGTTGCCTAAAGGAAAAGTTTTGTAAAGAAAGAAACAGGATACATCACAGGTATCACCGACTCCTTCAGTAAAGCGCCCAAACACAAGATCATCTGCAACATCACCGAGTAAGAAACCAAAGAATGTTGCCACACCAAAGGTAACAAAAACTTACAAGAAATCTACTTGGAGACTCATTTTGACTAAAGAGTTCAGTGACACTGAATCTGAAGATGCAAGAAAATTTCAGATTGTCAAGAGTAAAAAGGTAGATGTACATAGTGTTGACAATTTTTGTACTAATTTGAAGCAATATGGTGGATTTGGAGCATTCAGATATGTTAAGTATGAATCCAGATCTGATGATGAAAAGAGACAAATAGAAGAAGCTGTCATCTACACACTTCTGAAATTCCGATTGGTCCCATTGGAAGTATCTAAATCTCTTCCAAATGAATTATATTTGCATATTGATAATAGGTGGAAGTATGCCATGGACTTAGAGAAACAGATGAGAGAAAGAAGTCTGGTACATCTTTTTCCAGACATGTCGGTAGATGAGATCATTGAACATTTCAAAAACTACCACACAAACTTCCTAGTCAAGCAAAGAGCCTTGAAATTGATGAATGGCCTTTACTTGGATGTAGAGAATGAGACCAAAGAAAAATGGCAAGAAATCTTTCGAATCAAGAATGTTGGTGAGCAAGCTGAAGTTGAAATAGTTGATGTCACCGAACAAGATCTTGATATCACCAAGAAAGACCCTGCTGACACTATACAAGTTAATGAGGATATCATGGACACCAAGGCACAAGAACAAGAAATGATAGAAGGGAATGCATATGCCAAATTGGTATCCAGTGAGTCAGTTTTGGAGCAAGTTCAGCCCTATCCTCCGGTCACTCATCCTGTTTCAACTGAGGCCCCTCAAGATACTAAACAAGGAACAAAAGGTCACAAATCTACAAAAGGAGAAACTACTTCTCAGGCCACCGAAGGACAGACTTCTCAAGCTCCTTCTAGCACTGAAAATGTTACATCTGAGGCCCCAAGCACAGAAGCACTGAAGGACACAACAAATTCTACATCTGAGGTTCAAGAAATTGATAAAAGTGTTGTCTCTACCGAGCAACCTACCGAGGGTCAACAAGCCTCACAAGTCATTGTACTAGTTCAACTGGTGAAAGGTAAAGACAAGAAGATGAAAAAGCATAGTTTCAAATTAGATTTGTCAAAACTTATAGTGTTGCCGAATGTAGACATTTCCAAATTAAAAGGGCAAGCACTCATTGAATTCGGTGAACTATGCAAAGCCAAATTCAAACAAGAGAAGCAAATGGCTATTCAAAAGAAAAACAGAGTACTTCAGAAGGTGAAAGCACTATTAATAGATATGCTACTTGAAGCTACAGTGACAACAGATGTAGCCATCCATATTCAACTGGATGAACTCCTAACTAAAATTGAGACATCTGGAGTAGATGCATCTGAATATTTGAGCAAATTAAAGGACAAAGAGCTCACTGCTAAAATGATTGAAGAGGTACATAAGGCTATTGCTATTGGCAGAGTAAAAATTGTCCAATTTATTGTTGAGTTATCCCCTCAACTCAAGCACATTCTTTATTTATTTTAGAAACTCTAGACATTTTCTTTATTCATTAAAGATATTAAAAATAAAACATAAGTGATTGAGAAAGAGATCACCAATCTCTCAAATAAGTTGACCACTGAGCCAAATTTTATTCAGCACTTCTACAAAGTTACAAAAGCTCATGGCTCAACAATTGGAACTTAGGAATGAAGAGCACAAGATCAGGATGGATATAATGACTCTTCAGACATTATTCATTCCTCATCTTTCATCTGTCCAAGAGCAGATCAACAAGGATACCTCCCTATCCACTTAGCAAGAGGGAAGCACCTTAGATGGACTAATTTCACTATTAGCTAACATTATAGCTCAGAATTCACTCATGGACAGTGTCAAGGATGCCCTCTCTATTGCTCTTAACGATGCAAGGACAAAGTACAAATTCATTTTTGACCAGTTGCCTCCACCGAATGGTAACTAAGTTTTGATGTTTGTCAATAAGGGGGAGTGAGTATAGTTTCAAAGTATCAAATGGGGAGTATATCGAGCAGAACAGAGTATCCAGATGCACAACACTGACCAGTGATCACCGAGTAGTTAATACAGGATATTGATCAACGAGCATGCAAAATCAGTGTTATGTACAATATATTGATAAGGGGAGTATATTTGAATATACTATTTTATTGACAAACGCATATACTGTCAGTTTAGTCAAATTTTGTAAGTATATAGATTTTTGAGTTATGACTTTGAAAGTAGTTTTGTCAAACATCTCAACTAATGTCAAAAGGGGAGATTGTTACTACTTATTGAGTTGCCATTAGTTTTATGTCCAAAGTCATTCTATATACTCTAGTCGGTTACTGCTACTGAAATATTTAGTCTATAAGCACAAAGCAGTCGGTTATAGAAGAAAGTAGTCACAAAGCCTAGTATACACCGAGCTATCTACCGAGTAACACTCTATGTCTACCGAGAAGCAATAATTTTACACTGAGTTGATATACACCGAGTGAAACGTGTTACCAGATTCATTGAACCTAGACACATGTGTGGAAACGTGTTACAAGATCAAGGAAAAAAGAACCGTTATCACATTGGAAATTGCACTTCTAGATTGTGTATGATTTTGAGGTCATCTATCCAATGAAATATTTTGTATGGTTATTCATTTGATAAATCATGTTTGTAAGATTGAAGCAATGAGCCAGATCACTGACATAAGAGATCTATTTATACAGCATGGATTGGGATCAGATAGAGATATAGAGGTATGTGTGTATGAGTGTGAAGACAAACATATGTGAAAAGAAAAATCATGGGAAAGCACTGAGTATTGCAACTGTCAGAGACATAAAGGTCACCAAGAAGGATTTCAGAGAATAGTAAAAGAACAGAGTAAACAAAAGTGTTTACCGAGTTATTTTATGGGTTACCGAGGTATGCTATAAGCAAGGTAATCTCATTTTGAGCACATAGAATCTGCTATAACATTCCAGATGTAAAGTTGCAGATATTTGTAAAGATGTTATTGTAATATTTTGAAGTTGTAAAAGAAACCTTTAATAGGGTAAAAGACTTTAACAAAGTCTATAAATTGTAAAGCCTTTAACCAGGTGCAACATTTAGTTTAAGTGTTGTAAAATCCTTTAGCAAGGTAGATCTAACGATCTTTATACTCCTAACAAGGTAAGCTATCAGAAATAGCTAAACATGTAGCTCTAACTGAGCACTCTTTATTATTGCAGTAGTGAAGTTGTGGGTGCCATCCCCACCACAATTTTTCTCTCTAACCAAGAGTTTCTGCATAACCAAAATATATGTGTTATGGAGTGAATCATGTATGGTTGTTATTTATTTGTTTTAGCTTTATGTTATGTTACAATAGTTTATGGTTTATGCATAATAGTAAAGATATTGTTGAAGAAAAGTTTTGAAGTACTGATTCACCCCTCCCCTCTCAGTACATTAGCTTTCCATATTGGGCCTAACACACAACATTTATACATCCACGCATGATATTACCATAATAATCCACAAAGCTATAGGAACATTAAATCAAAACAATACAAGGTTCAACGGGTTTAGCTATCATTCAAAATGCACATAATCAAAACTCTAATACATCACATGACTTTAGCATTGTCCCAATATGCAACTTAAAACATAGGAAAAAATTATCAATCATAGAAATAAAAGAATTATTATTTTAGCTCATCAATTTGAATGCTTTTGTAAGTTAGGGAGACTTCTTGTAAGGCAGTGAACCTTCCCTTAAGGTTGTATCCTTTATGGGTTTCTTATTTGAGTAGTGAGCTCTGGGAAGTGTTCCTAAATACATGTACATTCTCATTGTAATATTTGATTTACTCCTGATAGGGTATTATCTCATTGTGGGTAGGTTCCCACCGTGGTTTTCCATGTCAAAAATCTTGGTGTTATGTGTGATATTGATGTGGTGTTGTTTAATGCTTTAACTGTTAATTATCAGATCTGAATTGTGGTTTAAAGTTGTAGAATTTTTTGGTGCAAACTGATTCACCCCCCTCTTAATTTGTTACATTGTTGCCAATAGATGAATGATGAGGATTGTATTAATTGTCTTGCATATTTTTTCAAAGATTATGTGAGAGAACTTTTGATGGAGAAGGAGATAAATATGGAGAGAAGGAGAGGGAGGGTGAAAGGGAGAGAGGAGAGAGGGATAGATAGAGATGGAAGAGATAAATATATAGGTAGAGAGGAAAACCAATATAAAGAGGAAGAGGGAGAGGAAAAGATAGATAGAGATATAGATGGTGAGATAGAGTGATAAAGATATAAAGATATGAGGATATATAGAGAGAGGAGGAGAGGGATATACAAAACAACAATCCATATAGTTTCTAAAATCCGCAAAATACTAGATTTCCACAAAAAATTTAGTAGCTAAAACTTCATGATTTGCATCTTCATTACTATAAAACTACAAAAAATTAGGCAATAAAAACACCATGTTTTGCAAATCTGGGAGTTTATTTATAGTGTCATTTTGTGTGGAGATTAGTCTTTAGCCAAACCAAACATCTTTCATGTAATTCATGAAGACAAAAAGAATTTTGTGTATGAGTTAAGATCTAATATAATTATTAATTGAAATCCTTGACTTATACGTGACATGTTTGAATCTATCCTTCAAAACTCACAAAATCATAAAGAGGAAGGTAGATGTTAAGCTATTAATACCATATTTCACAACAATGATGGTTTTCAACCCTGACATGCAAGTTTCAAACCCTCAAGTGGTGGGTTTCTACCCTTAAGGCCTAATCCTCTTAGTAGTACTCCAAAACTTATTTTTCTACCATAACTTCTAGGGAAGACTCAGTCTCCCAAAACTGATTACCATTTAGGATACCCTTTTTTCCATTTGTAACCATACCAAAAATTCTGATAGGATTGTTTTGGAGCAGTCCCCTTAATAATTGATTGGTAATGGTGCAACTAGGCCTAATTAGGCTTGTTCTCGAAAGAAAGTGCAAGAAAACTTCAATCCAAATTTCTAATCTTTACTCTACAGAATATAAAAAGTCTATTAGGATTTGAATCTACCATTTACATCAATTGGATTACTCCACGCAACTTTCTTTTATCAAACTCTTGATCTACCTATGCAATCTAGGCCTAATACATGGAGATATTAGGTTGGGACATCATCACTTTCACATTTAATACCATTGATTGCCCCTACAAGCTTCCAAAACAATAAAATATCTCAAAATACTTTCATTCCATTGATTATGGGATTTTTCCACTGGTGGAATGGCTTCAAATCATTATTTTTTGTGCTCAAACCCTCAAACTTAGGGTTTCAGAACAAGTTTCAATTAATTGACTCTAAAATGCTCAAAACTAAATGAATATCAATGAAACCCAAACCAATTGAGATATTTTTCAACACTCCATTCACCACACCTAGTTTTAGATCATGGATCCTTCGTACAAGGCCATACAAATATCTGCAACAGTAACAAAACCATAAAAATGTAGGAAAACAGTGTATATTTTATTTCTTGATCATCAATAATGTCATCAACCAACCCACTAATCATTGGAACATGGCTATTTATATGTTTTCCCAACATTTCCAATAGTTAGAAACCACCATTTGAACTACGACTAACAAAACCATAAGTTGCTCATTATGACAACATTTGCAAGAAAAAGTCGCTTGGCAACTTTAGCAACGTTTTGCAATTTTGTTACATATGACCCAAAATGACCTCCTAAGACACAAACCTAACACAAAAAAATATTAAATGGTATAAAAGATCTTATTTCATCACCAAAACATAATGACAAATATTTTTTTCTAAAATAGCGTCATGGAGGCATGAATGCACTAGGCACTCCTGCACCGTACTCCCAGGATGAACAAGAATCTCAAGTCCCTCTTAAGATCAAACTGTGGTTCCATTCTCTTTGATGTCCTCCTCTATCATCCATTTGGAATCTTTAGGAGGATTACCATTCCATTTCATAAGGTATTCATGATACACCTTATGCCTAATTCTCTTAACCTCCTTGGTATTGAAGATGCTTTCCAACTTCAATGGTTCACTTGGGGGTAAATCCTTGACCCAAACTTCATCTGGATCTCCTGATAGAAATCCATCTTCACCTACAATCACAAATAATTTGAAAGGATAAAGGTAAGATACATTAAAAATTGGTGAGATAGCTACTCCAGGAGGGAGTTCCATTGCATAAGAATTTGCTCCAAACTTGTGGACCACCCTACATGGCCCAATCTTCTTAATCTACAACTTTGTGTACTTTCCCTTTGGCATAATTTCCTTCTTCAAGTGGGCTAAAACTAGATCTCCCATCTTGAATTGGACATCTCTTCTTGTCAAATCTGCATGTTGCTTATACTTCTCACCACTCTTCTTGAGAGTCTCTCTTACCTACTCATGTATGTCCCTCATGGCCACTGCAAACTCGTCTCCCTCTGCACTCCTCTCCATGCCACTCAAATCCTTGAGTTCAAACACACCTCTAGGTTTCATGCCATAAACTACCTCAAACAGGCTTCTACCAATGCTTTGACTGATGGAATCATTTAGGCATATTTAGCCCATGGAAGAACCAAATCTAGTTGTTGTGCATGCTCTTTTGTGAAGCATCTAAGCCAATTTTTAAGTGATCTATTGACTACTTCAGTCACCCCGTCCATTTGTGAATGATAGGCATAGCTAAAGGTCAAGTTTGTACCCAACTTCTTCCAAAGGGTCCTCCAAAAGTGACCTACAAACTTTGACTCCCTATCTAAAACAATTATCAATGGTAGCCCATGAATCCTAACCACCTCCTTGAAGAAAATTCTTGCAATATGTGAGGCATCATTAGTGCTCCTACATGGTATGACATACACCATTTTACTAAATCAATCAACAAAAATAAACACACTATCATGACCTCTCTAAGTTTTGGGAAACCCTAACACAAAATCCATACTTATGGACTCCATAGTCTATTTGGGATTGGTAATGGCTAGTAAAGACCTGAATTAGTACTTGAACCCTTAGCCTTCTAAAAAACTATACATCTTTCCACAAACTTTCTGATGCATCTTTGCATTTTGGGCCAAATAGTATTACCTTCTTACCTACTCCAAGGTTTTTCCCATACCAAAATGACCACCTAAACTACCACAATGCTTCTCCTTAATCAGATTTTTCCTCATTGAACACTTGAGAATACATAACTAGGCCCCTTTGAACAATAATGCATCTTGCAACAAAAATTCAGAATATTCCTCATGAAAAGCACCATGAAACTAATTGCAACCAACATATATGTCTTTGAAATCTTCATCACTTTCATACAAACATTTCAAGGCATCAATACCTACACTTTGGAGTTGAATTTCTTGAACCAACAACTCTCTCCTACTTAGTGCATCTACCACCTTGTTGGCTTGCCCTTTTTGGTTCTTGATTGTAAAGGTGAAGCTTTGTAGGTACTCAAACCACTTCATGTGCCTATGATTGAGCTTATCCCAGATATTAAGAAATTGAAAAGCATAGTTGTTAGTGAAAATAATGAACTCTTTAGGAAGGAGATAGTGTATCCATTTATTCAATGCTTGGACCATAGTATACATCTCCAAATCATAAGAAGAGTACTTCTTTAGATTTATTAAGTTTCCCGCTAAAAAATGCTACAAGTCTTCCCTCTTGGCTCAAAACTTCCGTAATGTCATACCCACTTGTATCACATTCAATTGTGAACACCTTATTGAAATCAGGTAGGGCCAAAATGAGTTGTTGTGCCACTCTTTTCTTTATATATTTTAAGATTTTCTCTTCTTCATCAGTCCACATGAACCTTTTCCTCTTATCCCCTTTGATGGTATCAATAATTGGAGAGCAGATATGACTGAAATTCTTTATAAATTTCCTATAAAAACTAGTCAATCTATAAAAACTTCTTACCTCACCTACTGACTTTGGAGTAGGCCAACTAAGAATTGCTTCTACTTTGTTAGGGTCCATCTTCAAAGAGACTTGTGAGATTATAAAACCAAGGTACACTAGTTCCTCCTTCATGAATTCACACTTCTTGAGGTTTATCATCAACTTCTCCTCATGTAGCCTCTTCAAGACCATGTCAAGATGTTGCAAGTGTTCTGTTAATCCTACGAGGATCTGGTTAATACTAAGAGGGGGGGGTGAATAAGTATTAAGACCAATTGAAACTTCAACTCCAAAAACAAACTTATATCAGATCTGAAACCTTTTAAAAAATGTCTAAACTTATTTAATCAGATCTAATAACCTTTTTATCAGATTTGCTTAACACATTAATCAAATAATTAACCATATCTATCAATACTTTCACAACAAATTACAATGCAATATCAACCATTGGTTGATCATAACCCATCATGAAAATCTGATCTGTACCAAAGTCAAACCCTCAAAACACTCTACTAAGCATTTTGTTGATTCCCAAGAAAATCTTCCTTGAATCGCACCAAAATAGCTATCAAATATTTTATGCAGGTTGTGTCATGTTACCAACTTCATGTAGACTCGTCATTGATAGCCACCATAACAAAAATCATTGCCGGTTTGATGATTTCTTCACCGGTCTTAAACCCTACTAAAACCTTAGCAAAACTTCATCAAAAATTTGAAACACGCCTTTCGGTAATCTCCACAAGTTCCAGTTCCAGTCATATACTCTTTTCCATGATACAAGTTCACCATCCAAACCACTCGCCGATCATTGGATCCAATCAAAACAACTCTTCTTTACTGGTTAAAGTCCTATTTCACAAACTTTAGCTCTCTATTAGTAAACCCTATCTTCCAGTAAAACAAATCACTTAGATGACAAAACAAGACATTAGGAACATCATTTGACATCAATTTCTAGAAATGACACTAGAAATAACTGATCATGTCATCTATTCATATATTCTCAATCTCTTCATCACAAATAGACTTCTATCCTTTATCGGTGCAGTCTTCCAACTTCAACTGCATCACCTGCATCTGTATCAGTTATGCCAAATGCCAACAATCTCCCCCTTTGGCATTGATGGAACCACTAATCAGATATACAATCAGAGTAACATCGTCATCTGCAACTTTCTTGTCGATATCACAACTTATGTCTGTTCTCCTCCTTTTGTAATCTCCCCCTTAATTAATGCTTCACTCAATCTGATCTTCAACTTCTCACATATCTTCCATATGTGATTTCTATTCATTTCTTATCCCCATTTGACAACAATACTAAAGATGTAAATGCATCACTTGTCTTCAATTCTGTTGCTACCTCTTCCATCATCTCTACTACTCAACTCAAAAAAATTATAATAGAGCATTAAATCAGAACTTTACATTAGACTCGCTCCCCCAAAGGAGTAGCCTACACCTTCATCAATCCTTAGTAAAAAATAAACATGAAATCCATAGGACTGATGGATCTCCATCATTCTAGTTCTTTCGGTGTAGGGGTCTAACCCCTAGTTTACCTCTAAGAAACTCAAAGGTAGCCTTTGCTGGCATATGATGAAGCAATGATAATGTATGTTGTCATTGATGTCAATAAGTGCTCAAGTAGGTGAAGCAGTATGAAGATCGGAAGGGGTTATGGTCAACCAGGATGGAGTGGACCAGTGTCAGGGTTCACTAAGTGTGACTACCGGTTGGTAGTCTCAGTTCAGCTCTAGGGTTACCAGTTTGGCTTGTGCGGTGCAACCGATGATGTTTTGTGACTAGTTAGTTAAGGAATAAGGATAAGGACCAATATTCCATGTCATCTGTGTGCACGTTAAGGATTTATTTGTGGTTCTTGCACGTGAAGATTGAATGCATTGAATGCCTACCTCAGGAGTGAGCATTTTTCTTAGCGGTGTGTGAAGAGCGCGTGGTGGGTTATTGATTTCTAGATGCAGTGAAGATTGGAGAATGCACAATGTCTTGAGATCTATTTTAGATCATTTCATTCTATGTAATTCAAGATTGGACTGCTTGTAAGTGTAAACTTGAAATATTTAGGGTTTAGGGTTTATTCTACTGACCTAGTTGTTGTCTATAAGGTCGATGATTTTTGTTATTGTAGTGGTTGGCAAAAGTTGTATTTGTGTCCGCGTATTGGAGATTTGATACTTTTTGAACCAGAGTGAGGAATCTGTAAAGTGTGATTGCAGAAGAGAGGAACTGTAAAGGATCTGCCCTAGCAAGAAGTGTTGTTATCAGATCGGTGTTTTACCTGTTGTCTTCTAACCATTTCAACAGAAGGTAAATTCCTTGACCAGGTAGCTTTAACAGGCTTTTTTGTAAATCCTCTAACCAGGTGGCTCAAGGTTATTGAGTTATTTAAATCCTCTAGCGAGGAAACTTGTAACAGGGTTTCAACCTTTAACAGGGTATATAGCCATCCCTTAACCGGGTGATCCCTAACATGATCGGTTCCTAATAGGACCTTTATTGTAAAGTCATTAACCGGACTAGGCTCCTAACAAAGTGGACTTTAAAAGAGTTCATAAACAGCTTGTGGGTATTCATTCCCACCGTGGTTTTTCCCGTTTGGGTTTCCACGTGAAAAATTTGTGTGTTATGGGTTGTGAGATTTTCATGTGATGATTGTGTAGTTTTGATTAAGTTAGATATGCATGCATTGTTAAATGGTTGTGGTATTATTGGTACAACTCATGCATGATTATATCAGTAAAGTAGCTATCAAGGTTTGAGATCTATTGAATGTTGTCTGAAGTATTTTTGTTTAACCGATATAGCTATGGTTAAGTTCAATGGTGAAGACAACCGATCAGCTATGTTTTGATATGACAAAGTGTTGAAGTAGTTTTTTTGTGTGTGTATTGATTCACCCCCCCTCTCAATACTGGTTAGGACCTTAGTAGTTCATCATTATTCATCAATTGTAAGGGCTCAGTAAAGATACCAGTTAATTGATCTTTACTCTTCACATATTCTATCTTCAGCTCCTTTTCTTGAACTCTTTCCCTTAGGAAATGATACTTCAATTCAATTTCCTTGGTTTTGGAATGAAGTACTCGATTCTTAGAAATTTTTATTGCACTTGTATTATCACAAAAGATAGTCACCAGTTCTGACATATCTATCTTGAATCCTTCTAGCACATGTCTCATCCATATTGCCTGCATACAATTCATGGATGCAACTACATACTTAGCTTCAACTGTAGATTGAGAAACACAAGTTTGTTTCTTGCTCATCCATGTCACTAATCTTCCTCCAAGTAGAAAAGATCTACTAGTTGGTCTTTTCTGATCATCCACATTACCTACCCAATCAGCATCAGTAAAGACATCTAAAATAAAATTTCCTTTATAGGGATACCATAAACCGTAGTCTACTGTGCCTTTAAGATACCAAAATATTCTCTTCACAGCCACCATGTGACTTTCTTTAGGCTCTTTTTGAAATCTAGCCACTAATCCAACAACATAGTGTATCTTGCCAATCATAGATTTGTACTCTTTTTCACCAACAACAGGAGAATCACCTTCCTTTGAAAACTTGCAACTAGTCATCATCGATGTTCTTATCGGTTTATAGTCTTCCATGCCAAAAGTCTTCAACACCTCTTTGATATACTTGGTTTGACAAATAAAGATACCACCATCCACTTGTTGAACTTGTAGGCCAATAAAAAACTTTATTTCACCGATTAGAGACATTTCAAATTCCTTTTTCATTATATCAGCAAAATCCATACGCATATCATCATTTCTACCAAAAATTATGTCATCAACAAATACTTCTGCTATCAATATCTTGTCTCCATCAGTCTTCAAATAAATGTTGTTGTCCTCACTGGTACGTTGGAATCCAATTTTGATCAAATGTGCATGTAATCTCTCATACCATGCCCTTAATGCCTGCTTAAAACCATACAGTTCTTTGTGAAATTTACACACCATGTCTTTATCATCGGTCAAGGAAAATCCATCTGGCTATTCAATATATACTTCTTCTTCTAGAATCCATTTAGAATGGCCGACTTGACATCCATTTGGTAAACATTGAATCCCTTATATGCAGTAAATGCCACCAACATCCTTACTCCTTCTAATCTAGCAATAGGTACAAATGTTTCACCATAATCCTCATCTTCCTCTTGAGCACACCCTTTGCAAACTAACCTTGCCTTGTTTCTTACAATCTTTCCTTCTTCATCCAATTTATTCCTAAATACCCATTTTGTTCCAATTACATTCTTATCCTCCGGTCCAGGAACAAGTGACCATGTTTGATTCTTCTCAATTTGATCTAATTCTTCATTCATTGTATTAACACAATCATCCTTTAGTGATTCCTTAACTGTCTTGGGTTCTATTGTAGATATCAAACATGAGTTCTCTTGGATCTTTCTCTTGGTTTGCACACTTGCATTCTTATCACCAAATTTATGTTCTTATGAATGATTCAATCTAACATATCTAGGTATTGCCTATGCCAGTTCTGCATCTTCTTCATCAAGTTCTTCATCTTCTTCTTCACTGTCATCGCTTATCGATTGAGCACCTAGTTCTACATTTTCTGGTTCTTCATTATTCTTTGCTTCCAGTTCAATGATCACAAACTTTTCCTTATTATCATCCTTGTTAGGTTCTGATCTTCTTGTACCTTCAAATTTATTAGATATATCATCAACTTTTACATTAGCACTTTCAATAATTTTCTTAGTTCTCTTATTGTAACATTTATATGCTTTACTCTTAGAAGAGTAACCAAGAAAACTTCCCTCATCATATTTTGCATCAAATTTATCTATGTAGTTATCTCTCTTGATAAAACATTGACGTTCAAAGATTTTAAAATAACTAACACAAGGGGTTTTTCCATACCATAGCTCATAGAGTGTCTTATTATTACCTCTTTTTATTAGTACATGGTTTAGAGTGTATACAATAGTACTGACCGCTTCTCTCCAAAATATTTTGGATACATTACCCTGTAATAACATGGTTCTTGGAGCTTCAACTATTATTTTGTTCATCTTTTCTGCTATGGTATCCTCAGAGTAGATATTTGTCTCTTTATACCCTGTTCATCACAATACTTAACAAATTCATCATATGTGAATTCACCTCCTCGGTCTGATATTAAACACTTCAAGTTCTTACTAGTTTCCTTCTCAACCAGAGCTTTAAAAGATTTAAATTTATTAAATGCTTCTGATATCTCTCTCAAAAATATCACCCACATCATTTTAGAATAGTCATAGGTGAAGATCATGAAATACCTATCACCGTAATAACTCTTTGCTCTCATAGGGCCACAAAGATCAATATGTACCAAATCTAAAACAATCTCAGAAATACAATTATTTCTCTTGAAATAAATAGAGGTCATCTTACCAATTTGACAATCTTTGCATATTACACTATCTAGTTTGACAAGTTGGAGTTATCCTCTTACAACACTTGACTTTCTTATTTGAACCAAATTATCAAAATTAATATGACAACATCTTTTATTCCACAACCAAATGTCTTCCATTCTTGCAACCAAACAATTATTAACATTACTATTCAAATGGAATAAGTTACCTCTAGTTTGCTTCCCAGTAGCAATCAATTCACCATTACCTCCAAGAATTCTACAGATTCTACTCTTAAACTCAAGCAAATAACCTTTATCATTGAGCTAACCAACACTTAAAAGATTAGACCATCAACCCAAAATACATCATCAACATTACTGTTCTCATTTAGAGAAATTGAACCTTTACCTTTCACCATGCAGGGAGAGTTGTTTCCAAATCTAACAACACCTCTATAAAATTCATTAAAGGTTATGAACTTACTTTTATCTCTGGTCATGTGGTGTGAGAAGCCACTATCTATAATCCATTCATCACTATTATCCATATGAGATACTAGTGCTTTTCATCAGACAGTTCCTCCTTGACAGCTACAAACACAATTTCTTCATTGTCATCTTTTTCTTCCAACTCCTCATCAATCACACCTTCATCTACTACAACATAACAATTTTTCTTACCCTTTCTTTTGAATATTCTAAATTTCTCTTTCTTATCAGTGCTAGGGTAGTTAAAGGCAATATGGACAATTTTACTACAAGAGAAACACTTCAAAGGTATCTTTCCTTTATACTTACCAGTGCCTCTTGGAAATCTCTTTGCTAATAGTGCTTCAAGTTCCATCACTTGATCTTCATTGTCTTCATTTCTCTGGTTGCTTCCATGACTTGTCCTGCACTCATGATTTTGACAGTAAACTTTTCCATTTCTAGCAGATGAACCAGTAACAGAAGCTTTAAAGGAAAATTCTATAGATTTTGTTACACTATTGTCAAAACTATTTAACTCAAAAGTAGTATGCTTACCAATCAATGAATCAATAGTTACCTTATTCTTTGAAATAAATCTAAACTCTTGGATTTCCGATACTCTTATAGCTGTAGGGCCCCTCCCCAATCAAGCTTTGATTAACTTAGTTGACCATGGTTGACCCTATTAATAAATACTATAATTCAATAGGATGGGCTATGTTAGACAGATAGATTGGTGAAAAAAGTAATTGAACCAAGTTATAGAATCATTTCACCTTGTGGTGTACATTTTGATGTGTTATGAATTTGAAATCCTAAATGATCCACTGATTGGATAATCTTGATCTGACGTATGTCAGCAATATCTGAAATTGCAGAACTTTATTATGAAGTTAGAAAAATGATGCATGTCTTATGAATGGTTGAAATTTATGAGGATCATGATAATGTCATTCAGTGAATTGCTTTATGTGGATTACATGGGATATACGGTAAATTGATTTGTATGATGGCAATTGTATGCAGAGTGATTGAATTGTATTCCTTCTTATATTTTGAATTTATATGTGATTATTTGGGAATTGCTAATATGTAATCAAGATGCACATGAAAATTATCCATGTGACCATGGAAACATTATGGAGAACCAAACCTAGACCTATGTACATTCGTAAAACCAGGGGTTGTCTATTTGGAGAGACAAGACCCCGTATATATCGTATTTTATTCATAATAGTAAATGTTGCATGTGTAATTATGTAATGTATTTTATTGTGTCACTCGACACATGTGCTGAATAGTGTTTTGATTTTGACTTGTCTCTTGGAGGGAGATTGTTTCAACCAAAGCCTTTTTCAAATATTTGGGTGTGGTCCCAAATTTGTCTTGGGTAGAGAGTCTTTGGAGTGCTCAACTCATGTTTGACCTGAAGGTTAACTTCAAATGGGTTTCTAAGGGGTCCAATGGACTCCTAGGGGTAGTTTAAGGGTTTTTCCTAAGGTCCATAGGGTATACCTATGGGTTAGGGGTATTTTTAGGTATGTGACTACTCCCATGTGACTGTTTAGTCACCTCAAAAGTTGGTTTTCCCAAGATAAGCGAAAATCCAACTTGGAAGGTCCCTCCTAGGTTAGATAACCTTCCTTTCTTGTGTCCGTTTCTCTTCCCCACCTTCTCTTACCTTTTCTCTTTCCAGTTTTAGTAACCTGTAAGAGGTTGGGAAGACCAACCAATGGGAACTCTCCCTCTATCCAAGAGGTTGGGAAGAGTGAGAGAGGCCTTCTTAGGCAAGGATTAGGGACTTAGTGAGTTAATCACCCACTCTCCATCTTTGGAGATCTTGCAATTTTGAAAAGAATAGTTTTAGGAAAATTTTGGCTAAGTGTTAGAGGAAAGTATTGTGGAATTGGGCTGCTCATCCTCAAACTAGATCTAGCAAACCTTTGGGCAGATTGAAGGTTGGTTTATCTTCTTTCTTTCATGTTGCATACTTATGTTTAAAAGATTGTTTGTATGTAAATGTTGTCTTCTTGTTTTCTTTCCTTTGTGAAAATAATATGTGGTATTTCGTATATTCCTTTTATGCATTTTTCTTGTGATTTGGGAGTAACCAAGGTCTTCTACTCTTGGGAGAGTAGGATGGTCTTGGGGGTGGAAGGAGTTTGACAGCCTTAGAGTGAGAGACTCTCATTATGAGAGTGATCTCAAGGGTTGTTTATGTGACCCTTGTTGCATAGCCTTGTTTATACATTTGGGGGTCATAAGGGGAGAAAGTATGGCATGTATGCCTTTAGGGGGCATAAGGATGTGGGGTTAATGGACTTATGTTGTATTTTTAGATGCCATGAGATTGCTTGTGATCTACCATTCTTGCAGTCTCCTCAAGGTATTTTGTCCACTTCCACCCTTGTAAAAACATCACATTTTGTGATGAAGTTTAGCCTTGGTTGGGAAAGTGTTTGTTGAGTGTTTACCTTGCTTGTTTGTGTTGCTTGAGTGTAACCTGTCTAGGGCTTGGTTCTCCAAGCTCGAGGGTGGCTTCTAGTAAGCCTAGGCTGGGAGGTGAGCTCTCCATGGTCATAGCTTTAAGATTTGTATGCAAGTTGCTTGGAAAAGAAAAAGAAAAAGAGAAAGCTAGGAGTTGCTGATTTTACTAAGGTTGCAGAAAGAAAAAAAGAATAAGAGATGTGATACCATATTTTAGTTGTAGAAATGTAAATGAGGAGCTTCATTTTGTAATTATTTTTGTAAAAGGAAACGTATTATTTCATTTAAGTTCTCAATACTTAGGAATGAGAGACTAGTTGGGTATTTCACCCATTTGTAAAAGTTGACCTATCATATTCAAATTATTCTTGAAGCAATGCATCCTTTTTAAGTTGAAATTTGCAATAATGGGTAAATGTGTATTAGAGAAATAAAAGTTTCTACATTTTCTTTTAATATTTCTAAGTGTTATCTAGAGTGTATTATGCTGTCGTCTTTTATTTATCTCTGTCATTTATTAAAAAAAAAGAAAGTATAATGGAAGTATTTAGGGAGTAGGAAAGCAGAAAAGTTAGTAAAATAAAAACAACCATTTAGTCCTAGTTATTTATTTATATCAAAAGCTAATATGGTTAAATAGACTTTAGATGATTATCAGTTTTGCATTGTACAAAATGAAATGTATTTAAGTGTTTTCTAGACTACTTAGATGCTACTGTAATTTTAATTATTTCTGTCATTTATCTATTTCAAAAATAAATGTAGTTAGTTTTAGATGCTTGTATTTAAAAAAACAAAAAAACCAAAAGCAATCATCTATTTGTCTTAATGTTTTATACTTAAGAAAAGAAATGAAAATACCCCTTTTATCTTTAGTTATGCTCACAAAATAATAGTCATTCTAAGAAATGGTTTAGTCTTGCATTTAACTTGAAGTTGTTGATTTAATGATATCTAAAGAAAAATTAAGTTGCAGCTGAAATACTTGTATAGCATGAAATAAATAAATCCAGTTAAAACTATTTAAAACAAAAGATAGCTAAATAGAAATAAACAAAGAAGTATGTACATTATTTATTGGTAAGAGAAAGAATGACTACATATCTATACTCAAGTATAAATAGATAAATCTAATGTTAATGAGTAATATGGAATTTAAGGAAATGAGGATGCTATTTAAACATATATATATTAGTGTTAAGATGTTGGAAATTAAATAAAATAAAATGAAAAATATATTTATATAAATCGAATATCTACTAAATATATTGATGATTTATACATGAGAAATGAACTAATTAAAGAATTTATTATGTTGTTAGTATTGACTGTCAAAATATTTTTAATGTTGAATATATAAATGTATATACAAAGAAAAAAATGAGAGTATATATATATATATATATATATATATAATATTATATTGCTGTGTTAAAACAAAAAATAAAATAAAAATTTAATTAAATAAATTTGCATTAAAAAAAGGGCATCATAAGTTGTGGGAGGTAGGGTTTTGGAAAGGGGCCGCCCGCGGGCCGCAGCCACTGTGTGGGCCGTAACCCACATAGGTGATCGCACCCCCTGTGTGGGCTGCAACTCACATAGTGGGCCGCACCACTGTGTGGGCCGTGACCCACACAGTAACCAAGGCCACTGTGTGGGCCGCGACCCACGCAGTGGGGCGACCAACCGGTGGCATTGTGACCACCATCGCCTCAGCCTCCCCATCAAACAGTAGACCCCCTCTGCCCCCTTCTCAGCACGCAAACCCCTCCGCCTCCTCAATCGCTCCTCTCTGCTGCCATGTCTCGGTTCATGCCTGCAACAAACCATCCACCATGAAATTTCATGGTGGAACCCTAAATTTGGCTTAGTGTTTGGGAGATGGTAAAAGAAAAGAAAAATAAATTAGAATAGATTAGTTTTCTTATTTCAATAGCAAAAGGGAAACCCTAAATAGGGTTATACGCACATGAGTTTTTTATTAAAAGAATAAAATATTGAGGGAGGAGTTTGAGATTTTAATAATAATAAAAGTGGGGGGGGGGGAAAGGACTTCTCTTTAAATTTGAAATGGGAATTTCCCATTTATACAAGTTATTATTTATTGGGTAGTTTTCTGTTGGGAATTAATTATTGTATAGCATTATTATTCTCATAGTTGGGAAGATTCATTAAAGAAGATTGTTATTGGGAATGTATATAATCGATTGATTAAATTTAAACCAAGAGGTAATGAAAATATTGAATATTATATATTAATATTTAATGCTTGGAGGAGTAATATACAACATCTTGATGTAAGTTATATAATTACATTTTAGAGATTTTAATGGCATTTATAATTAAATGAAATAATTTAATACAAGTTAATAAATATGTATTTTAAGAGGATATTGTAGTGGTGTAAAATATTATTCTTTTTTTAGTCAATGATCTTGACCTTGCGAACTTATTTGATCCCGATGGAACCTTATATTGAATAAATTAATTAACATATTAACCATTAGCACTCAAATTTTATTTTTTCAATTGATTAAAAGTGTTACGTTGAAACCACATTAATGATTAATTAAAGGATGTGCGATTTATTTAAGTTAAAAGAAGAAGAAGAATGTAATAACAATGATGGAGGAAACTTTATATTAGTTAAATAGATAAAATTGAATCAAGTAAATTATATTAATGTCATTTTAGTAGAAGTTGGTCTATTTAAGTATTTTAAAACGTATCTAAAATGAAAAGGGTCGTTTGAGTGAATTTATAATTGTCCTTATAAAATTAATTGGTTCCCCTTGATAATAGAAATTATTGTATTGTTATGTAAGCAATATTGTTATTCTATTGCCTTTGAGTTTTTGAAACCTAAGGCTTCTAGCTAAATTCTATTTCATCGCTCACTTTAGGAAACCCATTAAAATAGCAATTAAGGTTTCGCTGGAATAACTTGTTTAGTTGTCACATCCTTTTAGGTATAAGTTGTATGTAATTTAAGTGTTAAAAAAATAAAATTTGTTGTTTGTGTTTTTGCCCAAAAGTTTGGGCATGACATTTTGGTATCAGAGCCCTAGCTTCATACACTGGTGAATATGGGCTACATTCATAACTTAGTTGAACCAATTATGGCTTTGAAGAATAACACCTAGGTGGAAACTTGTGAAATAGCAAAGTGAAACATAAGTGAAAATTCTTTTAATGAAAAAACCCTGAAATTTGAAACTTATTAGTCATAATGTTTATGGTATAATAGAAGTATTATAATACCAAAGTTTTAATGAGAATTAGTTGGCAGTATAAAATATTTTATGAGAACATTGATAAGGAGCCGAATTATGTGGTTAGCCAAGGGAGAACTTGGAAATTATGGGAGTCTTAAGACATTGGTAATTATTGGACACCTTTATGTTATACCGTAATTGGGTAACAGGATATTATGATGATAAGGTGGTTTTTGTGGATTGGAGGAAATCGTAAGTTGTGATATGCCAGAATTGGCCAGTAAGTAAATATAAATAAGTAATATGGAAAGAGATAACTTCCTTTTTTACCCAAATCTAAATTAAAAGGGTGGGTGTTGGTCGCATCCCGAGTGCACACCCCTTTGATTTCATAGTGGCATAAGTAAAGTAGGAGAGAATAAGTCAACTCTCCATGTTGTTTGAAATATGTCATGAAGTGTGTGGGTAGGAATTTGTTGTCAAGCATATTGATTTTACTCGAGAATTATTCCACCCCAAATGGCTCTTAACTGTAAGTGTTAGTAATTTGGCAACAAGCTCCTACCTAATGAAGGCAAGTAAATGTTAGAGGTGAAAATATAAGGAGCTAGCATAAGGTGCTAAGAAAACAAATGAGGTCCCTAGTAAAATTATATGATTACATTATAAGAACCCTAAGTGTTTCTAAGTATACAGGTGTCAAATTTGTATTGAACTATCAACCCCATGTGTAAGTAAGACATGAAGGTGTCGATGGATGGGTTACCACGCAATATTGAACCAAGGTTTAGCATATTAAGATAATTAATGGAAGTCTAAGAAGAACGGACGGAGAATGGTAGAGTTAGTGCAATCCCCTGTTATATTATAATTATGGATGTTAATAACCCAAAATAGATAGCGGATTTTTTCAGAAAGTGTTGCTTGTAATAGCAATCATGTGAAGGTTAAAATGAAGCATGATCTATAAAATGATTGCAACCTCTTGTGTATAAGATATCTCGTAAATGATAAAGGAATATAAATGATCTATGAACCTTAAGAGTCCAATAATCACTTTCTAACACACTCAGGACGTGTGATCTTGGGTGATGTGTTGCGGTTACTCCCTTTAGCATGGCTAATATGGTCATTCTATTTCGAGTTTTGATTTGACAATGTTTTCAACTTTCTTTGAATAGTATATTGTGACCTAAGGGCTAGTACTTTCTTTTATATTTTTTTTTTATGATGAAAGGACCACTAAAGTTATGTTTCTTTTATTGGAGCTATGGCACTTGCCATGTTGCTAGTTTTTATCTTTCAATTGCCGACATTTTTCTTCTTTGATTGGACTTGGCAAAAGTAACTTTTATTTTGATCTTTTAAAGTGTCAAGTGGTCATTTTGATGGTTGATATAGCTAGCCGTAGTGATGTGATTTGTGGAATATCTATCATGTTCGTTGAACCACTGATAGTGTGCTAAGGGAGAATACCGCAAGGAGTGAAATTAGGCACATAGAATGAACAAAGAATGTTATTTCAAAATAAGATAAAGAAAGGAATATCCTCCTAAATAAAATTATTTGCGAGTAATCTAAGAGAGAAAATTTATAACAAAAAATCTGTGATCTAGGAGTAATGAATTGTGATAGTAGTGATGTTTATAGACTTGTTAATTTTGGCATGTGTATGGAGATGTTTGCGTGGATGATATCTAAATTAAGTACTATTATTTCTCATCACTCCCTTAAAATGGGATTGGTTATATACCTTAATGTTTGGGGTTTGCGAATAATGTACCCTATGTAACTTAAATCTTGGTGCCTAGAAATACCAGCATTGTGGGCCCTAGAAGTAGAAAATTTCCCTACTTATGGGTAGATTCGAAGAAGTTAAACTTGATTATTCCTTGTTGCCTAAAGATGTTGGAAGAAACCATGCACCTAGGGTGGTTTACCAAATATGTAATTAACCCCTTTATGAGGCACCTTGATGTAAAATAAGTAGATTCATTATGGATAAACTGTGATATCAATTCCCTTTAGTGGCAAGCATGGATGAAAATTATAGTAGGATAAACATGTTTTAAAATGAATCCTAAACAAAGTATGACTCCTAGAAAATTCAATATGTGTAACCTTGATTATGGGAGTTGATGTGTGTTATTGATATGATTTGGACGGAGCATTAATGTAAGTTGTTGAAAGATAGAACTTTGTGAACACCTGCCTGAGATCGAAGGGAAAAGTAATAAAAATACTAAGAATTTAACCTTATGAAGATAGTAAGCTAATTACAATAATAAGTTGGTTTTGGTATTTCATCTTTCTAGTAGGAAAGATAAGATTTTGAGTAACTTATTGAAATTGTGGGAAATGCTATGTCCCTACTTCGTATTCTACTAATGCAACTTCTAGGAGTAAGTTGAACTCTAGGGGAGCAGGATGTAGGGCCCCTCCCCAATCAAGCTTTGATTAACTTAGTTGACCATGGTTGACCCTATTAATAAATACTATAATTCAATAGGATGGGCTATGTTAGATAGATAGATTGGTGAGAAAAGTAATTGAACCAAGTTATAGAATCATTTCACCTTGTGGTGTACATTTTGATGTGTTATGAATTTGAAATCCTAAATGATCCACTGATTGGATAATCTTGATCTGACGTATGTCAGCTATATCTGAAATTGCAGAACTTTATTATGAAGGTAGAAAAATGATGCATGTCTTATGAATGGTTGAAATTTATGAGGATCATGATAATGTCATTCAGTGAATTGCTTTATGTGGATTACATGGGATATATGGTAAATTGATTTGTATGATGGCAATTGTATGCAGAGTGATTGAATTGTATTCCTTCTTATATTTTGAATTTATATGTGATTATTTGGGAATTACTAATGTGTAATCGAGATGCGCAGGAAAATTATCCATGTGACCATGGAAACATTATGGAGAACCAAACCTAGACCTATGTACGTTCATAAAACCAGGGGTTGTCTATTTGGAGAGACAACACCCCGTATGTATCGTATTTTATTTTTAATAGTAAATGTTGCATGTGTGTTAAATTTTATTATTGATTTGTTTAAATCCAACAAGAGACAATTTCCATGTGTAATTATGTAATGTATTTTATTATGTCACTCGACACGTGCTGAATAGTGTTTTGATTTTGACTTGTCTCTTGGAGGGAGATTGTTTCAACCAAAGCCTTTTTCAAATATTTGGGTGTGGTCCCAAATTTGTCTTGGGTAGAGAGACTTTGGAGTGGTCAACTCAGGTTTGACCCAAAGGTTAACTTCATATGGGTTTCTAGGGGGTCAAATGGACTCCTAGGGGTAGTTTAAGGGTTTTTCCTAAGGTCCATAGGGTATACCTATGGGTTAGGGGTATTTTTAGGCATATGACTACTCCCATGTGACTGTTTAGTCACCTCAAAAGTTGGTTTTCCCAAGATGAGCGAAAATCCAACTTGGAAGGTCCCTCTTAGATTAGATAACCATCCTTTCCTGTGTCAGTTTCTCTTCCCCACCTTCTCTTACCTTTTCTCTTTCTAGTTTTAGTAAGCTGTAAGAGGTTGGGAAGACCAACCAAAGGGAACTCTCCCTCTATCCAAGAGGTTGGAAAGAGTGAGAGAGGCCTTCTTAGGAAAGGATTAGGGACTTAGTAAGTTAATCACCCACTCTCCATCTTTGGAGATCTTGCAATTTTGAAAAGAATAGTTTTAGGAGAATTTTGGCTAAGTGCTAGAGGAGAGTATTGTGGAATCAGGCTGCTCATCCTCAAACTAGATCTAGCAAACCTTTGGGCAGATTGAAGGTTGGTACATCTTCTTCCTTTTATGTTGCATACTTATGTTTAAAAGATTGTTTGTATGTAAATGTTGTCTTCTGGTTTTCTTTCCTTTGTGAAAATAATATGTGGTATTTCGTATATTCCTTTTATGCATTTTTCTTATGATTTGGAAGTAACCAAGGTCTTCTACTCTTGGGAGAGTAGGATGGCCTTGGGGGTGGAAGGAGTTTGACAGCCTTAGAGTGAGAGGCTCTCATTATGAGAGTGATCTCAAGGGTTGTTTATGTGACCCTTGCTGCATAGCCTTGTTTATGCATTTGGGGGTCATAAGGGGAGAAAGTATGGCATGTATGCCTTTGGGGGGCATAAGGATGTGGGGTTAATGGACTTATGTTGTATTTTTGGATGCCATGAGATGGCTTGTGATCTAACATTCTTGCAATCTCCTCAAGGTATTTTGTCCACTTCCACCCTTGTAAAAACATCACATTTTGTGATGAAGTTTAGCCTTGGTTGGGAAAGTGTTTGTTGAGAGTTGTGTTGCTTGAGTGTAACCTATCTAGGGCTTGGTTCTCCAAGCTTGGGGGTGGCTTCTAGTAAGCCTAGGCTGGGAGGTGAGGTCTCCATGGTCATAGCCTTAAGATTTGTGTGCAGGTTGTGTGGAAAAGAAAAAGAAAAAGAGAAAGCTAGGAGTTGCTGATTTTACTAAGGTTGCAGAAAAAAAAAAGAATAAGAGATGTGATACCATATTTTAGTTGTAGAAATGTAAATGAGGAGCTTCATGTTGTAATTATTTTTGTAAAAGGAAATGTATTATTTCATTTATGTTCTCAATACTTAGGAATGAGAGACTAGTTGGACATTTCACCCATTTGTAAAAGTTGACCTATCATATTCAGATTATTCTTGAAGCAATGCATCCTTTTTAAGTTGAAATTTGCAATAATGGGTAAATGTGTATTAGAGAAATAAAAGTTTCTACATTTTCTTTTAATATTTCTAAGTGTCATCTAGAGTGTATTATGCTGTTGTCTTTTATTTATCTCTGTCATTTATTAAAAAAAAAAAAAAAAGTATAATGGAAGTATTTAGGGAGTAGGAAAGCAGAAAAGTTAGTAAAATAAAAATAACCATTTAGTCCTAGTTATTTATTTATGTCAAAAGCTAATATGGTTAAATAGACTTTAGATGATTATCAGTTTTGGATTGTACAAAATGAAATGTATTTAAGTGTTTCCTAGACTACTTAGATGCTGCTGTAATTTTAATTATTTCTGTCATTTATCTATTTCAAAAATAAATGTAGTTGGTTTTAGATGGTTGTATTTAAAAAAAAAACCCAAAAAACCAAAAGCAATCATCTATTTGTCTTCATGTCTTATACTTAAGAAAATAAATGAAAATACCCCTTTATATCTTTAGTTATGCTCACAAAATAATATTCATTCTAATAAATGGTTTTAATCTTGCATTTAACTTGAAGTTGTTGATTTAATGATATCTAAAGAAAAATTAACTTGTAGCTGAAATACTTGTATAACAGGAAATAAATAAATCCAGTTAAAACTATTTAAAACAAAAGATAGCTAAATAGAAATAAACTAAGAAATATGTACATTATTTATTGGTAAGAGAAAGAATGACTACATATCTATACTAAAGTATAAATAGATAAATCTAATGTTAATGAGTAATCTAGAATTTAAGGAAATGAGGATGTTGTTTAAACATATATATATATTAGTGTTAAGATGCTGGAAATAAAATTAAAAATATATATATATATATATTTATATAAATTGAATATCTACTAAATATATTGATGATTTATACATGAGAAATGAACTAATTAAAGAATTTATTATGCTGTTAGTATTGACTCTCAAAATTTTTTTAATGCTGAATATTTAAATGTATATATAAAGGAAAAAATGAGAGTATATATATATATATAATATTATATTGTTGTGTTAAAATAAAAAAAAATAAAAAAAATCTAATTAAATAAATTTGCATTAAAAAAAAGGGCATCATAAGTTGTGGGAGGTAGGGTTTTGGAAAGGGGCCACCCGCGGGCCACAGCCACTATGTGGGCCGCGACCCACACAGGTGGTCGCACCCCCTGTGCGGGCCGTACCACTGTGTGGCTTGTGACCCACATAGCGGCCAAGGCCACTATGTGGGCCGCGACCCACACAGTGGGAGGACCCACCAATGGTGTTGCAACCACCATCGCCTCGCCCTCCCCATCAAATAGTAGACCCCCTCCGCCCCCTTCTCAGCACACAGACCCCTCTGCCTCCTCAATCGCTCCTGTCTGCCACCATGTCTCAATTCATGCCTGCAAGAAACCATCCACCATGAAATTTCATGGTGGAACCCTAAATTCGACTTAGGGTTTGGGAGATGGTAAAAGAAAAGAAAAATAAATTAGAATAGATTAGTTTTCTTATTTCAATAGCAAAAGGGAAACCCTAAATAGGGTTATACCCACATGAGCTTTTTATTAAAAGAATAAAATATTGAGGGAGGAGTTTGAGATTTTAATAATAATAAAAGTGGGGGGGCGGGGGAAAGGACTTCTCTTTAAATTTGAAATGGGAATTTCCCATTTATACAAGTTATTATTTATTGTGTAGTTTTGTGTTGGGAATTAATTATTGTATAGCATTATTATTCTCATAGTTGGGAAGATTCATTAAAGAAGATTATTATTGTGAATGTATATAATCGATTGATTAAATTTAAACCAAGAGGTAATGAAAATATCGAATATTAAATATTAATATTTAATTCTTGGAGGAGTAATATACAACATCTTGATGTAAGTTATATAATTACATTTTAGAGATTTTAATGGTATTTATAATTAAATGAAATAATTTAATACAAGTTAATAAATATGTATTTTAAGAGGATATTGTAGTGGTGTAAAATATTATTCTTTTTTTAGTCAATGATCTTGACCTTGCGAACTTATTTGACCCTGATGGAACCTTATATTGAATAAATTAATTAACATATTAACCTTTAGCACTCAAATTTTATTTGCTCAATTAATTAAAAGTGTTACATTGAAACCGCATTAATGATTAATTAAAGGATGTGTGATTTAATTAAGTTAAAAAAAGAAGAAGAATGTAATAACAATGATGGAGGAAACTTGATATTAGTTAAATATATGAAATTGAATCAAGTAACTTATATTAATGCCATTTTAGTAGAAGTTGGTCTAATTAAGTATTTTAAAACGTATCTAAAATGAAAAGGGTCGTTTGAGTGAATTTATAATTGTCCTTATAAAATTAATTAGTTCTGCTTGATAATAGAAATTATCGTATGTTTATGTAAGCAATATTCTTATTCTATCGCCTTTGAGTTTTTGAAACCTAAGGCTTCTAGCTAAATTCTATTAGATCGCTCACTTTAGGAAACCCATTAAAATAGCAATTAAGGTTTCATCGGAATAACTTGTTTAGTTGTCACATCCTTTTAGGTATAAGTTGTATGTAATTTAGAGTGTAAAATAAAATAAAATTGTTGTTTGTGTTTTTGCCCAAAAGTTTGGGCATGACAATAGCATACTGAGGTTGAATATTTCTAAGCATATTACTTACTATTGCATCATCATCTATTTTACCTCCAACACTCTTTATGCCACCAACAACTTCTTTGAGTCTCTGACCATATTGTCCAATATTCTCTCCTTCAAGCATTCTTATGTCATCAAACTTTTTTCTCAAGCTTTCCTCTTTGGCTCTTTGAACATGCTCATCTCCTCAATAGATTGTCTCTAACTTTTCCCAAACCTCACCTACAGTTTCCAATCCTTGAACATCAATATATTTTGAATCATATAAAGTACTTACAATAGCTTCTAGGGATTGCATGTTATCTTTCTTCTCATTGAGTTCATCTGGTGTCAAGGGAGTAGTGGTAGGAGAAACATATGTTGTTTCAACTTGCTTCCAATATTGTGCACCAAGACCTTTGATGTAGATCTTCATTCTATCTTTCCGGATCTTGTAGTTATCCTTATTGAACTTGGCACCCTCTTTCTTCATCATCTTGAATTCCTCATAATCTTTTCCTCAAGTGGTTAGGCTTCCTACCCACAGAGGACCAAAGCTCTGATACCAATTGTTAATCCTATGAGGATCTAGTTAATATTGAGAGGAGGGGGTGAATTGGTATTAAGACCAATTGAAACTTCAACTCCAAAACAAACTTATATCAGATCGAAAACCTTTTAACACATGTCTCAACTTCTTTAATCAGATCTAATAACCTCTTTATCAGATTTGCTTAACACATTAATCAAATAATTAACCATATCTATCAATACTTTCACCACCAAAGTAATCATATAAAATTGATCATTTATCAACTCATTAACCTTATCAATAAGATCAAAAACTTTCTCAAACAACTCCTTATCAATATCAGTAACCTCTGATAAACTTTTGGTAAAACATCATAACCAGTGTCTCAAAAATAATGCATGAAATGAAAAATAAACAAGAACATCACATGAAAACCATTCCACACATGAACACCATAAGTTTTTGACGTGGAAACCCAAATAGGGAAAAACCATGATGGGAGTTGGCACCCACAAATATTTGTACTCTTTCTAAGTATGCCCTTTTAGGAGTTTACAATACGCCTGGTTAGGAGCAGACCCTGTTAGAGGATTTGCCTTGCAACCTAGTTAGGAGCTTGATGATCTATTAGGATCAACCTCATGAGAGGATTTAACACTCTTTTGAGAGATTCCCTTTTAGGGGACTTAAATGTTTAAGGCCTATTAGGACCTACGCAGTTAAGGGATTTAACATGCTGCAACTGTTAGGAAACAATAGTGAAAGAATGATCTGTTACTTGCACTTCTTTGCTTACTTGATCAGATCCAGTTATACATAACACTCTGCAACTCTCAGGAAGATCTCACACTTCTCTTGGATGGCTTAACACATTCTCTAAGACCACCGACACACCAAACATCAACTTTGTCATCCTAAATAGCCATCTCAACCAGGTCATCCACAAAACCCTAATTACATCATGAATTTACAATACAATTCATAAGAGATCATCACAGATCATTATACAAATCATTACAACAAATTATAATGCAATATCAACCATTGGTTGATCATAACCCATCATGAAAGATCTGATATGTACCAAAGTCAAACCCTCAAAACACTCTACTAAGTGTTTTGTTGATTCCCAAGAAACTCTTCCTTGAATTGCACCAAAACAACTATCAAATATTTTACATGGGTTGTGTCATGTTACCAACTTCATGTAGACTCATCGTCGATTACCATCATAACAAAAATCATTACCGATTTGATGATTTCTTCACCAGTTTAAAAATCATACTAAAACCCTAGCAAAACTTCATCAGAAATTTGAAAAACGCCTTTCGGTAATCTCCACAAATTTTGATTCCGATCATATACTCCTTTCCATGATACAAGTTAACCATCCAACCCGCAAATCACCAATCATCGTCGATCATTGGATCCAATCAAAACATCTATGCTTTATCGATTAAAGTCCTATTTCATAGACTTTATCTCTCTACCGGTAAACCCTATCTTCCGATAAACAAAATCACTTAGATGAAAAAACAAGGCATCAAGAACATTAGGAACATCATTTGACATCAGTTTCTGGAAATGACAACACAAATAACTGATCATGTCATCTATTCATATAATCTCAATCTCTTCATCACAAATAGACTTCTATCCTTTACCGGTGCAATCATCCAACTTCAATTGCATCACCTACATCTGTGTCAATTATGCCAAATGCCAACATGTTTCTCCTTAGTCCCACTGAAAACAAGTATATCATCCAAGTAAACAAACACAGATTTACCTATGAAGGGTTTCAAAACCTCATTTGTTAACCTCATAAAGGTAATCGATGCATTGGAGAGCCCAAATGACATAACAAGCCATTTATATAATCCTTCATTTTTCCTGAAGGCGTTCTTCCACTCATCCCCCTCTCTAATCAAAATCTAATGGTAGCTAGTTTTGAGGTCTATTTTTGAAAACTAACATGTCCCTCCTAGACAATCCATCAAGTCCTTCATTTGAGCTATAGGGAACTAGTACCTTATTATAATCTTATTGATTGCCCTTGAGTTGGTGCACATTCTCCAATATCCTCCCTTTTTAGGTGCCAAAAATGGTGGGAATAGGACATGGGCTTAAAATCTCCCTTATTAGGCCTTTATCTAACAACTCTTGGATCTATCATCTTATCTCTTCATTCTGTTGAGGAGTCATCTTGTAGGCAACTTTGTTGGGTAGGGTTGCACCAAGCATTTTTGCAAGGTGTGTGCCCTTGGTCTCCTTGTCTTGTGCAGCGTAGCACTCGAGTTTGTGACATGGCTTAACCACCTCCTGTGGATTTTATAAGTCTAGTGGTTGTATCAATCATTAACAGGTCGATCTTTTGGTTCAACGACAACCGCACTTGTAACAAGTGGTATCAAAGATTGGTCATAGGTTCAAACCCCTTAGTTGCATTAGGGGGAATTGTTACAAGGTGTGCTCCATTGGTCTCCTTGTGTTGTGTAGAATAACACTCTGGTTTGTGACATGGCTTAACCACCTCCTATGGATTCTATAAGTCTAGTGGTTGTATTAGGCATTAACAGGTTGATCTTTTGGTGCAACAACAACCGCACTTGTAACAAGTATAAGATCTATGTGATGACTCACATCTCTCATGGGTGGCAAAGAGCTAGGAAGCTCATCTACTGCAATGTCCTAGTATTTGTTCAACAAGGCTTGAAATTCACTAGGTATCCCATCACCCTTGGTTGTTGTCATGACTAATTTAGGACTGATTACAATGGCATATCCCTGTCCACATTTTTCCATGGTTTTCAAGAATTCTTTTTCTCCAACCAACATTACACTAGACCCAATTTCCTTCTCTATGCCTTCATCTTGTTAAGGTGTAAGTGTGAATAAAGTCCCATCCTTATCTATCACATATACGTTATCTTTCGCATCATGTTTATCCCTCCTATCATACTACCAAGGTCTTCCTAAAAGAAGATGACACGCATCCATTGGGATGATGTCACACAAGATTTTGTCTCTATACCCTCCAATGTTGAATTCTACCCATTTTTGCTCATTAACCAAGACTTGTTGGCCTTTATTCAATTAGGAGACCTTGTAGGGAATGGGACGTGGGACTCTCTTCATGTTCAACATTTCTACCATATCTAAGGAAGCCAAATTATTAGTAGAACTGAAATCAACAATGACCTTACATACTTTGCCTTGATATTTGCAAGTGGTTTTGAACAAGGATTTCCTTTGTGGAGGCTCTCTTGTTTTAAGCATTTTGATTAATGTCCTTCTCACCATCAGAGATTCACCTACCTCTGGAGCAACATGTTGAGATGGGGAATTGACACTTTCATTGTCTTCTTCATGCACCAATTGTGATCTCCTTTCACCCCCACGAGAAGTTGTAGATTCTTTCTCCATGCACTTCCATGCTTGATGACCAAATTGGTTACATTGATAGCATATACCTAAGAAGGTATTTTATCCTCTCCCTTGTCAACCAAATATTCCTCTTGAGTTTGATCTCTTACCTCTGAAATTGCCTCTTGACTCCTATCCTTGTTCATTATGGTTTCTTGTCTCTCCTTGTTGCTTTTGTGATGGTTATCTTCCTTCAAAGCTTCCTCTACCTTTAAAATTCTTCCCTCTGCCTCTACCTTTCTTCTCTTGTCTCCTTTTTATCTTTTCATCGGCCTTGATTGATAGCTAGTAGCACTCTTCCACCGTCCTTGGTGTGGTGAGACTTAAGTCTTCTTGGATGTTATACCTCAGATAAACGAGATACCTTGCCACCATCTCTTCTTCATCCTCTTAATTCCCTATCCTTATACTCAACTTATAGAATTCCTTTGTGTATGCTTGCACGTCTGTCTCCTTTTTCTTGAGATTTTGAAGCCTTTTGGACAATTGAATGTTGTAATCACTTGGTAAGAACTTCCTTTTGAGTTTTTCCACCATCCTATCCTAGGAGGTTATCTTAGACTTCCCTCTCTTCCTCCTTTCAATATGCAGAACATTCCACCAAAGCAAAGCATGTTCTTTCAACTTTGATTTTGCCATGTTCACTTTTTGATCGTCTTGTACATCTTCACACTCAAAATGGTTGTCCAATGCTCCTATCCAATCTAGGAGTTCCTCTCAATCTAACCTTCCTCCATACATTAGCAAATCCACTTTGGTCTTATGACCATCTCTTTTAACTACTTTTAGGATCCTTACCATCATGAGTTCTTCAAGATTCATCTCTTCCTCATACCCTTCTTGGGAATCTTCCTCTTTCGCTTGGTCACTTATATCTCCAGGACCTCATCTCTTCTCTGATTGGATTCTAGGGCTTCAAACCTTGTAGCCAACCTCTCTTCTAACTCTTTCATCTTCTTAGCATGTTTCTCTTCAACTCACTCACTTCCCTTGCAATGGTATTTCCCTTTGGTGGCATTTTGTTTTGTCTTCAATGCAACAACCAAACTTGGTTTCCACTAATCAAACCTATGCTCTGATACCAATTGATGTAGAGGAAGGTAGAATTTAGGATATTGATACCATATTTCACAACAATGATGGATTTCAATCCTCACATGCAAGTTTCAAACCCTCAAGTGGTGGGTTTCTACCTTTAAGACCTATTCCTCTTAGTAGTACTCCAAAATTAGTTTTTCTACCATAACTTCCAGGGTAGACTCAATCTCCCAAAACTTATTACCATTTAGGATACCCTTTTTGCCATTTGTCAACATACCAAAAATACAAATATGGTTGTTTTGTTCCAAGCCCATCAATAATTGACTGGTAATGTTGTAATTAGGCCTAATTAGGTCCAAGGGGTGTGTTCTATTGGTTAAAGCATTGAATTCTCATTGTGGAGATCAAAGTTCAAATCCCAAAGGGACATCTTATTTGGAATTCAAATTTATGACTCTTAGTCTTCCACAGTTGGTTTCTAGGTGGTTTTTAATTCATGGATTCTAATGTGTGACTCTTGTTCTTCCATAGGTTGATTCTAGTGTGGTTGCTCGAAATGAGCTAATGGTGGTTTGTAATAAGTGGATTCTAATTTGTGAGTCTTGGTCTTCCATAGGTTGATTCTAGTATGGTTGTTTGAAATGAGCTAGTATTAGTGTCATGGTTGTGCTTGCTCGATATGAGCAAATATTAGTGTTATGTAATGGTCTCAAGTTTATGATCGCATGAGCAAAATATTTGTAAACAGTATGGAATATAAAAAGAACTAGGCTTAAAATTAGGCCTATTCTCCAAAGAAAGTGGAAGGTTAATTCACTCCAAACTTATAATCTTTACTCTAGGGCCTCTAACAAGTCTATTAGGGTTTGAATCTACCATTTACATCAACTGGAGTACTCCACACAACTTTATTTTATCAAACCCTTGATCTGCCTATGCAATCTAGGCCTAATACATGGAGATATTAGGCTGGGACATCACCACTTTCACATTTAACACCATTACTTGCTCCTACAAGCTTCATAAAAAATAAAATCTCTCCAAATACTTTCATTCCGTTGAGTATGGGAGTTTTCCATTGGTGGAATGGCTTCAAATCATTATTTTTGTGCTCAAACCCTCAAACTTAAGGTTTCAGAACAAGTTTTTGTAATTGGCTCTAAAATACTCAAAACTAAATAAAAATAAATGAAACCCAAACCAAATGAGAGGTTTTAACACTATATCCACCACACCTAGTTTCAGATCATGGATCCTTCGCATAAGGTCATATAAATGTCTGCAACAGTAACAAAAGGGTGTATATTTTATTTCTTGATCATCAATAATATCATCAACCAACCCACTGGTCATTGGAAAAGGCCTATTTATATATTTTTCCAACATTTTCAATAGTTGGCAACCACCATTTGAACTACAACTAACAAAACCATAAGTTGCCCATTATGACAACATTTGCAAGAAAAAGTTGCTTGACAATTTTAACAAATTTTCACAGTTTTATTTCATATGACCCAAAATGACCTCCTAAGACACTAACCTGATACAACCAAATACAAAATGGTCTAAAAGACCTTATTCCATGACCAAAACATAATGAAAAATAAAATATGCCAAAATAGCCTCATGGAGGTATGATGCACTAGGTGCTCCTGCACCACAAAAGAAAATATTAAATTTGTTCGAGTTTTTGAAAATAAAATGTTTGAGTTTTAGAACTTTTGGATTTGACTATTCTTATTCTTTTTTCATTAACATTTCAAATTATACTCTATGATTTATCACCCGGATGAAGAGCTAGAGAAGAGAAGATGAATGAATTCGCAAACCAAAATCCATTAAATAGAGTCAAGGGTAGTTGAGGGAAAGACATGGGAACCAAGACAATTAATCGTGTCTTCCCCTCAACTAGCCCTGACTCTATTTAATGGGTTTTGGTCTGCAAATTCATTCATCTTTTCTTCTCCAACTCTCCATCTTGATGATGAATCATAGATTATTATTCAAAATATTGATGCAAAAAGAATACACATAGTCAAATCTAGAAACTCTAAAATTCAATAAGCATGGACTATGGAGATCTAATGTCTTTAATAAAATATTTACCAAATAGAAGAAACAATCCCCAATATAAATAACAATCTCTAGTTTTTCCTTTCATCAGCCTGAAAGGGTTTTATAGTTCTAAATCTTCATGGATAAATATTTTCAACTTATCTTACTATTCAACTCATACCTTGAAGTTTCGGTTGCAATTTTATTTTTTTAATTAAAAAATTATATTTTCTGCAACTTAATGAATATTTTTCAAAATAGCCAATAGTGGCATGTTGGGATGGTTAAGTTGTTGTATTTTTGTTCTTGCCATCAAGGTTCAAATCCTACCGGTTCATAACTCCGGATTAAAAGCGTTTACCCTTTAAAAAAAATAAAAAATAAAAAATATTTTTTAAAATAGCCTAAATTAGTATAGTGACAATTTAATTAGACTATGATGAACATAACTCTATTTTCTTGGATGTGGTTAGGTAAAAAATGAACCAAGTGATATAATGGTGTAGTCACAAGTGCTAAATCATTATCACTTGAGTTTTAGTTTATATTTATTATTATATGTGTATGTCGATAGTATCCTAAAAGCAAAGGAGAAGAAATAGCAAAAAAAAATGAATAGTACTAACGTAACTATTATTAGTGATATGAGAAAAATCTATAAAAGGTGATGATAAGGTTATTAACGCATTAAATTAAGTAAAAAATAATTGTAACAACATTAAGAGTAAGGTTAACGTTTGTTAATGATAATAAAGTTAATTTTCCAAGTAGTATTAATATTTAAATTAATAATAATATCAATAAAAATAGTAATATTATTATGGAAATGATATAGAAAATAGATCAAATGGATTGATAGTATTTAAGCTATATCAACAAATAGGTTGTAAGGACATAGTATCTAAATTATTAACAAATTTCAAAGATTAATATTAATACTGATATTAAAAGTATTTTGAGTAATGGCAAGGAATAATAGAGTTATCATTAATGTGGGTGTTATCTTAGGAGATAGTTTGAATTAATACTACGAGTGAGTATAGTATGAATACCAATAAGACATGCATTAATATTCTTTTATTAGGAATAAAATCTTAATGGATCAAGAATGTCAACAAGGTAAAATTATTTATTACTTATGTGTATTGATGTAAAATATACATGTAGGGATAATAAATAATACTCGAGGTATGGTCATGTGTAGGATAACCTATTAAAAAATCTTGTACTATCTATTTTAATATTATATACGTCTTTGTTCAACTTCTTAGTACTTGAAAACCATAAGAGGAAATATGTTTTATTTACACTTGAGGTTATATTATTTTTTATATTGATAAGCAGCAAAACAAGGGTGTTGTCCCTATAAACAATGACCCAAAGGACATAAAGATAACATCATTAATAGTAGCAACACTAATACATCACATTTACATACCACTAACATAAAAAAGCTAACCATTAGTAGAATTACCAAAAAGAAAGTTTTACCTCTAGAACCCTTGTCCAATGACCTATATAAACTAATTAGAGTCTTAGAAAAAGGCCACTTAAGGCCATAAACAACATTAATAGTATCTAAACTATTAAGAGTATCTAAACCATAAACAATATCTATCCTAATAAAATTCTTAACATAGGGCCACCTAGGGCCATAAACAACATTAACATAAAAAACTAAAGGAAATTTATCCCTAGCGAACATCCTTGAATTTGCAGCTAGCTTGGTGGAGGACATTGGACCAATCTTTAGTGAGGAACTTAAACAATTCCTTGTAATTTACTTCATGTTTCTCATCAATTCCTAGGATATTTTTTGCAAAAGGCACAATAAGGTGGCAGAATTATGCATTATCCTCAAGTTGAACTGGGAGACACTCCCAAGTTTTCTATCAAGTTTAGTGACCCTATCTTTGACCTTTTCCAACTCATCAACATTAGTATTGTATTCAGGATAGGTCCCATTGTGCTGGGATTTAAAGGTCCCTTCTAGCTTGGGTTTGTTCATCACCTCTTCTTCTGACATTATATCTTCTATGAGATCAATTGGTCCCATTTTTATACTCTCTAAAATAAGGGTGGAGTTGTCTTCATTCTCAAATCTTTCCCTCTCCTCCTCCTCCCCCCCTTTTTCGGCTTCCTCACTTTTTGTTTCCTCCCCATCCTCACTATCCTGATCCTCCTCTTCCTCTATATCATAGTTCACCAGGTTCTTCAATTTTACTTTCTTAGCAAAGAAGGTAGCCAGTCTATATGACCTCTTAGGAGTATTTTCATTTTTATCATTATCTTCCCTCGCTTCCTACTCCTCCTTACTAATAAACTCCTAGATGGTCAATTTGGCCTTTTTATCAGAGAGGATAGGTTTTTTCCCTTTCTTTCCACTACTAGGAAGTGAGTCTTTGCATTTAAGGTCCCCAAGTTCATTTTCTATCACTAGAGGTGTGGGTGTTTGAGGAGTCCTAGGTCGGGAGGCAATTTTGGCAACACCCAAATACCATATGCACTTTTTCTTACTAGGGCCAGATATCAATAATGTTGGCTGAGGGAGAAGTAGCATATTGTGGGGCTTGTTGCACAATGATTTTCTCGAGGGGCACAATGCAAGGTGGAAATGGTAGAGGTAGTAAATAGGTCTTGGTTTCATTATCGTAAGGCATACTTGGTTTCATGGGAATGACAATTTCTCTTTGTTGAAACCACCATGTAGCTTGATAGGGCACTCATCCCCCCTAAAGAGCTGGTTGAGGCTATCATTATTGTAAACATGGCTTGTCTTCTTCCATTTTTAGCTCTTGGTTCGACATCCTCATTGCTTTACCAATAACCTCTTCATTCGCTTCAAATGAGATTATGTTGACTGTTACCCTTTTGTCCACTCACGAGGTTGTGAACTGCATGGATAGGCCCTCATCATAGCCATTGATGCTTTCTATGGATTGAGGCACTCCTCCTTCATGGAATATATGCGAGACCATGACTTCATTTTTGAATTATTCATATTTTCTATACTTGATTCGAACCTTCTCCCCACCCACTCTATCAATCTCAACAATAGTAATAGATAGCCCGACAAAGATTTTTGATTTACCATTATTCACAATAAAAAAGAGAGTCAATGTAGATAACCAAATAAAAAGGTTGAAATTATTATTATGTGTGCCAACTTTGTCCTTATTACTCCTTGTTGTCTCATAAAAGCCCACTTGTGCAAAAAAAACCTTCCTTTACAAGTAATAAAGATGGTCCAAATTTCATAATCTTTCATTAGCTTTCTTCATTTAAAAATGCTCAGATATTTTTTCATTTTCATCTCATCATGATGCCATCTCATCATTAGGATGTCCTGAAAAGTATTCACATGGCATCTATACTTGCAACAACCTTCTCCTCTCTAGTATCTCCATCAAAGTTAAGCTTGTACTAGCCTAGGTTTGGTGGTTTCCACCTAGCGTTCCTCCTTGATAATATTTTGGAGCTATCAAACCTGGCATAAGCATTAGGTAATTCCCAAATTATCACCATCTTATCATCAAAAGAGGCGGGGGGATAGGATGGGCTTTTCCACGTGGTGACTGATAAATTTTCCTTAAGTAGTTTATAGAGGGTTCTAAAGACTTCCTCTACCAAATTTTCCACACGTCTAAATATTTTGTTGTTCCTTTATTTCCACAAGCTCCATCCCAAGTTGGGGGGATCTACCTCTAAATCTATCTTACCAAAGAATTATGACTAGGCCCTCTCTTTTCAATAATAAATTATTGAATAACACTATTACTGGCAAATGGTATTTCAAGTTTCATCAACACCTTTTACCATAACTCATGAGAAAATTGGAAATGGAGAAGAATATGAGGAATAGATTCTTCATCCTTCTTGTAGAGAACACACTTGTTAGGTAATTAAAATCCGCTCTTAATCGGGTTATCGGGAGTTAGGATTTTATTGTGCATGGTCATCCATTAAAAGAAGTTAATTTTGGGAATCAACTGAAGATTTCATATCTTCCACCACCACCCCAAAGAGGTTCCATGTGTCATCAATAGATTGTAAGATGATCTAACTAAAAATTTCCCCCTCTAATCCTTTATCTAGATGAATTTTTCCTCTCTTGGAAATAAAGGAATTTTCACCTTCCTTATCATCATTTGCAAATCTGTAGCCTTTCGTATCAAATTACGTTGGTTTTGATAGAATTGAACAAGATCATTCTATCATTTTAAAGGGGATAAATAATCAACAACTTGGGTACCAAAAAACCTCCTAGCATAATTATAAAGACTTTTGAAGTTTTGATTACAAGACAAAGGCATTTCCCCCATCCAAACATCCTCCCAGAATCATATTAAATACCCATTTTCAACTTGCTATTTTAGTCCAGATTAGATGAGGTTCTTGCAGTTAAGAATAATATTCCATATTTTTTATCCACTTGGGTATCCTAGAGTAAAAAGGATTTTGTAGAAATTTTCAAATTTGAGATGCTTAGCACTCAAGATTTTGCACCAATTAGAATAGTTGAGTGCTATTTTCCACCCCATCTTTTTTATAAGGGTTTTGTTAAAAATATTTAGTTTTATAATTCCCAACCCTCCCCTTCTCTTTGGTTTATAGATCGTATCCCAATTCACTAGGGTCATTCTCTTATTTGCCTCCATGCCTATCCAAAGAAATGTCCTTTGTATTCTTTCAAATTTATTAGCCATAGTACCAATAATCTTGAATAAGGAAAGAAAATATATAGGGATACCCTAAAGCGAAGCTACAAGTAGTTGGAGCTTCCTTGCATTGCTAAGGAGTTTTCCCTTCCACCTCACTAGCTTCTTTTGCAATCTTTCCAAAATTTAATTCCAAAAAGTTGGGGTCACACCAAGGTATGTTCCAAGGAGTACAACATTTTGACATCCTAGGATTTCTTTAATTTTATTTTGCAAGTACTCTTTAGTAATGAAAAAGTATATATTTCTTTTTTCATATTCGATATGTTGTCCTAAAGCCTTTGTATAATTAGTAAGAATAGCCCTTCATTCCTCAGCTTGAACAACAAAAGCCCTCCCAAATAGAATGGTATCATCTACAAACTGCTGCAAGATAGAAGGGGGGATGGTGGAGGCAACCTTAACACCTTGAATTCTACCTGTACTCACAAGATTCAAAAAATTCCTACCCAAGACTCTAGCAAGAATGATAAATAAGTATGGGGATAACAAGTCTCCTTGTCTAATGCTCTTGGCCACTCCAAAGAATCCCCTCAAAACTCCATTAACAATAACTGAGAATCTAACTATTTCCATGCATTCCCTAACAAGGTTGATTAATCTTTCATTGAAACCTATCTTCTTTAAAACTTTAAAGAGAAATTCTCACCTTACCCTATCATAGGCCTTAGAGATGTCAAGTTTAAGGACCATTCCTAGCATGCAGTAGCTATCTAGAGTGGAAAATTTTATGAGTAGTAATTAGAGCATCTAAGATTTTTCCCTCTAGAACAAATCATTTCTGATTACAATTGATAAAACCATCTATAAAAGGGTTCGATTCTATTCACCAAGACTTAAAAAAAATCTTGTAGTTTGTGTTGCAAAGGCTAATAGGTCTGAATTCCACATGTCTTTTAAGATCTTGCATTTTTGGAATTAAGGAAATGAAGGTGTTGTTGATCCTTTTTGCCAAATTTCCTAGTTTTGAAAAAATCTTTAGTTACCATAGTTACATCATATCCCACAATGTCCCAAAAATATTGGAAGAATACCTGTGGGAAATCATGAGGACTCGGAGCCTTATAAGCACTTATAGAGAATAAATTGGTCTTCACTTCATCTTCAATGATCAGGGCAAGAATCTGGTCATTATTAGTAGGATTGAGTACCCTTGGAAGACATTGTAGAAGTTGTTCCTCTAGGGCATGATATCTTTCTCTGCCATTTTCTCTATAAGCATTACTAAAGTAGTCAGCTGCCATACCTCCCAACTGTGAGTCCTTTGTAATTTCTTAGCTCAAATCATTTCTCAAACTCTAAATAGTATTCCTTTTCCTATGTTTACTTGCTAGTTTGTAGAAAAATTCAAAGTTTCTATCCCCTTCTTTCAGCCATTGCACCCTAGACCTCTGCTTCCAATAAATCTCTTCCCTTCTCAAGTTATTCCATTTTCTTTTTCAAATTTTCTTCTTTTGTATGGTTTATTTGTGATTAATCACCCTTAGTTATCAACTCCTTGATAACCTCCAATTTGGAGTTGCTTTCTTTCTTTTTAGTGAAAATATCCCTAAAAGTAACTTTATTCAAACAACCTTTCCCTTGTTTTCTAATTAAATCCAATTTCAGGGAGACCCGAAACATGGTTGAACCTTGAATAGAGGTACTCCACCAATTTTGGACACAAATCCTAAAGTCTGGATGAAAAACTCACATAATTTCATAGTGAAAGGGAAGAGTTCCGCTTGGGGGTCTATCAATCTAATGCAGAGGCACAAGATTATGGTCTGACACTGTTGTTGGAAGGGCCTTAAGTGTGGCCTTGTTGATGAATTCTGCCAGGTCAGACATGCTATCAGAGTAATCTATCACTCCACCCATCTTGTCTAAGGGGAACAAAGGTGATTTAATATATCTAGCCACCATCCATAAGGAATCATGATCATCAATAATAAAAGTAGAGATCTCCTCCCAAACCCCCTTATGCCTAGAGCATATGTTAGGGTCATACACATTGATTAGGTGCCATGAATAATTAATCAAGTTAAACACAAAAACTAAATAGTTTGGCAAATAAGAGAGAAGATCCCCTTTTAGTTTTATGGAGTCCCACATGGTAACCACACCCCTTGAATCTGCATTGGCATCACTAATGAAGAAGGAAGAACCTGGCCACATTATATCAGCAATAGCACAGTAAAGTTGTCCATAGTCATCTTCACTTCCTGTAGTAAGAGAATCTCAATTTTTCTTTCAAAGATACAATTCCTCAACATATATTGCTTCTGAGAACTATTCAACCCCCTCATATTCCATGAGAGGAATTTCATTTTTTATATTTGGATATTGCATCAAGGGTCCTTTGCCTTCCAGTGGCGATTTCCCTTGCTACCTCTTTCTGCCTTGAGAGCCTTTGTGAAGGGCGACCAATCTTATTTTTAGCACCCTCATCAATTTTCTTAGCTCTGGTTTTTTTGTTTTGGGTCCTCCATTCTTCCTCATCCATAAGCAGTTGATTGCTAGTGGTTGCACCCAAGGATATGAAGGGATTTTTGGATTCAGGGGTCTCTTTCTTCAATGGAGAAGGTTCAATCCTTTTCGATACAAAACAACTACCAGGAACTATTGAAGTCTCTCCTTTGGGTTTTCCAACACTTGGAATATAGAAAATTTCTCCATCCTCTAGTTGGATCATCTTTTTAGGGGGTTTTAGCTCCCCTTGCAAAGATAGGGCTACCTTCTCAGGAGAAATTTGCTCCTTAGAGGGGGTAGTGGTTTTGTTTGGAGTTTCCATTAAATTAAGAATTCCATCTATGAATGGATAGTCATCAGTCCCATCCTTTGATACTTCCCCATCACTATTTTTTCCTCAGTCATAGGGGGGAAGCACATTTCTCCTTTAGTTTTAGTTGCTTCTTCAGGAGGGCTCTGCACTCTAAGATCACATGCCCCAGTTTGGAGCACATTTAACAATAAAACGTAGCATTATCATAAACCAATGCCTTCTATTTCCCTAGCATTGATTACAATGTTATGAAATTTGGGAGAGTTTTATTAAAAACAATATTAGCACTAAATAAGGCAAAAACTAACTTGGATTTCACCTTGGTCACATCATCCATAGCCACATAGTGCCTAAACGTACTTCCAATCCACCTGAAAATTTTTTCATCCCATGATTCCAACGAAGTCCTATCATCCTAACCCACAGTGGTGCAGTCTTGTTGAGATCAACAATAGGGTAGAGCCCTAGTTTCTACCTACATAGGGACAAATAGTGCTTCCTATATGCCCAAGAACCAACCAAAACTACTAATAGGTCCTCCTCATCTATGAAATTAAATGGGAAAAGTCCACCAAGCATATTTCTCAATGTCACGCTTCCTTTTAAATTTCATTTAGTTGCTACCCATCTTCTCACCATATCAATCGTTGGCCTAAATAAAAAAAAATTGCCAACCAACATGTTGTTCATTGATGATACAATATGGTCAACCACATAGTCAGGAAGTCAAATTTCAAGTCATTTGTCAATTTTTAAGCACTTTATGATTATGCTTTGGACTGTTTGTTCATGATTCCTATTAACCAATGCATCCTTCCAATTATTGGGTTTTGGGATATCTTTTTGGTGCGCATGTTTGTCCTTGTCTTCTCTTTTACAAGCACTATCATTACTAGTAGGGGAGGAATATGCAATGCCCCCATTCTGAACTCTTGGTGTCTCCATAGTAGCCCCCCCCCCCACCCCCAAAAGTGCGACAACTACCTCGAGAGGAGGGTCCACAAGTGGAGGGGCAGGGCCCCCTCCATTGTCAGCCACCATGTGCAAAAAAAAAAATTGTAAAAAATTTAGTGGGAAGTTGCAGAGGTCCAAAACTAATCCAATAGTGGAATTGAGGTTATATGGTTAGAATTGAGGCAAGTAAGGGAATTTGCATAATAGTACAATGATGTCTCATATGATGGCTTGAGCTATTACTCCTAAACTAAGTAAAGACATGAGTGTAAGATAACTTGTATATATTAAATTAACAATTAGTCATTATGCAACCTAGTTTGTTAAAGATAACATATAGAGTTTTAGATGTGTACAATAATCACTGGGAATCCGTTTGAGTTCCTTACTCATCCCCTAGTCTTAGGCAATATGTCAGGAATAGAATGTAATTTAGGTAATAACAACTTGTAGGTATGGTACATGAAATATAAAGGTAATAACAATTTGTGAGAATGGTACATACCATGTTGAGTTGAGTAATTAAATATTTAGTACATTTTAATTAATTTTTCAAAAAAAATGTTAGTTTTATTTTTGCACTTATCTAAAATTTAGGACATGACATCATCGAAACATCACAAATGATGTAAAATTCATGGCACCAATTAAATGATCATGGTTTCCCTAATTAAAAAATATTAAATTTAATCATCAATTCAAAGATCAAAGAGATATTAAACACTTCAACTATTAGACAATTCAAGACTTGTTCAAAATTATCAAACACAATGAATCAAAAGATTCAACGACAAAAAAATATCAAGCCACCAAATTTCATTACAATAATAAATCAATATTCAATAATGCAAATAAACCTTATAAATTATAGAAATTATTCATATCACATATATACCTTTTTATCCAAAGTATTAAAATCAATTGAAAAGTCATGACACAAGAATCTCAAATTCTTCTCTCTAGGTATACTCTATTCAAATGCTTGTCAGTCTATTCTAAGCTGATCATAATATAAACAAAAACTTAACACATTATGTGTCTGGTCCAAATTAAAACAATTCAATTCTCATATTGTAATTGTCAATGTAAGACAGCATCTCAAAAACGATTTCAGTAGAAGTAAAAATATAACTATAAATTATAGTCCAAAGCTCACAAAGATAATTAAACAATATTTTCCTATGCTGACAGTTTGGCCTGTCAAAACGATTCGACATTTTTTTACTTGTGATTGGGCATGACATGGTTTTATTGTGAGATAACCAGCATGGGTGGTTAAAAAAGCTCAATTTTAGTAGTGACTGAGCATGACATGGATTTATTGTGAGCTAATCAGCATGGGTGTTTTGTAGTGACTGAGCATGACATGGATTTATTGTGAGCTAACCAGCATGAGTGTTTTGTAGAGCCATCTACTACAAAACACCATTCTAATTATTCTGATCAACAAGCTCTGCTTTGTTTCAAGGCTTCTCTCCTTTTGGATCCATTTAATTGGTCCCAATCACAACTTCTGCAATTGGACTGGTATAACAATTTAAGTGGAAGTATTCCTTCTGATATTAGTCTTCTTTCAAATTTAGAAACCATGGCATTAACAGTAAACAAATTGATAGGTATCATCCCACCTTTCTTAAACATGTCCTCTTTAACTCAATAGACTCCAAGGTGGTATTCCTGGTGAGTTGGGTATTCTTAGTTAGCTCAACTGGTGTAATCTTCACAGTGCAATGGAAAGCTGCAAGGGGTTGGAATATCTAAATCTTTCTTTGAAGGGCCAATGATAGCATCACTGCAAATCTGGAAAATTTGAAGTACATGGATCTTTCTTACAATAATTTGTTAGGTATGGCTTTCAAAAAGATGAAAAAGCCCCAACATCTCAATCTCTCTTCAAATAGGTTGTCTGAGAGGTACCAAAGGAAAGAGCTTTCACAACACTTACGCCTCTAAAATTATGGGAAATATTGGTCTTTGTGGTGGATGGATTAATTTGCCGACATGCTCTTATTCCAATCACAAACACCCATCAGTCTCCAAAAAGGTAATTCGTGTTGTAGTTGGCATTGCAATATTGATCATGTTTCTTTTATTGGCAGTATTTTCCTATAAACCATGCAGCCATTCTAGTGACCCTTCTCTCGAAGTATGGCCTCCAAAAATTTCATATGAAGAACTTGTAAATGCAATAGGTTTGTTCAATAAAGAAAATATTTTAGGAGTGGGAAGTTTTAGATTGGTTTATAAAGGGATTCTAAGGAATGGTACAAATATTGGAGTTAAAGTTCTCAAGTTGCAAGATGAACATGCTCAGCAAAGTTTTAGTAGAGAATGCAACACATTAAAGAGAGTTCAGTATAGAATGTAATTAATATTATTTCAAGATGTTTCAACTTTGATTTTAAAGCTTTAATTCTTTCATTTATGTCAAATGGAATTTTAAAGAAATGACTATATTCTCTTAAAGGGGCTAGATCTAGCTTAAATTTGAATGATCAAATAAGGATAGCAATGGAAATAAAACAAGGGATGACATAACTTCACCATTGTTGCTTTGTTCAAGTGATTCATAGTGACCTCAAGTCCAACAATGTTCTATTAGGAGATGACATGACTTCATATATAGCAAATTTTCGCTTTTCTAATTTTATTTTTCGGAAATTTTATGTTTTTTTTACTTCTATAGATGCACTTAAAGGATCTTTTGGCTACACTACACTAAGTACATATTTCTTGGTATTGTGGTCTATATTTCACTGGCTTTCTTTATTTATATTATAAACCATCGAATGCTTGAAATGAATTAGGAGTAATTTATTCTTCTTTAATTGTTATTATAGAATATGGAATGGGTGGAAATATTACTACAAAAGGAGATGTATACAATTATGGAATTTTAATTTTAGAGTTTTTTACAAGGAAGAGACCAATAGACAATATATTCAGTGAAGGAATCAATCTACAAAAATGGATAGAAATGCATTTTCCTAATAAAATCTCAGATGCGGTGGATAATTTCCTGCATATAGATGCTCATGAATCAAAGACATGAATGATGATGGAATGCCTAACTCACTTTATCCAAATTGGGTTGTTCTGCACAAGGGAGTCACCTCAAGAGCGACCTAATATGGTAGAGATAGTGGATAGATTAAATACAATAAGAGGCGCATTTATTGGTACCCCTAAAACCCAATTACAAATAGATATCACACCTTTTATTAATAATGAAAGAAATATAAATTTGACTAAGTTAGGAAATAGGAGAAGTTTGTTTATGTCTACATCCTACAATCAAAGAGTTTTTCTTTCTTTATTTCTTGTCCAATCCAAAGCACATGATGTATTAATGTATCATTTTGGATAGTATTGTCTATTGTGAGTAGATGAAATAATGTTCTAATATTTCTTTCTCATGCTAGATCTATATTGTATAATACTATGACATGATTTAGGCCCTCTCATTTAAAATTGTGAGTGGAAAGGAAATGTAGATGTGAGGTATTTTGGATATATTAATCATTTGGATACATGGTTAAGTATATATCTTAATAGAAAGGAAAATCTCATTGTAGTGTAGTAAATTGTAATATGTACAATCCACACCTCATATTTGTGTTTCTACCTTAGCGTGCCCTATCTTCATTCTCGCTAGGCCCATTTTTTCCCCTTTTTAATCTGGACCTAGTGTCACTTGTATACATAGTTGAGTGGACCCCATCCTAGGGGTGTGTCCCATTTATTTGGTGGCTTCTTGTCTTGGTTTTGGAGGACAAGGGCAATGTGGTGGCCCTATCTAGATAATGGCACCATGTCACCCTAATCCTCCTTAAATAGGGCTCATTTTAAATATGGGTGGGTACTACCTCTCCCCAATGAAATTTGGTCCTCGTGCCTCAATGTGGCCGTTGGAGGTCGGCTTAACTAGAATTTCATATCCTTCAAGCATCATGGAGCAAAGTCACATCAATCTTCATGCAAGCATGTGTGTCTAATTAGGTCTTTCATGTTTATGTGTTTGTCAAGCCATTACATCCAACATTCATGATCATATCAAAAGAGCATTGCATCATCAATCTTCCTATCAACTATTGCAGATATGAGGTATATCTTGCAACATTTATTTTAGTATTTACATTATTTAATTTAAGGTTAATTCCTAAACTAGGGTTAGACCCAAGGCATACCCCTATCCACAACCATTTTCTTCTCTTTCTGTGTATAGGGAGTTGACTCAAGAGTTGTAGCTAGATATTCTGATAGAGTTGATGATAACAACTAGGTTCAAATTTTGATAGAGTGAAAAGTGGAGGACCAGGGTGACCTACCATCTCAATTCCAAGAATTCTAACTGATTTTTCAATAGTGAATGCAGTGCATCTCCAGATCTGGAAGAGATCCTATTTTCCTATCTCTGAGTTACAAGACTAGGGTGACCTACCATCCCAATCCTAGCAATTTAGCCCAAACTTTTAGGAACAAATTCGGATCTTATTCTTTTACTCATATCCTTGCCTGACACTCTATTTGATATCTGTAGTAGTTTGTTATTACTATTTCACTTCAATTGTCCATTTTTTACCATAAACTTGACAATTTATATCCAGATTTCAACTCAAAAAGGGGAGACAAATAAACAAGTGAATCTAATCTTGGTATTTCGAGCCTTTTCCTAATCGAAATGTGGCTAGATCTATTGGATTCACCCTCTTTTTAATATAATGGTCTATTAGGTAATATTAGTGGTTTTATTATCTTATTGGTAAAACCCTAATTTTACCACCATTACATTTTGGTGAACATGAATTTTTTCAAGCTTATTTTTTATCTAATTTGTATGAACTTATACATTCATATTTTCACTCATGTATGCAATTGAATTACTTAAATTTAGAGGTTAAATTCATAAAAAAACTAATTTATTCTTCTAAAGTTGACTTGTGGGCTGCATAATTTTTCAAATGTTGGGAAAAATGGTGCCTCAACCTTGCATTTACATGAGGTTACTATTTATAGTAAGTTTTCATTTGAGCACGAAATGGTGCAAAATTATCTTTGAAGCTTTTGGTTGGTTGGATAAGTATTCTGGTAAAGTTATGTCACAAGCTCACAGCTAGTTTTAAAGATATTAAATTTTCCATTTTGGAGGGGTGCAATGAAAGGTTTTTATTTTAATATTCAAGACTTTAGAAGCCCTGAAATACCTTGAAAAGTGGGTGTAAGAAGCATAGAAGCTTACAAGGTAATAGAGCACTTCGTGAGCTTTCTGGCGCTTCAAATGGTTCATCAATGGGACACACGGTTCTCAAATTATGGCCTTCAAAATTTTGTACTTCTAAAATAGGAAATATAAAATACATCGGACACATAAATGAGTTGTAAAAGGGAGGGACACATGTTGATGTGTTTTTTAAAACATCATAGGGCATTTACAGGCAGATAAGGTCTGCTACACCTTACTGGGTGGTTTTATCCCATGGTTTTGTAATACTGTTTGACGATTTCTTGTATTGTATGTCCTATATATGAGGTGCATGAGATAGAGGTTGTGTGTAAGAGTCTTATGGCGATTGAGTTACCTCTAAATATCTAATTAGTGGTACTCCTACGAAAAGATTTCTTTGGAAGTATATTGTAATCTATTATTGATTGTTGAATAATATATTGAGCTACTTTTGGAGTGTGGGGTTTTTCTCCTTGAAGGGTTTTCCCCACGTAAATTATTGTGTTATTGTGTTGTGGTATGCATGATATTTTGATTATTTCTGTGAAGTTTTTGTAACTGTTGTAATGATCTATAAATTTTTTTGCATTATCCTCCTCTCAAGGTTAGTGTACAAAGTTGTTCCACTACTTAACTTCCTTACAAGTGGTATCAGAGTCTGATCACCTTTGGTTTGAGTTGTGGGTTGTTGGGTTTTTTGAAATAATCTAGATTTGAGTGGGATATGCAGAAGACACTTTTTGATCTTGTTGTAGGTATTTCAGATAAGAAGTTCATCAGGGAGAATAGAGGTGGAGAAATTTAATGGTATTAATTTTGAGATTTGGAAGCTAAAGATGGAAGATCAACTAATAGATTAAGATCTATGGGATGTTGTTGATGCAAATGTCTCAAGACCTGTAGATCCTACTGCGGCTGCTCAATATGATGTCATGGACAAAAAAGCCAAGAGTCTGATCAGATTGTGCCTAGAAAACTCTATTCTGATCAATGTCCACGAAGAGAATACTACAAAGAAGTTATGGACTAAGCTTGGTGAAATGTATCAAATGAAATCCTTATTGAATCAAATCTTCTTGAGGAAGAAACTATTCTCTTGAAGATGGAAGAGGGTGGATAAATTTCAAACCACCTAGAAGCATTTAATATGTTGGTGGCTCAATTAGTATATGTTGGTGTTAAGATGGACGAAGAGGAGAAATTTCAGATCTTGCTTTGTTCTTTGTCTAATTCATGGGATACTCTTGTTATGGATATTAGTAGCACTTATGTTGTTTTGAAGTCTAGAGATTTGGTGGGTGCCCTACTTGGTGAAGAGATGTGAAGGAAGGTATCCATCAGTTCGAAGGAAACTCTAACTATTCGAGGAAGACCTAAGGAAAAAGGCAAGATGAATGAAAAGCGCAATAAGTCCAAATCAAAAAGAAGATCCAAATCTCCTGGAAAGTCCAAATTCATATGCTGGAATTGCGACAAACCAGGTCACATCCATAAGGACTGCAAAGAAGAAAAGAAGAAGAAGAAGAATAAGTTTGACTATGATTCTGAGTTCGAGAAGGAAGATGGTGATGCATTCATTGCAGCTTTAGCTACTCATGCAAGTAATTATACATGGTTAATTGAATCAGGTGTATCTTTTCATATGACTTCCAATAAAGATTGGTTTTCTGAATATGAAGAATTTAATGGAGGTAAGGTGTCCTTGGGTGATGATTCACATTTAGACATTGTTGGTTGAGGTAAAGTTAGGATCAAGTATCTTGATGGTAGAATAAAAAAGTAGTAGTGGTGTGTTGCATACCTCTAGCTTAAAACAAAATTTATTATCCATGAGAAAACTGATAGATGTGGGTGTGTAGGTAGTCTTTTTTGATGTAGAATGTAAGATGATTAAGAGTGCTATGATGATTTCTAGAGGTGTCAAGTTTGACTCTTTGTATAAGCTAGAAACATACACGGTTGAGTGTAATAACACTTCTGTAAAAAGTAAATCTGTGGAAACTTCGTCGGAAGATTTGAGGGTTTCACCTTCAGCGAATGGACATGGATTTTGGGTACCTAAGGGTGATCTTTCTTCTGGAGCAAAATTACTTGCAGAGAAGACTATGTTATGGCACCAAAGACTTGGCCACACTGGAGAAAAAGGTCTAAGGACCTTGAAAAATAAAAACCTTGTTGAAGGTTTTAATGATTGTAATCTTGAATTTGATTACTATGAGCATTGCATTTATGGAAACCAAAACCGTGTTTATTTTTACTCTAGTTCTCATAAATCTTGTGGTGTTTTGGATCTTATTCATTCCGATGTGTTTGGTCCTGTAGATGTTCCTTTGATTGAAAAATCCACATATTATGTTTCATTTATCGATGATTTTAGTAGAAGGACATGGGTATACTTTCTAAAGAGTAAATCTGAAGTTTTCAGCATTTTAAAGAATTTAAAGCAATGGTTGAGTTGCAGACTAGATAGAAAATTAAATGTTTGAGGATTGATAATGACAGTAAATTTTTCTTTAATAATTTTGGTAGATTCTGTAAAGACTGTGGTATTAATAGACAAAAGATAACTCCATATTCTCCACAGTATAATGGAGTTGCAGAAAGAATGAACAGGACACTAATGGAGAAGGTTAGAAGTATGCTAAGTGATGCTAGTCTAGAATACAAGTTTTGGGCTGAAGTTGTCGCTATTGCTTGCTACCTTATTAACAAGTCTCCTATATCAGCTCATGTTGATAAAATGCCTATGGAATCATGGTCAAGTCACAAGCCTTCATTGAGACATCATAGAGTTTTTGGTTGTGAGGCATATGCATATGTGCCAAAGGAGAAGCGAACAAAGTTGGAGAACAAGGTTGTGGAATGTATCTTCATCGGTTACAGTTATGGTGTGAAATGATACAAGCTTTGTGACCCTGTTGCACAAAAGGTAATTCATGGTAGAAGTGTTATTTTTAGAGAAATTAAGTCTCCTTATGTTATATTTCAGCCATAACAGACTAAACATAAAGATGTGATTCAATTCCCTTCTACACTTGAAATAGTTAAATCAAGACCACTTGATAGGCAAGAAGTTGAGGATGGATCATCTAGTTTTGAATCTTTAGAAGAGGAGGAAGAACCTCCAACTCATCTTGTTCAAAGATCTACAAGACATAGACAACCATCTGAAAGGTATTAAATTGATGATTGGAGATGTATTTTTACTTTGAATACTAATATGGATGAACCTAGATTTGTAGAAGAGGCATTAGGTATGAATGATGTAGAATATTGGAAGATTACTATGGAAGAAGAAATGGAAGCTTTGAAAAAGAATAATACATGGGATGTTGTACCATTTCTCGAAGGATGAAATCTTGCTAGTTGCAAATGGGTGTTCAAGAAAAATATTGGTTTATATAAAAGCATTGATAAATATAAATAAAGGTTGGTTGCCAAAGGCTACTCTCAAGTTGAGGGTGTTGATTATGGTGAGATATTTTATCTTGTTGCAAAAATGACATCCATTAGATTTTTTCTTTCTATTGTTGTTGCTTACGATTTAGAGGTTGACCAAATGGATGTGAAAACTGCTTTTCTTCATGGTGATTTGGAGGAGGATATTTATATGACACAATCGAAGCACTATGTGGTAAAAGAACAAAGTAATTTGGTTGGTAAATTAAAGAAATATTTGTATGGCCTCAAACAAAGTCTTAGGATGTGGTACTAGAAATTTGATACATATGTGTTGAGTTTGGGATTTGAGCATTCTAAATCAGATCATTGTGTTTATTATAAATCTGATGGTGATCATTTCTTGTACATTGCATTGTATGTTGATGATATGTTATTCAGTGGTAAAGGGAAATGTATGATTTTAGAACGAAAGTCTCAGCTTGCTGCTAAATTTGAAATGAAATATCTTGGTGTAGTGAAACACTTGGGATGGAAATTAGAAGAGATAGAGTGAACAAAAAGCTATGGTTAGGCTAGAGTAAGTATGTGAATTTAGTATTACAAAAGTTCAACATGTAGGATTATAGACCATTATGTGTTCCTTTTGTAGTTGGAAAGAAATTATCTACTTCAGATTGTCCTACATCCCCATCGAAGATGGAAGACATGAATAGAGTACCTTACCATAGTGTAGTTGGAAGTTTGATGTATGTTATGGTCTATACCAGACTAGACATTGCCCAAGTCATGGGAGTTCTTTCCAGATATATGTCTAATCTTCGTAGAGTTCATTGGGATGCAGTCAAAAGAGTCTTCAAATAATTGACCTTGGGTACCTCAAAGTATTCTTTATGTTATCATGGTAATTCAGTTGGAGACATGATTTCTCTTGATATACATGATTATATGGATTCAAACTGGGTAGGTGATATTGATAGCAGAAGATCCACGAGTTCTTATGTGTTTACTTTATTTGGTGGTGCAATTAGTTGGATGAGTAAGCAACAGGGTGTGGTTGCTTTGTCCACTACTGGAGCAGAGTATGTGGTAGCTACTCATGCTTGTAAAGAAACCATTTGGCTTAAGAGACTATGTTCAGATATTGGAATAAAATAAGGTACAATGATAGTTTGTTGTGACAGTCAGAGTACGATCTGCCTACCTAAAAACCTAAAATTTCATGCCCAGACTAAACATATTGATGTTCAGTAACATTTTGTTAGAGATATGGTCAAAGATGGTAGGGTGAAGCTTGTTAAGGTACAAAATTTGATGAATGTTGCAGATGCTTTAACTAAGGTTGTGAGCACAAATAAGTTCAGATGGTGTTCGGAGTCTATGGGCCTCATGACCCCTATCAATTAATTTATTGTGTTGATACTCCCTTTTCTCTTGCAAGGTGTTCGACAAGTGGAAGACTGTTAGGAAAAATGGTGTCTCAAGCTTGCAATTACATGAGGTTACTATTTATAGTAAGTTTTCATTGAGCACGAAATGGTGCAAAATTCTCTTTGAAGCTTTTGGTTGGCTAGATAAGCATTCTGGTAAAGTTATTTCACAAGATCATAGCTAGTTTTAAAGATATTAAATTTTCCATTTTGGAGGGGTGCAATGAAAGGTTTAAATTTAATTTTGAGGACTTTAGCAGACCCAAAGAACCTTGATAAGTATGCATAAGTATTTTAGTATCTTACAAGATGACAGTGCACTTCACGAGCTTTTTGACGCTTCAAACGGTTCGTCAGTAGGACACACGGTTCTTAAGTTATGCCCTCCAGAAGTTTCTACTCTTGAAATAGGAAATATAAAATACATCAGACACATAAATGAGATGTAAAAGGGAGGGACACATATTGATGTGTTTTTTAATATGTTATAGGGAATCTACAAGGGAGATAAGGTTGTCTACACTTTATTGGGTGGTTTTAGCCCATGGTTTTGTAATATCGTTTGATGGTTTCTTGTATTGTATCTTCTATATATGAGGTACATGAGATAGAGGTTGTGTGTAAGTGTCTTATGGCAATTGAGTTACCTCTAAGTCTCTTATTAGTAGTACTCATGTGAATATCTTTCTTTGCAAGTCTATTGTAATCTGTTATTGATTGTTGAATAATATATTGAGCTTCTTTTGGAGTGTGGCATTTTTCTCTCGAAAGGGTTTTCCCCACATAAATCACTGTATTGTGGTATGCATGCTATTTTGGTTATTTCTATTAAGATTTTGTAACTATTGTTACGATTTGTAAAAAAAATTGCATTATCCTCCTCTGAAGGTTAGTGTAGGAAGTTGTTCCACTCCTTAACTTGTTTACATCAATTGTATATTTAGATCTGATTTTTATGACATGTTTTGTTAGATTTAGATTAATCTAGTGTCCAATATCATAAATCACATTATTTAATTCATTGTTCAATCAATCATTTTACAAATAAATTACATTGTTTAATCATAGTTTATATTTCAAATCTTTGCATTCAATATTTCAAATTCACACCCAACCTTTCATTATCTTAATTGAAATGGAGTTGTTATCTTGCTTTTCCAATTCAATTTCATATTTAATTCAAGATCTCCATAATGTTACCTTTTGCACATATGATGATATTTCATGTTTTTCTTTCATCCATAGCTATGATTTCCCTCTCCCAAGCATTTTCTTACCCTTTAAGACAATTTAGTGAAAGAAGAGATTATTAGCACTTCTTTTAAAACTCTCTCCCCTAAGAATGAAGTTTTGATGAATGATGTTGATCTTCCTTCTAAAATGTCCCTCTATCATAAGGATATTTTAGAGGAAGAGGATGACATCATAAACATCTTCTTGAATGTTACCATACCCTCCACACATGTTATTCCTCCTAGAGATGAAGTATTAATGAGCTCTTGTAGCCCTCAAATTTTTATTTTTTTTCATGAGGATATAGTCAATACTCCTATCATTAATGATATCTCTAATGTAGAGGAAGCAATGGAGAGGAACATGAAATAATCCTCTTAGCATAAAGATACTTTTGTGCAAGCTAAACATGATGGTATATCAATCTCTCTAGATCATACTTATTATCCTCTAAGAGATTATCTTGATCAACATATTTGTAGACAAGATGATGTTATGCATTTTACTCATAATTTATCTTCTTACATAATATTAAGTAAATATGAAGCCTTATATAATAAGGACCCTCCTTTCCAACCTACCAAAGAAGATATGAATGGTAATGATATAAAGAAGAATCTTCCTACATAGGATATCTTTCCTTCATTCATTCACCACTTTGGCCCTTCAAAATGTCTTTATACAATAAATTACAAAGATTGTCCTCCATTGTCTAATGCATCCATTCTTGACTTTTCATGAAAACATGAGAATATTTTATAACAACAATCCTCCCTTTTGCAAGTATCATCAAATCCATGGCCACTTTACCAATGAATGTCATGACTTAAAAAATAAAATTTAATAACTTATTACAATTGGTATCATTTAGATTATTGATGACAATAAGTTGGACTCACATATTATTCATTTTACATAAAATTTGAGTGTTTATTATGTTGCTCTAACATTTGAGTGTTTATTATGTTGCTTCTTACCCTATGACAATATTAGTTAACTTCATTGGGGGCTCTTTGTCATGAGTGGTAATGCATCGTCAATTCTAATCATACTTGGACAACAACATGATTATTTCTTCTCTCCTTTATTGGAGGGAAAGGATAGTATATTTAATTCTCTCTCTCTCGTTCTTAATGTCTTTTCTTGCATTGAATCATCCTCCATGTGAGTACATATGTGTTACTTGATTAGGACCCATTCTTTATTTGAAGTGGTAAATATTTCATGTATAATCTCTCTTTGGAGGGAGTGCAAAATACTTCTCTTTGTCCTATGTTTGTGGGGCATTGATTCTATCCTCTATCTCCTATCCTTTCTAAGGATCCATTTTCCTATGATGACCAGTGTTTGCTTGTGATACAATGGTATTACTTTTATGAAATTGTTTTTTGGCTCAAGGATTCTTTCTTATGCAAGAGGTGTGTATACTTAAGTAAAACTTCTTCTTCACTTGATGATGTATATATATTATGAACAAACCCCCCGATTAAGGTCAAAAGTGTGTTATCCTTCATCAATAATCCCTTTACCTAGCAATAGGAGTAAGGTTTGAATTCTTGTTCTCCTTCCTTTATTTTAGTCGATGATGCTTTTTTTGTTCAAAATCTCCTCTTGGAGGTAGATCTCTTCTAGCAAAGATCTATTCCTCCTCCTACAAAGGATTCCCTTTACACTTGTTGCAAGATATCTCTTTTACAACTATCTTTCCCTTGCTTATAAGAGTCATGCTCCTTTAGCTTGGATTTACATACATTGTTGCCTAAAGGATATCTCCTTGGTGACAAAGTGTGTATCCTTGTTTCTATATTTGTTAAGACATCAACATACCACTACGTTTTTATATCTTAAGGAAAGGTGGGGGGGAGATACATCACACCCTCCTTGTACCATATTTTTTATTTTGCATGTGTTATATGGGTGTTACATGCTCAAAACCAAACATATCTCTTAGATGAGATGCTTCATTCCCCAAACCAAATGTAGTTCCTTTTATATGTATTATACGAGGTATAAATTCTCAAAACTAGACCTAACTCTTACACAAGATGTTCCCAAAACTGGATATATTATTTTTCAATTGCATGTATTATAAAGGTTGTTGCATTCTCTAAACCATACCTAACTCTTAGACAAGATGCTTAACTCTCGAAACCAGATGATGATATTATGGTTTCATGGGGATGATAACTTTTTTTAGATTACTATGAGGATGGACACTTACTTGATGATCTATATGCACTCATTTTATATGTATGATTTATATTTGCTTATGTTGATTTGATGATATCTTATTATGTGCTAACCTCACTTCATGGTGGTAATTGATATGATGACTATGATAGTGCTTGGTGTAATACCCTAAAATTGGTCATCTAAACAATGGGCCCCTAATCTTGACAACATCACCAAGGTCCTAACCAAAGGCAATTAAATCAATCTTGAGCACATTATTAATTCTTTAATTATCAAAAATCACATGGCAAATCAACCACTCAACATTAATTAAATATTGATTTAATTAATTGAATCATTTCCAAGAATATCATTTTGATCAATTATCCCATTTTAATTTATTAAATATCCTTGCATATTTAATTAAATTAATAAATTTGCCATTCAATCATGCAAAAAGGATTAATTTATTACAAAAGATGAATTAATTTATTACAAAGAGTTGAATTGAAACACAACAAAAATCAAAAAAAGAATTGAATTAAGAGAGAAATCAAACTTGAGATATTATTTCTTTTTCTAAATTTAGAACTTGAAATCAGAAAAGCAATTTAATTGAATTATGGAATTATTCTCTAAAATTGGAACTCAAAGCTTTTCAAAAAAAGAAGTTCAGTTGCATTGAAAAGACCTTTTTCTTGAATAAATTAAAGAATTATCTATTTTTATCAGATGTTCATGGAATTAATTTATTATTATTTTCCAATGTAACTTGGACTTCTAATTTGAATGCATTTCAATTAAACTATAATTGGAATCTATCTCAAGGTTAACTCAACTTGATTTCTCAATTATTTCAATTAATCCTAAATTGAGCTTTTTTTTGATTCTCTATAAATTCAGTCTGCAGCTCTCATTCCAATTCACCCCAGAGATTTTTGAGAACACGCTTGGAGATTATTATCAGGCTAATTTCGCTCTGGAGTCATTGAAATCATTGTGCTTTTTTAGATTACTTGCATCCATTTTACATTCATTATTGCTTGCATCCATTGTTGCTTGAATTGGTTATTATTGCTTGAATTATTCATCCATCTTGCATCCATATAGCTTAATATCATATAGTTTAAATCCTTCATCTTGGTGTAGTCTAGTCACTGGTATTGCTTATAAAAATCTGAGAGCAATCTTATACTCGCATCTTTTAGAAGGCAATTAGTCGCTTTGCTATGGTTTATTTCTTATTGATTATTGATTACTAACCATGCATATAATGACTTAATTGAAGTGTTGTGCTTGCAGCTACAGGTTCACTTTTTCACACACACATCTCTGGCGCCCACTGTGGGGCCCAAAGAGTACATTTTTTCAGCCTCCAAGATTGACTGCTTTATTTTTTGTTATTTTCCAGGTTTCAGATTTTTCGGTTTTTCGTCCGTACATCTCATACGACAATTCTTACAGGTTGAAATGACAAACTGCAGGTGTCGTATGAATTACAAACACATTATCATATGAGTAGACCCTCTATCGTACGAGCAAAAATTATCTGTCATACGAGCCAACATCATTAGCAATCTGGTCTCGTACTATACTGCATCCTGTCTCGTACAAGCCAAGTATTTGTCGTACAATTCTGTATTTTCTGGTAAAGGAGGCAAATTTCATATTTTTTTTTCATTTCTGATTGATTATTCTGACAACTGACCCTAACTGTTTATCTATCTATCTTAGATTTTTTCACAGCCTAACTAGTTTTTGCAGAACGCTTGTCGAAGAATATGCCTATTGCACAAAGACAAGATGACTACTGATTCGTTGTCTTTGTAGGTTGCCTGAAGGAGAATCGACTAAACATCGTGTATTCTTTAAATTCATTTTTAGGAACCTAACTTGCTATCTGGTTAAACAATGAATTTGTCTTTAGTGCTTTTAGAAGATTCTGAGAGGTAGGAGAGTATGCTCTTGTCTTTTTCTAGACAATAAAAAATCCAGACCCTTGAAGCTTTTTCTTTGTTTGAGATTTGTACATCTTTAGCAGGCCTGCCCTCCCGAGGGGTTGAAAAACTCTTAAAGCCGTTACAGCTGGTGTGAGGGGAATGACCTAAGTGGGAATGGCTAGACGCCAAGTACTCCAACCCACTATAAAATAAATGTGATTTGATGAAAATCAAGTCAACGACAGTGCTCGAAAATAGCTCTCCTCCATACCTTCGGGTATATTAAACCTTGGTTTTCAAGGCTGGGAGACCTCTTAATTGAGTTTATACCTTGACACGCCGAACGGATCCCTGACTAAATCCAATTTAAAATTAGAAGCTACCTGGTTCATCTCCGAAAGGGGGATAATCTTTGTGCAAGAGAGATAGTAACTCTCCCAAGATACTTGTCATTTCGTGCCCCCATTGGCATTTGGAGTTGGATAATAAGGCGTTGAGAATCCATTGCGTGAGACTCAGCGGCCATATTCTGATTAGCTATTGGGTGTGTACCTGAGTCTACAAGCAAAGGTTTTCTTTCCTCACCAAATTCCTTAGGGTATTAATATGACTACTGATTCTTTTTTTGATTTTTGTTTTGTCAAAGAATATGCTTGTCGCACAAAGAAAATATGACTACTAATTCGTTGTCTTTGCATGTTGCCTGAAGGAGAATCGACTAAACATTGTGTATTCTTTAAATTCATTTTTAGGAACCTAACTTGCTATCTGGTTAAAGAATGAATCTGGCTTTTGTGCTTTTAGAAGATTTTGAGAGGTAGGAGAGTATGCTCTTGTCTTTTTCTAGACAATCAGAAATCTAGACCCTTGAAGCTTTTTCTTTGTTTGAGATTTGTACATCTTTAGCAGGCCTGCCCTCCCGAGGGGTTGAAAAACTCTTAAAGCCATTATGGCTGGTGTGAGGGGAATGACCTAAGTGGGAACGTCTAGATGCTAAGTACTCCAACCCACTAAAAAATAAATGTGATTTGATGAAAATCAAGTCAACGGCAGTGCTCAGGAATAGCTCTCCTCCGTACCTTCGGGTATATTAAACCTTGGTTTTCAAGGCTGGGAGACCTCTTAATTGAGTTTATACCTTGACGCACCAAATGGATCCCTGACTAAATCCAATTTAAAATTAGAAGCTACTCGGTTCATCTCCGAAAGGGGGATAATCTTTGTGCAAGAGAGATAGTAACTCTCCCAAGATACTTGTCATTTCATGCGCCCATTAGTGTTTGGAGTCGGATAATATAGTGTTGAGAATCCATTGCATGAGACTCAGCGGCTGTATTCTGATTAGCTATTGGGTGTGTACCTGAGTCTACAAGCAAAGGTTTTCTTTCCTCACCAAATTCCTTAGGGTTTGCATGTTGTGATTGGAGTCACTATACATACTACTTGTTTTCTATGTTTTCATCAATGAAACAAAAACTAAAATACCAAAAATCAATGAAGACCAGAAACAATTCAGTGAGTCAAAACTCTGTCCATGTCAGAAACTAGTCCATCCTCAGTCAAAACTCTATCCGTGTCAGAAACTAGTCCATCCTCAGTCGAAACTATGTCCGTGTTAGAAACTAGTCCATCCTCAGTCAAAACTTTGCTTGTGTCAGAAACTAGTCCATCTTAAGTCGAAACTCTGTCCATGTCAGAAATAGTCTATCTTGGTGAAAAAAAAAAATCAGTCCATCTCAAAATTGGTCATACTCAGCAATCAAAAAAACTCAAAATTTCTAGGCTCTGTCCTGTGAACAGTCGTACGAGTCTGATAATTCATCATCCAGTATCACATCCTGTGTCGTACGAGTCATTTCATTCTGTCGTCTGACTCTATATCCTGTATCATATGAAACATAACTGCTCTGAGTCTTTTATCGTCATGCACAGGCCCATTTGTTGTACGGTACAAGGCAGCAACTCGTACGAAATAGAACTATTGTCGTCCTGTAACTGCTAAATTGTCATCTCGTCCAGAAAATCCTATCATACGAGTCTCTGGTTTTGTCAGAATAGAACAATCAAACTTACCTAAAAATAGCTTACAACAAACATAATACTGGTTATCATTTTCCTGAGCATAAACAGATCAAGACAGTGTACCTCTGCCATTTGCATTGCATGATTTGGTCGATCACCTCTCAGCTAGTTCAATCAACTACCTATCAAAATTTAGTCACTTAGATAATGTCTTATGTAGGATAGATCATTCCTGAAACCAGACTGCATCTAACACTATGCTTAGAATCAACTTGGATAATTTCTTAGACAGGATAGATCGTTCCTGAAATTAGACAAAATCTCAGTTGTTTCTCCCAAACAATACTCTAAATAGAACAAACTAGCTCTAAAATTGATCTTGACCTCTGCATCACAAAACAACTCTAGGTCACACTAATCCATAAAAATGCCTATTCAAACCAGGAGTTCTCGTAAGAAACAAGCCAAAGGCAAAGAACAAACCTTCACTTATCAAGATAATCCATTCTACGTGAAGGATCCCCTCACTGACATGTCGTCATCATCAGGCGGACCAATTTTTGATGAACCAAAATCTCCCACTATACATGAGATAGAATACAATGATGGAAACAAAAATGACCATAATATTCCTGAAAATCATAATGACTCCTCATCATCAAGTGAGATTGACGAAGTTGTTGAACCTCTAGAAAAAGAAATCCTTGACTATCAGAAAGACAAAGACTTTAGAAAAATGATGAAAACTATCATGACCCGAGAAAAGGAAGACTATTTCTTAGAACTAGCAAATCAAGGTGCCAAACTTCCTATTGGATATGATGTTCAGACACTTGTTACTAAAAGGGAAGACTCACCTATAATCATGGTACACAAACAGTTACTAGCCTTGTGGACAGAGCTCACAAAGCTGAAGAATAAGGACAAGTCCCCGAAACAATATTCTCTGGAAACAATATGTCCCTTTCCATTTGACAAGAATTTACACATGCCTCCATTCCCTTCATGAGTGGAAATCCCAAAATTTGACAAATATGATGGTACCTCAAATCCTCAAGATCATGTTAGGGAATTTAGTGTTGCTTGTATGGAATTCATGCACGATCAAACGTACCTCATGCATCTCTTCCCAAGGAGTTTAGGGGGTCAAGCAATGGAATGGTTCTCAATTCTACCTAAAGGAATAAAAACATTCGAAGAACTAATCCAACTATTTTTACAACAATACTCATACAACATTCGACATCCTGTGACTATGATAAATCTTTGTAATACTCAATAGAAAATAGGGGAACCTCTTCTTACTTTTCTCCAACACTGGAGAAGGATGTTCTCCAGGTACCCACGACCTATTCCAGACTCTGAGAAAATGGATATATTTGTCAATAACCTAGTCCCCAAACTGAAATATCGCGTATAAATGCAAGTACACCCATCATTTAACAAAATGGTAGATACTGCCATTCGAATGGAAGATGTGCTCATAAAGAAGGGAGATATCACACCTTGGAAAGAAACACAAACAAGATCTAGCTCTAAAGAGAAGAACAAGTATTGGAAATTTGCCAAAGACAACAACAAGAATGTTGTTAATGATGGAGTAGTAGACACTGTCAAAACCAACTCAAAATCCACAATATTCAACCTAGCTAGTGGTACACAAGCACTTAAAGCTGCTGAGATTGCAGCAGAGAATCCGCCAAAGAAAACAAAGGAATGGTTCAAAGAAAAGCCTTGGCTTTCCAAACCTAAGCATGATTTTACTCCTCTTGAAGAATCATATGAGTCTTCTTTCAAAACTCTATTGGCAAACAACTTGATAACACTACCAGATAACTCTAGACCATATGATCCGGATGTCAAACCAAGATGGTGGAGAGAAAATGAATACTGTGACTTCCATCGTAATAAGGGTCACAACATAAACAATTGCATGAAGCTAAAACATGAGATTCAGGATCTCATAGACGCTGGTAAAGTTGTTGTTGGGAATCATCGAACCAATGCTAATCATAAAGCATTTAAAGACCCTTTGCTTGCTTATGAACAAGGTGATTCCTCAAAGACCAAAGGAGGTGCCAAGGTAAATTATGCTTATGCCAGCCAGGACAACGTTATCAACATGATTGAACCTTCACACTCAGAATATTGCAATGTGATTATAGTTCAAGATAAACCAAATGAATCATGATATGCAAAAGCTCTGACTAGATCTCAAAAGAAAGTTACCCTCCAAGGAGCTAGTTCTTCCAAACCGGCTCAAGAAACATCAAATCCAACAACCTTGCCAAACAAACAAAAGGAATCAACCTTGGACAAATTTGAAAGATTAACCTCATCATCATCCTCTGGATACAGTGTGGCTGAATAGTTGAAAAGGACAAATGCTCAAATTTCAATTTTTGAATTGCTACAACTCTCATCTGCTCACAAGGAAATCCTAGACAAAGCATTGCTCACTACCAAAGTTCCAAAAGATTTAGACATTGATCAGTTTCAGTCTATGGTGGGTCATCTGACTTCACTTCACTATTTGACCTTCTCTAAGGAAGATGACAATTCATTAAATCATCCACATAACTAGCCATTGCATATTGAAGCCATGATCCACAAACACAGAGTTAAATGTGTTTTGATAGATGGAGGCGCGAGGTTGAATATCTGTACTTATCATCTGCTTACACAACTAGGATTCTCTGAAAATGTCATTGATCCAAGCAAGAAAATAACAATTAAAGCCTATGATGAAGAAGAGAGGACCTCCAAAGGTTTGGTATCATTACCAATCAGAGTGGGACCGGTAGAGAGAGATGTCCTTTTCCAGGTTCTCGATATTCCATTGTCATACAATATATTACTGGGCAAGCCATGGATTCATGAAATGAAGGCAGTACCGTCAACATATCACCAATGCTTAAAGTTTCCTTATAATGGAGCTGAAGTCAATATTCCTGCTGATACAAATGTCATATGTAATGCATTGACAAAAGGTGCAGATACTTTTGTGCCTCATAATAGGGCAGTCTCTCCAAATGAAGATCCAGAAACATTGATGAAAGACTTAGAAAAGAGATTGAAGATTATAGATACCGGCATGGATGGCTACAAGATAGAATCGGTACTATCATTAGTTTCTCTCCCTCCATCACCAAAATAGTTGGGCAAGCCATCAGAAGCTATGAGGACACAAACTTCAGCTCCGAATACTATATATGATGGTCTCTTCATACATTCTTCTACCTCCTTGGCGGATGAAATAGAAGAGGATGCTATGCTTAACTGGCTCTTTAAGGAAGATAGTCCAAATAAGGAGGTACGACATTGTGAGATTTCCTCAAACCAATATGGTCGTGGTTACAAAATGATTCAGCGCATGGGGTACTCAGGTACTGGTCCTTTGGGCAAACAAAAAGAAGGTATTACTGAACCAATTCAGCTACAAACCAAATCCACACATGATAAGGTTGGACTGGGATACAATCCTAAAAGGACATCAGAACAAAAACATGTTTCTAAGTCTAAAGACTTGAAAAAGACATCGCCTTTAACATTACATGAAGCAAACACTAAACAAACAAAAGAAGAGTGTAGAAAAGAGAAAGAGGAATCAACAGTCAAGAAAGAATAAATAGTTAGTGCTCAAGCGTTGACGGTATCAGCTACGATAATACAAGAAGTTGAGGTTCCTCGGGATATAAGAGATGAAATGGTAAAAATCAGAGAATTGTTTGCACCATTAAAAGTTCCAGTCACATATACTGGCAGGCAACAAGTAGATGATTCAGAGACTGATTCAAATGAGTATGAATGGGGTCCTGACTATCTTTCAGACACATCCTCTACAGAAACTCCAGAAGAATCTAGTGGTGTCATTGATGATACTCAAGAGCTGATGCGCATAAAACTAGACAGAGAAATACAAGAAATTAGATAAAAGAGGCAAAAAAATTATGAACAAGCATTGAAAGAAGGAACAATACTAGAAAGCTTCTCATCTATGTGTCCTTATCCTAAAACAGAACAAAACAGTTATAGCACTACACAGGTAGAGTTAGAAGCTACAAAACAAGAACCAGTTATCAGTCCAGAAGAAGCTAAATGGAGTAGACGACAAAAAATCACAGAAACAATGAGGCCATGTCAACAGGTGTGTCAGATACAAATGACAAATGAACTACAATATGAAGGAATTTGTAGCATTAAAGATTTTAGTATTGATACCATACATATGCTTACTAAATCACTTGAAAGAGACTTGGAAACTTCATCCGATAACTCTGATGACTCTGATGATAGTCCTGTTCATGATGATACCCACTCATCCTCAAATTCTGAATCATCTTATACAAACAATGAAAAGTTGCCTACTAGTCTTATTGCTCTTAAACCACGACATGACGTCCAGTCTAATGTAGTAAACGATGTTACAAGTATGTCTATTGGAGTAGATCGATTAAATATTAACATGAACTTTAACAATCATGATCGGACTCTTCCTGGTCTCGAGACACTTACACAAGGTATCATTCTGGAACTCGACTTTTCGATCCGTAGTTGTGATAACAATATCGTGAACACTCTTGAACCTATCCAAAATTTGTCCTTAATACATCCCGAATTGATTGACTGTACTTTACAGAATCAACAAATGGATATACCTACTTTTGCCAATGACTATACATTATCCTATTATCTCAATGCAGTCGAACCTATGAACTCTTCCACCAGTGAATGGAGTGAAAATATGACTGAAGAGGATATCAAGTATCTTAGTCGCAAAAACAAGAATAATACAAATAAAAGATCTGATGGCGAAAACCATATTGTGGCAGTGTCAGAATCTAAAAAAGAGAAAATAAAGGACGTACATAAAGGTGAAAACCTCTCTGAGGCGCCTGAAGGTGAGATACTTGGTATACTGCCCAGTCATTTTCAAGAGCGTTCTTCCATATTGATCGAGCCAACTCAGCTAGTGAATATCGGGAATCAAGAAACACCACAAATTATTCACATAGCTCAATCACTATCAGCAAAGGAATTGAAGGATTTCACTCAGCTATTCTTAGAGAAGAAAATAAATTTTGCATGGACATACTCTGATATGCCAGGCTTGGATCTTGATCTCATTATGCACCATCTCTCAATCACACCAGGAGTAAAACCAGTTAAACAAAAACTCTGTAAGATGCACCCGCATGTCGCACTATTGGTCAAAGCTGAACTAGAGAAACTAATCAAAGCTGGATTTATCAGAGCAATAGATTATGCTGAATGGATTTCCAACATAGTACCTCTGTCGAAGGCAGATAAATCTATCAGAGTTTGTACAGATTTTAGAGATCTCAATAAAGCATGTCCAAAAGATGACTTTCCATTGCCAAATATTGATATGATAGTCGACATGACAACTGGGTATGAGATGTACTCACTAATGGATGGATTTTCTGGCTATAATCAGATTAAAATCGCTCCTGGAGATCAAGAAAAGACAGCTTTCACCTGTGCATGGGGAACCTTTTGCGGGAATGTTATGCCATTTGGGTTAAAGAATGCAGGAGCGACCTATCAGAGAGTAGTTACAACTATCTTTCATGACATGGTGCATAAGAATATGGAAGATTATGTTGATGACACCTTAGTGAAGACTATGAAAAGATCAACGCTTATTCAAGAGTTAGGTCCTATACTTGATAGAATGGAAAAGTTCAAGCTCTGATTAAATCCAAAGAAGTGTGCATTCGGAGTGACATCTGGTAAACTACTTGGCTACATCATTTCAAAGAAGGGCATCAAGGTTGATCCTGAGAAGGTCCAAGCTATAATGGAAATGCCACCTCCAAAGAATATCAGTCAAATAAGAAGTCTATAGGGACATCTCCAATCCATTAGAAGATTCATTTCTCAACTAGCAGACAAGGCTCAACCTTTTACAAAAGTATTGAGAAAAGGAATAATATACAACTGGGATCAGCAATGTGAACAACATCTTCAGTAGATAAAAGAGTATTTGTCTAATCCACCAATATTGATGCCACCTATTCAGGGTGAGCCACTAATCTTATATATATTAGCAACTGATTCATCACTGGGGGCACTTCTGGCGCAACAGGATGACAACAAAAAGGAAAGAGCTATTTATTACATCAGCAGGACATTGGTGTCTTATGAAATGAGCTACAATATAATAGAAAAAGCATGCTTGGCATTAGTCTTTGCATCATAGAAAATGAGGCGCTATATGCTCGCACATTTAGTCAAGTTGGTGGCCAAAATTGATCCACTCAAGTATCTTCTTAATAAAGCAACACTCACTGGACGATTGGCAAAGTAGGTAATGATCCTTACAAAGTTTGACATTGAATATGTGGAACGCAAAGCCATAAAAGGACAGGTAATTGCTGATCAACTTGCTGAAGCTCCACTTGAGGATACTCAACCACTACATATTGAGTTCCCACATGAATCAATAATGCATCTTACTCAACAACCCTGGAAGATGTTCTTTGATGGTTCATTTACTCAAAATGGTTTAGGTGCTGGCATACTATTCATTACTCCTCAGAAGTACTCAATTCCAAAGTCTTATAAGATTCTATTCCCTTGCACAAACAACATTGCAGAATATGAAGCTTTGGTGAATGGAATAAAACTAGCCATTGAATGGAAGGTTGCTGAATTACATATTTATGGAGATTCTCAACTGGTCATCAATCAAATCAACGATACATATCAGACTCGAGATGAGAAATTGATGCCTTACAAGAGGATGGTAGATGATTTCAAGAAGTATTTTGCTTTTGTATCATTCCAACAAATTCCTAGATTAACGAATAGAGCAGCAGATGCTATGGCTACCTTGGCATCTATACCTAAGCTACAGAAGTCCAATTTTTTCTTTGATTTCCTAGTGGAAGAGTTATATTACCCTGCTTATGATTCTCCTGAGACCCAAATAGTCTGTTCTATTATTGGACATGACTCATCCTGATACAACCACATCTATTCCTATCTATGTGATCAAATTATCCCTGAAAACCTTACTCGTAACGAGAAAAGAAACCTAACTCAAAATGCTTCGCAGTATGTTATCATAGCTAACGATTTATTTAGATGAGGTTTGGACGGTACTTTGCTTAGATGTCTAGAAACTGAAGAATCTAAATGTGCATTATCGGAAGTCGATGAAGGTATTTGTGGATCTCATTCGAATGGTTTTACTTTAGCTCGAAAACTATTACGGGCTGGCTACTACTGGCCAGATATGGAAAAAGATGCCATAAAATTTGCTAAGACTTGTGAGAAATTCCAGCTTCATGGAAATCTCATACATGCCCTGGCAAGGGACCTCATACCATTTATAACACACTGGCCTTTTCAGCAATGGGCCTTTGATCTCATTGGTCAAATATATCTGACTTCATCCAATGGACATAAATTCATCATAACTGCGACTAAGTATTTCACCAAGTGGGTAGAGGAAGTTCCGCTCACCAAGGCAACTGGTAAACAAGTCGCATTATTCATCCTAAACTATATAATTTGCAGCTATGGGATACCTTTGTCCATCGTGACTGATAATGGAGGACAATTCAAAAATAAAGATCTGGACGATCTTTGTGAGAAATTCAAAATAAAGCAACACTGGTCATCAATATATTACCCTCAAGGTAATGGACAAGTTGAGGCATCTAACAAAAACCTACTAACTATCTTGCACAGAACAGTGAACAAGTTTGGGAAGGATTGGCATCTGCAGCTCAATCCTGCACTATGGGCTTAAAAAACCAGTATCAGAACACCTACTGGGGCTACACCTTTTTCTTTGGTGTATGGGTCCGAAGCAGTATTACCTATTGAAGTAGAAATACCATCTCTAAGATTTTCATTGCAAGGTCTTGTTACTGATGAAGATCGTAGAATATCTAGATTGTAAGAACTCAAATTGCTAGATGAGCGTCGACAAGTGGCATTTGATCATCTTAGAGTGTATCAGAAGAGGATGTCCAGAGGGTATAACAAGAAAGTTCGACAAAGAGAGTTTCAAGTTGGTGACCTAGTTCTGAGAGAAAATCCAAAAAATCAACAGTTTCGCGACAACAAAGGGAAGTTTGAGCCCAACTGGTTGGGTCCCTACATTGTTACTACAGTATTCGGCTCTGGTGCCTATCAACTCTCAAACTTGGATGGAGAACAGCTCTGTGAACCGATTAACACCATCCACTTGAAGAAATTCTTCTCTTAGCACTCTCTGCTCCAACAAACTTGTACAGTTGGAAAATGTCCTGAAAAAAATCCTAAAAATCAGAAAAAGTCCTAAAAAAAATCCTAAAAATCAGAAAAAGTTCTGAAGAAATCCAAAAAAAAAAAAAAAATAGAAAAGAAAAAAAAAATAAAAAGAGAAAAATTGCCCTAGTGAAAACCTGGTAAACAGGCACCTTGGTAAAAAAATAAAAATGAATCTCTATCAAGCAGGTGAAAACCTGGCAAATAGGTGCCTCTTGTACTCAAGTGCTCCATCTATCAATGCAACGTTGGCATTTCCCGCTTTCAAGTATCTTTTTGTTTCGCTTGTACATATTTTCAGTCACTTTTGTGACATCCTAGTTCGTTGGAACCCTCATGACTTGAAACAGATCAACGTCCTAGTCTTAGGTTACTTGACAGAGCACACTACATATCCTAAGAAATGTCAACCAAGTCATTATTCCATCAGTGAAACCTAGTCATTCACTCCAAGTCAGTTACCCGTCTCTTGACTACTACAGAGTTTTTTATCACTGAGTTCACAAGCAAAACAACATAACGAAAAACAATTACTAAACAATTTGGGCTATGACTGAAAATTTTCTTTGTATGCTATCTTTTATATTGATTTTTGATTATTGTCCCTTTGAGTAACTCGAGGAAGTCTATTGTGACTAAGAGAAGCAAGGATTGGGGGCGTAATATTTTCTTTATTTTCTGCTTGTAGGAATGATCCCGATGATTTGGAAACATATAAATTAGTTGGGTGTCTATAATAAGAGCCTTCACATTAAGGTGAAATCGCCTCACATACCTCAACTCCGCTTATTTGTATGCTACAGGGAGATCCATGTCATTTCTTTGTCTGTTTTGAGGGAATTTCTTTATGATGCAATTCGGGTCCCTGCAAAATCTGTCCAAGGATATGAACAAAAAAAGGGTCATTGTGGACAAGATAACTAATATTGCACATTGAAAAAGAAAGGAACTCTAACTGGCCTATTGTGTTCGTTATGCCCAGTGATAAATCTTAAGTATTTTAAATCCAGTGACTAGGTTTAGGTTGCATTTTGCACATCATTTTGCATTTCATTCTGCATTTTTGTGAATCTAGAGTGATTTTGGTATGATAATAATGATCTCTTCATTTGCTGAATGAGAGCTAAGAGCATCATCATTTCTTACGCTAGGTGGTCTTTTTTATCATTATTTCTTCGATCGAGTACTTGTGTTTTGAGATGTTTAGCTGCATACATAACATTTCATATAGATTCATTCATTCATTTTATTATAAATCATTTGCATTCATCTTATTGCATAAAAAGAAAACAAAAAAAAATTTGCACTACTCATTTTCATTCATTTATTTGCATATGAAAAGAAACAAAAACATAGACATTCATTATCATTTGCAATACATACATTCATGCTGAAAGAAATACATACATATAGAATAAAACATATAGAAACATCTCATAACCGAATTGACACAAGTATGATGAAGTCAAATCAGATCTCGTATATATATATATATATATCATCTCAAGTCTAAGAGTACAAAATGATGTCCAATGACATGTACAAACTCCCATTGGAGCAAGAATCGTATCGGCTACAAAAAAATGGGTGTGTCTAAAAAAAAATATCCTAGCTACAAAAAGAATCATCTAGCTGGCACCCTCTCCCTCATCGCCTGGTGGAGGAGGAGGAGCCTAATGCTCGGGATCCTGGCGCGGTGCTCATGCTCCCTTCGATCTAGCCATATACTGTGAATAGGGTTGCACCTGCTATGCAACAGGAACTGCGACACTATATGTCACCACATAATATGTGGCCCTACTACTCTAGAGCAGCACCTCCTGTCGAAGAGACTCTATCTCTGCTCTTGACTCAACTCTCAATGCTGTGATCTGGCGATCACGCTCTGCCCTAACCTTGACTAGCTGTCAATCTCGCTCTGCTAGCTGAGTCTGAGCCACTATCAACTGTGACTGCAACTCTGCCAGACGTGCTCTCATCGACCGACCCATGTCAGCCCCCTGCTCTCTCGCAGGCTCTCCACCACCATCTCCACCACCATCTCCACCTGTGGCTCCACCTTGCTCATCCCACCACTACTGGACCTGCCTCGGAGCTTCTCTCTCCTCCTCTCCACCACCCAACCTTACACCTACTCTCCCAAGGGATCTACCCTCACCCCTCTGTTGTCCAACATCAGCTCGCACTCCGCTACTACTAGCACCAGGATCACCACCAGTCCATCATGGAGCATCTGGTCTCTAGCCCTGTCCCTGCCTATGGCCCTATCTCTATGCTTGTCCTTGTGCTGGTGCGGGGGCATCATCCTCCACATCCTCAATATGAGGAGCATGCTCTCTAGGATCCATAAATCGAGGCAATGGATGCTGCTGAAAATAATCCTTGTACTAGGGCAATACCCCCGCATCTGCTATATCCTCCAGGTAATCCCACCTCAGCTGGTGTAAACCTATCAACTCCTGCATTGCTAAAGCATAGGATAGCCTAGGTGACCATCCCTGTCTCTCCTCATCAGGGTATCAAGCATACGTCATATACTCCTGAGAGATCCTATAGTAGGTCGTACTACCTCATCACTCATGAAACGATGAATCGCTCCACAACAATTTGTGATCTCCCAATAAGTGGGCATGTAACAAAAAGATCTCTTCACACTTTCCACTAGTCATCCCATGACTCCAATCCCCTGTACGGTCTCCATATAATAGCTATCAGATCATCGAGTTGTCATCGCCAGAAGTTTGTCTTGCCCAGATGGGGCTGCGTAATATATCTGGCATACTTGTAGATAATAGGTTGCTTGGGCTCTCTACTATCATCGACAATCAGCCAACAAATGAGAAGGTGCTCCCAAGCCCACACCTATAAAATGTAAAACCATGCAGCCATGCTCCGCCCATCTCTGTAGACAATCTCATGCATCTCCCAATACATGTGAGCCAATAAGCAAGAGCCCCAACCAAGTCTCTGAGGGGTCTCTATCAACCTCTCTAGCATACGGCCCCATCCGCTCTGAAAACCCTGTTGCCCTCTATCTGGCATCAAGAAACAACCAATGAAACCTGCTAGGACACATGCCAGCAGATACTCCTCACTGTACCTGCCCATCAATATATCCCAACTCATAGAATGAGTCAAGATATCAGGATCCCTGAATACATTCCTAAGAGCCTGTAGTCCAGGTAACAATGCAGTATCATAATCCACCTTATCCCCAGCAAAAGGGATATGAAGGATCCTGTACACATCCTCGGGAGTGATAGTCAACTCCCCAACTGGCAAATGAAAGGTATTATGCTTTGAATGAAATCACTCTACCAATGCTGTCAGCATCCCATGGTTCACACAGATATTAGGTAACCTCATCAGGTGAGTAAAGCCACACATATCAATATGAGCCTACTCGACCTCAGACAAATCACGAACCAAAGCCATAGGGGGAGGATATACACGTCTGAAGAGCACAAGAGGTAAGCACACCTACACAAAAACCCAACAACGATCATCAGAAAACATTCCACATGAGCCTACGAGAGAAGTTAAACATCACGCAAATCCAAATAAGTCAAATGCAAAACCAAAACTTCATGTTTACACTTTCAAAAATGGTCACTATTTTTTGAACGACAAAATATAGTTAAACAGAATCTCGTACGAGTCAGGAATGGCTCTCGTATGAAAAAACAGCCTCAAATGACACTTTATTGGACTTCACACGACAAAATGGTCTCCTAACCGACCTGTCGTACGACACAAGGGTTACTTTCATACGACAAATCTAATGGTCTTAAATGATAAAAGAAAAATTGCCAGTTTCTCGTATGAGACAGGATCCTGTCTCGCACGATAAACCGCGACACCCGACCCAAAACCCATCAAAAATGTGCAAAATAAACAAAAAAATTCAAAATTGGAAACATAGAGAGGCTAAAGATCGATCACTAAATGCTGGCTTGTAGTTTTGGGGTCGATTATGACATCTCTGGCACTCAAATCGATGCTAACAAGTAGGGACCACCATTTTTCTTCACAAAAGGCTTTTTGAATTTTCAAACTTGGAGGGTTAAAATGAATTGAAAATGACACTTTCGTCCTATATATAGCCTAAAACCTAATTTTTCAACTTGCTTTGATGGTCACGAAAATTGTACCCTTAGCTAATATGCCTTCTCTGATTCCATTTTCGAGATCGAAATCAAAATTTGAGATTGTTTTACTAGTCAATTTCAAAATTTTGACCACTTAGCATGTTTTTCATCAAATGCTCATTCTTTCTTCAAATTGCGCTCAATTTCAAACACTGAATCTTAATTCAATTTCATTCTACGCTCAATTTCTTATCAATCATCATTGAAATTTTCAAAAAAATCCTCATGATCAATTTGTGCTCAAATAAGTTATTTTTTGTCACACAATTGCCTATAATCAATCCCTTGCTATCTTTCGATTTCGCTCCCGAGGGGGCATACTCACGACCTTATGACTTCATATCACACAAGTCGAGAAATTTTTTCAAAAGTCGAGCAAAATCTTTTCAATTAAAGAAAATCAATCCTTATCGCTAAGGGGCATCTCAGTTTCATCGCTTCACATCAAGTTGAGATCTCTCGACCATCTGAATCAATCAATCGCTAAGGGCATATTAGTTTCATCACTTCAAATCAAGCTAATATTTGTCTTTCATTTGAATTAATCTCTTAACATTAATTAGTTTCATCGCTTCAAATCAAACTGATTATTCGTTTAAACTCAATCAAAAGTTTAAAGAGTTTCTTTGATCACACTAAATCTAAGCAGGTGTTCAGTATTCATTTCTTGATCAAGCTGGATGGTTTATTCTTTGCTCATCGTGTCTTGATCAATCAAGTTCAAGATCAATTTTTATCATCACTCACTGCATCTAAGATCAATCAAGTTCTAGATCAGTAAGATTTGCTTCTTGATCAATCAAGTTCAAGTTCGGTATCTTTGTTTTCTATCGTTCCTCAGTTCAATCAAGTTCGGGATTGGTATCACTTTAATCATACCTCATTTAGCTTTGTCTCTTTGAATCAAGCTAGACACCTTGCTTTTTTATCTAAATTGTGATCAATCAAGTTCAGAACTGGCATCTCCTAGACATCACACATTCTTTGAATCAAAGCGGTGCTCGCACATTAATTCAAAGAGGGGCAAATGTAATACCCTAAAATTGGTCATCTAAACCATGGGCCCCTAATCTTGACAACATCACCAAGGTCCTAACCAAAGGCAATTAAATCAATCTTGAGCACATTATTAATTCTTTAATTATCAAAAATCACATGGCAAATCAACCACTCAACATTAATTAAATATTGATTTAATTAATTGAATCATTTCCAAGAATATCATTTTGATAAATTATCCCATTTTAATTTATTAAATATCCTTGCATATTTAATTAAATTAATAATTTTTCCATTCAATCATGCAAAAAGGATTAATTTATTACAAAAGATGAATTAATTTATTACAAAGAATTGAATTGAAACAAAACAAAAATAAAAAAAAGAATTGAATTAAGAGAGAAATCAAACTTGATATATTATTTCTTTTTCTAAATTTAGAACTTGAAATTAGAAAAGCAATTTAATTGAATTATGGAATTATTCTCTAAAATTGGAACTCAAAGCTTTTCAGAAAAAGAAGTTCAGTTGCATTGAAAAGACCTTTTTCTTGAATAAATTAAAGAATTATCTATTTTTATCAGATGTGCATGGAATTAATTTATTATTATTTTCCAATTCAACTTGGGCTTCTAATTTGAATGCATTTCAATTAAACTATAATTGGAATCCATCTCAAGGTTAACTCAACCTGATTTCTCAATTATTTCAATTAATCCTAAATTGAGTATTTTTTTTATTCTCTATAAATTCAATCTTCAACTCTCATTCCAATTCACCCCAGAGATTTTTGAGAACACGCTTGGAGATTATTATCACGCTAATTTCGCTCTGGAATCATTGAAATCATTGTACTTTTTTAGATTACTTGCATCCATTTTATATTCATTATTGCTTGCATCCATTGTTGCTTGAATTGGTTATTATTGCTTGAATTATTCATCCATCTTGCATCCATATAGCTTAATATCATATAGTTTAAATTCTTCATCTTGGTGTAGTCTAGTCACTGGTATTGCTTATAAAAATCTGAGAGCAATCTTATACTCGCATCTTTTAGAAGGCAATTAGTCGCTTTGCTATGGTTTATTTCTTATTGATTATTGATTACTAACCATGCATATAATGACTTAATTGAACTGTTTTGCTTGTAGCTACAGGTTCACTTTTTCACACACACACTTGGTTGTTGTGTTTTTCTTCTACTATGTGTGTGATAGGGATGATGTCATACTACTCATTTATGAGCATGATATGACATTGTGATTCCCCTTCACTTGTTTGCCTATTTCATGATATAAAGTATTGTATATGTTGTTGTACATGTATTGGTGGTGATAGGTTTGCAAATACTAGACATCAAATCCACCTGGATTCATAGTTCTAAGCATGTCTTCATCCCAATGGCAAGTTGATAGGAGGTGATACGAAATCCCATTCTACACTCTAGGTTTAAGTTGGTACCCTACCAGTCTTAATTTTTGTGGTTAGAGATGTCTTGTGGTATTTTGTGTTACCCTTTGTTGAGTTGTCTTGAGGAGTTGTGATTATTGGTTAATTAAATTATTAATTAATTAATTAGCTCATATAGTTTATAATACTAAAACAAATTAATAGTTGATATTAATAGTTAATAGTAGTTCAAAGTGAAACTATTATTATTGGGAATTATTTATTAATGGTTTTATATTAAGGATTATTTATTTATTTATTTATAAGTTGTGGCTTTAATATTTATTTGTGTTCTAAGTTTTAATTATTTAGTTAGTCCTTTATATTTTATTGTGCCTTGGTTTATTTATTTAATTGGTTGATTATATTATTATATCCCTTTTACCCTTTTGGGTTAATTAATATATTATTTATCCTACCTACCCTATTTTGCTATTGGCTGAATATATTGGGGTTAAGTTAATTAAATATTATTTTATTAATATTTGTCTTGGTGTTTGGAGAGGGTTGGTGTAAAATATTATATTTTCTAATTATTTCCCTTTATCAACATAATCTATAGTTTGGATATAATTCTCTATTTATTGGTTTTCATGTGCTTTGTCGGGGGTTGGCCTTCTTGCGAATTTATCTGCACATTGAAGATTTTGGATTTTGTTTGGAGTTGCTTGGCTTGGTTGGATCCTAGATTTTTGCACTTCATAAAATTACTTGCGCTCACTTCTAAACTTTCAAGTTGGAGATATTACTCCTATTATCTTTGCATTTGATTTTTGAAAGCTTGTCTACTTAGTGTCAGAGATTGTTGTGGGCTAGGAAAGATAATGGTTGAAATATTATCAATATAGTTATTTAATTATAATATGGGGGGATTGTCATGTTCTATGATTATATTTCTTGGAGGATGTATTGATTGATTCATTTGTTGTTCTATGCATTTTCGTGTATCGACTGTGTTGTTTTAAATCAGTATTTTGAGTTTGTAGTGATTGATCTTGGTTCTTTTTCTTATTAATATTGTAGTAAGTTTCTTGTTATTATTTGGCCTTGCATTCCTTGTGGTTGGTTCCTAGCATCTAGTAATCCTTATTGTACCTTCTTGCAAATTTTCATAAATTGATTTCCGTATTTTTTAATCTTACCTTGCATTTGTGCCCTAGAACTTTGTTCGAATGCACTATTTCTCTACTTATATTTGCTAATGTATTGCATGAAGGCACTAATAGTTGGGGTATAAGCGCTAGTCCCCTGTGTAAATGTGCTACCTAGACTGGTGAATGCACTATACTATGCTATGAAGGCATTTTATCATTTGGCATAAGTGTTGTAACTTGGTGTGCATGTGCTAGAGGATCTTTCAAAGGTGTTGCAGTAATCAACAGATGTGCTACTCTATGGAGAAAAAACACCAAATTGCCTTAATTGGTTTATTGTGTTGATTTTGACTTTCAAGTCTTTTGTATTCTTCTTTTAGGGTTTTTAGAGGCTTTCTTTTTGGTTCTTGAGCTATCCTAGGACAATATATCTGATCAAAATTGTATATTTGTATTGCTAAATGGTTCTAAGAAAGAGGTTGTGCCTTGTTGAACATTCATTTGGGTTCATGTTGAATGTAATCTTGATATTATGTTTGGTGCATAATGTGTGTTTCATGTTGTTAGTAAGATTGCTACATCTTTAATTATCATTGTTAAATTACCTTGGTTATCTGGTTATGTTACATTGAGAGCCCTTGCTTGTGTTATACATATTGTTACCCTAAGGTCTCGATGCATGATAGGGGAGTGGGCTTCCAAGTGAGTGACTGGGGTTGCGAGGAGTAGACAAACAAGTTATCTGGGGTCTAGACAGCCACAATGCCTCATTGGGAGTTATCTTGTAATCAAAAGATAACTTAATTAATTAATCCTATGAGGGAAGGGTAATAGTAATTCATCTTAATAAGATAAAGAATGGACATGGTGTCCCTACTTCCTTTCCCAGGAGTGGTAATCTGAGATAGGATTGGGAAGGCCTTGGTGACCCAGGTTAGCTAATCTCCCTCACTCCTTCAAGGTTGAGATGGCTCCACATGAGTATCCTAGATGTCAAGACAAGTGCCCAGGTTCCCATTATGATTGCATGTGATGACACTCTTTCTCTACATGTAGGTCCTTGCTTTGATGTGTTGCCTTTGGAGATCTCATGTTGCTGTTTTATGCTTGAGCTAGCCATGTGTTGTGATTGTAGTATTATTACGTGGTTTTGGTTGAATCCTTTGGTTGATAGGTGTCAACCTAGATCTAGAGTGTGTGTGGGATCTCGTGTCATCTCCTAGCACGAGGGGTGGTGTTTAATGGTTCCATCTGGTTAGGTGGTTTGATGCCTTCTTACATTGGGATGATCTTTGTTAGATGCTTTGATCACTAAAATTACTTTTAGGTCTACAACCTTATGGGAAAATCATTGATGGGGGACATGCGCGTTTTCACTGAGTGACCTCCAGGATTTTAGAAGCTGACACTTCATTCATTAGGGAGGAGAAAAGGGAAGGAAATGAACATTGAAAGAAAAACTATTCTAAAGAGACGCACCGAACTGATTTTGATGCAATAAGGGGCGTAGAGAACTTGACATAGATGTTATTCTGAGGCCCATTCAACAATCTACATGCCTAGAACCACGATTAAGATATAACCAAAATCCATTTTTACATAAATCAATATAGACCATGCATCCACTAGATAACAAGTGCTAAAACATAGTTTAATCGACAAAGTATTAGGCATATATTTCTAAAGTTACATCATAATTTCACAGATGCACATAAAACTATCAAATGCACACTGAATATCATCAATCACAAATGCCACAGGAACAATTTGATTATCTTGTCTCCTGAAATACAAAACAACATATTAAAGGCTAAAATCCTATAGAATATTAGTCTATCTTTTAAAATAGGTTCTAAACCCCCATTAAAATGCACCCATGTGTCCATTATCATCAAGGAGGTTGTTGCAACCATCCAGATTGTAATCATTTTTTTCCTTTCATGCACGTGGCATGGACACCACCTGGAAATTCCCTTTCTCTGTTGCAACCGCTAGATCATGTGGGCTTTTGCTTTTCCTTCATTCACACCCTCTGGTTTCACTACGTGACACCTCTCATGGCCTTTCGCCCCCAAAAGATACAATGGCGTGCTTTTGAAATATCCCCGAGCTCAAAAAATATCTGGGCCCATGCTTTGTCAACACACGACACGTAGACAGAGCTCTTGGAGCCCTCTTTCTCTTTGTCGTTGTTGAACACCCTGCGATGCTGACACGTGGCACCCCCATGTGCCTTCAGGAGAGTGCGAAGCCGCGGGCCTGCGAGAAACTATGTGATGTTGACATGTGGCATGCTCGTACCTGGGTAAGTGCACAAATATGGTGGTCAAAAAGGGGGGTATAAGTGGACACTTTTTTTTCTAAAATCAGGTGAACTTGAACTTGGAGGCAAAATTTGAAAGTCATCCACTCAAGATATAAAGATAATCAAAGAACAAATATTTTAGTACTCTGAATCTAGTTTCCAAACTACTAAACTTTTTCAAAATTAGATAAGATTAAGGGGGTCAAATCCTTCACGCACAAAAAAACACCCTAATTTTTTTTTTAAACATAACATAGTGTCTGACGTGCGCATCAAAAAAGTCATAGTTAGATTTAGTATTTTGACAAATTCTTTGGCAAAAAGATAGTTAAGAGTGAGCACTAGAAGATGTGTATTTTTTTGTTGAGTTTTTTTTTTAATGATTTTTCCAATCGAGCACATCCTAAAAATTAGGTACCTGTTCGTGCGCGAAGCATAAGTTGCACTAAACAAATTGAAAATACAATTTTTTTTTAAATTGTAAAGAATCAAGTGCACTATAGTAATATATAAAGTTTTTCAAATTTGGATAATTATATCAAAATTTATTAAAAAAATGGTGCACCTATGTCTGTGAGAACTATGGAGACATTGGTAAAAGAAATTCAATAATAATATGTTATTGTTGTTCAAATTTTAAAAAAATTATATGGTTACAAGTCTTAGAAGATGGGTGAAAATATGGTGGCAATTTTAGAAATACCCACTTGATGAAGTGTAAACCTGATGATGACAAAGTCGATAAACCAGGTTGATAAAATAAAACATGTCAAAAATGAGAGAAATGGAGGGAAATCAAACTTCCAAACTGAAGCTTTGTCATCCAGGCCTATTTCCAAGCCTAAACAATCAAAAGCACATACGGGGTACTTATGGTATAAAAAGCGTGTACAGGGTACTTATGGTGTAAGAAGTGCGTACACACTATTGTATAATATGATATTGTATATATAATATGTGTATAATATGATATTGTATATATAATATATGTATATACATATAATATATAATATTTATATATATAATATATTAAGTATATATATATACACATATAAGTGTATTGTCTCCCCCTCTCAAATGCATACAACATGCCCCTCTCTCTCTCTCTCTCTCTCTCTCTCTCTCTCTCTCTCGCTCTCTCTCTCTCCCCTTCTCCCTTCCTCCATACCCCATCCCTCTCTCTCTCGCTCTCTCCCCTTCTACCTTCCTCCATACCCCATCCCTCTTTCTCTTCTTCTCTCCCTCCCTCCCTCCATACCCCACTGCAACAGTGTCTACACTTCTATAGAAGTAAGTAAATTTATTTCTTGTCTACAACTTCCTCTTTTCTTTTTATCATGTATGCTCTCCTAAGAAAATTGACTGATGGATTTGTGTGTGTATATTGAATGGAGGAATAGGGTTTGCAATTGAACCATGGGTGCATTACCATGACAAACAAGGAAACCTACAACAATATTCTTCTCAAATGTGTTTTTAATAAGCAAAGTAGATGTGGAAAATAGTGTCAACAAAGCAACATGATGAATCAGAGTACCTGCAATATGTTTTTCAGAAGGAAACAACCGGTAGGAAGAGAAAGAGGGAGAGTAACACAGATGATGTCCTGGAGAATGATATTGGTGGGTATGCAAGAGTTCCCATGTTGTTACACAATGCTTGTCACCTAAATAAATTAAAGTTTGTTGTTTGCATGGCAGTGGTAGTATATGATGATCATCACTTGTCAAACAGCTTGGAATGGTACATACCCATGAAAGAAATCAAGTGTGTAATTCCTATAGTCACAATTGAGATCAGTCCTATAACCTTGCAAATGTAATAGTATCATATATTTTAGAACTTATGCAGTACTCTTAGGGTTAGATCAAGCTCTTACACTTGCTTTCTAGCGAAGCCTCATTGTTTGTTTGCTTGGAGTCTCTCTTATGTTGACAATGGTCTAACTTAGCTATATCAAAGCTAAACTATTGATGTTCTATTGTATGATGTTTTATTCATAACTTTAAATTTAATGTATCATTTTATTAGCCCACCATATGACCCCTTAGGTGTCATTAGAGGTCATATTATTTTTCTAAGAGGTCATATGGTGTCCTGTGACCCCTTAGGACACCATATGACCCCTTAAGACACCATACGACCCATAACAACACCATATGGTGTCCTAAGGGGTCATAGGATGCCATATGACCCCTCAGGACACCAATGACCCATAACAATACCATATTAAAGGGTCACATGGTGTTCAAAGACCCGTTAGGACACTATTTGGTCTCGTTATAGGTCGTATTGTGTGCTAAGGGATAATATAGTGTCATATGACCCCTTAGGACACCCTATGACCCCTTAGATGTTGTTAGGGGTCATATTGTGTTCTAAGGGTCATTTTGTGTCCTGGATTCGATCTCTCTTCCTCTCCCTTCCCCCTCCTTCTTCTCTCTCTCTCTCTCTCTCTCTATCTCTCTCTTCCTCCATACCCCATCCCTCTCTCTCTCATTCTCTCCCCTTCTCCCTTCCTCCATACCCTATCCCTCTTTCTCTTCTTCTCTCCCTCCCTCTTTCTCTTCTTCTGTAATTCCTATAGTCACAATTGAGATCAGTCCTATAACCTTGCAAATTTAAAGCATCATATGTTTTAGAACTTAGGCAAAACTCTTAGGGTTAGGTCAAGCTCTTACACTTGCTTTTTAGCAAAGCCTCATTGTTTGTTCGCTTGGAGTCTCTCTTATGCTGACAATGGTCTAACTTAGCTATATCTAAACTAAACTATTGATGTTCTATTGTATGATGTTCTATTCATAACTTTAAATTTAATATATCATTTTATTAGCCCACCATATGACCCCTTAGGTGTCATTAGAGGTCTTATTGTTTCCTAAGAGGTCATATGGTGTCCTATGACCCCTTAGGACACCATATGACCCCTTAAGACACCATATGACCCATAACAACACCATATAGTGTCCTAAGGGGTCATAGGATGCCATATGACCCCTCGAGACACCAATGACCCATAACAACACCATATGGTGTTCTAAAGGGTCATATGGTGTTCTATGATCCCTTAGGACACTATTTGGTGTCGTTATAGGTCCTATGGTGTGCTAAGGGATAATATGGTGTCATATGACCCCTTAGGACACCCTATGACCCCTTAGATGTTGTTAGGGGTCATATTGTGTTCTAAGGGTCATATTGTGTCCTGGATTCGATCTCTCTTCCTCTCCCTCCCCCCTCCTTCTTCTCTCCCTCTCTCCCTCTCCCTCTCTCTCTCTCCCTCTACCTCTCCCTCCCTCTCCCCTCTCTCTCTCTCCCTCTCTCCCTCTCCCCCTCTCCATCCTTCCCTCCTTCTCTCTCACTCCCCCTACTCTCCTCCCTCTCTCTCCCTCTCCCTTCCTCCATACCCCTCTCTCTCTCTCTCTCACTCTCTCTCTCTCTCTCTCTCTCTCCATCCCCCTACTCTCCCTCTCCCTTCCTCCATACCCCTTCTTCTCTCCCTCCCTCCCCCCTCTTATCTCCCTCTCTCCCTCCCTCTACCTCTCTCCCTCTCTCTAACTTCCCTCTCCCTCTCTCCCTCTTTCTCCCTCTCTCTCCCTCTCCCTCCTTCCCTCTCTCTCTCTTCCTCTCCCTCCTTCCCTCCTTTCACTCTCCCTCTACCTCTCCCTCCCCCCTCTCTCTCTCCCTCCCTCTACCTCTCCCTCCCTCCCCCTCTCTCTCTCCCTCTCTCCCTCTCCCTCGTTCCCTCCTCTCTCACTCCCCCCTACTCTCCCCCCCTCTCTCTCTCTCCCTCTCCCTTCCTCCATACCCCTTCTTCTCTTCCCCCCCCCTCTCTCTCTCTCTCTCTCTCTCTACCTTTCCCTCCCTCCCCCCTCTATCTCTCCCTCTCTCCCTCTCCCTCCTTTCCTCCTTCTCTCTCCCTCACCCCTACTCTCCCTCTCCCTTCCTCCATACCCCTTATTCTCTCCCTCCCTCCCCCCTCTTCTCTCCCTCCCTCTACCTCTCACCCTCTCTCTACCTTCCCTCCTCCTCTCTCTCTCTCCCCCTCTCTCTCCCTCTCCCTCCTTCCCTCTCTTTCTCTCTTCTTCTCCCTCCTGCCCTCCTTTATCTCTCCCTCTCCCTCCTTCCCTCTCTCTCTCTCTCTTCCTCTCCCTCCCTCCCCCCTCTCCTCTCCCTCCCCCCTCCTTCTTCTCTCCCTCTCTCCCTCCTTCCCTTCCGCCCCCCTTCCCTTCTACCCCCCCCTCTCTCCCTCCCCCAACTCTCCTCTCTCTCTCTCTCTCTCTCTCTCTCTCTCTCTCTTTCTCTCTCTCTCCCTCCCTTTTCATTCACATTTTTTCTACTACCAATAGCACGTACGGGGTACTGAACCTATTAGTTCACTGCCCTGCCATAACTTTTTTAAGGCGTAGGAGCGCGTACATGGTACTTATTACTTGTAAGCGCATACATGGTACTAAGCCCATTATTCGCTACCCTACGATAAACATTTTTTAGGCTTAGGAGCATGTACACGCTACTTATTAGTACAGAATGGGAAAAAAAATACTGTTGGGCTTGCCAACATTTTATGAAATAATAGCGCATATGTGGTTATTAATGTAGTGCATATGCAGTACATAGACATAGTTTTAGTTGCCCAAGAGCCTCAACGAACTCAAAATAAGCTTTTGAGGTCGTTGAAGGCCGCACTAGAACTATGTCTGCACTTCTATCATTGTTTTATACATAGAAGTAAGTGAATTTTTTGTTTTTGCATGATTTCAAATAATTGAATTGTTGTTCTTATTAGTTTTGTCAATAGTATTGTGATTGTTTAATAGTTTGATTCCAAAAAATAGTGATAAGATGCATATTTATGGTTATTTGTTTGTTTATGAACTTTTGTTTACATATATATGTAATATGATTCTATTTAGGACAATCGATATCAACCATGGGAAAGAACAAGTGAGGAACGATGGAACAATGAGAGGTTGAAAAGGAAAGACAAAGGCAACGTATGAAGAAATTACGTGACATAAGAACAATGGGAGAAGAAGGTATGTCATCCTCAACATCTCAATTCAATTTACCAAATGAACATAATGCACCTAATGCAATTGAAGAAGAGACATTTGATTTACCGTATGAACCTAATGCAATTGAAGAAGATACTACATTGAATAATCAATTAAATGATGAACATACACCTTCTCTATTTGATGAATTGATTGTACATAATGCATCGATGTTAACACCTCCTAGAATCATTCATAGGAAACCAAAGTATCTAATTGACATTGATGAGAATATATTGAAGCCAATGCCCAATAAAATGAATGAATGGACTTGTAGGAGAATGGTTAAAATAGTATGGCAAAACTATTTTGAAAACTTAAATCAAACCGCAAGATGTCAATTAATTGTTCAAATGATTAAAATTTTGAATTTTAGAAAGACAATGAAAATTCTAGGCCTAAGATCATCTGAAAGTAACAGTGAAAGAACTATTGTGAGAGATCTATTTGATGCATATCAAGCTATTGGTTCAAAATCACGTACTAAAGATTATAATGCTACTCGACGTGTCATTATATCAATCGTAATGAGCAAGAAAATAAAAAAAGATCATTTGATAAGAAAAACAAGTAAGTCATTAAATGTTAGTAGAACAACATTAAGTAAAGCATTAAAGATGTTAGAGTATTCGGGTATTTACTTGATTAATTAAACATTATTTGTTTAATTATTTAAGTTCCCTTTATCTCTTTTACACTTAAGCTAACTTTAGGTGCATATAATTAATTATTTTAATTAATTATTATGTGCAAACCTAGGTTTTCCCTTTTAGGGTTTCTTGACCTATTAAAGGTTGAGTTCTTTCTTTTCATTGTATGAAGAAGGATTATTATTGACAATACATTTTGGAGCATATTTTTCCTGTGTATTCTTTCCTTCTGTGATTTGCTTCATTGCTTCTCCTTGTAACAGGTTTTTCAGATTGCAGAGATTATTTGGGCTCCTGTGGTGTTGTATTTTCTCAACTCTTATATGGTATTAGAGCTTCAAATCTGCAACTACCTGTTCTTGTTTTGAGAGTTTTGCATTGGAAGCAGATCTGGGGTTTTAGGAATTTTTTATGTACCTAGGGTTTGACCTTTTTTCTGAGCACTTTGGGCCTAAACAAACCTCACCATAATGCTCAGAAGGCCCAAAAACCCCTATGGTCATATAAAATTTGACCTATTTTGGTTCTTGAGCCTCTGGGAGTATTTTTTTTCTCAAATCCAAGGCGTACAGCCCTGGCACGCAAATCGAGAAAAAAAATTCAAAATTTTTAAGCCGGATTTTGATATTTTTGAAAAAAATTGAAAAAAAAAATATCAAAAAGGCGATTGTTGTTTTTTTTCCAAAAAAAAAACACAAAAAAAAATAATTTTTTTTGGGGGGTTTAGGTTTGTGGGTACCGCAGGGTATCAGACTGATAGGCCTGTTGGACCTATCAGTCTGGCCTCTGCGGCCCCCACCAGCCTCGGCCCCTGGCCCCCTACCGGTGTCGACCTCTTGCCGGTTCCTGACCCCCGTCGGCCCCGGCCTCCGGCCCACCGCCGCCCATGCTCCTCTTGGCTCCGCTGCTGTTGCGGCTCCCGCCACCACTGCCTGTGGCCCCCAGCTCCCCAGACACCGCCTGCAGCCCACCGCTACCCAGCCTCCTTGCAGCCCAGTAGCTCTTGTCGCCGCTAGAACCCTCTGCACCTCCGGCCCCCGCTCCGCCTGAACGCGCCGCTGCCACGCCACTCCGCCCAAGCTCACCACCGGAGCTTCTCCCGGCCAGCGGCCCACCACCAGGTTGCCACCGAAGCACCACCCACTGGCCACCAGAGCACCACCCAACCACCAGACTCCCTTTTTTGCCTCTTTCAGGGGGGGATTTGGTTTTTTGGCCATATCTTGGGTATACAGAGTCATTTTTTCAAAAACGAATAGGCGTCGGAAAGCTGGTTCTGAGCCTGACCTCATGGTGTTGGTAATTTGTTCCAATTTTTCTGTTTGACTATGTTTTTTCCAATCAAAGTGAGGTCTAATTTTTGCACTCTAGGAGCCATAGAATGAGCATCCAAACTCCATTTTTCAAAAACTTTATATTTTCGGAAAGCGTGTGTTGTGTACTTTCCAGCCATCTAAGTTTTATTTCCAGATTTTGCTCCATGCATATTTTATTCAATTTTTTTCTTTTCAGCACTCTGGTGGATATCGTGGTTGTTTCAGGTCCTGGGATCTCTTCTCTGAGTAGGTTGTCTCTATTTTGTTTCACATTTCTATTTCCAGTCTTCTTATCATTGTAGCTTGTATTTATGCAAATGCACTGAGATAAAGTGCCATCATGCATTGTTTACTTGGAATCTTGCATATCTTGTGTCTTGGTGTACATGCACTATTAATCAAGTGCCATGAGGGGGTTGATGTTTGCCTATTGTTTGCCATCTTCCTTTGTCCACTGAGTGTTCCTTCCATGACATTTGCCTCATGATGTGTGTCAAAGAGTGTTCCTTCCACGACACCATGTACTTGTCTCAGCACCTTTGATGTTCTTGGTTCTTCATCATGCAGTTTTTGTTGGCTATCCTTTTCAGTGTTCCTGTCCCTCTCCCACTTCCACATTATGGGGAGGTTTATCTTGTTGGTTCTACTACTTACATGGTTTGATTGATCAACTCTTTAGGCTTTGGTTTCTCATGCCATCTGTATCTTCAATTTCAGTGTTTGCCTTGTTTTCCATCTGATTCGAGTAGTGTCATTTGAGGGCACTCATGCAAATTACAGTCTTCTCTACCTGGTCATGTTCTAGTTCAGTGGAGGTTCTTCAGATCAGCAGTTATTCTTTGACAGAGTTTGTAGGTTCTTCATGCTTCAGTGGTATTCTTTTCCATCTCTTTTTGGAGTAGAGTTTTGTTCCCACGTGGTTTTCTCTATTTCTCCAGTTCATAGAGATTTCATTGTATTTGGGTACCTAATCAGGCCTTGTTGTCAGGACCCATCTTTATTGCTTTCAGTTGCTGTTCTAGGTTTTAGCTTCTCCCTAAGTCTAGCTTAAGGGGGGGTGTTAGAGTATTCAGATATTTACTTGATTAATTAAACATTAATAGTTTAATTATTTAAGTTCCTTTTATCTCTTTTACACTTAAGCTAACTTTAGGTGCATATGATTAATTATTTTAATTAATTATTATGTGGAAACCTAGGTTTTTCCTTTTAGGGTTTCTTGACCTATTAAAGGTTGAGTTCTTTCTTTTCATTGTATGAAGAAGGATTATTATTGACAATACATTTGGAGCATATTTTTCCTGTGTATTCTTTCCTTCTGTGATTTGCTTCATTGCTTCTCCTTGTAACAGGTTTTTCAGATTGCAGAGATTATTTGGGCTCCTGTGGTGTTGTATTTTCTCAACTCCTATAAAAGAGGTGGGAAAAAATAGAGGAACCTAACAATAATTCTCTTTGGGCATTCTTGGGTAGACTACCACACAAAGACAAGGTTGTTGTTGATGCACTAAGAACATTAATTGAAATTTTTTGGCATGACAACACAAGAGTTTTCCCCAACCAAAGAGATGTTGTTAGAAGGCGAATCGGGTCTACAAATCATGAGCCACATGCCAAAAACTATTTGGATATGACTCAAACTAAATTTTATGAAAGATTGCTTCAAAAGTTTCCTCAAATAAAGATTTCTCAAATATTTTTTGAAATGGGAAAACCTTTTTATATTAAGATTAATCATGTACGCACCACATGCTGTTGTAGGATGCATATTGAATTTTCCATACACTATGATATTTTTCATCATATTTGTTCTACTTTGCACACTAACGATGTTTTGCAGACCTCCTAAGTCGGGAAGAGAATTTATTTCAAGTGTGCTATGTAATAGACATGATGGTTGAATTTATTATAATATGCCTTGTTTGGAAGGTTCTTGTGCTATATGTGGTGGTTTGCAACATTTAGCAAGATGCGTACATTTGGAGAGCACACATGAAATTGGTACGAAACTAGTTTCTTTCGAAAAATACATGACAGTTACATATGGAGTTAGAGATGGAAAAGATTTGAAGAGATGTGAGCTAGTAAAAAATGATATATGTGTAGCTGAATTTATGAAAATGTTTCAAGAGAAACTAGTTTACGAGTGCATTGTGCATTCACATAGAGCTCGATGGTTAGATGAGCAATTCAAGTTATTTAAGGACACATTTCCTCTTGGCACAATTGTCTCTATTGTTGATTTCGCTGAAAATTATACACTACAACCTCAAAATGAAGTGCAATCTATGTATTATCACTCTACACAAGTTTCTATTTTTGTACACATAGCATTCATGCATGCAGATGATAGCACATAGGAGGATAGAAAGGTTGTAAGAGAGTATCACTTCTACATAAGTGATGATCGTACTCATTCATCAGAGTTTGTACAAGGATTCTTTAAATTTTCTATGATAGTTTAAGGGAAAGGAACATACGATACAACCGACACTTAATATGGTTAGATAACTACACCACACAATTCAAGAATGCAAGCATGTTTTATTGGTTGACAAGGATGCATATGACAAGCGGTGTACAACATTTTTGGAATTTCACTAAGGTTGGACATGGTAAGGGAGAGCACGATGGTGCAGGAGCATGTGTGAAAAGATCCCTAGCTAGAGAAGAATTGAAGTACGAAGGTGGTGCTGAGTTGATAGATGCAGAAATAATTGTGTGATGGTGTAAGTCTACAATGGGTCCTGGTAATCTAGGTATGTCAATGGTTCATAGATATTTTTGGTTGATCACTAAATCTAACATTGAAAACTATCTAGATTGTTGTACAGTTGCAAGATCGAGTGACATGCACTCATTTATGAGTTCAAATTCAAGTTCACTGGTAATTTATACAAGATAGATGGTATGTTTTTTCTCTTCATGCATGTATTGTTTGTGGGAAGAATGTGAATCACAAGAGTGGGTTGACAAATGGTCTTGTAGACCGTTAGTTCCCATTGATTCATATTAAATTCTCAAAGCACTACAATGAGCCAGATGGAGACATCAGTGGATTTTGACCATGTATCCAACTTAATGGATTTCGGTGATTTTTTGAGTTAATTTTTTTGCAAGTATTCTTTTTGGTTCATTTTGTTGTACATCATACTTTATTTTTGGTATTAATTAACACTTTATAAAATGTAGGTCATGTGTATGCAGTTGTTGCAGAAGAGAACAATGAAGAAGGAACAAATTACTATTTGTGTCATTGTGTTGAGCCAAAAAGAAAATTGACAACCACAATCATTGACGAAGAGAGTATCGAGTACCCAATAGGGTCTGTTGTCATGATAGGAACATGGCTTTGGAGATACCCTATCAAGAATTATGATGTTTGGTTGTTCGAGGACTTTGAAACACACAGACATATTCTTCAATTCTCTAACCTTGTTCTTGCAACAAATATTCATTTGATGAAGTATCATGGTAACCCACAAAACAAGATTTTATGGAAAGTTCATGAATCTGACCACGAGGCAATACTTGACACAATACAGGTTAGAGTCGATCCTGAAGGCTCACTTGATTGATTCTACGGTTCAGAGTAGAATGATTTTGAGAATTTTGTATAAATTGTCGATGAATTGTTATAAATTCATTTTTGGTACATATAAATGCCCATGAGCTGATTTTTACATGTTTAGGGGCATAATTTTGTATATTTAAATGGCAATGTGCTGATTTGTACATATGTACATGCCAAATTTTGTATATTAAAATGGTGATGAGCTGAATCACACATATTGTAATGCCAAATTTTGTATAAAATCCCATGAGATGATTTGTAAGACATTTTTTTTAATAATCAAATAGCCAAGAGCTAATTTGACCATATTTAGAGGCAAATTTTTGAATAATATATGACAATATTTTGTGATTATGTTTTGAGTATATGTTATGTGTCCCTGGTCAATCATGAGCATTCTTGATTCTTGTATAATCATGGAGAATTATTTGAGTTATTATCGGGTCATAGGGGTCATAGATTGAGACTAGATACAATTTGAGCAGAAATTGTCATTGTTGTCAAAAAAATTGTCAAAAAAGTTGTCAAGCAACTTCTACATTGCATCAGTAGGGTATGACTCTCAACATTCTGGCACTTTGAGATGCACGATAGGAGCATGCCTAGTGTAAATTTTCCCACCCGGATGTGCTCGTAATCCTGATTTGTGCACACAATGAACCAAATCAATTCTAGCCAATCCTACAACTTTGCATTGCATGCAACTGACAATTTTTGCAATAGGTGAAAAAATGCTACCAATTGAAAATGGCTTTGAGTCATCAAAAGCCAAGATAGGTCATTGTAGAGGAGCCTCATGCGACCCCACAGGTTTAAACGGATCAACCATATGTGTCCTGTATTTGAAGAACTAGTCCGTCAAATTTTGACAATTTTTTGGACTCAGGGCACTTGAGAAATCACCTCGGTACGGTATGAATCTCGATGTTTCGGCGCTTTGGGATGCATGAGAGGAGCATGCATAGCATAAAATTTCCCACCCAGACACACTCACGATGTCGGATTGTGCACACGACGAACCAAATCAATTATAGCCAATCTTGCAACTTTGCATTGCATGGAACTGACGGTTTTTGTAGTAGGCAAAAAATACTACCAATTGAAAATGGCTCCGAGTCATCAGAAAATGAGATAGGCCATTGTAGAGGAGCATCACGTGACCCCACAGGTTCAAACGGATCAACCATATGTGCCTTGGATTTGAAGAAATAGCCCATCAAATTTTGACATTTTTTAGACTCAAGGCACTTGAGAGATCGGCCTGGTACGGTATGAATCTCAATGTTCTGGTGCTTTAGGATGCATGAGAGGAGCATGTATAGCACAAAAATTCCCACCCAGATGCACTCGTGATGTCGGATTATGCGCACGATGAACCAAATCAATTCTAGCCAATCCTGTAACTTTGCATGCAACTAATAGTTTTTGCAACAGGCGAAAAAATGCTACCAATTGAAAATGGCTCCAAGTCGTCAAAAACCAAGATAGGCCATTGTAGAGGAGCCTCACGTGACCCCACAGGTTCAAATGGATTGACCATATGTGTCTTGGATTGGAAGAAACACTCCGTCAAATTTTGACAATTTTTTGGACTCATGGCACTTGAGAGATCACCCCGGTACGGTATGACTCTCGACGTTTCGATGCTTTGGGATGCACAATAGGGGCATGCCTAGTGTAAACCTACCCACCTAGATGTTCTCATGACATTGGTTTGTGCACACGACGAACCGAATCAATTCTAGCCAATCTTGCAACTTTGCATTGCATGCAACTGACAGTTTTTGTAGCAGGCGAAAAAATGCTACGAATTGAAAATGGCTCTGACTCATCAAAAACTGAGATAGGACATTGCAGAGGAGCCTCATGCGACCCTATAGGTTCAAATGGATTGACCATGTGTATCCTGGATTGGAAGAAATAGTCCATCAAATTTTCACAATTTTTTGGACTCATGGCACTTGAGAGATCGCCCCGATACAATATGATTCTTGATGTTCTGACGCTTTGGGATGCATGACAGAGGCATGCCTAGCATAAAATTGCCCACCTAAACACACTCATGATGTCGGTTTGTGCACACGACGAACCGAATCAATTCTAGCCAATCTTGCAACTTTGCATTGCATGCAACTGACGGTTTTTGCAGCAAGCAAAAAATGCTACCAATTGAAAATGGCTCTGAGTCATCAAAAATAGAGATAGGACATTGTATAGGAGCCTCACATGACCCCAAGGGTTCAAATAGATTGGCCATATGTGTCCTGGATTTGAAGAAACAGTCCGTCAAATTTTGATAATTTTTTGGACTTAGGACACTTGAGAGATCACACGGGTACAGTATGACTCTCAACATTTCGACGCTTTGAGATGCATGACAGGGGCATACCTAGCGTAAAATTGACCACCCAGATGCTCTCATGATGTCAGTTTGTGCACACGATAGGCTAAATCAATTATAGCCAATCCTGCAACTTTGCATTGCATGCAACTAACGGTTTTTGCAGCAGGCAAAAAAATGCTACCAATTGAAAATGGCTCCGAGTCGTCAGAAACTGAGATAGGCCATTGTAGAGGAAATTCACGTGACCCCATGGGTTCAAACGGATTGACCATATGTGTCCTAGATTTAAAGAAGCAATCCGTCAAATTTTAATAATATTTTGGACTCAAGGCACTTGAGAGATCGCATTGGTATGGTATGACTCTCGACGTTCCGGTGCTTTGGGATGCATGAGAGGGGCATGCCTAGCATAAAACTTCCCACCTGGACATGCTCATGACATTGGTTTGTGCACACGATGAACAAAATTTGACCATTACGAGCGTGAGGGTGCTCTCGCACCAAACACATATTGTTGTTTATATTCATATTGTTGATTTTTTTTGTTTATATTCATATTGTTGATTACATATGCAAATATTCATTTACATTTATAAAAGGGCAGCCACCAAATACAATGAATACACAATGAACAGAATACAAGGAGTTTTGTAGGGTTAATTCAACATTTATCAAATCATATTCCACGATTGCAATGTTTTATATCATATATTTTTGTTGTTTATATTCATATTGTTGATTACATAGGCAAATGATCAATTAAATTTAGAAAAGGACAACCACAAAATACAACAAATACAAAATAATGAACTTAGTACACATTTATTGGATCGAATATCGACATTTATATATATATAAAAAAGGCATGTTTGCCAAGTCAATACAAGTATTACAAAAATGTGGCATATGCCATGTCCAAATCGATATACAATAAAAATGTAGAATATATCTACATGTATTGGTCATTATATGACCAAAAATAACACTATATGATCCTAAACTTGTGGTGGATCATGAAAATCAAGCCTCTTCGATGCATTACGCACCTCTGTAGATGGCTGCAAAACCACAATTCAAAAGCCAAGTTAGAATTCTTTTGTAGAAAATAGTTCACAATTAACAACATAACTATGCATTTAACTATAATTCCTTTGCAATTTAAATGTAGATTACCTCATTGGCTGATCTAGGAGCTAATGTCTTCGCTCTCCTCTCCTTGTCGCTCTTAGGAGTTTTCTTGAAGACATACTTAAATGGATCCACGTTATGGTCATATCGCAAAGGGGTCTATTGTAGATTAAATGTACAATTAATACAATGTGCTAACATAAATATATCAAAAACACTTAAAAGCTATAATATAGAGAACAATGACGTACCTGTGCCTAAGATGCTTCTCCAATGGACTGAGGATGGTTCACCATTGATGGAGAAACTGTCGCTATTTCCTATACAAAAAATGTTCAAAGATTAAATACAATTAATTTTGCATATCAAACAAAAGTGAACCGGATCCTGAGATGCTTCTCTAGTGCACAGAGGAGGGTTTGCCATTGATGAAATAGGTATGGATATTTCCTGTATGAAAAAATTATAAGATTATAGTATATCACAAGTTCACATTTACGCATGCATATAATCATGAAATCAAGAAAATAAAGTAGAGATACATAACTCCGCCCTCTCTTGATCCACGGGTGAATCAAGTGCATTCAACAAATCAACATAGTTCAATGGTCATTGTACATGTAAAATAGACAAAAGAAACTAATCAATCTACAAACCCTGACTAATACTTGATTTCAACATTTTTAAACAATTGTACAACTAAAAATATGTTCAATTACCTTCTTCCCACGTTTTGGCGTCTTCAAGGAATTATTTTTCTTAGGACGAGCCCTAGATGTGGAGGGGGTACCCTAAAAAAACAAAATTAACATGAGATATTAGTACAGATAATAAATTAAACATAATTTTAAAAATCTAAAATGAAATGACTTTCATATTCCATCAAAACAATACACAAAAAGGGTTGTACAAAATATGATACCGTATAGCCTTGTAGGCCAAAATCGATCACTAAGAGTGTGATGTCATCAATTTGGAACATTTGGTCCCCTGTCAACACCTACAAACCAAAAATTGGACCAAGTATTAAAGATAGTTAGTATATCTTGTATTTTTTTTAATTCAAAGTGTACTATTCTATTTTAATATGTTACAAAATTTATACCTCAAGCATCGAAGTTGCAGCTGTAGTAACTAGGGGAGGAGTATGGGACACTGTTGCTGCATCTTGAAATGCATATTACTTGTCTCAATTTAAATCGATGTCTAAATGAAAATTCATTTATGTAATTACAAATTTAAAGTTATTGATAAATAAAATGCTATGAATTCAAATCAACACACCTGTGTTTGTCGCTCATGGGAAAACACCATGTCCATCAACTCATCTATCAGCATGAGATCCTCAGTTGTGTGGGCTTGACATCTACTCCCACAAATCATGCATAGATGAGATGTGGATCCATCTGCACTGGCTGCATCATCTATCCCCGAGAATATCCTCGAGCAATTGACACACATATTCTGGATGGGCTCTCTGTCATCACCTGGAGAAACTAATGGCTCATCATCCAATACAATAGGGTGTGCTAATGACGTCCCATGCTGGATGATGGCACCAGTCAATGTTGTGGCCACCTGAAGAGTCTGTAGCTCCATCGACTCTTTCAGCTCTACTGGGATAGCCTAATGCACCTTGGGTTTGGGTGCTAGGGGGTGGTGACTCTCCGCAGGTAATTTCCTACAAGCTTGGTGCAGGAGCACCTTTCCAGACTCCTCTTTCTTTGTCTTGTTGGTGTTATGCTTCTTAGAAGCCATTGTACATAAAATAATGAGCCATGTGCTCATAGGTCCTAGTTGTAGGTCCTTAGTGATTTTGTTGTGATGTTTGGTGTAGGAGAGGTTGAGTGTGCCTTGGATGTGTGTTGGGCCTTATGGGCATGTTGATGTCCTTGGGATAGCCCAAAGTAGGTCTAGGAGTCAAGAGAAGCAACATTGAGAAAGTTGCTCAAAAGTTGCAAAAGTTGCATGGCAACTTTTAAAAGTTGTCAAGCAACTTTTCCACCAGGAGGTCAAAATCCTTAGTTTGGTGTGGAGAGCCCTAATTTTGGCACACCAACTAAGGAAAAGGTGGTATAAGTATTTGCAAACCCTAAATGAGTTGGTTGGATGTCAGAGATTGTACGGCCCAAGCAAGAAGAGCTTGATTGTGACTATTTTTGAGTTACCAGTCAGTTTGAATGAAGTTACCGAGCAAACTAATGGATTGATTTGTGAGAAAACCTATGTGAAATTTCTTCTTTGGTGTATATATCTTCATTGTGAGTGTTTATATTAGCTTTTTATTTATCGATTGAGTGTGTTTGTAAATAGTTTGTAATTTGTAGTCTCACTATCTAGTTTTGGACCGGTTTGAGTAAATGAAGTCTTAACTCCATTCCCCATTGTGGAACCACCATGAAACCATGGGGAATGGAAGTGAAGACCATGTAATATAGTCCCAGGCAAGTAGGGCCCTTGAAAATGCATGGAAGCCAATTGGAGACCCATTCCTAGGCGAGACTAGATAGTGCCCGGTTAGGAATGGTTGTTGTTGCAGAGGTCTTGGAGAGCAAGGTTGAATAGAGGAGTATGCACCCTTTGGAGGAGGTATAAAGGAGTGTGTGAAGAACCACTAGTGTGAAGGAGAAGTCTCCACCAATTCAGACAAGGTGGCTAAAACACAAAACATTCACTGTGAACTAGGTAGACCCTAAAAAATCCTCACAAAACCCTTAAAAACCTCAAAATTTGCCCAAGGCACTGTACGGCCACTTGGAGGCCCAAAACCAAAGAAATCCTTGAGCCCTTTCCAAATGAATGACAGTCCATTTTGGGAGTTTGGGTTGTTTGAGCATCATTTGTGAGAGGGAGCCCTAAAAGACCGGTTAGGAGGCCTAATTGGTCCTAATCCTTGTAGCCCTATTTTGTAGGAAAAACACAAAATGGTGAAATCGGTAAGGGGTTAGAATCTTGAAACCTCTTGGGGGATCATGAATGGGTGGATAGACAATGAAATAGATCCAAAACAACCTTGCTAAGACCTTGGTAGGTGTGGAACAAGATTAGCCCTTATTAGTCATAGTAAGGGGTTTTGAGTCTCAAGAGTAGGTGAGACCTTAGGAGCAGCACAACAACTCATTGGTGGGTGGATTGGGCAAGGTCAGGGGATTCCTCAAGAAAAGGAATTCCTAGAGACCCTAGGGTGTGAGGATAACACCAGGTGATCCAAGGAAAGGATCCAAGAGCATAGACTAGGCTAGTCTATCCCAAGCACCAACCCATCAAAGCTCTAGGTCTATCTTGGGCAGAGCTACCACCTCTACCATGGAACTCTCTCATGTCAAAATAGTTTGGGCACACATTGAGCACAAACTCACAATATACTTTTCTCAAAAAATATAATGGCACCTCAAAGACCATCCACCACCTTTTCCAAAAAAGATTCTTCATCTGCACATTGGTACACCAATGTATGGGAAACCTCTTTGCATTACGAGATAATGACTAACCAGTTTTGGGATGAACAAAAAGGGCACATATTTGTTGTTTACTAATATTTTTGTTTTTTACTCCCTCGTATGATAGCCCATTGGCATAGAATTGATGACACTTATCCCTAAAGCTTCCCCATTTGGTAATTTGTGTGGAAACATCTATGGCACCACTAGCTAATGTTTCTAGGCTAGTGGCGAGGGATTGATGACGCTCAAGTTCGGATGTTTTCAATTTAACAATAAGTCTATTGATTTTAGATGTATTTTGTCCTAACTAATTAATTAATTGTTCATGTGTTTCAGGTGTGCGGTCAAAAGGAGGAATTGGGGGTGTATCTTGTGGGTTTTCAGGAGGTGCATTTGGTTGTTCTTTTTGTGGATTAGAAGAATCTAGTTTTTGAAACAAAAAATGAAAAACCTAATCAAAATTAATGAAATTAAATTCAGAATGTAAAATAAATTGAACAAACGAGAAAGAAAGACAAAAATAAATAGAAACTAACCTTGATCCATAGTGTCTGGAGGAGAAATCTAGCACCTTGTTCATGGTTTAGGAGAGAAAATGAAGAAAAAACAAACTAAAAATGCACTATTCATGAGAAAATAAGACCTAGTTTTTTTTAAAACTTTTTGTGACAGCCACCGCTTACGCAATTCCTTTGGGATTATTAGCCTGTACATGCTCATTTTCCTATAATTAGCATGTACACACTCATTTTCCTAGAGGTAGCGCGTACACGCTCATTTTCCCTAAAAGCAGTGCGTACGCGCTACCTTCTCTAGGCTGGGTAACAACAAACCTAAGCGCGTACGTGGTCATTTCAAATTTTAGAACCACGTACGCGTTGCTTGTTTTTACATTTTTTTTGGGGTGGTGTCCACTTTTCTGACCACTATCTTTGTGCACATACCCCACCTAGTCCCCGCGAATGACAAAAAAATGGCTGTGACTTGGTAGGATCATAACTTTTCGCTCGATGCTCGAAATCTCAAGCCGCTTACACCATTGGAAAGGTCTTCAAAAGATCTAGTTTCAGTCCCTTAACATTATGCCTTTGGCTATTGAGTTAAGGGACCGAGAATAGTTTCGACCCCAAATCTTGCTCCAAAGGCCTTTGAAAATACAAAATACTGAAACATAGACAAAAAAATGAAAATTAGATTTTCGGTTTTTCTCACCTCTGATCGATCTGGATCTCCTTCGGGTTGATTTTGATATGTTTCCATCAATGCGCTGATCATAAACCCCTAAAGGTGTAGATATTATCTATAAATGCTCTTGTGCATGGATGTGGATTCCTATTGCTTTGGCTTATGGATGTCTACTTGTAGCAAATTGATTTATATGATTCATATGGCATATGCATTTGTGGAATTCATGATGTGTTTGTATTTGTATTTGAGAGCTATGCTCATTGATGTAAAGTGGTTGATGTATATGTAATGGTAGATGATGTATTAGGTCATGATCGTAGCACTTGTAAGAGAATGTAATGTTGTATCTTTTTGTATCTTGGATATTGAATTATTGATGAGAATAATGGAGTTAGATTTATTGATGCGTTGTTAGTGATATGCATGTCTATTGCGGTTGAAATGGATTATTGATATGGTAGATAATATTGTAAATGGAATAATGATCAATGTTAGACATTGAATAAGTAATTGAGATTATAAATATTTGGATTGGTGCTCTTTAAAATGAATCTTAAGGGGTTAATGGCATTTGCATTATTAATGATTTTACTCATGATAGATAGAGTAGTGAATGCATGGTAGGGGTAAATGATTATTGTGTTAGAATGCATTGGATTATGAAAGTAATTATGATATTATGCTTATGATGAAATATTCTTGATGAGGTTGTGTTTTATGGGTAGATTAGGTAATGGTGTTGAGGTACTCTAGGGAAGTTAAATGTTATGTTGTATTTGTTCCTGCTTGCATGTAATGCTTTCATGCTTGTGTTCATTATGAATATGTGTATATCTTGCATATGGATGTTAAATGCATGTGAATATTTATTTATATGTGTAGTATTGGATAATGTTTTAAAAAAAAATTATCTTTATTTTCATATAGATGGTCAGTTTCTCTAGGGTATTTTGGCAAGCATTACATATGTCTCAAGGAAGGACACCTAAACACAAGGGAGTCTTTTTGCTCATGATGAATTAGTATTTATTTAAAACAAAGTTTGTGGAGGAAAAAAGAAATCACTATTTTTTATTATTGTATTATCCTCTCCAAAATGTTTATGAAAAGAATTGAGGGCTCATTGAAAAGTTAGCCATGTGTTTTGTCATTTTCTCAAACAAAAAAAACTTTATTGAAAATATCGATTTTAGAGATGAAAAACCCCAATCTAGTTGAAATGAGTGAGCTACAAAGTAAAGTGTTTTATAGTTGTGATGCAAAATGAATACTTTTGACTTATTTTGATTTCCTATTTTAGGATTGTTGATATTGTTTATGTTTGAATGTTGCTGGATGATTATTTGGAGTTTTTTGTAGGTCATACACCTTGCTTGCGGGTCATCATTTTTTTCAGTTCATTCTGGATTCACTTCTAGATTATTGCAGCAATATTTATTTATAATCATCACTTTACATCAACACTATCAATAGTAATACAAGTTCGTATATGATGTTTTGAAATGTGAATTTTTTTTTTCATAAATACCGTTAGTGGTTGGTTTTTTTGCTCTTTGATGCATTGGTTCACCCCACTAAATAAATGAAAAGATTTGTGTTTTCTCATCCCACTAAATAAGTGGAAGAAATGTAAGTGCTATCCCCACTAAATAAAAGGAAATGTTGTATTTTATCACTGTTGAATAAGTGAAAGTTTTGTATTCACTTATCTCCTCTTACATTCTCAAAACTTCATTGTCTCTTTCTTCAAGCCATCAAATATTGTAACTATCAGTTCTAGGTTTTTTATTGGTAGATAGGTTTCTTAGTGGGACCACTCTAAATTTGCACCATAGAAGGAATCTAATTTTAAATGTCATAAAGATAAAGAACAAATCCAATTTCAACTAATTTGAATTAATAAAAACTTCAATTTGAAACATGTAACCCATGCATGCTTGCACATGGAAATGGGTTGTTATTTATGAGAGATAATTTTCTTTTTTATCAACTTGAATGTGAAATTAGAGTTAACATAAAATATAAATTAAACTGATATACATGACAGTGAAAATTAGCATTGATTGTTAGTACTTTTATATGAATTAATATAGCTCCCATACAACTTTCTCTCAATAGTCTAGCATTGTGCCATGGCTACAATGGCTTCATGCATGTATGTCTTTAATATGGATGCAACTCTTTTTCTAAGATGTATTCACTTATTAATATTTACATTAATTTGGCACACACTACTTGTATCTTATGTTTTGATTGCCTCTGCTATGATCAAGAATGCCACATATTTGGTAAGCATGTTATGTAGTACTTAGCTATAGGGATTAAGATATTGTGTTAATCATTCACTTATTGACAAGATCAAATATAGATCAATTAGTATATGTTGGTACATACAAACTCTTTCTAGAATCCACCACACTATTATGTTATGGATGCAACAATAATAGAGTTTGATTTCAAGGTATCTAGCATACCTATGCTTTTGACATCCCATTAAATAAATGTTGAAGTTGACCCTTGCACAAAGATTACTCTGTGTAAACCAAGGGTAAGATACACCCCCTTTGAAACACAATACTTAACAAATTAAGTTCAAAAAAATCTTCACAAAATAGATAGGGGAATTAATTGATCAATAATGCTTATATCTAAGGCATCCACATTTGATTTATCTTTTTATTTCACGAATAATTTATTATTAATTTTCCAATTTATTGACTCAAAAAAGTGGGACATAACTACTTAAGATAGATTGTGCTGATCCAAATAGACAAGAAGTGTTGATATAATAATAATAAATTATATGTATAAATAAATTCCATTAAAAAATAAAACAAATACATTAAAAAATATATATAAATAAAATATATTAAAAAAGATTAAAAAAAAATTAAATACATTAAAAACTTAAAAAAATATATTAAAAAAATACATTATAAATATTTAGGCGGGCATGAAAACTGGACGGTGTACTTCATTCAAACGCTGCAGTTATTGTATATAGAGGCATAGAAATTAGGAAGTAAGGGCCTAGGCTATGCAGTGTCCATTAAAGGGCTGCATAGCCAGTGCCCTCAGTTTCCCCCACAAACCACACCTACTCATTCCAACTATCTAACGATTTGATGGGACTGGCAGTACTATTTAAACAAAAAAAAGTCATGCCGAAAAGACATTTCTACTTTGTCACATCTGCCACTGTTGTCTTTTTCAGTCAGAATCCAACTGTATCATGAGTCATCATTGTACTCAGAGCCTATTATTTTGTCGCTTGATACATCACTTTATTAGATAATAGTGAACAAGCTTTCTCGAGGTCTGCCTAGGAAAGAAAAGTGAAACATTCACTGCTTAACAAAAAAACATCTTAAGAACATTTTAATAAAACAGAGCAATCATAAATGTATTTCACTAGTGTAGGCTTTGGCTCTTTTCCCTCTAACCCCTCTCTCTATTGGAAAATTTTCGAGTACATAATGCTTTATAAGTCACCCTCATCTCACAATTCTTAGAATCTAAGTTATTCACTCACAACAAGAAAGCATATTTCATGATTTTGGACCCTCTAATATCTCTTCTTTATTGTTGAAACTTTGTTATAAGTCACCCTCATCTCAAAATTCTTATCAATGTAGATTTAACTCAATAACAACCTCATAATTATAAACACATTTCACCATTTTAGATTTCTTGTCTTGTAACCTAACTCCCCTTGTCAAAGCATTGGACAATGTACATCCTTATTAGCATTGAATTATCCCAATACAACCTCACAATTGGTATTTCACCATTTTGGACTGCTCACTCTCTAATCTTGCTCTCCATTGTCAAATGTTTTGGAGTATTTCATCTTATAAATCACCCTCATCTCACAATTATTATCAATTTGAAATAAACCTGATAACAACCCACTCGTATATGGTCAACTAAAAGGTTTTATAAACAATGTTAATTAAATATTCTAGTTTTTCTTTTGTCTAATAATTAGATGACATTTTTGAAATACAAGAAAAAATCTTACACATAACTATACACGTAATCCATCACAAAAAACAGAAAATTTGATTCATTTGATTCCAATCAAATTCAATATAAAAAACAAAGTCATAACTTTCAAATTTGATAAGACTTTAAACAAAAATACATAAAACCCCAAAATAATAACGAAATGCTTCTCCAAAAACTCCTTGCACAACCACTTTCACAAATACAAATAGGTAATGGTGCACATAAACTTTAACAAATGAGCGAATACATCATTGAAATCCATATTGGCGAGGATCTTAGTGAGAATTACATACATTGCAACTACAACCAAATGGCAAGTTACTTATTAGAAAATTTACCTATCAAGTAAATGGTAGCCAACAGAAAATTGGTTTCTTTCAAAGTTTTTAAAACATTCAAGTTAGTGTAATTGGAAAGTGTACATTAAGGTTTGAAAATGTTTGTTTAGAAAAAAATGGGAGTTTTGTAATTTTGAAAGTGTTTAGCTATAAATATATGAGAAATATGGAAATGTAGATAAAGTAAGGAATAATATTTTTGTAAAATAATGAGTAAGTTTTGTGTTTCATATTAAAATATATTAATTAAAAAGTATAAAATTTTAACATTTCTATTAACAACATTTAAAAGAATAAAGCTTGATTACATATAATATTCAAAGAGTCTTATAGTTTAGAGGCACATAAAATAAAACACAACAATTTTTTTTTGTTTTTGATAAAAGTGGATGAACCACTAAAATTATATTAAATCTTTAAATTTTTTACATGGCGTCTGGTTCAAAGAGCACTGAAGGGAAAGAACCAATAAGAAAACCCTTCAGTATTGCTCAAGAGAACAAAAAACCTATCTACCCATTACAATAGCCCATAGGCAACCCAAATAAAACCCAGATTACATCACCAATCACATTAGATATAAAGGAAGCTTGAGAGAAGCTTGTAGGAACCAGTGAAGAAGATAACATCCAAAAATGAAGCCACCATATCCTAAACAAAAACAGTGCCATCACCCCAAAAAACCAAACTGGCTATGCACCACATGAATCGAAGGCCCTTTAGAGAACAAAACACAAAGCTAGAAGGGAACCAAGTAAAAGCAATCCCGTCAGCATAAAAATGGTTAGCAAACATATTCCCATCCAAATAAGAAGTAGAGAAGGATGAAGAAATCCCTCAGGAATCAGGATGAGGCCAATCCATAATAGCAACAATAAGATAAGGAGCGATCTGCACCACCATATAAACTGCACTTTCCAATTCCTCAGAAAAAACCACCAATCACCAATTTTACCAAGAACTCTCCAAATAATGCAGAGCATTATGTATCATAAAGAAAAAACAAAAGAAAGAATGAATTTCATACCTACACACCATTCAGAATATAACAAAGGAAAGGATGACCACTGCATGATTATCTTATCATCATAAGAGAAAATGCCGAACAAGAAACCTCATACCAAGCGATGCAATTTCCTCATAACTTACAACAAATCCAATCAATAAAGCAACTTCCTAAGCAACAAAACATCCACACAGCGAAATGAATAAAAAATGAAACGAAATCTCATGGTAAAGTTACCCACATCCAACCGCAAAGTGAAATGATTACCAAAAAAGTAGAGAATCAGAATCAATGTAATTTAACAAAAACTAGCCATGAAAACTAATTATTAGCATGGAAGATCCGATACCAAAGCAATCTCCAAGAAATCCAATGGAAACCGAAGTATCCATAAACCATGATGATAATCCCATAAACCCATCATGAAGCTTCATGGGACAAGACAATGCCAAACAAGAAGTCCAATAAATACGAAAACTGTCAGCTGATCAAAAAGTGTCCCACTTCTGCCCAAATAGGAAAATAATTACACAAGAAACCATACGATCTCACTCTTATAAATTGCCCAACAACTTACCACAAAGCTGCCAAATTAAAATAAAGAAAGATCAAAGGACAATCTCTGAAATATCAAAAGAAAACAAAGATATCCATCAACAGAGGTATCCATAATATTCAAAACTGCAACCATAGAACAGCATGACAATCAACCCAAAACACTATCAAAAAATGTCATCCGAGCATAAAATACCCCTCCACACTTAATAAGGAGCTACTACTAGATATAGCTACAACAGAGATGCTACCATAAGGCAAGACAACATCCCCCCTATAGCCATACAAGGAAGTGAAACACCCCACAAAGCAAGGAGATGGGAGAGAACAATCAAACAAAAGGCAACTCAATCAAAAAATAGAAACCACAACAACCTCTCTCTCCCAATAAATGACAACAACAAGGATATTGCCCCAAAGGCCAACACCTTCATTATAGGCATTTACGAAAGAACAAACACACCAAGAGTAGGGGATGAAGGAAGTTTGTGAATGGAAGATTTGCTAAGAGAGAAGCTTCATGCAAGAGATAGGAATGTACGAAGGGGCAAGTTCTATATAATCAACACCCTCAACAACAACCTTGTTTTCTAGAAAATCTGCAAAGACATTGATCTCTCTGAAATAGAGAGAAATAGAGAAAATGGAAAAACCTTTCAGTTATAGGAGAATGTGATCTAAAAAATACTGCAAGTGCCAAGAGAGACACTTTTTGCTAGCAACTGCTTGAAATACCAGCATTGAATCACCTTCAATAACAATATCCTTAATGTTTAAAGAAAGAGCGAAATCAAGCCCAAAGGATAAAGCCTGAAACTCAGCCACATTATTAGTGCCATGACCAATATATTTACCCACTGCTTTGATGATCTTTGAAGAGTGATCGAAAATAATTACCCCAATCCCAGACCTCCCCGGATTGCTCTTAGAAGCCCCATCAAATTGAAGTTTGAAGGAAGGGAAAGGAGGAGGACTCCATTTAGCCAATTTGCACTTAAGAAGCAACGAAAATCCATTTGATATAACCCCATGAGAAGGTATCAAATGAAGCGAAGGCCATCGCCAAGTGACCCAATTATCCCAATGAGAAAAACACCTGAGATGATCTAAATTTTTATGAATGAAAGAAAGCACCACTTCACTAATGGAGGCTTGAATTTTACCAATTATGTCTACCAAAGTCACAGATTCATGTTTGAAGATTCTTGAATTCCTTTCAAGCCAAAGATTCCAAATCACCAAAGATGGGGCGACAACCCAAAGAGATGAGTAGAACGAAGAAGTAAACAATAATGGCCAAGACATAAATTGTGCAAGTAGATTTGGACAGAGAGAAGAAGACCATCCTAACATATAAAACAACCAATACGAACATTCAGAAGCAAAAGGACATAGCAGAAAAAGATGATCCATCGATTCCATACATTAACCACAGAAAACATAAAGAAAAACTGCTGTAATCCCAAGCCTATCCAATCGCATCCCAGTAAGGACTTTATCTTGGATTGCTAACCAAGCAAAAGCCCCTGCCTTTGGAAGACAAGCAGAATGCCAAAAAAGCTTAGTAGGCCAACAAGAGGGCAAAGGAGCCTGAACCAAAGAATTGTACCCATCTTTTACTGAATAGGAGCCTACAACATTTTTAACCCAAACCAAAGAGTTCTCCTTATTATGGAAAACTAGAGGTCTTTTACGAAGTTCTTCAACAAAAGCTAAAATAAGATTGTTATCAATAAACAAGGGAGGGATATCCTTCCATTTAGCCACTAAACATGGACTTGAGGAGATAATGTTAAAATAATCTGCAACAAGAGGCCCCCAAAGATTCGATAGAATATCAGGCAAAGGGGACCAGTCACGGATAGCTGAGAGAGCAGGATGCCCATTCCAAACTTCATCCCAAAATTGGGCCTTTTTCCCACTATGGACAACCCAAGATAAATGTGGTAAGACCACTTCCCTACAAGAAACCAAAAAATTCTAGAATGCAGAGCCCTTCGGAAGGGATGTTGCAATAAAAATCCTTTCTTTGGATGCTCCCCTTAAATACTTGGTGAGCATGACGGAAGCCCATTTACTGCGAGGGTCTGCATATAACTTCCAAATCAATTTTTCCCCCAATGCTTTATTCTGAATGACTAAGTCACGGATACCCGCACCCCCCAGCTCCTTGGGACGACAAACTTTATCCAAAGCAAGAAGAGGGATCTTCTTTTTACCTCCTAAGTTGTCATTCCAAAGGAAGGTCCGAAGGGAAACCTTAATATTCTTAATGACTTGAGAGGGAGCTTGTAGAACATACATCAAATATGTAGGAATGACATTCAAAACTAATTTGATTAAAAGGATCTTACTAGCTATTGTAAGCCACTTATGATTCCAGGAGGAAATTCTGGAGGTTATTGAATGAACAACTTTATCCCAAAAGGAGGTCTTTTTCGATCCCAAAAAGAAAGGAATGCCCAAGTACATACATGGAAAGGTCCCAACTTGAAAACTCCAAAAGCGGGCTAGTTTGTCCTGAACAAGAGTGGGGACATTCACAAAAAAGACTTTGGACTTCTGACTATTAACTCTTTGTCTAGAAAAAGTAGCATAATCTGAAATAATGTTCTTAATAACCTGAGCTTCCCTCATAGATGCCACCCCAAACAGAAGCATATCATCAACAAATAAACAATGAGATTGAGAAGAAGGGAGGCCATCCACTCTGATGCCTGACCATAAACCAAATGACGTAGCATTACAGATAGCCCTGCTTAATGCTTCCGCCAAAAGAATAAACAAAAAAGGAGATAGGGGATCTCCTTGCCTAATTCCCCAGGAGGAAGCAAAGAAGCCTTAGGGAGAACCATTAATAAAAACTAAAAAGCGGGCATAGGAGATACATGAAAACACCCACTTAACCCAGCTACGCAAAAAACCTAAACAATACAAAACCGCCACCAGGGATTGCCAATTAACATGATCATAAGCTTTAAGCATGTCTAATTTAAGAATCATAGCTGGGACCTTTTGCTGAGATATGGAGTGCAGAATTTCATGAGCTATAATGGCACCTTTAGAAGTTTCCTGACCAGGCACAAAACCACCCTGTTCCAAGGAAATTATCCAAGGAAGGAGTTTAGATAGCCTAACCGAAATTGCCTTAGTAAGGCAATTGGCCGAAAATTTGAAAAAGAGGTAGGGTTATCTACTTTTGGAATAATAGTAATAAGAGAGGTATTAAGTTCTCTTAATATCGACCTATTCCTTCTAGATTCCTCCAAGGCTAGCAGCACATCATTTCCTATAAAGTCCCAACATTTTTGAAAGAATAAAACCGTAAATCCATTCAAACCTAGCGCCTTTTCCGGATGCATGGAGAAGACTATCTCTTTCAATTCAGCCAACGAAAAGGGGGCCATAAGTATCCTATTATCCTCTTGAGATACTAAAGGGGGAATCGAATTTAGAAATTCATCATCCACCACCATCGGCTCTGCTATAAGAAGAGACTTAAAGAACCTAACAACTTCGACAGCTATATCATCCTCATCCAACAAATTATCACCATTAGAGTCAATGATACAAGAGATTCGGTTGCGAAGTCTCTTGAGCTTAGAAGAGGTGAAAGAATTTAGTATTTTGATCACCTTCAGAAAGCCAAAGGTCCCTAGACTTCTGTCTCCAATAAGATTCTTCCCTAGCCAAGGTCTCACTCAACTGCAGGTTCAACAACTTTACCTTATCATACATTAAGGAAGACATACCTGAAGCAACAATGCTTTTATTAAGCTACTCAATTTCCTCCCGAATCCTAGCCTTTTCACCAAAAATATTCTTAAAATGCATCACATTCCAATCCTTTATCCTTAACTTTAAAAAGCCCATTTTCTTAACAAGCTGAAACATTCGAGATCCAGGAAACAATGGAGCAGAAGTCCACAATTGTTTTAAGGAAGGTAAAAATGAATGGTCCCTAAACCACATTGGCTCAAACTTGAAAGGTAACTTTCTAGGGACCCTATCCTCAAAAATAGTGAACTGAATAGGGAAGTGATTAGAGCCAGTAAATGGGAGAATTGAGGACACAAAATCCTGCCCCGAATTGAACCAGTTATCCGAAACCAAAAAGCGATCCAACCTTTCTGAAATTTGACAAAAGTCCCTTCGCATGTTAGTCCATGTAAAAGACCCATTAAGAGGTTTACAATCAACCAAATTCAAGGAGTGAATAAAGTTGCAAAAGTCTGACATAGAATGTTTATGAGGGATGATTCCCCCAGCCTTTTCATCTATGCTAGTAATTGCATTAAAATCTCCCCCAAAAATCAAAAAAGCATTCCTTAGAGGAGTAGCAAGAGAAACCAATAAATTCCAAAGATTTCTTTTTTCTAGAACCCCAGATGGACCGTAGACATTAAAGACCCAAAATTTTAACACCTTGCTCTTAACTAGCCCAAGCATCCAATTGGATGAGGAAGCAATTAATGAGAAATGTACACTAGAATCTTTCCAAAGAACTGCCAACCCACCCGAAGCACTAGAAGAGGGAGATGAACAAAAATTCCAAACTTTCCAAGAAGAAAATAACCTATTAGCCGAAGATAGATTTAGCTTAGTTTCTTGTAACAACACCAAATCACACTTTATTAATTCCAATTGTGACTTAATCAAGCGTCGTTTGTTGGGGGCATTTAAGCCCCTAACATTCCAAGATATAATCCTCATTGGGCCTGAGGGGAAGCATCATCTCCCCTCGAAACATTCAAAGAAACTAGAGAAACCGATCCTGCCGAAAAAAACCTAATGCAGACTTTGTTTAGAAGCTAAGGCTCTTGTGAGAGGTGGACTAAAGGGTTTCTTTGACCTTTTCTTTCTTGAAGTCTCCAAAGAAGAAAGAATAGTTGTTTGAATTCCTGCATCAATTTCTAATTTAGTTTTAGTATGCTTGGGCTTGCGACCCCTTTTCCCTGGAGTAGACAAGGGTGAGGTAGGGAGAAGAGGGGATTGAACCAAAGGAAGCCCAGGAGTGACCTCCACGGGTGCCTTATCTACCCTACCTCCTCCTTATCTGAGACCAAGGGAGCCAAAGATGACACAAGACCTGGAGCCACCAAAGCCTTATCCATATTGAGAAGCTCAAAAGAGTTATTGATGGGAAAAGTAGCCAGGTCATTCTCCAAAGTACCCAGATCAATCGAAATCGAAGAAATTACCTTATTAGCTAACAAAGAGTTAAGAGAGACCTTATTAGTGTAAACAATATCCTAAATCTAAGCAATGAGATGCTCATCAGGAACAACATCATCACCCATGGGTTTGTCACTATCTATCAAAACCTCAGGGATTCGTGATTCAGTCTCTAAGAAATTACCCCTATCTGGAACATTACCAGCACCCACAATTTTATTTAGAACATCAGGGATTCATGGTTCCGCCCCTAAGATATTACCCAACTCAACCACATGCTCAGAAGACAATCCCATATTTGGAGTGTCATTAGGATTTTTCAGAAGGGGAGCATTCGACAAACCAATCCTCGAGGAAGGAATGGAGTTTTTAGGAACCGCTGCTGAAACCCTAGAAGTGAAGGTCTTCTTCAAAGGGGAAGGAGGATTAGCAGCAACACCAACAAAATGATCTTTAATCCAGGCAAAAGTTTCCACATTCTCATCAAAAAGAGATTCAGTACCCCTCGAACCAAAATGAATGGATTTCATATGAAAGAACATAGGAGAATCCATAGTTACTACCGAGCAACCAAAATCCCTAGAGTCCCTGACCAGGTTTTGACGCCACAAGCCAAATGGAGATTGAATGTTACAAAAATTTGGCGGGGAGACTTTAGGGGACCATATCTATACACTCCTGCTTATGTACACTAAGTGAATCCAACCGAGGACTCACCAAGGCTCGAAGAATTCTGGCTCTTCTTATGATTTTGTCTTTTTCTTTCTCAAGAGCAGAAACTTGGGCTTCCAAAACCAAAATCTGACCATCAATGGATGTAGTCAATGAATTCAATCCATCAAAAGAATTGGCTATACTTGCAATTTTCTCATGAGATTCCTTAATCCTCCTATCCAAATTAACTGTAAGAAAATTTGTGTTACAATACTCTATAAATATTTGTACACTGCTTTAAAGAATTATCTATCAATTTCAACTTATCATTAATTTCCTTCCTTTCAGACTTAATAATTTGATCAAATGTATCTCTCTTTGCCTATGTGAACCTCTCCAATGCTTATCGGTTTGAAATCTACTGCAAGGACTGAAAATCCTTTGAAATATGTTCAGTGATTATCTTAAGCTTACCGGATGGGCTTTCTTCATTGCCAAACTTGCACTCTAGGACTAATCTATGCAAAAGAGTGATAAACTGATCAATAACACCTTTATCCATAGATCCCTCCTTCATCATTTTTTGTCCAGCCATCATCATGAGTTCAGTAGAACTCATCTCAATTATGCTTTTCTTTTCAACCTGCAAGGTGTAAATTGACAACAATGATGGACTCACTAGCGGTTCCCTGCCAGATTATTCTTTCTTCTCCTCTGATGATTTAACCTTTATAGTTTCCTCACTTGCATCGGTGGCTTTGCCACTTGGTGCAGTCTGAGTAACTGCCAGTTCCTCCCTAGGAATTGTAACCTCATCTTGTACATCTGTATCTGGAGGATTGTTGTCCTCAACATTAGTAACCTGTTCATTATCAACCTTTACACTCTTTGTATTTGTTGGTATCTTAACATTTGTCTGTACATTTGTATCTACCGGGGGCTTAATTTCCACTATTTTAATGTTTTTCAAAATTGAGGATGAAGTACCCATAATACCAGTTCCTTTCCCTTCAACCAAGATGTCTGCAGTATCTGTCTTAGTTTCTGGTGAAGTATAAAGACCATGGTTCTCTTCAAAGAACTTAACCCATGCCTTGTGGGTCTCCTTGATTATCTCATTTACTCTTCCTAACATAAGACTGATTATTCTATGTTTGTTGTTAAAGATTTTCCTATCCGCAACCTCAAGTGTCTTATCCATCTCCTCTGGAGAAATAGAAACACAAATAGATAACAACTCTTATATCTTTATATGTTTGTCTTCTTGCATTGCTGATAGTCTTCTAGCATCTAACATATCATAACACTGTGTCGGTATTTGGTTTTCAATTTCTATCAAGGCTTTATTATAAATATCCAAATATAACAAAACTGCTTCCTCTACTTCTCTTTGTTCATCATCCTCTAAATGTTCATAATAAAACTACACATTCTTTAACATACCATCTTTAGTAATCTCATCAAATAACTCTACTCAAGTTTTTGGTAGAATGATAGTTACATTACCAGATTCAATTGTCAGATCAATGTCATCCTTCTTCTTTCTCCTTCCAGTATTGGATGGGGCTGAAGGTATTTCTTTTGGTGCTTTCTTCTATGTCGATACCCTAATAGTAATTTTCCTAACTGGTTGCTTCTTAGCCTCTACCTTGGTTTCTTCAGTTTTCTTCCTTATCACCCTTTTAAATGTCAGGGGTGTGTCATCTTCAGATCTAGACTTTACTGCAATAGGCTTGATGAATATTTCTAGTTCTTTTCTCTTCCTACCTTTCTCTAGGACAACATCAATCAATGCTTTGATGTCCTGAGAAACCTTTTCAACAAACTTACTTTCCTTTACTTCCTGCTTCTCTCTCCTCTTCCAGTTGAACTCAGTTTCAACCTCTTGTGTCTTCTTCTTAGCAGTGCCAAAGGTTTTTACAGTTTCATCTATCGGTGCATCAATTAACATCTATGCATAAGCATCAAGAATTTGAGCATCAACTTCATAACCCATCTCGTCAATCTAGATATTCCAAGGTTTGACCACTTCCATGAGTGTTTCATCTTTCTTAACAATGAAGCGTATGTCAATTGAGTATTTATCAACAATGTGCTTAGGAACCCTCATCCTAGAATTTATAGCCTTTTGAAATGCTTTAAAATATCCCCATACTTTTTCATCTCTTTGACTACCCAATGTAGCAATAGACTGTTTCAGTTGCCTCCCTACAGGGATAGCAAATGCCCATTGTCTCTTCCCAAAACCAGGAGTCTCATTGATGAAAAATAGCATTAAACAGATAATTAGGTTACCATACCGGAAAGTCCCCTTCTTTTCTCCTTTGATCTTTCCTATGTTAATCAATAGTTCATCTAACATCCAACCACATAGATCTATCTTCTCATTCTCCCTCATCATTTTATAAGTTGCATAAATGCAGGAGCTAGAAATAGAATTCAGTCGGTTTGATTGTGTTACCTTGTAACTAATGACCATGTTTTTGAATTTGATGTTTGTATCGGTGATAGTACTGATTCTCATTGATCACCTATCTGATGTTATGCTGGTAATCTTGTTAGCTTGATCATTTGAATTTTTCTTCTCCAGACGTTGTCCAACCTATGGTAAACCGATGATTGCATTGATGGCCTCCTTTGTAATCTTACATGGTCTATCTAACTAAATAAACTCTCCATGCACTCTTCTCAAAACATACCTAGCAATTTCATCTTCAAATTCTGGAATATCCAGAATGTCAGTAAATCCTAAATCAACAATATGTTGGTATTCTAGTTTAATCTTTCTAGAATCTCCCATTAGCTCATTTGTGTACATGCTCTTGATATCAGTTGTTACAAAATCCTCAATATGACAAAGTATGTAAGATCTTACATCTTCGACATACACAACTCCTTTCGGGACATGGGAAAAAGCACCAACCGAATTGTCTAGGGTAGCCACATGCGGATATTGCTTGAAAATCGGCCTGGGATGGTCCTTGACCTCAACTACAGTTGGATTTGCAACAAAGATAGGTATAGATGATGATCTCACTTCCATGATTGAAGATAAATACCTATGAATCACTGCCAATGAGAAACCTTAAAGACCTCTTCCAATCACTGGTTAAATCGCTCAAGAAGATATCTGATCACCCTTAATCGCTCTGAATTACTCTTAATCACTCTGAATGCAAGGTTATAAAAAATGAAGTAGATTCAACCTTTTATCCTTCAATAAATACCCTAATCTTTCATTGACATCAATGACTTTCAGTGAAAGATACCAAATCTCGACCAAGCATCTCCATGCCAGATGAGAATCTCCAATGTCTAAAACCTCTTCCTGGGGCATATGCAACATCTTCATGAATTTTACCTACCCCTAAGGCATCTGCCTCAGTTATTGGTTGAGCTAATTATCGGTGTAGGAGCAACCTCCTTTGTCTAATAAGTAACCGATGCATTACCATCTGCAGATTCATCTTCAATCTTCCTAACCCATCTTTGGGTATGATCTTGCACGATTTCATTAACCTTTTCTTTCCCTTTCTCATTTGATCCTTTATTACCAACCAGTGGATTTTTGCTTCTACAGAATTTAGCAATATGTCCAACCTCATTACATGCATAACATGTAACATTGTTCTTTTGAATTGCTTTCCAAAAATTGGTATAATTGCTTGACTTGCACTGATTAGCCATATGTCCAAATTTTCCACATGCATAACATTTTACATTCATTCTACAATATTCTATCTTATGACCATACTTATTGTAGCGTCCTAAAATTGTGACACTTGCAATTTCAACTGCATTTGGGTCTTCACGATGGCGATGCAACATGAAACCTGAATGGAGACCCTGAAACTTGTTCATGACACCAAAAACTGCATTTTTCAGCACCCTGGCCTGATCCTCCTTGCACCCTACTGTCCCAGGAGGTGGGACCATGGTGCCCAGCGCCCTGGTCCTTCAGGACTAAGGTGCCCAGCGCCCTGGTCCCCCAGGACCATGGCGCCCAGCGCCCTGGTCCCCCAGGACCATGGCGCCCAGCGCCCTGGTCCCCCAGGACCATGGCGCCCAGCGCCCTGGTCCCCCAGGACCATGGCGCCCAGCGCCCTGGTCCCCCAGGACCATGGCGCCCAGCGCCCTGGTCCCCCAGGACCATGGCGCCCAGCGCCCTGGTCCCTGGCCCTATTTTGGGCCCGGTCTCTTTTGGGGCTTCAGGTCTTTAAGTTTGCAAATTGGAAAATATTGTTTCCTGGTCGGCCTAAGGTCAGGAAAATCAATCTATCAGCTGTAATTGACAAGTATATAAACTACATTTCCTCTCCCATTTGAGGAGGTCGAAGAAGAGGACATATGTGTGCAAAAGGCGGAAACGATATTCAAACATTCAAGCATTCAAGCATTCAAGCATTCCTTCAAGCAATTGAGCATTCTAAGTCTCCATTCAAGGCTAAGTGTTGCATTCAAGACAAGGATTCAACCATTGAAGAGGAGATCACATACAACACATTACATACTACATACATTACACCTTCGCATGTAAGAATACAAACATTCTTACAACAAGGTATTAGTACTTGTTTACATTACAAACATTTACATTTACAACATTCTCATTTCTTGGTTAATTCCAAAACCGGGGTTTGACCTAAAGGCAAACCCCTCATCCCTAACCCCCCAATCGTCCTCTCTTTTCTGTGTGTAGGTTGCAGGTACGCGGCTGTAATTGAAGATCTGGAATCCTTGTGCAGAGACAAACAGATCCACCTTTGTTTTGCGGATTTTTCGGAGGACCGTGTGCACGCCGGGCGCCATCGTCCCGTCAACTTTTGCTCAAATTTGCAGAATAGCACCGTCTCAACATTTTACTGCTAATTCTAGGTCTGCAGCTTCATCCCATATCCCTATCTTTGTTTATAAGTGAATCTTTCCTACTTTACATGCATTCCTAGTTCAATCATCCTATCTACATTTCTTTACAAAAGAGGGCATCCTTGATGTCTTAACCCTTGAAACTCATATAGAATCCAATCTTGCATTGCGTGGGATTGGATCTTGTGGGTTTCAACCCCTCTTTTGAATGTAAAGTCTCCCCTAAGTGAAAACCATCAACCCTAGTGACTCTCCCTTTCTCTCTCCTTGGAGTTGAGGAGGGGAGAATGACTAGGGTTCAATTTTTCCGCTTTACACTTATTACATTTAGAACATTGATCGGGAGCAGAATCAAGGTTATGATTTTCTCTATTTCTGCATTGTCTAGCCATGTGACCAAATTTATTACAAACAAAACATCTACCATTAAATTTATAAGCATTAAACTGCCTTACCGGTGCCTTATGGTTTTGATCTTCATTTGCAGTACCAGAACTCTGTCCTTGTTCAAATCCACATCCACTAGAATCACCATTCTGCCTTTGTCTCTTCAATAACTCATCTAGTTGTGCTGAACTAATCTTGAATTTTTCTTTATACTCACTTGCAATAGTCAGATCATCTCTCAGAATTATCATTTGTCTCTCAAGCTCTTGTTCATTACTCTAGGATTGTACTAAATCAGTTCTCAACATATTATTCTCACGAACCAACCTACCACATTCTTCAATTTTTTTCTTCAAAGATACAACAAGATTTTCTTCCTTTTTCTTCTAGTCTTCAATCTCCTTAGACATTCTCATAGTTATAGCTTGCATTTCATTTCTCATAGCCATGTTCTCCTAACTTGACTTCTGATACTATTCCTTAAGTGCATCTTTCTCTTCATCATCCTAGTTTTGCAAAAGTTCCTTCCTCCTAGCTTGAACAGATGACAGCCTCTTGAGACTGTAGGACAAGAATTAATTCATCACCAGAATTCAATTCATCTTGTAGCTTTAAGTTCTTCATCCTTTCAACATCATAATCTTTAAGTGCCACCTCAAGTTGCTTCTCCAAACTCATATCCATGGACTCCAGATTCAGGATCTTCTTCAAGCTGTTAAACTTCCTCTGAGGCACATGACTCTGATACCAATTGTTGGAATCCAAGAACACTGAGAGGGGGGGCTGAATCAGTGTTCTACTAGGATGATCAATTTTAACCTTATTAAAACATGCATACACCAACTGGTATACCGATACATATAGAATTGAAAGAAGTAAAGTAATCAATAAGCCAAACACATAAATGAATACCATAACACACAAAATTATATGTGGAAAACCTCAAAGAGGACAAACCACAGTGAGATTTGTGACCCACAATATCAATTCACTGGCCATATGAAGAGATATTACAAAATATAAGGCCTACACTTGTAGGAAGGCTTACAGCCTAGAGCACACTGCTCAATCACAAAATGGAGCCTCACTGACTACATACAAATCTAGACTACAATCCGGAGAAATGATTGAACTGCAAATCTAGCATCTTCTATGCCTGAATATAGTTTTGGTTAAGCTCTGTCTGTTCTAGTCTGAAACCCTAAACCCTTTACTAGAATACCCCTTACATAAATATCCTCACATACATTATCTCTCTCATATGTTTCACATTACATAACATCATCCTATTCTCCTATCAATCCATTACCATGTCCATATCATATATCAAAATGATCTAACCAACTGACCTATATACCCTTTACAATTTATCATGCCTTATGTCAGCTTACAAAGATATTTACAATATGAATATACATGTCAGCTAGATAACATAAATACATGAATATCAAAAACAATTGTTGATGTTAGATCCAAAAGATGTCGGCCTCCAATACTGATAACCTGATTCTAAACCATGTTGGCTTGTATTGCTGGTAACCAAAGAATTCCTTTCAACCTGTCGGCATTGGTGTCGATGAAGTATCTGTGAAGTGCCTTCTGGTACACAATTAACCCAAAATATGAAGTCGAAATAAATTGCCATGTTGCCATCAATGACAACGTAGTGAAACCAACCAATTGAGTGTCAATTGCCAACATCCTGAAAATCAATGCAAATACGGATACAACCATTGAGTTTTCTCACCGAGATAATGTTCGAGATCCAGGGTGAATAGTCGATGGGGAAAATAAAGCCATCTTTTAGGAGCTTCTCTATCTCGACCTTGACTAATAAAGCCACGTTAGGATTCATCTTTCGAATCTTTTGCTTCACCGGCTTAGCATTAGGGCTAAGTACAATGTTGTGTACCATAATGGACTCATCAGTGCTAGACATCTCCTTGTAAGACCAAGAAAAGATGTCAAGGAATTGATGTAGCAAATTGGAATATTCTTTGAATTCTTCAGAAGATAAGCATTTTCCCACCTTTATGACCTTGTCAGGAGCCTTATCACTCATGATGACGTCAGTAGTTTCTCCACTAAGAAGTACACTATGGTCTTCTGGATGAGGGATAGACATTTGTTCTCCATTGTGAGACAGAGATGCCCCCCGTAGAATGGATTCTCCAAAATACGCTTGTGCATTCAAGTAGTATGAAAATCGACATTTATGATGATAAGGGGACAACCCATCGTATGCACCCAGAAATTCCTTCAAGGATTCTTTCGAAGGGAAAAGATCTAAAGGAATTTCATTAGATGATACACCAATGTCAAAGAGTTCCAGATGAACAAGCTTTAAAGGAAGGGGATGAGCTGAAATCATGTTAATAGTTGACCTTGGTTTCACCTTTCGACCTATGTGATGGTATCCTAGTCTAGTATTGTGGTGACGAGGTTCGAGCTCTAGAGGAATATGAATACCTTGTTTATTAGGTCCACAACCCTTCCCATCATACCCAAGTTGAGACATCAACTTGTATCCAAGACCATAGATGCTTTGCAATTCTTTGAATGATGGTGGTTTCGTATAGAAAAGGTGATCAATATGATAAGCATCACCTGGATTTATAGATGCATAATCTTCTTTGTAGTCGAGGTGAATAAAATCTTAGGAAAGCTTAAGTGGATGAGATCTAATTTGTACTCACCAACATGAGATTCGGTGAAGTCCAAAGAACCCCAATCGTTACCCAAACATGCATTTACTATTGAAGGTGATTTAGCTAGGGAATATTTAACAGGTGTAGATTCCAACATTTTCACCTTAATAGTATCTACCTTTGAGGATTTTTCTTTTGAAGAATCCTGCTTCTGAGGTGATCTCTCCTTTTTAATGACTTCCTTAGCGGCTTCTTCCTTCTCATGCTCTTCCTTTTTAGGGGATGAGACAAAAGAAAAGGATGCAATTGAAGAAGATAGAGTGGGTACATAATTTTGAAAGGAAGGTGTGATAGAGGCCTGACCGACTATAGCTATTTGACATAGCTGCATTGCCTAAGGATCAGCCTTAACTGTGACAACCTAATTATTAGCCACAAACTTCATGGATCCATGAAGTGTGGACGAAATAGATAACAAATCATGTAGCCATGGTCTTCCTAAAAGAAGATTGTATGATAAAGGGCCTGGCATAATATGCACAAGGGTTGGAATAGTGACTGGTCCAACCTTCAAGGACAATATGACAGTTCCTACAATGGTCTTACCAGTGTTATCGAAACCTCAGATAAACAAGGAGGAGGTTGCCAAAGAATTTGGGTCCACCTTGATCTTTGGTAACAAGTCTAAACCACAAACATTTAGTGTTGAACCTATGTCAACAAGTGTTCGTCTAATACCAATGTCATTCACATGAACAATGATCATTAATCATTCTGCTAAATTCCTCACTTCGGGAGGTGGGCGTTCATGCTAATAAAAGGTAATATTTGATGAATTTGCACGATATGTTCCATCAACACATTCACATCAGCCAGTCTCGCAAAGGAAGAAAGCAAAATCTTTTACAAAGCTTCCTGAAGCATACCTTGATACATCGGGCCAATTTGAAGCAAATCCCAAAGTGAGATCTTAGTCAGACTAACCTTAAGTTGCTCGATAAGATCATAATCACTTGGTCACTTGTTCATTGGCAACGGTCCTTAGGTAGGAAAGGTTGAGAAGGAGGTAGAGAATTTTGAGGTGGTTTAGGAATTTGTTTGTTATTTCGAGTGTTATATGTGTGACCAATAGTATTATAGGATTATGGGTTTACATTCACACACACTTCATTTTTGCATGAGGATGTCGTGGAGGATGACTCGCCCTTTACATCTCTTTTAAAAGAGAGTGTTTCAATGAAGTAATCCAATACTTCATCCAACATATCAAAATCATCCTTCGAGAATGCCTTATCAAAGGCATCGAACTCCAAAAGGAAAAGATCTGACATTTGGCCTTCATGTCGGGTTCACCAAAATGTAAGGGAGGAGATTTTCCCCCTCCAAGATGATAAATCTCAAAAGGAAAATCTATCCACTGCTACCTCTTCAAACAGGCACTAAGATGAGCTAGGGGATAACAAACAACTAAACTAACTACACTACACAAGACATAAATAACAGAATTACAATGCAGAAACAATGAATATGCAAAATTGAATTTATAGAATAGTGTCATGCTAAAAGTAGATTATACCTTCCAACTGGGGAGCTCTCAGGTTTTGGATGCCAAAGCGGGGGGTGGACACCAACGCGACGGGTTGTAGTTTGTACGGCCTATGGACAGGGAAAAGTCCAGAAAAGAACTTGCAACTGGTCTCTTGTGCGTGTAACCTATTTGTCACCTGCACACACTGAGATGAGGAAAATTGTTGGGGTTGTATAGGGACCTGCCTCAGTCAGACCCCTATTTAGGTTTTTCCATGGCCACAAACAACCAAATAGATAGATTGGAAAAATAAATTGGAACTTGGTAAATTGGAAAGTAAATGAAAATGGAAACTAAACTTTATTTAAAAGAAGCTAACTCATATTGCATGAAATAAATGTTGGAAAGTATTGAAATATTGGAATATTGGAATGTTGGAAATAAATATTTAACAATGCAAAGGACTCATTGCAGGTAAAAGAAATTGGTAAGAGAGAGAGAGAGAGAGAGAGAGAGAGAGAGAGAGAGAGAGAGAGAGAGAGAGAGAGAGAGAGAGAGAGAGAGAGAGAGAGAGCATGGAGCCAAACCCCTCGTATTTGGAATCGTGAGCATGACGAAGCCCTCTTGATCACATTGTTGGTAAGAAGCCACCACAAGATGGCTGCAACTTGATATTGGTAGAATGTATGTCCAAGAGCATAAAGAGAGCGGCAAGATATTGAGAGCACAATGAAAGCCAAGAGCCAAGAACCCAAGTTGGGAACCCTTCCAAATGAGAAAGGAAGGGTTCTTAAACCCAAAAGGGGCACAGAGAGCCATTACGCTGAAACGCGAGCCAAAGGACATGCATCAGCTAGCATCTAACTCTCTGCCAGATTCGAGATGTGACCAACTTTTCGGGACGTTAGTGCGGCACGCGGACCTCCCCATGTCGCGCTTACATTCATCAAAAAGTAGGCCCAAAGGGGCTTTCGAGAAATTTCAAGGCATTTCGCCCTTCAAGTCCATGATGCTATAATAACATGCTTTTGATCATGGATACGACATAAATGCATTAGTCATCATGTGTAAGTCATAAATGCACTGGGTGCAATTTAGGATACTACAATATTATTCACATTAAATTATTGTTATTTATTTTGTTTAAGTCATCTGGGCCTCATAGCGGGGCGTTACACAACCATTCACAAGTCAAAATATTAATATGAATTATAAATTTAATATTTTTAAAATAAACATCATATAAAACAAAATTTACTCTCATCAAAATTATAATTTTTAGATAGATATATAGATATTAAATAAAAATAAATATTTTTAAGAAAAAAATTACCATTTCATAACTACAATATTTTTTTTTTTAATTTATTTTGTAAATTTTTATTTTAAATGATTTTTTAAATAATGATAAAAAGTTTAAAATTTAAATATAAAAAATTAGATGTCAATTTTTGAATAAAAAATTGTATTAGGGAAGAAAAAACAATCTAGATACAGTACAATTTAAATGTTTTTGTATGTAGTATCTATACTATAAAGAAAAATAAAATTATTTTAAGATAAATAAAATAGTTCCAATTGACATCTTTCCACATTAAGATTTATTTAAGATATCTATACTAGTGTTGAAACTATTTAAAACTTCTTTCAATCTTTTATAATATTGTTTTGTTTATTAAATATATTCAATTAAACGATAACAAATTTCACTTAAGCAATATATTTGATTATTATTAAGTTTTTCACAAGTTTTATGCATTATATAAGATGATATTATTTTTAAGTTTTTTGAAAGTTCTATCAAAAGATATTTTGTAAGCACTTAGGTGGTGTTGAGTTCAAATATTCTACAATACAAAAACCCCAAAAAAATAAAAAGTTATGATATTATTTTGAAGTTTTTGGAAAATTTAATCAAAAGATATCTTGTAAGCACTTAGTTGGTGTTGAGTTCAAATATTCTACAATACAAAAAAAAAAAATTCAGAAGTTTTATAATGTGATGTCGCCTTCTCAAGTATAATTAGTTTAAAAATGTAATGTCTCAAGTATAAAAGTTTTATTTTGTAAGCACTTAGTTGGTGTTGAGTTCAAATATTCTACAATACGAAAAAAAAAAAAATTCAAAAGTTTTATAATGTGATGTCTCCTTCTCAAGTATAATTAGTTAAAAAATGTAATGTCTCTTTCTCAACCATAATTAGTTTAAAAACACTTAGCCTATTTTCTCAAAGTTTAAAAACAATTAGCCTATTTTTCCAAAGAACACAAGATTAATCAAGAAGTATTGTTCTTGTGAGTTTCGGTGAATTCTTTCAAAATTGATTTTAGACTTTTTGGTCCAGCTCTCCAAAATTCTTGAATAAATATGATACTTTTAAACAATCACCAAATTTCTTGAGATCATTGTCTTAAGTTTTCAATGGATAATTTATTGACTTATTAAATAATAATTATTTAATTTTTTTAAAAGTGAAATATTGAAAAGATAATTTAATTTAATTATTCATTAAAATTGTGTTTTAAGTTGTGTCTTAGGGGAGGACACCTAAACGTATGGGAGTCTTTTTGCTCATGATGAATTAGTATTTAATTAAAAAAAGAGTAGGTGGAGGAAAAAAGAAATTACTATTTTTTATTATTGTATTTTCCTCTTCAAAATGTTTATGAAAAAGAATTGACGGCTCATTCAAAGGTTAGTCATGTGTTCTCTCATTTTGTCGAGGACGAAAACCTTATTGAAATATCGGTTTCAAAAATGAAAAACCTTTATCTAATTGGAATGAGTGAGCTGCAAAGTAAAGTTCATTCTTGAATTCACTTCTAGGTTATTGCAGCAATCTTTATTTATGATCATCACTTTACATCAACATTATCAATAGCAATACTTCGTATATGATGTTTGAAATGTGAGATAACTTTTTTCATAAATACCTTTTTTCATAAGTATTCTTAATGTTTTATTTTTTTCTTTGATATATTGTCTCACCCCACTAAATAAATGAAAAGAGTTATATTTTCTCATCCCACTAAATAGGTGGAAATATCATAACCACTGAATAAGTGAAATTTTTGAATGAATCACTCATCTCTTCTTGCATTCTCAAAACTCTATTGTCTCTTTTCTCAAGCCATAAACACATGTGCATACATGCAACTCAGCTGTAGGTTGTTTATTGGTAGATATGATTTTTATTAGAGCAAAAGAAGGTTTTGAAGGGACCCGAAACCCTTTACAAAAAAGGTCAGTTTGGACTTAACAAGATATTAAGCCAAAATAGATCACTACAAATAAACTGCCCCAAAGAAACATATTCAAAAAAACATCAATGGGGTAGAGACATAACTGACCTCAAACAACCAGTTGTCTAAAAGAAGAGACATGAAATGACTAGAAAACCGAGGAAAATAAGAAACCAAAAATAAAACCATGGGACACAAAGAGGGTTTAACCAATAGGCACCCACAACCTGAACAAAAGTTGCACAAAAAACCATTACGCAACAAAAAATCAAAGAAAGGACCAGAGAAAATTCTAGCCCAATCATCCACAACCAAGGACCCTCAAGATTTACCTCTAGTACTACCCTTGTGGGAACAAAGAGTCATGTCAAAAGAGAGCTTAGGCGTCTTAGATTTTGTTCCCTTAACAGTTATCCAACCCTCTTCCACCTTAGTAGCCGCATCAAACCAATCCAACAAACCCAATACTAAACCACCAAAAATCTAAGAGGGACCACCAACAACACCCCCCTTCTCATAGTTGCTCCCTCCAAGAAAAGAGTCACCATGAATGCTACCAGAGTTGACAGCCAAAGCACTATCACTAGACGTAGACACTCAAGGCACAAATCCACTCAAGGAATCAACATGAGGTACATGAGACTATAGACTAGCCTCAACAACCACTCCACCGGAAGCCAACATAGCCTGAGAAGAAACAACAATATCCTGCACTGCCATTTAAGAGCCCTTATGAATATCAATTTTCTTCTCAACTGTGTAATGCTGATTTGAAGCACCCTTCCACCATGAGGCTGACAAGGTTTTCTTCTCAAACCCATGACGCTCAATCACATGACCCATTTTGAAACATCTTTGAGACTTGAAGGGTATCCCTTCATAGTCCAAAGTTTGAACCCAACTGCCCTTAGAAGAACTGATAATGATCTCAACAGGCAGTCCTTTTGAAACATCTAGCTCGACCAAAATATGGGCAAAGGTGGAGTGAAGAATGTCAGATGAATCATCATCCACCAACAGAAAATCCCCAAGAGAATCAACCCACAAATGAAGAGGGAGATAAGGAAGCCTAACCCAAACCGAAATCTTATTAAACATTTCAGAAAAAAGGATTGAAATCAGAGTGCCAAGGTTTAACCACTAAAGGGAATTTATGTCCTCAGCATTCTCAAATTTTGCAATAAAAAAGCCTTTAGCCATAGGGTAAATATGAACAGTACCTTTATTGGCAGATATATTTCTTAGTGGGACTAGTCTAAATTTGCATCATAGAGGAATCTAATTTCACAATGTCAACAAGCTATAAAACAAATCCAATTTCAACCAGTTTGAACTAAAAAAACTTCAGTTTTAAACATGTAACCCATGCATGCTTGCACATGGAAATGGGTTGTTATTTATGAGAGACAATTTCTTTTTGTCAACTTGGTGTAAAATTAGATTTAACATAGAATATAAATTAAACTGATATACAGGACAGTGAAAATTAGCACTGAAATTTTTAGTACTTTCATATGAATAAATATAGCTCCCATACAACTTTCTCTCTACAGTATAGCATTGTGTCATGACTTCAATGGCTTTATGCATGTATGCCATTAAAATGGATGCAACTCCCTTTTCTAAGATAAATTTAGCTATCAATATTTACATTAATTTGGCCGACATTACATAACTTATGCTTTGACTGTGTTTGCTATGATCAAGAAAGACTTATTGGTGAGCATGATAGTGGTGCATAGCCACAAGGATTGAGATATTCACTTAAGCATCCATATGTAGACACATTAAATATAGATCAACTAGTATATGATTGAGATATTGACTTAAGCATCCCATTAAATAAATGTTGATGTTGAACCCTACACAAAGATTACTCTATGTAAACTCAGGGTAAGATACACCTCCTTTGAAACATAATACTTAACAAATTAAGTTCAAAAAAATCTCCACAAATTAGATAAGGGGACTAATGAGAATGAAAAATATTTATGAATTAAGTTCAAATAAAATTATATGTATGACATGGGATATGAACTATTAAAACTGATGATAATTTATGATAGTTTAACAAATTGTTTAATTAGACTTTTAGTTTTTTCGGGACTTAATCCTCTAAACAAACATCTTAAGAATTTTTCAATAAAAAGGAGGAATTGTAAATGTATTTCACCACTCTAGACTCTTTTCCCTCTAACCCCTCTCTATTTACAAAGTTTTGAGAGTACATAATTCTTTATAAGTCATCCTCATCTCACAATTTTTACAATCTAGATTATTCACTAACAATCTCACAATTGAAAAGCATATTTCATGACTTTGGACTTCTTACACTCTAATCTTTCTTCCCTATTGATAAGCATTTGTTATAAGTCACTTTGATCTCAAAATTCTAATCAATGTAAATTTAACCGCACAACTATAAACACATTTCACCACTTTAAACTTATTGTCCTCTAATGTCACTCGACATTGCCAAAGCTTTTGGAGAATGTGCAGTCTTATTAACATAAGATTATCCCAATACAACCTCATAATTGTAAATGTATTTCACTCACTCTCTAGTATTGCTCCCTATTGTCAAATGTTTTGGAACATGTAGAGTCTTATAAATCACTCTTATCTCATAATTATTATCAATATGGAATAAACCCAATAATAACCCACTCACATATGATTAAATAGAAGATTTTATAAATAATTTTAATTAGATATTTTATTTTTTATTTTGTATAAAGATCAGGTGATATTTTAGAATTACAAGAAACAATCTTACACATAGTTATACACTTAATCCAACACAAAATTACCAAACTCTTCAAAAACAAAAAGAAACATAAATGATAACATAAAATCTGATTTATTTGATTCCAATCTCTTCAACATAAAAAATGAAGTCAGGTTTCAAATTTGATTAGGCTTTAAACAAAAATACATAAAAGCCAAAAATAATAACAAAATGCTGGATTCTTAGAGCACTTATCTGCAAGTGCAGCTGACAATTTGCCATAGCGTTATATTTATCCATAGACTCCAAACAACATCCGAGGGATGATGTGAAGGCTGATGAGCTGTCGAGTCTATGAGATTTCTCTGTTTGGAGTCTATGAAATATTAGCATCAAACACATCAATAAACTTTTCTAGTTTATTATTATCCAGTTATATTGTCTTAACAAGCATCTCATAGACTCAGCAGCTCATTAGCCTTCACATCATCCCCCACTTCTGAATAGGATTATACTCCAACAGTTTTTCCTGAAATAAATTTTCCTTCTTTATATCTTTACGCCTCACATTCCTTCCCTCTTCTTTGTTTATAGCCATCTAGATAGCTTTTCAAAGATATTTTTGAAATTAAATAAAAAGAAAAAATCAAAAAAAAAAAAGGAAAAAAAAAAGTCATAATTTCATTTGTGAGACTATTATTTTCTTAGAAAGGTTTTATCCAAAATAAATTATTTCAATCAATAAAGTTTTTTTCATAATCAATCTTTTTTTTCATATTCTATGTAGTGGCAATATATTGACTTCCAGTTGCTCTTAATGATTTTACTTCCAAATAAGGGTAAGAGAAAAAATAGCATTAAAAATGAGTTGTAAGAAGAAAGGGTACACAAACGTATGGGGGATCCAACACCAATGAAAATAAAGAGAAGGATGAAAATAAACTCCACGAGATAATCCATGGATGTCTTTAATACTATATTATTTATATGAATAAAATGGTGTGTACTTTTAATATATAACAATATTTTTAAATCAATTGGGCTCTCTCCTAATCTATAAAATCAAGTGTCATTATTAGAATAGATAGAAGGAATGTCATATTCAACCATAAAATTAAGAATCTATACCTTATATAATTTGGAGAGGACAATCTTGTAGACGATGTGCAATACTTAAAAAAAATAGATTTTTATTATTTGAACAAATATTTATTTTTTAATTAAAACATTTAAATATTTTAAAACAATAAAAAATAATATTGTATAAAATTAACTATTAATTGTTGAAAGTTAAACTAATATAAATATCAATGATTATCAATAATTGGTTTTCAATTCATTTTTTATAAAAAATAAATTTTTTATATAAAATAAATATTATTTAATAAAAAAATTAATTTGTCTACAAAATATGCTAATGACAACTAATTAAAGATATTGAATGTAATAACTAAAATACTAATAATAAATAGCTCTTCAAAATGATATTTTTTTACATAAAGAAAAACAAATAAATCATTTATTTATGATCTTCTTTGTAATTTGGAATTTAATCTAGATGTCCATGGCGAATAAAAGTGTAAGAACCTCTTGACTCTCATGTAAATGTTAGCCACGCGATTCAGCAAACCAACAATGAAGATGAAGATTGTGATGATGATGCTACTCTTCTTCTCTCTCTCTGCGCTGCCTCCGAATATCATGGCACACCCTTCTAATTATTCCGATCAACAATCTCTCATTGCTTTCAAGGCTTCTCTGCTTCTCGATCCATTTAATTCCCTCCTCGATTGGTCTCCCAATCACACATTTTGCAATTGGACTGGTGTTACCTGTTCTTCTACTCGACAGCGTGTTGTTTCCTTGAATCTCACAGCTATGGGATTACTTGGCCCAATCTCTCCCTTTCTCGGAAATCTTTCCTTCCTTAGAGTACTTGCTCTCAGAAATAATAGTTTGGAGGGCCATATCCCATGTCAGCTTGGAAGGCTATTTCGCCTGAGAGTGCTTCGGTTGTCTTATAACAAACTAAGTGGAAGCATTCCCCCCGAATTCAGTCTTCTTTCAAATCTAGAAGCCATAGGCTTAGGAGAAAACAACTTGACAGGTATCATCCCACCTTTCTTAGGAAACATGTCCTCTTTAAGTATCATAAACTTGGGAGATAATGTACTCCAAGGTGGTATTCCTGCTGCGTTGGGTATGCTTAGTCAGCTAAACTGGCTTTATCTTGATATCAACAGCTTAACAGGACCTATCCCCGTTGCCCTTTCAAATTGCACTCATCTCCAACTGTTGGCGTTAGATCAGAACAACTTAAACGGCTCAATTCCATGGGAGTTTGGAAGGTTGTCAGAGTTGCAACTACTGTATTTGTGGGGAAACCAACTCACTGGAGAAATACCCACCTCACTGGGTAATTGGACTCACCTGCAATTGCTGTCTTTGGATCAGAACCAGCTGAGCGGCACAGTGCCCCTGGAATCTGGGAAAATGCAGCAGCTGAGATGGTTTGGTTTGTGGGGAAATCATTTAGAGAGTGGAAGCAGTGGTTTGTCTATTCTAACAGTGTTGACTAATTGCTCCGGCTTGGAACATCTTGATTTGGGATCTAATTATCTCACTGGCGTCTTGCCCATTTCAATTGGTCGCCTTTCAAATTCACTTTCATACTTAGATTTGCGGTCAAATGAAATTGGGGGAAATATACCAGATGAGATTGGTAATCTAACAAATTTGACAGAAGTACACCTAGATGCAAACCGATTCAAAGGGACCATTCCATCTGCACTCAGTAAACTTCCGAATTTGGAGAGACTAACTTTGGACACAAACAATTTACACGGAAGAATTCCAAAAATTTTTGGCCAATCAAAAAGACTTGGATTGATGTCACTCACTGAGAACATGCTTTCAAGACAAATTCCAGAAAGTCTTGGCAAGCTTCCACAATTAAGAAGGCTTTATCTTCATCACAATCAGCTATCAGGGAAAATACCTGCCAGTTTAGGGAGATGCAAGACGTTGGAAATGGTGGACTTGGCGCACAACAAGCTAACAGGAAATATACCTCCTGATGTTGCAGGTCTTCAGAATCTCCAGTTCTATTTCAACGTTTCCAGAAATTTATTGCAAGGTTCTATTTTGGAAATGAGCAAAATGATTATGGTTTTAGCCATAGATGTTTCTCAAAACAATTTCTCCGGTAGCATTCCCAGTGCATTGGCAAGTTGAAAGGGGCTGGAATATCTAAATCTTTCTGGAAATGCGTTTGAGGGGCCAATCCCTGCATCCCTATCAGATTTGCAAAATCTGAAGTACATGGATCTTTCTTGCAATAATTTGTCAGGTACAATACCGGTGGCTTTCAAAAAGATGAAAATGCTCCAACACCTCAATCTCTCTTCAAACAGCTTAACTGGAGAGGTCGCAAAGGGAGGAGCTTTTGCAACACTTGATGCCTCAGAAGTTATGAAAAATCTTGGCCTCTGTGGTGGATGGATAAACTTGCCACCATGCTCTCATTCCAATCACAAACACCCACCAGTCTCCAAAAATGTAATAATTCCTGTTGTAGTCGGCATTGCAATATTGATCATGTCTCTTCTATTGGTAGTATATTCCTATAGATCATGCAAACATTCTACTGCCCCTGCTCTCAAAGTATGGCCTCAAAAAATTTCATATGAAGAACTTGCAAATGCAACTGGTGGGTTCAATGTTGAAAATCTTTCAGGAATGGGTAGTTTTGGGTCGGTTTATAAAGGGATTCTACAGAATGGTACAAATATTGCTGTTAAAGTTCTCAAGTTGCAAGATGAACATGCTCAGCAAAGTTTCAGTAGAGAATGCAATGCATTAGAGAGAGTTCGACATCGAAATGTAATTAAAATCATTTCAGCATGCTCCAACCTTGATTTTAAGGCCTTAATTCTTCCATTCATGTCAAATGGAAGTTTAGAGAAATGGCTATACCCTCCTGAAGGGGGTGGATGCAGATTAAATTTGAGTGATCGAATAAGGATAGCAATGGAGATAGCACAAGGAATGGCATACCTTCACCATTAATGCTTTGTTCATGTGATTCACTGTGACCTCAAGCCCAACAATGTTCTATTAGGAGATGACATGACTTCATACATAGCAGATTTTGGCATTTCCAATATTATTTTTGGAAATTCCATGGATTCTTTGAATTCTACAGATGCACTTAAAGGATCTGTTGGCTACATTGCACCGAGTACAGATTTCTTGCTATTGAACTATACAATTTCACTAATTTTTTTTTTTTATCTTAGAGACCATCAAATGCATCAAATGACTAACAAGTAACTTATTGTTCTTTAATTGATATTATAGAGTATGGAATAGGTGGAAATCTTACTACTAAAGGAGATGTGTACAGTTATGGAATTTTGATTTTAGAGTTGTTGACAAGGAAGAGACCAACAGAGGATATATTCGGTGAAGGAATGAATCTACAAAAATGGATAGAAATGCATTTTCCTAATAGAATCTCAGATGTGGTGGATAATTTTCTGCTAATAGATGCTCATGAATCAGAGACATCAATGGTAATGGAATGCCTTACTCAATTTATACAAATTGGGTTGTTTTGCACAAGGGAGTCACCTCAAGAGCGACCTGATATAACTGAGATAATTGATAGATTAAATACAATTAGAGGTACATTTATTGGTACCCCTAAAACTCCTCAATTACCAATAGATATCACACCTTTTATTGATAATGAAAGAAATATGAAAATGCCAAGGAGGGAAAATAGGGGAAGTTCGTCTATGTCTACATCCTAAGCCAAAAGAATTTTTCTTGCTTTATTTTTTGTCCAATCCAAAACACATGATGTCCTAATGTATCATTTTGGATAGTATAGCCTATTGTGAGTAGATGAAAAAATATTATAATATTTTTTCCTTGTGCTACTTATATGGTTTACTACTATGACATGATTTAGGTTCTCACATTTGAAACTGTGAGTGAATGTGATGTATTTTGGACATATCAATCATCTGGATACATGGTTAAGTATATATCTTAATAGAATGGAAAATCTCAGAAAAGAGATATATAGTTTTTATTATTATTAAATATAAAATATTTTGTAGTATTACTTCTATTATTTCTGAATTAGACTGTGTTATTATTTTTTGTATCGATGTTTCAGATCACACTCCATGATCCATCATCAAAACAACAGAGATCTAAGAAAAACATAAGATGAATACTGTATATTAATTTTTGAATGCTAAATAGTTGTTAAATTTATATTATTTTTATAAATTTTTTATAAAAAAATATTTAGAAATCAATGGTTTGTTCTAAATTCTATACATCCTCAAAACTACCAAAATCTATTTCAATCGCCATTGTTAAATGAAAATCTAAAAGACTAGGCACAGTATAAGGAGAATGCTATTGTTAACAGATTGTGAAATTTTAGAACTTTAAGCCTACACAATCATCCTTGTATAAATATTTCATTGCACATTAGTACAACACGAAGGACAGACATAAGGTTGAGCGGGTGAAAAATTCTCTTTTCTTTCCACAAAAATTTCTGTGTGAGATGACATGATTACAGCATTCTGTACATCGTCATTAACAATGCTATTTGAAGAAGCAGAGTAAGTGGTCATTGTATATATACACTGTACAGTTAAAGTCACATGTTGCTATCATATCAGTATAACATCTGTGCTAGATAGTGGAGATTATAGTGCATTCCATAAGCATTATGTTTAAACAGATATGATTCATTCCCAATCTTTTGAGGGGGAAATATTATTGAACAACTGGATTCAGACTCGGAGGGAATGCAATCCAAATTTGAACAACAATGCCTCTCCAATTATTGAGGTGTTTGGGAAGGTGGGGATGAACAATGTTTACAGCAGCATAAGTTGCAATGTGACATAGCCTCCCAGTTTGATTTAAATGGGCAAATTAAGGGAGAAACTAAAGAGTTGATTAGTGAAAATCTGCAAGGAAAGAAGTGTATAGTGATTTTAGATTAAATTAGGTTAATTTCAAAAACAAAGATAAGAATTGACAGTTGAAAATATTATTATAAAAAAATTAATTGTAATGGATTAGATTGTTTTGTTCTCAAATTAATGATGAAATATGGTTGTGTAGACTAGTACACTTAACTGATTTTAATGATGATATATTTGGCACTTCATGCACCACCACATTTTGCTGAAGGATTCATGTAATCTTATTTGTATATGAAACTGTTGTTTTTATGCTATCTTTGGAGTTGTGTTTGTATCCTCCTTTGTTTTGTAAAATGATTTGTTCATCAATATTTTTATGTTTTTTAATGTGAGGTTTTTTAGATTTTTGAGGATAAGATTCTTTGTACAATAACTTTCGAGTTCTTGCTTTCTCATTTAAATATATCTTGTATAATTCATGCATGAGGTTTATCTATCTCAAATGACATATCGTTTAGTATTTTTATAATTTTTTCTAGTATCAAATGACTTGATCAACTATTGGATTATAGAGAATTCTTTCAATTTTGACCACCTTTCCTTCCTAAACAAATTTAACATATTGGTGTAAAAGAAAAAGAATAGTCTCACATTGTTCTATCCCTAGTCTTTCAAGTAATATGCATTTGCAACCTAAATATAACTAATATTATTGTAAATAATAGAAAGAGGGAACATAGTTGCCCAAGGATTGAGAAATAGTTGAGATAGATGTAAATATTTAATGAGAAAGTGAAATGTACTAAACAATAAGGAGGATCTTGCAAATCTACATGATCATGCCTCCTATCCTTATAAAAGATAGATGAGAATGGAAATATTGACCATATTGGCTTAGTATTCTTTTTGTATATCTGAGTTATAATATCGAGCTAATAAGTATATAGAATTTTTATTGCATATATGTGTCTAGATTTATTACTATGTAAGTGACTATCAAGTATATCTCACATGAGATTTCAAATCCCTCATCCTTAGGTGAGTAGCCTCTAAAATGACATGTCAATGAGTCAGGTTATCTAAATGCTTAACAATTATCTTATACATGAATATGAATTTGGCCAACATTTTGGCTCCATTACTAGGACCCCATGTTGATCTATATGCAATATGAGGTATGTGGCAAGTAACACATGGTGATGCTCATTAGTGATTTAGAGTAAAATGTTTGGAATATACATGGCAAGAGGGGCTAGTTGATGAATTGTCATATGAATGGTGTAAGCATATGTTGTATGATGATTTATATGAAGCTTTCTTTGTAGAGATGCCAAGTTATTTGTTTAAATGGTTATCATTATGGTATGCTTGTGTTGGAGAGGATAATAGCATAAAATACACTTGTACTAAACAACTTAGAAGTTTAATTTGGACTTGTGGCATGGACATGTGTTTGTGAGTCATCATAGAAAATTGGATCTTTGAATTTTCAACTACCAACTATTCTTGTTTTGATGAAGGTTCTTACTAAGTTTCTAACTCCATATTAAAAAAAAAATGAGACAAACACACTATGGGTAAATATCTTGTTGGTTGCTAAGTGCATCAAGACACTCAATAAGGAATAGGCATAAGCCACATGATGAGAGAATATAATGTATAGTCAAAGGAAATCTTAGAATATAATGTTGAGAGAAGTTCAATCAAAGACATAAGGCCATAATCACTAGAAGGACATGATGCACACCAAGAAAGCAGTACTATAGAAGAGGGAATGTTATGGAAGGTTAAGAAACCCTTATGGTCATAAATATCATTAAAATAAATTCTTTGCATGGAAGGATAGGACTAGATGAAGTCATGGAAAAACACATCTATGAGGTGTGTATATGTTGCACCTAGGCAAAGACAATGTGGTTTAACATGTGCACTCTAATCATTCAAATCTCAACCTCGTCTCAAAATTATTATCATTGTAGGTTTAACTAATAAAATCCTCACAACTATAAATGCATTTCACCACTTTAGGCTTCTCACCATATAACCTTACTCCCTATTAACAATGCTTTTGGAGAATGTACATCCTTAATGGCACGGGGTTGTCCCAATAACATCATCACAATTGTAAATTTATTTCACCACTTTGGGCTTCTCACCCTCTAACATTGCTCCTCATTGTCAAAGTTTTCAAAGCATGTATAACCTAATAATTCACCCTCACCTCACAATTATTATCAATATGGAGTAAACCTAATAACAATCCTCTCCCATATGGTTAAGTAGAAGATTTTATAAATAATTTTAATTAGATATACTATTTTTTATTTTGTGTAGCAATTAGACGACATTTTCAAAATACAAGAAACAATATTGCAGATAGCTATACACTTAATCCATCACAAAATAGCAAACTCTGCAAAAACAAAAGAAACATAAATGACAATAGAAAATATGAATCATTGGATTTCAATCTCTTCAACATAAAAATTGAAGATATAGGTCAAATTTGATAAGGCTTTAAACAAAAATACATAAAACCCAAAAACAATAACAAAATTTTGGCTTCTCCAAGAACTTATCTACAAGTGTAACTAACAATTTTCCATGTTGATCAATCAATTTTCTTTCTCCAAAAACTCCCTTGCACAACCACTTTCACAAAAGATAAACTTTCCCATATCACTAAAATACAAATGGATAATAATGCACGCACACTTTAACAATTTGAGTAAAATACATCACAGGTCGGATCCAAAAAATATGAAATCCACATTGACAAACATGTTATTGAGAATTATGAGATTGTAGCTACAACTAAATGAAAAGATATATTTACCTGTCAAAGTAACTATGACAATAGCCTCACCGAGAAATCAAATAATGGAATGAAGCAACTACTTCCCTAGATTTGTACATGTATTCATCATCCAAAATATATTTTGCAATGGCATTCAACTTAAGAACACTTAAACTAGGGTAATAATGAGAAAATGAAAGAAACAATAGAGCCATTTATAAGCAAAAATTATATACATTGAAAATCCTAACAAAACATAAAGGTATTGAATCCCTACAAATTAATGCAAAATATGCAATACAAATTAAAATAAGGGCAAGTGCAAGCTAATGAGTCACAAATTTGTGGAAGTCTGTGCTTTGGAAAATGCACTCCTCAAAACGGGGGCTCGTTTATGCTTCGGGCTCCCGAGATGAAAGGTGACGGGGGCCCGAAGCTAAAACAAATGGGCCCCTATTTTTAAACAAAACAAGGGCCCATTTTTAAAAAACGAGGGCCCGTTTTTTAATTGTATTTTTACCATTTTTTGGGCGAATTTTTTCATTTTCACTGTGACAATAAATTGAGAAGAGGAGATCGAAAACGGGCCCCCATGCTGTGGATTCCATTTCAAGCCTCCACCACTATCCCAGGTACACATTCAATCATCTATTTTCATATTTCATAATTTTCTTGTATATGTTTCCTGTTTTTTGTGTATTATTTAGTTTTTTTTGGTATTATTTTAGTGTTTTTTTAAAGTAGCCTATAAATAAATTAGTTTTTATATTTGTGAATTGTTGATTTTGATCTAAAATATTCTTCAACAGTTAACCCTAAACCCTAATCAATAAATTTACAAATCAAAACCGAACCTAGATAGTTAACAAAACAAAATATCAAATTAGATATCTCAGAAACATCAAAATGAAAATGAAAATGAAATCGAAACAAAAAAAAAAAAATGAAAACGAAATCGAAACAAAATAAAAAACGAAAATGAAATCGAAACAAAAACAAAAATGAAAACGAAATTGAAACAAAAACAAAAATGAAAACGAAATCGAAAAAAAAAACAAAACGAAAATGAAATCGAAACAAAAACAAAAGCGAAAAGGAAATTGAAACAAAACCTAACATATGTACCAAAATTGTTCTTAATCCTCATTAGGCAATACAAAAGTTACCACTATTAGTATAACCTTAAAAGTAATTAACATTACTCTTCAAATTTTAGATATCAAAGTTTAGGCTGAGGTTTATGCCATGTCATGGCATAAAGGTCCTATTATGGTCCTATTATGTCATGTGATGGTATAAAAGGACATGGCATAGTAGGTGGACTATTATGCAATGTCATGGCATAATAGGACCTATTACGCCATGATGGCGTAATAGGTCCTATTATGCCATGACATTGCATAATAGTCCACCTACTATGCCATCATGGCATAACAGGTCCATATAATAGGACCTATTAAGCCACAACATGACATAATTTTCTCAAAAATTGCCAACTTCATCATCTAATTCATCTCCAACACTGAAACTATACTAATTCGACATGTTTACTTAGTATGATAGGACCAATTATGGACCTATTATGCCATGATGGTATAATATGTCCTATTATGTCATGACATTGCATAATAGGTCCATAGTTGGTCCTATTATATCATGTCATGGCATAATAGGACCTATTATGCCATCATTGCATAACAGGTCCATAATAATAGGACCTATTATGTCATGTGATGGTATAAAAGGACCAATTATGGACACATTATGTCATGTCATGGCATAATAGGACACATTATGCCATGATGGCATAATATGTCCTATTATGCCATGACATTGCATAATGGGTCCATAGTTGGTCCTATTATATCATGTCATGGCATAATAGGACCTATTATGCCATCATGGCATAACAGGTCCATAATAGGACCTATTAAGCCACAACATGACATGATTTTCTCGAAAATTGCCAACTTCATCATCTAATTCATCTCCAACACTAAAATTATGCTAATTCGACAAGTTTACTTAGTATGATAGGACCAATTATGGACCTATTATGCCATGATGGCATAATATGTCCTATTATGACATGACATTGCATAATAGGTCCATAGTTGGTCCTATTATATCATGTCATGGCATAATAGGACCTATTATGCCATCATAGCATAATAGTCCACCTATTATGCCATTATGGCATAACAGGTCCATAATAGGACCTATTAAGCCACAACATGACATGATTTTCTCGAATTGCCAACTTCATCATCTAATTCATCTCCAACACTGAAACTATGCTAATTCGACATGTTTACTTAGTATGATAGGACCAATTATGAACCTATTATGCCATGACATTGCATAATAGGTCCATAGTTGGTCCTATTATAGGATTTTTAAAAACTTATAAATATCCTATGTATCATTTAACATATCCACACCTAAAGGATTTGGTCTTGCATAAAAATTAAAAAAGAGAGAAAATTAAACATAATTTTTTTATTCATGGGTGAAAACCATTCTTATGACACCTTGGACAAGTACCATGGCATCATGTATAATTTTTTATTTTTAAAGTACCCTACACTTAGGAGTATACCATAATCCATTCAAAATCTCTTTATTCTCAACCATCCTTGTCATCATCCATATCATGTATCTCACATTCCTAGTTTTTGACCTTGTTTCGCGTAATCTACCCAAGTAATCGTATCCTATCCTTTAGGTGCAAATATGCAATACAATAGTTAGCTAAATGCAAGAAAATAATGATGCACCAACAAAGTGAATGTACACATTGAGGTGACACATAACATAAAAGAGAAACCACTAGATATCACATAATTTAATCTTTTATGTTTACTTCATTCTATTACCCCACTTGTAGGGCATGTTTAATATTTTCTCACTTGATTTCCTATTTTAATCCTACTTTTACTTCATATGTTTTATCTCCTATTTTTACGTTATCTAATCTTTATTAGTAACTACTAATTTCCCATAATGATTTATGTCTTATACTTTAATCTTTGTTCTATCTTAAATGATCTTCAAGACTATTTGCTTCACATGTATGTTCATGTAGTGTTTTTTTTAATCTTATTAAAGCATTATCTTATGTTCATGTACATTGGCCTATTATTAAAGCATTATCTTATGTTCATGTACATTGGCCTATTATTTTAGAGAAAATAATAGATTATCACTATTTGATCACGCATTTTTTCATCTTAGTATCATATGATTGTGCCTCACATGATGATCTTGTATTGCTATTAAATCTTGCATGATCTTATGATCATATCTTAGTTTATAGAGCGTAATGATCTTAAACATTTCAATATCTTATTTTAAGCACTTATCATCAATCCTTATATATTCTTACACTAAGGAGGATCATCTTATTTCCCACTTCTTTATTGATCTTATGTATGAAATATTTTATATTGATTTTAATAGTTGATGCAGTTTACAAGAAATGAATGCAGTAAATTGAATATATAATAGATTCATGAAGTTTCATTGAAAGTTTTTATTAAGTTTTGTGGGCAAATTTTATATTTAAAGATTCAATAGTATGTACATGTATATTTTTTTAAGTTCAATATTATATTATATTTCATGTGTATCTCATTCAATAACATAGAAATGTTACTATTTATAAATGTTTTTTTAAAAACTAAAATAGATTCTTCTTTGACATAGAGTTGTATATAATTCATGTATATCTTTATATATGCAGGAGCTCTTTGTTGTCATGGATGTCTTTGACATAGATGAACTATTAGGTGAAAATCCCCCTCCTCAACCCCCTCCTCCTCCTCCTCCTCCTCCTCCACCACCATCACCACCACCACCACCACCACCACCACCACCACCTCCACCTCCACCCCCTAGATTGGATGAAATTTGTTTAAGAGAACGAATTAATCAAAACCTACAAGTGATTGAACAAAATATTACTGCTATCCAAAATGAGCCAATCACGCCACCCCATCTTCTAGAGTTTGCAAAATCAATGCAAACTGTTGTCGAGTCAGTTAGATGTGTTGATTCTCAATTAGATCAATTTCATAGATGGCGACAAGAGTTGCGTGATTTTTATGCCGATGGTTTAACTTATAGGCAAATCACTGATCTGAAAATAACCAAAGCTCATTTATGTCCATATTTTACTAACCCAAAAACAAGAGATCCAATGCAACCTAACCAGAAAAGAATTTCAATTAGGTGGTGTGTGCATCCAGAAATGGCTAGACACTTTTGAGATAGATGGTGGATGGTTTTTGATTATCCACCACATCGTAATTATGAGGTCCCTTTTTATTTTTTGAAGAAATTATACTGTGAGTTTGTAATGAACCAAAAATGACATTATTTTGATATTAAGTCATTCCATGGTGTTGGTCGTGGAATGCCGCAACATAGATAAGGGGCACGGAGTAATAATCCCCTACCAGATCCACCCATAGCTCCACTTGTTGCTCCATCCATTCTTGCAGATGTCCAAAATACATCATTCATTTCGACATTAGATGCTTTGACTTCCCTCACAGGAAACCTGACTGAGCAAGCTGCTCACATGGCATCCGCTCCTCGATGGATGCCACGTATGTGTTTGAGTTGTCATGAGACATCTGTTGGTCCTACTGTTGATGCAGGATCTGCTTTAGTTCTAGCTGAGCATGATGCAGCAGATGATAGTATGATGACATCATATATGGATTTTCTTTGCTCGGATGATCATCTTGACCAGGTATAGATATATATACATGTACATGTCAATCATTAAATACTTCATTAAATATAGGTATAAATTAAGTGCATGCCTTTTTTTTATACAATCTAATACTTCATTAAATAAATTTCATTTATGTAGATAAGGACTACACCTAATATTAGAGTCAATATTGCATCTACTGGAACACAACTCGGCACACCTTATGGGGTACAGTATAAATTTCTATCTAGACATTGTACTATCTTTTTAAGTTAATATTTTATCATCGTATACTATATAAATTTTCATGTTGATACATTGAATGCTTCTTTCTCCAGGATTCAGGTCATGAGAGACCCTCTACATCACATCGAGAAGAGGGTCTGATTACTGTGACACCATCTATCGTATGTATCTTAGAATTCATAAATTAAATATGAACTCTTACAACATTGTAACTTAACTTGAAATTATTTAGTACACATATATATGTTCACCAAATATGATTTCATTAAATGCATGTATACAGGTGGACACTACCATTAGGATAGGTTATCCTCATAATTTTGATCAGAGCCAATTTGAACGCACATTGACATCCTTTGAGGTATTGATATGTAATACTTAATTTGATCTTATTTTGACTCTTAATTTAAGATTTAATTGGACACTTTGAATTTGACCTTGTACAGGAGTTAGCTAGCACTAAATTTTGTGTTGATACTACACAAGATACTGCTAGAGGATCTGATGAGCATATGGTAAGTTTGTAACTTAATTTATGAATTCTAACTATATTTGATACATGATTCTTTTAATAGTTAATTTGAAGTATTTTAATATTATTTTTTCCTTGTACAACATGAGACGGGTGGATTTGGACCACGTCCCAGGGATAAGAGACCACTGGATGTTATTGATGATAGCACTTAGATTTTACTGTTTATTTGGCTCTGATATGTACTTTTTTATGGACTTTACACATTTGTTTATGCATGCACATACTTTATATATATGGATAGTTGAATTATAATAGGATTAGATCATATATATTTTGTGCACATTAGATATTATGTGGAGTTCATCATGTTACCATCCATATATATATATGGATTGGATATTATATGGATTATGTGGACTTGAAATTTTATTGTTTAGTTGGCTCTAATATGTACTTTTTTATGGACTTTACACATTTGTTTACACATGCACATACTTTATATATATGGATAGTTGCATAATAGGATTAGATCATATATATTATATGCATACTTTATGTGCATTGTGCCCATTAGATATTATGTGGACTTGAAATTATGTGAAATTATATTTTGTGCACATTAGATCATATATATTTTGTGCATACTTTATGTATTGTGTGGACTTGAAATTTTTATTTATAGAAGTTGTGCTTAAATAACTTTATATGGACTATGTGGACTTGTAATTTTATTTAAATAGTTCTTGTGATTAGATAAACTAAAGGTGTACACCATGAACTAAGTATTGAAACATATCTTATAATTATAACATATTCTAAATTAAAAATTATTAATCATCGTAGATAAGAAAAATATATAATCAAATATATAATTACCATTACAATAATAATGATGATAATCTAGAAAAGTATCAAAACAAATATATTGAATAGAACTTGATTAAAACATAATTATCTCATTCATAAATTTGACCAGTAGTCTCTCATTTATGTATATTACACAAAATGTAATCAAGAAGACATATCTAAAATAAAATAAACAGTTTATTTAAATTATAATAATAAGTATTTATATCTCTCAAAATACGACATAAAGTATGCACAAACAATAGTAGTCATTGAGGCCAAGTCTACTCTGAGAGACCTGGAAAAAAAAAATACATATGATTAGTTTTTATAATCAGGATGCATTGAATTTAAAATACAACATAAAGCATACATCACGACTCTTCAAAGGGATTTGCCTTAAGGGTACACAAATTAAACTTACTTGTAATTATTCAAAATGAAACATAAAGTATGCACAAACAATAGTAGTCATTGAGGCCAAGTCTACTCTGAGAGACCTGGAAAAAAAAATACATATGATTAGTTTTTATAATCAGGATGCATTGAATTTAAAATACAACATAAAGTATGCACAAACAATAGTAGTCATTGAGGCCAAGTCTACTCTTAGAGACTTGGAAAAAATAAATACATATGATTAGTTTTTATAATCAGGATGCATTGAATTTAAAATACAACATAAAGCATACATCACTACTCTTCAAAGGGATTTGCCTTAAGGGTACAAAAATTTAACTTACTTGTAATTATTTAAAATGAAACATAAAGTATGCACAAATAAATTTGTTTTCATTGATGCCTTCTACTTGTGGTAGACCTGAAACAAAATTTTACTAGATTAGATTTTATAATTATGATGCATGATTTAAAATGCTATATATAATATGCATCACAACTTTTAAAAGGGAGGTGGATTAAGGGTTCAAATTATAACTTACTTGATATTCATTCTGTTATACCATCTGCATCCTCTCTCTTTTGCAAAGCATATATAATTGTCTTGTGCTCTTCCATAGAGAGAGTCCATAATTGTTTATTAGCAGGCCTGCCACGATATCTATCCAATTTTATATTAGTTGCCACTACCAAATGTGAGTAATGTATAATCTTCTTCTCTAATTCATAATCTTCAAATGCGGGCAATCCATTCTTTCTTGTTAGATATTTGCGTAGCCAAGTGCCAACAACAACCATAGATCCTGTTGGATAGTCATAACCATCATCATGTACTTGAGGAGTGGTTAGCTTATGTTTTGGCTCTACACATCGAGCCAACCAATACTCTGTCCCCTCTTCATTGTCCTCTGGTGCAACAATAGCATAGACATGTCTTGTGCACAAAAAAAATTTATTTTAATATTTAATGAGAAATAAAAACAAAAATATACACTGTAAGATTTCATAAATATGTACTATTTAATAAATAAAAACAAATTTCAAAAACAATTTTACCTTGTTGTATAAGATCTGAAATGCGATCATAGTCATTTGATACAAACATCTAATCCACATCTTCATCAGTTCTTTCATGCGGATCATTTGCATCTATGGGTGTCAATGATCTTTGTTGCCATTCTTCAACCCATTCTTTATTCTCACAAAATTCCCAATCTCCAGAAACACAAAACTAACAAAAGCAAGCAAGCTGCCTTGTGAATATAGTCCATGTGTTTGAATTAGAACTCTTAAACGAATGCCATTTAGCTGATCCAATGATGGTATTACAATCATGCCGAATAGGAATACTATCTTCCTCTATCAACCAGAAGAAACGTCGAATTGCAGAGTTTTCAGTTGATCCTTTTGACAACTTTGAATTGCACCAATCTACAACTGCACGAGCATCTCTGAATTTTGTTGCATCCTCGAATTTCAATTGTTCTCTAGCAAGAGCTCTTTTTATATAGGCACCAGCTCCATCGTGTTCCCCCTTACCATGTCCCGCTTCAAAAAAACTCCATAAATGTTGGACATTGGTTATCTTGTGAACTTTGCATAGCCAATAAAACATTCTTGCATTTTTGAATTGTCCAGTACAGTTATCTGACCATATCATATGTTGTTTCATGTCAATTTCTTTTTCCTTAAGATTATCATGAAATACCTCGAAGCAATGTTGAACAAACTCTGAAGAGTGTAATCGATTATCACTAACATATAAATGATACTCCCTCAAAAATTTTCTGTTATCTTCTGTACTGTCATGGTCATGTCTATATATAATGTGCACAAATATGGCCACTTGCACTAAGTTGTAGTATTGTGATTGAGTTTCCTCTTGTGGTTTTAGAGTACAATTTTCTGCAAAATCCACAACTGATACTATTGTTCCAATTGGAAATGTGTTCTTGCATATGCAAAACTATCCATCAAGCCATCGGGTATGCTGGGAATGTTTCACATATTTTGGAACAATATGACTTTTAAACTCACTAATAAATGCATTCACACTACTTTGTTCTGTAATCAATTCTAAACGTTTCCCCATCTTTCCATCCTTTAGAGGGTATTCTATGTTTTTAAATCTCCTAACATCAACCATTTTTTGTCCAAACTCAGATGAAACATGTTCATGCAAACATTCACCTATCAAAGAATAGTTCCCACATAAATTGCAAAGGCCATAAATGCATGACCTGGAAAGAAATAATTGGTCATTAGGTGGTTTATAAAATAAACTTCCAATAAAATATTTTATAGTTTCAGGTGGAACATAAACACCACAATCCTGCACAAGATCATTACCATGCAACATACAGCATATATATCGAAAAACATCATAATAGTAACAAAATTGAACATGAGTTTTACAACAACAAGATATTATTTGTTTATTGATTTTAACATACCAGGGTTTGCATTTTTCAAATGATCTTTGACTAATTCGTAAATTCATTAACATAGATTCATCTCTAAATTTTTTAAAGAGTTTAGTTTGAGTCATGTCAAGAAGATATTTTGGATGAGGATCACGAATTTTTGATCCCACCCTTAACTTTAAAACATCTCTAGCATTTGATGAAACTCTAGTGTTATCATGCCAAAATTTTGCAATTAATTGTTTAGTTTCATCATTTAATTTAATGTCCGACCTTTGAATTCTTCCACTAAAACTCCAACAATGGTTTAGTGGATCAATTTCAATTATGTCTCTTCTTTTGGCCGCTCTTGACAAGGTTCTACGATGTAAGTTCAAATAGCCACTTATATCACTTAACATTCTTTTACTAACAATCATTTTGTCAGCTATAGCAGTCGTTATAACTCTACGTGCTCCATTCTTATCTTTAGATCGACTTGTTTTTCCAATAGAATCGATGGCACTGGCAACAATAGATACAACTTGCTTATATGATTTATCTTTTCTTTTTCGTTTTGCATAAATACCTATTTTTTTCATGACTTTACGCATTTTTAACATTTTTATTAATTGTAGCATTAATTGACATTGGAATCCTAACTTTTTATTATAGAAAAATTGTTTATATAATCTGTTCACATGTGTTCTGATTTGTCTCCAAGAAACTAACCCATTAAGATTATCTAGCACATTTCTATCAATAGTAAACAAATTGCATTCATTTTCTTTCAGAGAGGGAGGTGTAATATTTTCAATTTTTATTTCTTTTCATATTGGTGTATGAAATTTATATCTAGCTTCATTTAAATCAGCAATTTGATTGGTATCATAGTTATGGGGATTTAAAAACATACCAGGATTCACATCCACATGAACATTTGCATCAACAGTCATACCCGTGTTTGGTTCTACATTTATTGCATCCATCATGATGTCTTCAATGGTCTCATCTATAACGGGCACTGAACTAGATGCTTTAGAAGTGTTATTCAATTGTTGTTGTTGTGATCTTTGATCTCTTTGGCATTTTGCCTCCTTCTCTCTTTGTGCTTGAATTTCGTCTGTTGTCATTGTCCTCTTTTTTTTCTTTTGACGTTGCTTAGAACCCATCTTTACAAACTCCTCTTCAAAAAATAATAGCTTTTTACTGAGTTCTTTAAAAAATTCTGTAAAAAAATTAAAAAGTACTGTCGTTACTGTAAAAAATCTTTGTGAGTACGAATTTCAATGATTATGTGTTAAATTGATGCAATTTGTCTTTTTTTTTTACAGTAACGGTTATTTAGAAACGAGGGCCCGTTATTAAATCCAACAGGCAAAAAAATGGAACGGGCCCCCATTCAGTAGGATTTGAATCCACAACCCACCATTTACCTTGGGATTAGGCCCAGGATAGGCCTGAGATGGGCACACCTGAGACATGGACCTACAAATTCAAATCTCCATGAATGAAAGCACAAATATGAACTTCTGAAATAGTTTACGTGCCTCTAATCTGAGAATTTTTATACGGAATTAAAACCCATTTCAGATTATACTGTCTAGATTCTAAATATGTAAATTTATTTAAAAATTGATTATTTTACCTATTTTTCATTTAATTATACTAAATCGGGTCCATAATTTTGAAATATTAATTAATTTTGTTAATTTAATAACTTTTTTTTTTTGATAGGTAATGGGCCGAAGCCGATAAGGTGTACATACCTTATCCCCTTTGTGGGATTTGAACTCATGACCTCTATCTCAAGAGCACAAGTTCTCCACCACTAGGCCAACTCAGGTTGTATGTTAATTTAATAACTTTTTTATTTTAATGAATTTTGAAAAAAAAATTATGTCATCAATCTACACAAAATTCTTTTCTATTTAAAAAAAATAAAAATAAAAATGTTAAGTTTACGTCAAATTATGTGGGTCGTACATGTCCAATTTTTAAAAAGATAATTACGGCCATTAAAAAATTAATTAAAAAAAATATTAGAAAAAAAAATACACAAAAATATGCTCATCAATCTTCAGTGTGTTAAAAATCATTTCCCAAAACGGTTTGAGAAAATAATTTTAATTGTGTCAAAAAGTGTGGGTCATGTACATGCATGGTATGGTCCTGAAACAGGCATTTTTAAAACATAGTGTTTAGAACTCCATTCAAAAAGTTATTTTTTATTATGTGGGTATTAAAATAAATTACATATTTGGAAAGTACACTCAGAGGGCTATCTTTTGTATTACTAACTTTTTCCAAGATTCAATCTCTAAGTATTTCATAATTTAAGCTTAAATGAGACAAAATCTGAAAAACAAGGAAAACACTTCCACTTTTTGGCCAAAAAGTGGACTCATCTTCTTGCACTGGCCCATAAAATAAAATAAAAATATTCGTTGATCATACCTATAAACCATAACCATACAGACAACCATTCAACTTGTTTCTCGTGGATTAGCTTTCAACAAAATATCTTATCAATATCAAAAACACTAGCTTAAAGAAAAATCTTTACTGTGCCTTAAACCCTAGACCTTCCTCGTACTTTAAATCCTATAACACAAGATGCAACAGGCCACCAACCATCCCCTATGATGCAACATGAAAAAAATAATTATAACTTAAAATAGAAAAGGAAAAACAAGGGTTAGAAGACCCACAAGGGCCCCCACACCCCTAAACCTAAAACAAAGACACTTCACTTAAAAGCATGAAATGTCCTCATTTCACAAATTTGTAATTTGTGAAAAAAAACAAAAGAAAGAGAAAAACTACGAGATGAAGCCAAGACATCAACAGACTCTATCAATTAAGATAAGTTTAACATCTATTATTCATTTTCACAAATATGAGTTGTTGCACAAGACATTCCTATTGATATGCAAGAGATCCTAGTTGATGTGCAAGACATTCCTATTACTGCAAAATGGTTTCATGCCCATTAAAATGTTTCTTTGCTACACAAAGTGAATGTCTTTGTTGTACAAGTGTCTTTCCTACCCCATTAGATATTCCCTCAGTCTCCTTGCCACACCTAGCACCCCTTGGCTACACAACCTCTCCGCGTTCTCATCTAAAAAATCATCTTTAGGAAAGATTTGCAATTGTGTGTATACTTTACAAGACCCCTCATCAAAACCAATTTTCTTAGATCTCAAACAATATTGAGTATGCCAAGAATTGTTATATAAACTACCATATATATCTTAAATATAATTTATATATAATTTAAGTTGATCCTATTCAAGACATATGTATTTATGAAAAAAAGTGGAACAAAGTAATCTACAACCCCATTACTTTCCCAGTATGTATGTGAGATATGAAACATAGTAAATTTGTCAAGTACTTCCCAAAAATTTTGAATAATGTACTTGATTTTCCAATTCTAACATTTGCGTTCTTTGCTTGAGCATTCACTATTAAAAGAGAGTCCCCTTCCACATCTATATTTTCTATACCCATATTTCTTGCAAGAACAAGGCCCTGTAAGAGTGCTAGTGCTTTTGCTACATTGTTAGTCCCAAGTGGTAAAGCAATTGATTTAGTAGCTAAAACAAGTCTTGAAGAATCTTTGATACACATACCAGCTCCAGAAGCTCTCGAGCTGCCCCTAAAGGCACCATCAAAGTTAGGCTTGCAGGAGGGAGGCAAAGGAGAATTGTCATATTTTATTATCTTATATTAATATTATATTATATACAAATAGTGTTACTATTAGTGTTTGGAATAATGTTAGTATTAAGTAAAGGTTAAGTGGAAGGGCTAGAATTTAGAAAATATTAGAGTTAGGTTAAGGGTTTTATTTGGGACGGGCTAGGATTACGGTTTAATTTTTGTTCAATTTATTTAGGTTTAGAGTTAGGGTTATAATTGAAATAGGTTTACAGTCCAATTAATGTTCATTAAGGATTATGTTTAGGTTTAGAATTCAATTACAGTTAGAGTTGACTATAGTGCCCCTCATTGATTCATCCTTCATGAAAACATAGGATAAGTACTTTCGGATTTGTTTGTGTTCTTGATGTCTCTTGTTTCATTCATTATATTGATATCTCCTTTGACATTAGTATGCTTACTATAAAGATGTTGATTATATGCGTTTGTTTGTTTATTGAAATTAGGACTATACATAGCCTTGTGCTTATTGCACCATTTAGGACATGTGGCTCACGTGTATCTCTTATGATGAATTATATTAGATATTTCATAATTACATTTGATATATTATGATTTATGTGGATGATATTATATCCTGGACTATTATGATGACTGGACCCATATTTAGTGATCTATATCCACTCATTACTCATGGATAGATTATATTGTTTGATGACATGACGATATCTTGTTAATACTAACCCCTCTTCATGATTATATTGGATGAGATGATGATATGGTTGTTGTTATTGTGTTACTACTGTATTCATGATACAGATGATGTCATGTCACTCATTATGAACATGATATGATGTTGTGATTATCTTCACTTGTTTGAGTATTTATGATGTATTCTATTGTATATTTTGTCTTGTGATTATTGGTGGATGTAGGATTGCAGGTACTAGACATCGACTCCACCTGGTCTCACAAGTCTGAGCATGTCTTTATTCCAATGGCAAGTTGTTCAGAGGTGACATGAGTTCCTTCTACACACTCTAGGCTTAAGTTGATACCCTTGCCAGTTAGTGTCTAGGCATGTGACGGGGATTATTGTTCATTATTGTTTATTTGAATATTTATTATTTAAGCCTTTGATTTATTATTTATTTATTTGTTTATATTATTCATTTATATATTGTTGGGTTATTTATTGTTTATTTAATTATTTTTTGTTTTAGTAATTTATTTATCTATTTGCTTTATTTTTATTTTTATTTTTAATAGGTAATGGGCCGAAGCTGATAAGGTGTACATACCCTACCCCCTTTACGGGATTTGAAGTCATGACCTCTATTTCAAGAGCACAAGTTCTCCACCACTAGGCCAACTCAAGTTGTACTTATCTATTTGCTTATTTATTTATTTATTTATTTATCTATTTATTTATTGTTTATTTATTTGTTATTATTTATTTACTTACCCCTTGTTATGATTGGCCCTTTTTGGGAGTTGTGATTGTGAAGATATTATCATTTAATTTTTTATTTATTTATATTATTTTTTAGGTTTAACATTTATTGGGCTTTTGATTTATTTATTTTATTTATTAGCCCTTTCTATTTTATTTACTAGTTAATAGGTTTATTTAATATTTATTATTGCTTATTCTTCCTACCCATTTATTTATTTATTATTTATCTTACCTACGCTCTCTCATTATTGGTTGTGAGGTTGGAGATTGTAATAATATTATTTTATATTATTGTTGTTTTAATTTTCGAGATGGTTGGTAAGAAAGAAATTATTTTGGATTATATTGATTGGGCCTTTGATTTATTGGGTTTATTTTACTAAGCCTTTATATTTTATTTATTGGTTATTATTATTTAATTTTCAATTTTTCATTTGGTTTAATTATTTATCTTTTATTTAATTATTCACCCCACCTATCCTATTTTATTATTGGTTGAGATATTTGGGTAGGTTTATTTAATATTTTTCTTACCTCAAATTTGGGTAGGGTTGGTATGATTAATAATATTTTTAATTATTTAATGTTGGCCATGATAGGTTATGGTTTTGGATTAATTCTTATATACTGAGTTTTCTGAGCTTTGTCGGGGGTTGGCTTGTTGGAGAAAAGTTTGCATTTAGAAGACTTTAGATTGTGGGAGATTGGCTTTGGATTGTGGCTGGATTGTGAATTGGCTTGCACTTCATCAAAATTATTTGTCTTTCCATAACTTCAATATACTAGGTTGGAGAAAAAATCCTTTTGAATTTTTCTTTTGAAACTGACTGTCTATGAAAGATTGTCTTCAGGAATGGGAATTGATAGATTTTCCATTTGATTTTGATTATACACATTTAACTATGCAAATATGAATCTTGGCCTAAAATTGTATGCTCTGCGCTAACCCATCATGTATCTATGCTATCTGGTAATAGAGGCACTAACTCATTGTGTATCTGCGTTGTCAAGTAACAGAGGCACTAACTCATCGTGTATCTATGTTGTCTAGTAACAAAGGCTCTAACCTGTCATGTTCTGTGATGTCTGGTAAAGAAGGCACTAACACTATCTGGTAATAGAGGTGCTAACTCGTCAAGTCTTTGCATTGTCTAGTAACAGGGGTGCTAACTCATCATGTATCTGCATTGTCTAGTAATAGAGGCACTAACCCATCGTGTATCTCAAAGAATCTCAAAAACATCAACAAGAACCTCAAAGAAAACTTCAAGTATCAACATCAACATCAAAATCAAAATCAAACATTGCAACATTCAAAAAATGGAGAAAACATCTTACATGTTATGATCTTAGGTCCAAACCAATCAAGCAAACATCATGGAATGGCATAATGCATTTCATAGGCAAGGTGAAGAATTCATCCCTTCCATTCCTATTCCATCATCATCCATAGAGATTTTAGCTCAACAAATCAAGACTTTGCAACAACAAGTGAGAGACATGAATAATCCTAATAACCATAAGGATTGGTTAGAAAAAATGATGAGAGAAGTGATAACCATGAGGGAATCATTATCAAGCCAGCCTTATTTTTCTTGTGAGACCATTCAAACATGCCAACCATCATTCTTCAAAAAAATCATTCCTACTTCAGTTCAACCAACATTAGAGTCATGTCAATCTTCTTTTTCTTTCAACCCAACATATCAATCACATTAAAAACATCAACCCAACATTCAAAGTTCCCCTTTCAACCAAAATTAAACCCCATTAAACCAAAGTCCAAATCAAAATTCATTCAACCAAACCCAAAATCAAAGCCCAACCATCTCAAAGTCTCAAAATAATTCATATGATCATCCAAAGAAGATTCTCACAGGAGCTTCCTAAGTCATGTTTTCCAAGCAAGGTCAAAATCACATACTAGTTCCTAGCAAGGTCTTGTCCTTTCATGAAAAAGTTGACCCTGAAGTAGCCTCCATATCTTCCACCATTTCATCATCCCCTCACTAGTACATTCGGAGCTGATTTTTGATGGCCGTTTGTTAGATTTTCGACGAATTTTCATCGGACTGTCGACAAAATCCACCATCGAAAACTCAGTGTCAAATTGGTCTACGATGCCATGCCTGTCGGAAATTTGACAATCCAATGGACTCTGTTGATGGTCAAAGAAGTCGTCGGTCAAAAGCTTGGTATTCATTGTAATTCCGACGATGATCATTTTTATAAAAAAAATAAATATAAAAGAGCCATCAAAGGAAGGAAGTTCTTTCAATTTGTTTTAAATCCTAAGGGGTTCAGGGTTTAGGTTTTAAGTCGCTTCAATACCTGAGAAAAGCCCTTTTGGTTTCTAATTTGGCGTTATTGTATTCACTTAAGCAATGGGTCCATTTATCATAAAAGTGTTCTCCCCTTGTCATTTACCTAGGCGCTCCCTTTAAATATTTTATTCTTGTTCACTTTTAATCTGCCTTTTCTAATGTCTGTCAGGCCTTATAAGTATCATGCGATTTTCTGTTGATCTAATGGCCCGCATTGATTCGCGACCAAAAAGTGCTCGAAACTTAGTTTCCACGAAGTAGCGAAAGGCGATGGTGGACCTGACATATAGGTTTGGACCAAAGCTAAACACCAATAAAGTTTCATCTGATCGGATGGACATCATGGTTTTGTGAGATCAATTTGAACGTGTTTTAACCTTCGTGAAGTGGCGAAATTGTTTGGCGGGTCCCAGAGATAAGCGGTCTTCTTTGGTTAAAGAATGGTCGGGTTGGAAAAAGATCAATGGCTTCTCATTGTTTCATGGGCGAGAGATGCACGATCTATACATTCAACGAAATAGTGAAAAGGTGGAGGGTCCCGCTAAGAGTGGTAGTAAATGTGGTAACCCCAGTTGGCAATGACATGGTGGTGACAAGGCACACAGTTGGCGATATGCAGTGGGTCCGGGCAAGATTGTCATAAAAAGAGTAAACAACGAGCAAGTTCTTGAGATCTAATGGCTCGCGTGAATTCACGAAGATAAGATGCTAGCAAGTTAGTCATTGCGAAGTAGCGAAAAGGCCGATGGGCCCAAGGGACAGGCATGGCATGAAGTTAAAAGCAAATCAGGTCTATTTTGATCCAACGGTTCTCGTGGTTTCGTGGTTGCAAGCCAAATGAAGAATAATGTTCGTGAAGTCGCAAAAGATAGGTGGAAATCACACGGAGGAGTGACGTGACACGTGGTTTAAAAAAGTGGTTGAGGGCCCGCCTAGGTGTAACCGGCAGTTATGTGGGAATAGTAAAAGGAAACACGTGGTGGATTAAGGGTGGAACCAAAAGGAGTTTCTAGGGCTAATGGCCAATTGCCATGTGGCATTTATTAACTGGATAACAAGTGGGGTAAGTAATTCCTAGATAAAGGGCCCACTTAAAAGGCATTTAGCTCAAGATTGATCTAATGCTTATCGTTGTTTCGTGACTCGAAGATGCCCGCAGCTTAACCTCAGCAAAATGGCGAAAACCGTTAGCCATCAAGATGTGGCCCGGTTAGTTAAAAGGATTGACGGTCCCAATTGGAGTTAAAGGGGGGGTGATTTGAGTTTGATCTAACGCTTGGTGCGGCCTCACAAAGGAAAAGTGCACAACTATTAAACTCCGTGAAGTGGCGAAAAGGAGGTATGGCCCAACACTAAAGCAAAGAGATTAAACGGAGATAAAGGTGATGTAGGTTCTCGAGATCCAACGGCTAGCATTGTTTCGCGAAAGAAAAGAGCACGGGTTTTATGTTCTGCGAAGTAGCGAAAGAGCAAAACAGAGGAAAGACTTAGAGAAATTATGACCCGTTGGAGCCAGTATTGAATTTGATTTGGCAAATTTAATTTTGAAAAGAAAGTTGAAGCATGCGGAGTTAATTTATAAAAACTTAAATGCCAACTTGCCCTTTTTAGTTCGCATCAACTTGATTGCTAAGTATTGTTTCATCGAAGTTTGTTGCAGAGCGAATTGTTGTAGAGCGATTTTCGTTAGGCAAATAATCAGGTTTCTTGTGCTTTTCTTGATAACTCTTGGTTTGTTCTCAAATACTGTTGTGTGAATTACTTCATTAGAGGTCTATGCTAGCTTCTAGTGGTATAATTGTTTGACCAGAATGGCACCCAGAAGAGAATTTACAAGGAAAGTGAATTACCAGGACCGAAATATCTATGATTATTTTTTAGAGCAATTAACCATGTCCACCAATGCTGGGGCTAAGGCCAAAGAGCTAGTACCTAAGAACCCTCGTCTAAAAATTGGAGATGGCCTTTATGATAAGGGTAATTGGTTGAAGGACCCTGAAATAGGAATGTCAGGCTTAGGACTCTTCAAAGTCAGTTTTGGGTAGAGGAATTCCCTAGCTCCTTTGAATGGCATATGGGAGCAGGATGCAGGAAAGCTTGTGGTCCTAGGTGTTTTTATGGATGTAGATCTATTAGCCCTGATTGCACAGAATTATGACTATGTGGCAAGATGCATGAGGAACATAAAGGGATTAGTCTTGATTGAGATAAATGAAGATGAATTCAGGAAAGTGTTTAAACTCAATGAGTCCTCCAATTTGTTAGAACCTATTGACTTTGAGTTGTTATCCCAGGTTTACAACACACAAAGGGATCATCTTAGAAGTGGCCCATTGAAAGAATTATTTGTAAAGATAGGGGGGTTAACAGTTGTAGGCCCCAGGACAATGGAACCATTCTCTCTCAACCTATTCACTCTGAGAGCTAAGGGTATGTATTTGGCATTATGCCAGATTTTTGGAGAGGATGCTGAAAAGAATATGCCAACCCATTATATGTTAATGATTACACAAATTCTAAACCCCTCCCTAGTAATAACATTTGATTATGCCTCATACCTTGCTGATGCAATTCATAAAGGGCTAGTAGGAATAAAAAATGGTAAGGTGGATAGGCCATTTGGATGGTACTCCATGTTAATGCAGATGTTTCTGTTCAAAGGGGCTGATTATTTTGGAAAGGAGATGGACCTAATTAAGGTCAAGGATAAAGAGGAGATGCCAGTGCAATTGTGGAGTACTATTCTATCTTGGGATAGAGAAGATGCAAGTTATTTAAAGTTTGATAGATGCTTTGCATCTAAAATTAGGATTCTTCTATGCAGAGAAAACCCTAGAATTCCTAAGGCTCTTTTGGAGTTTCTCAAACCAAAGGAGTTTGTAGAGTATATCAATATTGTTCACAATTGGGGAGACATATATTTGTACCCTATGTCTACTATTTTTAGAGTGTTTGGATTTAGAGGCACCCCCTTTTTACTACCCTATCAGGTCCCATTGAAGATAGGGATTGCAGAAGTCCTGAGACAAATTGGGGGAGTACAAGAAGCAGAGCTAACCAATAGAGGTAAAGGGACTATTTTCCCAACTATTACCATGGCTCACCATTTTGTGATCACTAAGGGTGGATGGAGATTTTTTGAAGAATTATTTAAGCCATATAGGCTGTCTACTACAGTGTCAAGATGTGCAGACCCCAAGGATTTTTTCAATGGCATGTTTAGAAAAAGAGCAGTGTGCAGAGGTAGGCCACATCAATTTCAGTTCCCAGAAGATCTTATTAGAAATGAATTCAGCTTAGATGAGCAAGAACTGAAGAAGGAGAAGTGGGTGGCATATAAGAAAGCCCTTGATTTTATCCATCAATTTGACACTGGCTATGACCCTCTTTCTAGCTTCAATCCATTTGAGGAGAAAATAAAATTCCTGATTCTTTATTTTCAAGATCTCATGCAGACCTTAAAAGAAAATAGGGAGGCCATAATGCAAAATGAGCCTGATAAGGCTAAGATGGTATTGGCTAAGCCTGACTTTGCTAGAGATATCCCATGTGGTGACTATGTAATGCACAAAAGGTCAAAGTACACTGTGATAATGCCAATGACAGGTGAGCCTTCCACTTCAAAAGGGAAGAGGAAAATTGAAGATGTCATTGACAACTAGGATTCCCCCAAGAAGCAGAGAGTGGGAAAGGAAATTGAAACTGATGAGCCTCAATATTCTCCATCTCAGTCTCCTATCCACATTGGAGATGAACAAGTTGTGGCTGAACAATTATTGCAGTTAGGAAGTCTCGGTGAGATTGCCTATACCTATGAGGAGACCAAGAGGGGATGCCCGAAGAGCCACCTAATGCTGAAATGGATTTGACTGATGGTGAGTTAAAGGGCCAAGAAATGGACCTTACTTTTAAGCAAGCTAGTGAAAAATTCCTAGTTGACAGTAATTTTGTCACATCAGGAGCTTTTATACAGTTTCTATGGAAGCAAAATATTGATCAATTCAAGACTAGATGTGAACAGAGGAAAAGTGAACAGCCTCTTAAATATACAACTCAGGTAGAAGAAGAGGTTAAGCAAGAAATAATGGAGGAGTTCAAAGCAATCACCCCTGAGAAAGGAAGACAAATGGTAGCAAAGGCTGGTGTGTTGATTCTCCCTGAATGGGATATAGCTAATGCCTTAGTGCTTGATGTAGTCAGGAAGGAAATAAAGCCTATGGAAGGAGTGACATTCAGCAAAGATAATGCTGCTCTTGTCATGTGGTCTTTAAAGAAGGATGAAAACAAAAGAAGGAAGGATGCATCAGATTCTAGCCTCTTAGGAGGCATGATAGTTAAAAGAGTCCAAGACACAGGGGTAGTGGAAGCTGCAAGCACAGTCCTAGAGACTGGAAAATTCAGTGTTGCAGTGGCAGAGAAAGAGGCACAAGAAAAGGCTAATCTCCAATTGAAGTTGGAGACTATTTTAAAAGCTTACAATGATGCTAAAGAAGGAATAGCCAACAGAGACAACATAATTGCTAGACTCCAGAGTCAACTGGCAGGTCAATATCATCCCGATGAATCTTCTACACTCATGATAGCCTCCTCTCTAGCAAGACCCCCTCCTACTAGTCCCATCATTGAATATCCCCCTTCTCCTATGCCTTCTAGTTCCCAATTACCTGAAAATGTCGAACATGAGTTGGAAAAATTGAAACAAGCTCAGACATTGTATGCAAACAAATATGAGGAGAAGGTGAAAGCCACCATCTTGAAGTTTACTGACTCAGTCAAAACCTCCAATGTATACATAAATATGAAGAGGATTCTTGATATTTTGATCAAATTGAGAGAAGAAGAAGCCACTTTGGAACCAATCCTGAATAAGTGGGTGCCTAGAGGTAAAGAGTTAGAGCTCATGTGTTCTTCCCATGTAGATGCAGAAGAGAATGACAATCTAAGGTCCACATGTGAGTTTATAAAAGAGATGAATATTATTTCAATGGAAGGAGCAGGTATAAAAAGAAAAGCCCAACTTTATAGGAAAGAATATTCAAATCATAAATTTTAAATGTTTCCAGGAGGTTTCATTGGTCCTGTCTAGCTAAAGGAAGAGAAGACTTGGTTAAAGGAGGTGGACCACAATTTGTCCCTAAGGATCAATCAGATTATTAGTATTGATTACACATCCTTATTTGTCCAAACAATTGAGGAAATTGACAAAGTGAAATCTCATTATGGTTTCATAGAAACAAAGATTGGGCATGTATGAGTCACTTGGAAGCGGCTAGAAGATATGAAACAGAAGATTGCTAGTTTTACTTGGCCTAGTGATGACATGTATCAGGAGTGGAAAGATAAGTATATGGGATAGAAAGAAGATGCTCGGGAGCAGTTACAGGAGGTTGCAATAGAACAACAAGAAGAGGAAGCCGCAGATGCTGAAAAGGACTTATAATCACTTCTTGAAAATGACCGGTTGTTTGTAACAAACTTTCTTTTGAAGGGTCCAAAGCTTGTATGCATCCATACTATTATAAATGGATACAGGACTCCTAAAAAAATGATCGCAAGTAATTGTAAGAAAACACTACAGAAATGTATTTGAGCTTTTTTCTAGTCTTATGGAGAATACTCTGAGTTTTGTAATATTTTCTCAAAATTAATATCAATATATAGACTACAAATAGTGTATATACATAAATATGCATAGCAGTCATAGGGCAATTCATGTCAAATGTGCAACTCAATACAATAAATAATCTTAGTTTGTAGCGCTATAGCATCTTAATGCAGTCCTTGACCAAGTATGCATACAAGAAACATCTAGTTCTATTAAGGCACAAGCATCAAAGTTAGAGGTTATGACAACTAGTGAAAAACATCAAGAACAAAAAGTTTAGTCTCAAGAATTAGGAGTTGTAATAAAAAAACTTACAAGGATGAGGCATATTCATAATTTTTGCAGTCCCACCTTGGATATCAACACTAGAAGCAACTCATATTGTTTGTGTATAGACAAGACAATATGGGAGTTCATTATACCCAGCAACTCGTGGTGTTGTTGTTCGTGTTGGCTCTGTTGGACCCTGCAATTAAAATTCAATATACATTATTCAATAAGATTAACTATGCAACATAATGAAATATTGAAAAGTGTGTTACCTTGTTGAGCTTCACTTGGTTTCAAGAATAGTTTAATATTCTCTACTTAATAGGGCCAACCACGTGAAGGTGGAAGCTCATTTGGCCCCTCCCCCCCCGCCCCCTAACATCACTCTAAATTCCCCGTTAACATCTTATAACATTCATTCATTAATTATTTCTACCATTAATAAAATATAGCATTCATTCATTAATATCACATAATGTTCATTAACACATAACATTGATTAACATTAATTAACACGCAACATTCATCAATATTAATTAACACATATCATCCATAGCCATTAATTAGCACATAATTACATTCACTAACACATAAAAATCAGTCATTATCAAATAAGTTAGATTACAATCATTTCTTTCTTTGTTTTTTCTTTGAAGCTATGAAAAGACTAAGTGGAACATTGGTGTCTTCATCATTTCCCCCCTCTATAGATGTTCCGCCAATTGCTCGTGATCTCAATGTATGCCTAGTCCTATATTGAGGACGAGGACACTGAAGCGAAGGGGGGTCCTCTGCACTAACAAAGAAATGGGTTAAATTCAAAACAAAAAAATTATTATTGTTACAAGTATTTCATTAATTTACAGAACATAATTGTTGTGCTCTTTACCTGATGGGGCCACATCATTTTGTGTAGCCTCAACCTCAACATGCTGAACACCACGGTCCTCTTCACCCGAGTGGTGAACATCACGTTCTTCAGGTTGTTTACCCAGATCATGCTCCACTTGCTCACCACCGACTACATGCTCTAAAATATTAACAAGAAAGGTTACATTAATCACTACTCTAATTACAAATTAAGATGTTTAATTGTATTAATAGCTAAATAAATAAATTTGAATAGAAAATGAATACCTCCACTACTGGGATGCACATCCAGACCTTCATGTGCAGGTGGTGTTTCACAATTAGCAGGCTGCATTCCAATGACATGCACATTGTTATCATTGCTTGCTTATTTAAAACAAATATAGTCACTTTATGTTGGAACTCAACATCAATTAGATTATTGGTAAAGTATTCAATTTGAAACAACTTCCATTTAGCATATTTACCTGTGTGACGGATGCACTCAAATGTTGTGTATGCCCACTCAATTCTCATAGCCAATCAGCCATGGCTGAATAGCCTTGCTGGTAGGCAATTCTCTTATCATCTTCTGTGGGTGCTCTATTGAATTTAGAGCCCTGCATTTTTGCTTGGTACCCTGAATTCTGCTTGCATTGTGTGATAAAAAAAAAACATTTGCAATTTATTAATATTTTGAGACAATATGGGAGTTTACATGAGATACTTACAATTCGTGTAGCAAGTTTCATGTAACCACTAGAGCCGAGTTTGTGTTGCCTATGCTTTTCTTGCCTTGCCTTGGTTGCCTTTGACGTGTCACTCAGTCTATAAAAAGCTTGAAATATGTTAGATTATATAAATATAAAGAGTAATTAATTAGTACATAATTACATTCTTAATAGTATCCCAAACCTTCTTCTGGCATCTACTGGTGTATTTCCTTTTTTCCTTTCAATTCTCTCCTTGGCATCCAAAATCAAGTCCTTCCACTCCCTCTCTAGAATCATGGGGGGATGCTCGTATTTTAGGTTCCTCTCCAAATGGGTCCTGTATTGGTCCGTCACATACTTTAGATATGTGCTAGCTTTTTCAAGGAGTTTGGTTTTGTCAAAGGTGTCATTTCCAAGCCACTCAACCATTTGGTTTGTCAATTCATCTTTTAACCTTTTTTCTTGGTCATTCCACCTTTTAAAGAAAAAACAAACCTGTTAGATTTAGAAATGAACTGAAGCTACATTTATTACACTTCAAGAAATGGATCAAAGGAAAAGTATTCTAGCAACGATATGAAATCAAAAGTGGATAAGGGTTAGTTCACATATGATGTACCACCTTTTACGTATGGTGGGCCCAAATATCTACAATGCAATGTCACTAAGATGTTTATAGAAAATATCATTACCTGCAAAAAATTCATGGGATCAATATTAGTCCAAAATGAGTGATCATAAAGTAAATTACAATTAGAGTATATATAATAATAATTTTAAAGTACCTGGAACCTTTTGTATCTTTAAGGGAAACATTTCTTCGTCGCTCACCACGAATGTGGCCTGCAATGTTCCCATACTAGCAATACAAGAAGATCCAGGAAACGATGCTATGTTATCAACAGTAGTCACCTGTGGCACATCCTCACGTGCATCTCCTCTTGCAAAAAATGAATCCACTATGAAATGGCATTAGAATTCAAGAAAGAATGCTTGAAGGGAAATAAACACATGACAGAAGATAGAGAAAAAGAGGGATCTACCAATAGTGGGCGGGCCAATATGACGTGCACTAGAGGATGTCTACATGGTACGTGTTGCCGACATTGTAGTTAGCAATACAGGTGAGGGTGAGCTCTGATGAGGCAGCGTTGACATTTGCACAGTAACATTGACAACACCTAAAGAATAATACATTAAATATATGAAAAGTGCAAGATTTGTAAACAAGGATGAACCTTTATTTTGAAAATTGACAATATCAAGTATGATGTGTTTTGGGTACTCAGAGTGATAAGCCAAGCAAGTGATAATACAAGAAAATCGTCATCACCCGATCCTACAACACCTTGATCATAGGAACGACTTTCATGAGGGCGGATATATTGCTATAAAAACAATATGTACATATTTTAGTTAATGACATAAAAAGAGAATAAAATATAAACCATTATTGAACTTTTGTTATAATTAAAGCTTTCATTACTACTTACTTGCAAGTTTTCTGCTGTCTTATACAATAATTCCACCCTTTGTCGTATCTCATCAGTGGTAGGATGCACGACTGCCAAAGCAACAATCTCTTTTCTAATTTTTATAAGAGGCATTTTAAAGAATTTCACAAGGTCTGTGGGATCTTCAGGGTCATCATTGCTTAACCCTAATGATTCCACATCCATAGAAAGGTGCTCAGGTACTATAACTCCCTTTCCCTTTCCCCAAACATCCGTCTATGTCAAGAATATCATTAACAATTACAAAATTAGTATAAATCACTAAAAAAAAGAACATAATAATGTAACAGTTTGCTTCTACCTAATTTGTACAATTAAAATGAGGTTTACCTACTCGGTAGAAGTGTTGCAAGGTACATCTCTGTCTGCGATATGTGATGGATCCATGTTGGCTTGTGACAAAGAAAAAATATAAAAAACATTAGCAAAATTACATCATACACAACATGAACAACATGAACTTTGTAGACAAAAAGAGTATTAAATAATAAAAATATGTTGTCATCAAAATCATTGTAAATTTTGTAATTCCTTACCTTTACTTTATGTAGACTATGCAGGATCCTCAACTAAATGGTCACATAAATAGTCACATAGCTAATAAACAATCCAATTTCCATAAATAAACACAGTTTAAAATTGTCACATAAATAGTCACACCCCCTATCTCCATCTCCATATTAAAAGGTACATCATGAATTAATTATGTAATGGCATTAGAATTCAAAACAGAATGAATTAATTATGTAAAAAAAATTCTATCAAGAAGTCAATATTCAATAGATAATATACTAATCGCCTTCCTCATACATTTCATTCCTCATCATCATGAACATCAAGGTCATCATCGCCATCATCATCATCATCATCATCATCATCATCATCATCATCATCATCATCATCATCATCATCATCATCATCATCATCATCATCATCATCAATGTCTTCGCCATCATCATCACCATCATCACCATCACCATCATCATCATCATCATCATCATCATCTTCTTCTTCTTCTTCTTCTTCTTCTTCTTCTTCTTCTTCTTCTTCTTCTTCTTCTTTTTCTTCGTCATTGTGAAACAGTTGATCGTGATCATCATCCACTTCATCTTCTACTTCTTCGGTATCTTCTTCTTCGGTATCTTCTTCTTCCATCACATTATACTTTATCGGCCTTCCTCTTGGATCATGTCTAACAACAAACGACCAACCCGGTTTATGTGGAACCTTTGAGTAAAATACTTGCTCACATTGGCTTGGAAGAACATAGGGCTCATCCCCAACTAGTTCAAATGACCTTGTATTTAGCATTATAAAACCATTATCATGTTCAATAACAGTTCTATCAGGATCATTTTTATTCAATCGTAGCCTGTACCATTTGACGATGAACAAAACTAATTTGAAGGAATTAAAGTCACACTCAAGTATATCATCCAAAATGCCATAGTATCAATTTTGAGATTGTTGAGGATGAATGTCATTTCTTGATGAAATATTTGTCACCTCAAAGACTGCAGTGATGCCAGAATCACAAGTTTTCTTCATGTCATCTAGCTTTTTTATGCGAAATTTATGACCATTGCAGCACATAGCGTTGTGGTGTTTGACCTGCGATATGTCAAACATGTAAAATTTATTGCATTGTGAGTTGATAAACATATGGGTGATTAATAAATTTATACGTACCTATTTATCTCTTAAACCATATGCTAAATCAATTTCCCTTTGCGTAACATTGGAATCTCCATTACGATGTGCTTCTTTAACCAATGAAGCCACACCTTCCCATGTTAACGTGTGTCCAGAATGTTGACAACGTTTAGTCCATACCGTCATCCAATCAAGATTGTTTGCAATATACAAATGTAGTGCATCCCACTCTCAACCAACTGTACAAAAAATAAATATACGTCTTCTAATCTATTTATTTTGAAGATTAAGAATTAATTAACTACAATAACATCTTATAATTACCTCTCACTTTCCTCAATCTACCTTCCCCATCAAGTACTCCCCTTCGAATTTGTTAATGGTGTTGGGATCCCAAATGCAATCCACGTGGATCTTTGCTGCAAACTTAGAAAGATATTCAGAAATGTACACCATAGTCTGGTATACCATATATCCCTCCACCATAGAACCCTCAGGATGTGCTCTTTGTTGAACCAAAGCCTTCAAAAATTTCAAGTGCCTCTCAACCATCCACATTGGCCTAGTGTGTACAAGTCCACACAATTCAATCTCCTCAACTTGGTGTATGAGGTAGTGTTCTTGTGCATTGAAAAAAGCTGGAGGTAGACACTTTTGCATTTCACACATTAAATGAGGAATTTTTCTCTTCCAATATTTTATATCGTCTTTATGGATTTCTTTACATGACAACCACCTACAAGGTATTCAAGACGCAAAAAAATATATTACATAAGAAGTAAAACAAATATCACTACTTACCTTATGTATTTTCCAAGATCATATATGACTTGCTTGACATTATTGTCGAAGTTGTCTGGGAGAGATAGAGGTAGAACGTACTGCAACAATTATAAAATTATGTTTTCATTTTTTTGTAACATAATGAAAAGTACACGTACGCTCAGTACTTAAATACATACTAAAAACACAAGAACATGAATTACCTTAATGAAGGTATGCCAATCATGCGTTTTCATCCCTGGCCCAAATTCACTTTTCTTTGATATGAGATTGTTTATGTTCACAACAAATCCTGTGGGAAATCAAATTTGTATGACTTCTTTTATAGCATTGCTTTGCTGGTCCATTAATAACCAAGGAAGCTCACTTATATTAATCTGGTCTCCATGGCTATTTGATTGAATGACATTTATCATTACATGATTGGAATCCTAAATGTCACTACATATTTTGACAATTTTTTCTTTGTCATGCCTTCCATCCAATATTTTCCATAATGTCTCTGTTATGTTCTTTCCAATATGCATACTATAAAACAAATGAACAATTTGTAACTGCTCGTAGTAGGGCAACTTACTAAATTGTCGGGGATAACTTTTTATTCCCTTAGGAAGGTGGTCATTTATGCCTTCACGACCTTCATGATCATCAATCACATCATCAGTAAACAAAACAAATTAGAAAAGATGTTTTATGACAAACCAATAGATGGAATGGCATTACCTTGACGATTAATTCTATTATATTCCAACTTCCACAGGTGAGGTGTCATTCTTCGTGGCTTTGATGTATTCTCTTCTTTCCCATTGAAAAGATGTTTTTCAGTATTTCGATACTTATGATTTTTGTGGAGAAAGTGCCTATACTCATCAAACACCTGCTTTCCTAAACTTTTTGAATGACGAGATTTCATCTTTGGACCACAAACAGGACATGCAAATTTTCCCTTTGTTTGAAGACCTACAAGATAATGTATAATTGGATTAAATATGATAATTTTTTGAATTATAATGTTCATGCACAACTTAAACACTATAACATACCACAAAAATGTGTTAGCCCCGAGGTATCGTGTATTGTCCATAGAAGCATCACATGAAATTGAAATTGTCTTAATACTATTGGTCTAGAGACGTCATACATAGTGACACCATTCCATAACTCCAGCAACTCGTCGATAAGAGGCTCGATATATACATTCATATCTTTAACTTGGTACTTACCTAATTGAATGAACAAAAACATTACATAATTATTATGACCATTTTATTGCAATATTTATAATTAAATTTAGATGACTATATTTAAATGATAAAATACCTGGAACAATCATTGCCAACACTATGTGCTCCCTCTTTATTGACATCCATGGAGGAATGTTATTGTTGATAACAAAAACAGGCCACACTAAGTAAACAGATCTCATCTCTCCAAATGGATTGACACCATCCGCTGCCAATGAAAGCCTGATATTACGAGGTTCTTCTTTAAAGTGTGGCCACTTTTCCTCTATGTCCATAAATGTTGAACCATCCGTAGGCATTCGAATAATGTCATCTTGACTTCTATTGCGTGCATGGTAATCCATAAATTGTGCCAAGCTAGTGCACTTGAATAATCGTTGCATACGTGGAATAATGGGAATATAGCGAAGAACCTTGCGAGGAACCCTTTTTGTTATTTGATCTGTTTGATATCTACTGATATGACATTTAGGGCATTCAGTTCAAAATTCATGTTGTTTGTGATATATAATATGATCATTGGGACAAGCATCTATTGCTTGATACTCCATTCCAGTATCTTTCATAACGATAGATAATTCTTGGTATGAGCGAGGTAGAATATTTGATGGTGGTAACAAAAACTCACCTATCAATCTACAACAACAAAATATAATTTGTTATAATAAACAATATTAATGGTACAACATGATTCACAGTTTATTATGACATATATGACATGCCTTAACATACGTGACATTGTTATGTTGGATAAACCATTCATAACCTTCAAGTTCACCAACAACAATACAACGGAGAGAAGAGTTCCTACAAGCCTTCATAAAGGGCCTCAGATGCCTTCTCAAGTAGAGGGACATCATGAACATCATCAAGGTCATCTTCATCATTATGATCAGCTGCGCGAGTACTAAATGAGTCATGGATCAATGTATTTGTACCATCATCTTCAATTGTGTTTTTTGGCTCATGATCGCCATCTTCCATGGGATCATTATCTTCAGCTTTGATATTCACACCTCCATGTTCATCCACTTTGAAAACCATGTTCTTAGGGTTGTGTTGATCCATACCATGTGCTCCGGGGTGCTCGACCTATATAAAATTGATATACATAAATAAATCGTGATCATGATCTCATCATCACGTGATTTATTATGTATATAAATTGTCAAAACGATATAATGAAAAACTTACCAATGGATGATAATCATGTCCTCCTTCAATGTGACCATGCAACCTACAATGTTTCTTTGTTGTTTTGATTAGAAGTCTTCTAGTCTTTAACCCCTTACAAATTTTGCGCGGACAATAACATTTTCCATCACCTTTTCTTTTCAAGTTAGACCACAATCTAGCAATTGTCTCCTTATTTTGTTGTTCATTGATATTGTCTAACATGGTCTTTCTTCATAGGCAAGAAAATAGAAATTATTGTCTGACATGGTCTTTCCCTCAGGAGCTGGCAGATCCTACTTCCATACTTTAATTCTATTTTCTCAAAGGACAGTCCTAAAAATCCATGCATTGCAAACAACTTTTTACACCTTTGTTGGTTGTGGTGGCATCACAGAGAGTTTACATTAATAAATGAAGAACATGCCAATGCTTTTAATGCAGCAGTAGAAGTCTATCTCTTATTCAATATCTCTAGTGAAACCCCCATGATCTTTTGTTGGAGTAGAATTTGTTATATTCTAGAAAGGGTCTTGTCCTTTGTTGATGGGATATTCATCTACCTCAAGAAATAACTGTTCTTTTCTCCAACAAGAAGTGGAACTAAATGAAGATCTAGCACCATGAAATTAATCCTCAAAAGGATTACTATAGTTAGTTTTGGTAGATAATGATCTGGGTAAAATACTAATGTGGCTTTACGAAACATTATGTACTAGCTTAGCATACTCTAACAACTTTGGTACAACATGCTACATCCAATTAAGTCTCCATCAGTATCTCTATTGTGTTTATGGATTGGGATTCAATGTACTTTTTTTATACACAGATTTTACTTTCAACTGAGGAGCTTTGTATATACTTACTTGTCTTTCGATTGTATCCCTATTTCAAGAATTTCTTCTATCAACAAATCATTTGTTGTAAGTTGTACAAGTGGAAGCTTGAACATGCCTTCCATGCTAGCCTTGTTGATATGTTCAACACCATCTTGTGCAACAAATCTTTAGAACTCCATTTTTCTGAATTGAAGAGTGAGTAGTAGGGACAATCTAGGACACTTACAGAGGTTTTGCAAGAGAGATAAATAGACCTAAATATTATGGCTTAATAATGATCAATAGGTAAATAGATAAGAAACTCTCAATATCAAAATGACTTTCTCAATTGTCTTTACTAGAAATGGATAGATCTACTAATAATGGCTTTATGACTGTATGTCAACTTTAGACTCAATCCAAGAAGAGCTATAACTAATATGTGATAGCTAGATTTATGATCTCTTTAATATAACAATCCCATAATTATGTTTCCATGCATCTATACCACAACACAAACATCATGCTAGTGTTCAGCCATAGCAATTGATATCCTAATTATAGAATGTGAAATATGCACATAACTATGAATAAAGATTAAGAAAAACAAAGAAAGATGCTTATTGCAAACATAAATGACTAATGGACAAGAATTGAATTCATTGTAGATAGTTTTGAATATCAAATTCACTTATTTGTGTGCATTTAGTAACTCATGTACTTGTGGCCAACCATTTATCTCTTTCATAAATTAAACACTTATTAATAACATTAAATGGCTGAGTAATTATGTTTTAGTTGAAATTGAAAATAAAATATTTTATTTCAGGATAGCTCACACTATTCCCTATCATATTTTAGACTCTCGGTTTTGTTAGTAGTGGTTTGATGTCTTTGGAGCTAATCATTGCATTTCTTTAGTTATGTTTACCAGCCTACTCCTAGCCTGTGCCAAAATGGGAGCTTTGGAATAGGGTATGGACATCCATCAAAGCATAAAAGATAGAGGAATTTTGTCAAATGTAATTGCAACTGCACAAAATGGATTTGTTGAGAAGGCTTTAGAAACTTTCGAGCAAATGCAATCGGCAGGTGTAAAGCCAAATTCCACGACCATTGCTACTATCCTCCCTGCCTGTGCCAAAATGGGAGATTTGGAACAGGGTATGGACATTCATCGAAGCATAAAGGATAGAGAAATTTTGTCAGATGTTGTAGTTGTAACTACCTTGGTAGACATGTATGCAAAATGTGGAAGCATAGACAAGGCACGTGAACTATTTGATAGAATGCCTGAAAGAAATGTTGTCTCATGGACTGCAACAATTGCTAGATATGCACAAAATGGATTTTTTGAAAAGGCTTTAGACACTTTCAAGCAAATGAAATTGGAAGGCATAAAGCCAAATTCCACAACCTTTGCCAGCATCCTCTCTGCCTGTGCAAAAATGGGAGCTTTGGAACAGGGTATGGACATCCATCAAAGCATAACGGATAGAGGAATTTTGTTAGGTGTTGTACCTGCAAATGCCCTACTTGACATGAATGCAAAATGTGGAAACATGAACAAGGCTTGTGAATTGTTTGATACGATGCCGCAAAGAGATGTGATCTCATGTGAACAATGAACACACGCGTATATGGGAGGAAGGGAGTGCTGATACAAAATTGAATGCTCACTCCTCAATCACAATTATATGGTTTTACGAGATTAAACTAGGACAATTAACCACCACATGTATATTTTTTGCAACATGAAATTCAAAACTAGGGCAATTTGAATCTACCTCCTGCATGGGATTGCCTTCGACATGAGTTTGATGTTCTTGGGGGTTGAAGTCGCCACGGACGCCTACGTAGGCTTGCAATTCACAAATGAATTCCCCGCCTCTTTTTTTATTTTGTAATGGTCGCTATCATCGGAATAACGATGAAACCGAGCACTTTTTGAAAAAAAGAAAATTCTCATTGCTAATGCCTTCTTCGTCAAAACCAAATGGGTAATTTCTATCGGAATTACGACGAATGCGGGCATTTTTTCAAAAAAAAATCAAATTTGGCCATAATATACCTTCTCCGTCAAAAACCTCAGTTGAAAATCTAGTCCAAATGTATTAGTGCCTCAAGTCACACTAGACCAATCCACATCATCTCTAGATCCAATAACATAATCTCCCAAGGGCTATCCATAATACAAATCCAATCTAATCCAAGTCATGATGTTAGTCCTTTCCATGCTTAAAAAATTCAAGATCCAATATATATTCCATTTCCAAGAAAACCCACTTTAGATTATCTCATTCAAAATCCTTTATGATCAGGCCAAAGTGTTGAAACCTTCCAAAAATATCCCATGCATATCCAAACTCCTTCCCTATGTCAAAATGATAATCCAAAATCAAAAGAAATCAACCATGAAACAAGTCAAGATCAAGAACAAACCATTCTATCCTACCCAATTTTTTAGCAAGATCCAACCTATCAAGAATCCTATGATGATCCCCTCATTATTTTCTATTCCACTCATAATGATACCCTTTCATCTCAAGAACAATGTATCCTTCCAAGTCCCATCCAACATCCTCCTCCTAAGAAAGATAAAGACATCTCTTCCATCCTTCCTAATAATCCCTTTCCAAGTCAAGATCAAAGTATTCCTTCACATTCATGTCCTAAGCAAGATCCCATTATTTCTCCAGATCCTAATCAAGATCCCTCCATCTCTTCATTTCCATGTCATAATCCTTCATGTCCCTCACAAGACTTCCTCTCACCAAATAAATCTACCATTTCTCTTAGTCTCCCTCATGATCCCAATGCTTCTACACAAGTTGTTCATCAACCCCTTATCAATGAAATCACCAATCTAGATCATACTACACAAAGCAACTTGTCAACAATTATATGTGTGCCATCATCAAATGCCAATGTAGTGACAAAAACAAGCATAACACCAGCTAATGAGATCAACACCTAGTTGGCTTCATCATCCTCTTCAAGTGAAATAGATATAGCACCCGCTTATGTCACAACTTCGGAACCAGAATCAATTTACCACATACACTCGCACTTGAAAGACTGGGGGCAAGAAGATCTACCACAGCTAGATTGGATTGAAAATAAGGAGGCTATAGCAGAAACTGTACATGAAATACACCCAGCTGAGTCCTTGTATCCTATTGAAAAAGAAAGGTTTATCCAACTCTTCAAGCACAAACCAATGAACTATTTACACAAAACTCTTTGACCCTATTAACAACATGCACTTAAAAAGATATTACATCTATGGTGGGTTCATTTAAATTTTTAGTATTGCATTTGCATATTTCTTTACTGCATTGCATCACATATCTCCATTTCAGAGTGCATCATAATTGCTTGCATATCATCATTGCACAACATATAGCTACATATCATTATTGCTTTTCTAATATAGTTGCATCAATAAAACAAGGTGATTGTCTAAGTCAATTACCTATTTGCACTGAAAGGAGCGACAGTTGTCTCATTTCCTAGATACTAGTTCTTGAAGTTTTTAGGAAGTCTTAGGTCATTCATCTTCAACATCACCTTTTGATTGAGATTTATCCATGGTTGTGTAGAGGTTTCACTATTTATCCTTGTTACCCAAAATCTATCAATTGCTATATCTCACACATTATTCAAATAGCTCTAAGTCATTATAGATACCTAGTTGGTTATGTGGCTAGTGAAAAATCCAATATTTTACTTCAATGCTTTTGTAATTGTCAATACCCAAGTGAGTTTCAGTACTTACAAGTCAAGGCAAGAAAATAAAAAAGAAAATTTATGCCAATATCCATCTCAAAGAAAAATAGCACAGATATATAACTGAAATATCATGCAGAAATGTGCAATAAAATCTTGACTAAGGGAAAATGTGAATAACTCCATCAAGGCTATGGATGTCTGCTCGTAATGGAGCAATATTCAAGAGATTATGATGTATAACCTCGTCAGAGCCCTAAAGCTTGCTGGCAGCGAGGCTCTATCCAGGTTGCTTTTGAACTTAGAATAACTCACGTAGATAACCACATAGGATTCTGAGGGTCTTTGATGGTTATAAGAGTTAGAATAAACTCAAGTGCACACACATGGGAAAAAGAAGATCAAAGTTTCAAGAATTGATGGAGAATTTTTATGTGACTCCATTCATAAATCTTGGTTACATAGTGTGTTAGGCTAGATGGTCTAAAGCCTTCTGAGAATAGATTGAACTCCTATCATTGAAACATTTCGCACCTTTAATTCAATTAGTGCATTTCAAAATGAAAGACGCACACAATCATCCTTGTTCGAATACGAACTGCATCTTCATCTTGCATCTTTCATTAGCATAACTCATATCAAAAATTCATTGTCTCCACATGCATTTCCTAGATCATTATGTCATCATAGGTCTACATACTTGGGGGCATAACTGAAAAAATCCTAAAAATTAGATAAAAACCTAAAAAAATCCTAAAAATCAGATAAAGTCCTAAAAAAATCTTAAAAATCAAATAAAGTCTTGAAAAAACCCTAAAAATCATAAAAATGATCCACAAATACCAAAAACAATCGAAAAACAACAAAAATCAAACAAAAAACTTTGAAAACAATCCACAAAACCCTAAACATCGAAAAACTCAAAAAACAAACTAAAAATTGAAAACAATAAAAACTTGCAATAAAATGTCTCGTGAGAAACAAATACCCTAGCAGATATCCAGCAAAGACTTCGCATGAAGTTAAGAAAGGATATAACTATCTTATCAAAAATCTACAATGAACTTGATCAAGTCTTATCAATCGTCAAACTATCCACATTAACGTGATCATTATCATGTCTTAGACATAAACGGATACACTTGAAACCAGACAAATTGGTCTTAAACAAGGTCCAAAACTTCTTAAACCAAACATTATCAACCATCACATCAAACAAATCAAAGCAAAGGCACAGTCTACCTAGCTGTTGAGTTTTGTCTAATTTGGTTTTTATCTTTTATCAATTGGCGAAGATCATGTTTCTATGCTACTCAAGGATGTCCAAAAGTGACTAGAGGAGCCATGATGGGCATGATCCTCTACTTTGTTTGTTGTTTTGTGGTGTGAACCAATAAAATTCTGGGGCAATTGCTCTACTGGGTGTCTATGATAGGAGCATTCAGCTTGTGAATGTTGCACATACCTTTACCCCTAGTGTAATTCCCAGAATGAAGGGTTTATTCCTTGTCTGCTACATGTTTGTTTCTTGCAATGAGATATCTATACATCCTAGTTCCTTATACCTTGGTGTACTAAGCTTCATTGTTACATAATAAGGCTCAATTATGATAATATATTGCACTATGAATAAAGGCAAAGAAGACTACTCATCACTTTCATTCATATCATATTATATCCATTTTTCTATCAAGATAACATGGTTGATTCTTCATCTTTAGCCTATCTTTTCATCGTCTTTTTCAAATCTATCTTTTTTACTAACACTTCTTCTAATTCAAGAGGCACAATCAACAATGTATTTTGTCATAACAAAAACAATCATATAGGTTGCATATCATTTTAAGTGCATTTGCTATTAGGTAGATTATAGTATCACTTAAATACATGTTACTTAGATTCACTTGCATTATTACTTAGCTTAAGTGCATCTTCATGTACACTTAATTACATTAGATTCATTTAGATAAATATCATATCATATAAAATTCATTCATTATCACATTAATATTTGCACAATCATATAATCACATTACATAAAATAGAATGCACATAGAATTATAGAATGCATCACATAAAACATCAAAATAGACACGTCACATAGAACCATACATCATATAAATAATACAAGGCATGTAGAACGCCACCAAAATGCATATCATATATATCTCAAAAAAGTGTCAGAATACAAGTACAACACAAAGTGTCTCAACCGACACTGCCTCTATCTCCAAAAGGATCCTGCCTACTGGATCCCACCTCAGGATGTTCTGATGATGCCCTAGGAGGACCCATCACGCCTCTGTTTCTCATTCGTCGACTCGTCGCTCTGCTAGATCCACTCTGAGATCTATAAGATTGATAGCTAGGCTCCCTCTAATCCTCAGGAACAACTCTCTCGTATGCTTGTCTATAGTATATGGCCTCCTGAGCAGCAGTGAAAAATATGTCTGACTATCTTCGTGCACCAGTCCTTGGTCCAAACAACTGATCATAAGCATCCATGACCACTTGTTCCCTCTGCACTACATCATCTCTCTCTTGTTGGAGACAATATTTGTCAACAATCGCCCTATCCCTCTCTCCTGCAATCTAATCTCTCTACCTCCAAGGTACCATATGCTCTACGAAAGTGTTCCCTATCATCCATCCTCACTGTCTCAATGTGACAACTAGATCCTCCAAGCTCCTAATCTGAGCTCTCAACACCTGCTCATCCTCACCCTCCTCGTCACCACCTCCCTCTACAGCTGGCGCATCTCCAACTTGGGGAATCTCAATGTCTTGCCCACTACTATCCCCACCATCACTCCCTCCACTACTAGATGATTCTATCATAGAATCAACACTCTCGCTCTCATCCCACCCAGATCTTCTCATAGATTCAATGTCTCCATTGATGTCTACATCCCCCTCACTATCCTCTCGCTTTGCCTCTCTTGCTGCTACTACTGTTATTAGTCCAATCTAACCACCATCTCAACCTCCCCCATCTCGGCCCCCACCATCCCGCCCTCCACCATCTCTCCCTCTCCCTCTACCTCTCCCTCTCTATTCCCTCGTGTGCCAAATCAGCTGAGGAGAAATAGGAATCATAGGATCAGTCAATGATACTGACATATAAAGCACCCACTGAGCATCATACAGAGGTGTAGCACCAGGATATGCAACCCCTACGGACCAACCCCACTGTACTAAGTGAAGAGAATAAAAATCTGTAATAGCAACATGAGGTTGTACACAAGCCCCCTAATCCCCGATCTCTCACGTAATTCGAGTAGATAAGAAGTAACATCAGGAACCCCCTATACCTCCCTAAACTAATGAAGTAGTTGGCTAGGAAGATGAATGTCAATAACTCTATGGGTACCCACATCCCAACCAATCAAATATCTCTACTGACGACAATATGGAAAATGTTGCGCATGATTAGCCCAACCGGGGAAATCAAGATATGGCCTCCATGAAAAATACTGTAAAATATCAATCTGATGTCTCCAGTAAAGGGTGTTCCCTAACGCCCTATGCCTAATGCTAGCTATGTATCTATATGCATATGGATGATCAGCAGCAAGATCAACATGGACAATCAGTTGAAAGATAGCTATGTGTTGCCAAGCCCATACTTGGAGCAATGTGATCCCGCAACCAATGGACTTATGTCCAAGATAAACAACCCCATGCATCTGATGATATAAAGTGTCCAATAAGAAAGGACCCCAAGCATAAATGTGTTTGTGTATGATCATATCATGGACAACTCTACCCCAACCAACTAGAAATCCATGTGTCCTCCTATCAAGAATCAGAGGACTGGCTACAATGTTGCATAATATGACAGTCATATCATCGTAATCCAAAGCATTCCATGGGATATTGTATCCACCCTGTATCTGCAGATCCTTCTCAGTGCACTCAAATAGATCGCATAAACCCTAGATACCATCTCTACAACCAAATGTAACTCTGGCACCATATATGGAAATGTGAATAATATGCCACACATCCTCCAAGGTAACTAATGCCTCTCCTATGGGCAAATGAAAGGAACAAGTCTCCGAGTGCCACTGCTCAAACAAAGCAGTGACCATGGCCCTATTAGTTGTAACCTCTAGAAGATGGGGAATATGATATAATCCCAAATGCCTAGTCAGAGCAACCTCCTCCTACGACAACTCATCTCGCCGATCATGATCATCAAGCCTCATCTATCTCCCTACTAGCACATGGAAGTTCTCCTGCAAACAAAACATGAGAAAATATCAGATATTTTATTTGCTCGACAAAAATCAAATCAAGTATTTTGGAAAAAAATTCACAATCAACAAATGCAAACTGATAATTACAAATGTGCATCAAAAACAATCAATTGCAAATCATTTAAGTCAATTGTGCATGAATATTTACAAATGCAAACCATTTAAAGCAAATATGCATCAAACTTTACAATTGCGGATTATTAAAAGCATTTGTGCATTCAAAAATCAATTGTGCACCATTTAAAACAAATGCATATAAATATTAGCTATTGCAAACTCATCGACAGTCAATTGCACATAAATTAAAAAAAATTGCTCTAACATTGAAATGAAAAAAATGGAAAGACGGGCACAAACGAGCAATTTTTTTGAAATACCTATCATGCCTCCAGTGTCGGGCAGTCTCTGGTATAAACGCACTTGATCAGACAGGTGCAATCTCGCTCTGTGGCCCGCCATCACATTCCAAAGTCATAGGAAAGCACTAAAATTGAAAAGAGCTCCACAAAATCAAATGAATGCAAATGACCAAATAAAAGGGCTAATTCACTATTTATAGCTCAAAATTAGGGTTTTTACCACTCCAACAGTCGCGTTCCCCATGAACTTCAATGCACTTGTAGCACAATCAAACAGATTCAAAATCACACGAAACTTCACACGGTTGCTCACTACCATGGTATCAAAAAAATGGTCTCAATTTCATAATTTTTTGACCACTTTTTCTGAGGGGGCATATTTACACTAAGCATTACCGGGACATACTGGGGCAGAAATTTTTTCATTTTCTTTGAAACAACATCGTCTCAACATTGTTTCAAAGAGGGGCAAATGTAGACACTAAAAATGTCTTTTTCATCATCACTAATTATTCGTCCTAATTAATTAAGTAATTCTTTAATTATTTAATTAAGCTAATTATTCTTTTGAATTGACTCAATTATCACCCTAAAACATTACTAATTAGTCTATTTCTATTTTTTAATTAATTAATCAATTAACGCTTTCTTAAATTTTAATTAAATATTAATTATTTAATTAATTACAATTTATTCCTCAATTAAATAATCTTTGTTATTTAATTAAATCCATTTCTAATGTTTAAATAATTTTATTTAAATTATTTAAATTAATTAATTTATTCCTCCAATTCTCCAAATTCAAAATTCAAATAATTCCATCTGATTTCATTTCTTTCAAATTAACATTTCACTAAATCTAAATTTCAGTTAATTCCATGTGCATTTCAGCATTCAAAAATCCAAATTCAAATCCAAATTGAAAATGAAAATAAAATTCAACTTCAAAATCCTACAACACATCTTGAAGTCATAACTGATTGATCAAATCAGTTAACTCCTCAATCACCCCTTTTTAGTCCAAATCACCTTTTCTAACAAATCAATCAATCCACCTATCTCTCTAATCTATTCAGTTCACTATCCAATCTATTTAGTTGAATACTCAATCAAATGAGTTAACAAGTCAATCAATCTAAGTTAACAAATCAATCAACTTTGTTAACTGATTAATCTAAATCAATTCACTCCCAATCAGAACTTGAGTTCAAAATCCCTTCCCATCTCTCATGAAATCTATATAAACAACTCCAATTTCTCATTTCAAGCTAGAATCATAGAATTATAGAATCACGATCTTCAAAACAATTGTCTACTTTATGCATTAAATCCCAGTGTAATACCTAAGAGCCACCTTCATACACAATTCAAAGAAGAGCAATGGAAGCCTTGCTATATAAATTGAGGGAGTCTTAATTAGATTATTTATTCAGTTCAATTGATTTTGCATTATTCTATTGTCATTTAAGAGTAATCCTAATTAGATTAGAGTTGTGATTTGCTCTTTGATATCCGATTATGTTATTTATGAGTAATTTACCCTTAAAAAACTATTATATTATATTATATTATATTATATTATATTATACTATACTAATATTATTATAACAATATTTTTTTTATAAAACATTATAATAATAACATAATATAATAATAATATGCATAAATCAATGGGGTTGTGCTCTAATGGCAAGGCCATTAGGTTCTCAAGATGGAGATCCATGTTAAAATCCTTAAAGCAACATCTAGTGTTGGAATTCCAAGTTGTGGCTTTTGAACTTCCATCGTGGCTTCTAAGTTGATTTAAGTATATAGTATGTTTGAAGTACATTCTAATATAATATTATTATTAAATTAAAATTAAAATATATGATAATAATATATAATAAAAATATAATAATATAATTGTAAAGAATAGAATAGCATTAATATAATAATAATAAAATAATAGTAATAATAATTTTAATATATTTTAATAAAAAATAAACACAAAAATTAAAATGTTGAGAAGGATATAGCTCGGTGTTTATTATTGTTGTTGTATTATATTTTATTGTTAAATTATTATATTTATATATTTAATTATTATTAGTTTATATTTCTAAAGAATAATCTATATATAAAAAAGGCGAGGAGATATCATCTTCAAGGCAACTGTTGTATCCATTATTCCACTCTTAATTTACACAAGATTGGAATTGGGATTATTATTGGGGATAATATTAATAATATCACTTATTTATGGGCATCATTGGGTCGATCTGATTTCATCTAAAGACAAGGATGTTGTCTCGGAGGATGTTGTTCGGGAGAAGCTTGATGGTGGAGTGGGCCACAATCAATTTTGATTGTTCGTCAAAAGGCAACCCGAGGCCTTCAAAAGCAAGATGTGTGGCTCATGACTACAATGGCAATACTATGACCCTAGGTTCATAGAAACTTGAGGATGGTACAAATAACAATCTTGAAGCCAAGGTGAATTTGTTCATCATAAATCTGACACCCTCTCCAAACGAGCGCTGTCATTACCACCAAGTAATGATGAGATAAATTTTGAAGATTTTTAAGATGTAGTGTGGGAATATTATCGAGTACGATATTCCCATTGGAGATGGTGAAAAATGCCATATTGAATGCAATGGGAGATCTCCGAAGTAATTGAAGTGTGGCAGGCAGTATATTTGGTGGAATTCTTACGAGCCTCGGTCATTAAAGTATTTTAAAGAGATGGTAGTGGTAGTAATTTCGCAAATGGCTTTCTAGGGTGCATCTCAAACAACCGTTTCAATAAAATCCTCGTTTTTGATGATCCAATGTTTTTGCAATTGGTTAAAATGTTGTTGGGTGGAGAATATATGAAGACGGAATACAAATACAAGAGTAATGCGGACATGGCATTAATGTTTCTAGTTTGGTTCTTAGAACTGGGCGAGGAGGACACTAGGAAGATTATGGAAACATGTGTCTATGGTGAATGGTGAATGGTGTTGGGGACTCAATGCTTTCATTACTATCTCAGTTCCAGGCCAAGGGTGGTGACTGGTTGGACGCACTAGTTACACCACTGTTACGCTCATTTCCTTTTTAGCATACCTAATAGTAATCCTTACCATAACCCTAACCCCAATGCTAACCGTAAATGAAACCTCAATGTAATCCTAGTTGAACCCTAATAAAATGGTAATTCTTATCTAGTAATAATTATAATTGTAAACAAAAACTCTATTGCAAATTATCTTTATCCTAGAACCCTAACTATAAATCTATCCCTTATTCTAATTGTAAATGAATCCTAATTGATTGTAAAGCCTAACTTTAATTCAATTATGATCTTAGAAGAATGCTAACCCTAATCTTATTTACGATCAAGTTATAATCACAAATGTAACAAAATTGTTTGTCCCAAAAACACATTTGTAATCTAAACTATAATCCTAATTTTATTGTCATTGAATCTTAACTAAACCCTAATTGAGTTCTCAACATAACCCTAATTGAATCCTTAGCATAACCCTAATTGAACCTAATTAAATATTAATGTTGATCTAATTGTAATTATAATTGTAACCCTAACAATAATCATATGCTTCATTTAAGAATGGTCACGAAAACCTTAATTGAACTATAACCCTTACTGTAATTGTAAATAGAGACTATTGAATGAATCATTATATAATCTATAATTCTAACCCTAATTGAACCATAATTGAATGTTAAATATTATCTTAACTATAAGCAAAATTGTAATTGTAACCCCAACAATAATTGTATGCTTCATTCAAGCATAATAACTCTAACCATAATCCTAACCTTGATTGGAATTTAACACTAATTGTATCCATAAATGGAGATTGACCCTTAGTGAACCAAAATATAATTATATAATATATAATCCTTACCCTAACTGAAGCCTAATGTTAATTGAATATTACAGCTAATCCTAATTGAATCCTAAGTAAATAATAACCCTTACCTACCCTTTTAATCATAATTATGAATGTCACATTAATCCCGATCTTTATGACAAAATATTTAATCCTTACCCTAACCTACTCTTAACCCTAATTGTAGGTCTAATTGATTCCTAACTAAAATATTTATTGTTATATTATGTTATGTTATTATTGTAACCTTAACCCTACTCTTGAATTGATGTTTAATACTAAACATTATTGAAGTAAGAGCATCAGACTCACAACCAATCTTGTATTGCCAAATTTTTTATTTTTTTCCATGTTCAAGATTTTTCATTTTTGGTGTAGTTTGGAGCTTCAAGAGCATACTTTGGAGTTTTGAAAGATAAAATATTGTTTTATCAAGACTTGGCTTCCATTTCAAAAATTGGAGGCAAATTGAGTGTCTAATAGTATTATGTTTCATAATTTCAAGGTTTCAAAGGTTGAAGGGGTTAATTCATGTGTTATAAATTGGAAATAAATTTATTTAGTCGATTGGGATGCCTATGGAAGTTTCATTCTTGTCTTATTCTTCCAATTTGGGTACTTAATGTCAAGGAAAATATAGTGAATTTTAGAGAAAATAATTAAAGACTCTTCAGTATTACAAAGAGAACGGCTTGGTTCCTGTTTTCATTCATTTTCCAAATGCATTTACAACAAGTTGTTGGATATGGTGCATCAAGTTTTGATTTCATATTTGGAAGCATTTAATGAAGAATTTCAAGCATAAATATAGGAATTTTAAAAGACAATTTGAGAGAAATGAAAGATAAATTTTGGTGCCTTGTAAGGGTTCTACTATCTATAAAATACAACATTTGATCATGTTAATAGCCAACAATCAACAACAACAAGGTTGGAGAGAGAACTTGCATATTACTCCAAGGAATCACTTAAGGAAGAGTGTAGGCAATTAGCTTACCATGAGGAGAAAGATAGATGAAGAAAAAGAAGAGTTTTGCAAAAGTTTTGGAGGTGTTCAAGGCAGCCATGAGAGCTCTACGTTGAAAATAGAACAAACTTCAAATAAGGAGTGAAGCCATGAAGGTGTGAAGGGTTGAAGCTTTGAAGACTTGTAGGCATGAAGTGCCTAGAATCATTCTAAAATTTCTGAATTTTGTCTCCTGTTGCAATCCTCCATATGTGTAATGTTTTTTGAAGGATTTTGATATGTTTCAAGCTTTATTCCAAATGATTTTATGTTGGTGGGATTATATGTAAAGGATTCAATATTTGGTAGTTTGATAAGATTGAATGATCTTGTTTGTATCAACTATTATATACCATAAGCATTATCATATTATTTAATAGATATTATATTATATTATTTAATAAATTATATTATTATCTTATATTTCTTTATAATAAAATTTATTATATAATTCTATTTTAATCTAATATTATATTTATGTATTGTCTGTTAATAGGCATCAGTGGGCTAATCCATCTTCTAAGGGTAATCCTAATCCATCGGGGGTAGGATGTGTGGCACGATATTGGGAAGGAAATATCTTAGCAATGGGAGCTCAAAAGCTTGAAGAGAGGACGAACAAAGAGGCCGAAGTGACTCTACTAGGTGTAAAATTGGCAATTAAATTATCGGCTAATAAAATGCATTAGCAAGGCAACTCAAAAATTATCATTAATGTGATAATCAATGATGAAAAAATAAATAGATATGTTAAAATTATGAAAGTTAAAATGGCTTTTTTGGAGATTTCAAAATATTGCATACCTATCGTAACATAATTGAAGGTGGTGGGTGTTTCGTCAAAGTGGGCGGCCTCATTAAATATTGATTGCAGTGAGGTGGTGTGGGAGGACTACCGAGGATTGAATACTAATGAAATTGGAGTAAAATGGGTAGGTGATAGAGAGGATGGCTCATGAGAAAGGATTTAGGGGTAGATTTTTGGCTTGCATATTGAATTTAAGCTTTAAATGGAAATAACGGTGGTGCAAATTTCTATGTTGTGCATGTTGGTTGTTTTGGAAACCAGGTGGTCTTCTTAACAAGATGAAAGAAAACTTCACCCTCCACACCAATAAACAACAAATTACCTTTTTGGGCAAGATAACATATGATAAACTAAAGAACGCCTTCTTAATCAAAGATCCTTAATTTTTGCATCTTATCAAAATGATGATGGGCAATGAACTTATGAATGCAGAATATATAAGTACAGAACCAACATGGATATCACCTCTTTGGTCCTTATGTGGTGCTTAGAACTAGAAACCAAAGAGGATGCATAGTGTCTCATGGTGTTGTGTGTTAGGAGCTAGTAATATTACTGCATGGGGGCTTTCATTGCAATGATCATCCCGAGAAAAGGGTTTCAAGGCAAGGTGGGGAATGGCTTCATGTAGCAAAATTTGAACCCCCAATGAGATCATTCCTTTTCTAGAGTGCAAAGGAAGGCAAAGAGAGTAGAAGGGCAAAGGTGCGAGAGGTGTGGCATCATTTGAAAGATTTCCTCAAATAGTAGGAGGTGATCTTGCAGGGGCTCATAGAGGAGGAGCGTACATGCAAGACATTGAAGATACAATTTACAAAGGGTGATTACTAGAAGGACAACAAGGATGTTGTTTGAAATGCTCTAGTTTGGCATTGTTACTTTCATATATATTAGAATTTAGTCAATGTTTAGTAGCAATGCATGAATGTTTTTCTGCTAGACTCATGTTGATAATATATATTGTATATTCTAGGACTGCTCTAGAATAGTTCAATATAATGGTTGTATTTGTAAATTTTGTAGATGGGGTTGGTATAGGTATATCTTTATGGTTGATGAAGGGCAATTGGTTTGGATTGAAAACTCCTCCATTTGTTGGGAGAGGAGGTGAGGAATCAAAAAAAGATAGAAGAGTGTTTGTTCCACTAAAAAAGAATGATGCTTTAAAATGAACTTTGATGGGACTTCTCAGGGCAATTCTAGTGTTTCAGGAGTAGGCAACATAATACATTCCTGAGATGGAATGGTAGAAGCAAAATAGACAAAACAAATAGAGGAAGATACTAATAATGTTGCAGAATTGAAAGCAACTATTGAAGGGTTACTGATTTGGTGGGAACTTAGATTTAAGAAAGTAAAAATTGAAGTTGACTCAACCATCATCATAAATGCTCTAAGGATGGGTTGCACCCATAATTGGAGAGTGAATTATATTTTAAGAAGAGCATTTGATTTGTTAAATTTTTTTATGCTTTTTCAATAAATCATATTATAAAGAAGCCAATTGCTTGGCAAATAAATTAGCAAACAAAGGAGCAAATGATTTCAATGACAAATATATTAGAGTGGCCCAAAAGGCATAGCATAGGCGATTGAAGTAAGTAGTTGTAGCATCCTAAATTATACTTCCTTACAATTTTGTCTTCATTTGATCTCTCACCTTTGTGTTCGTTCTCTAAGGCCTGAATAGAACCTAATTATGCTCTTGCTATGCAAATTCATCATCATTTCCACTTTGAATCATCTTGCCCCATAATTTTGATGCCTAACTAGGTAGGACTAGGGTGTGACACCCTGGTCCCCTCAGGACCAGAGCACCCAGTGCCCTGGTCCTTCCAATTAGGACCCAAATTTGGGTTCCTTAACGGTCATGTGATTTGAGCGAGAATTCCATCTTTATGTCAGCTCATGTCAAAAAATTAAACTTTTTTTCGATGGGAAGGTATAAAATGAGGTCTACCCCACTCATTTCATCATGCACACACATGAAATTCAATTTGACATCAATACATCAAGCATTCAACTTCAAGAAAGAAAGAAATCACTCTTCCTTCAAGTATTAGAGTAGAGATAAAGTCAAGATTCAGGCATCAGAGTTGACATCCATGTTCTATGTTATTGAAGACTTCATGAAACCCTAATTTTGAGTGGAGGCAAATAAAACTTCACAAGGAGGTATATCATTTGTGTTTTGGTCATTATTCAACATCTCCTCAAGAGGAGAACATTTCCATTACTGCAATTCAATCAGATTTTATTTCTATTTCATGGTTAATTTGAAAACTAGGGTTGGACCTAATGCAAACCCCTATTCCCAACCTATTCCCCTTCTCTAGTGTGTGTAGGAACATGTACAGAGTTGTGATCTCGAGGAAAATATTTATTTGTAGAGACAAATCCATCCCCCATTAAAGTGTGAAAAGTTTGAAGGACCAAAGCGACCATCACACCGGTCCCGACAAATCAAGAGCTCCTTCTGGGAATAGATCAGAATCCTATTACAATCCTCAAATCTAGGTTTGTGGCTCAATCCAACAACTGTAGCTTACTATTTATGCATTTTTACATCAATTCTAGTACATTTACCCTAATTTCAAAAAAATTAACATTTTAACTCAAATTAAGGGAATGGAGAGGCACATTACAAACCCCGTGGAATTAGATCACTATTCAGACCTCTTAGGTTTAAATCTATCTAATTCCTATCTTTCCTTAATGTGTTGGTCCACAAGTAAAATTAGCAGTTTTCATACATCTAATGATGGAAACCCTAATTTTTCACCATCACATTTTGGTGAACCATTTCTCATACAAAAGTCAATGTTTTTCTTTATTTTTACTTTGCCTTTCTATTTTTTGTTTTCAGAACACCTCAGAACCTTGGAGTTCTAAGGTGTTATTTTGTTTTGTTTTTGGTCTATTTTGTAACCCCGAAATTTTGAAATTGTCTCTTTGTCCTTGTGTTTTGTTCTACCACTTTGAAACCTCTAAATCCTGAAATTCCGAAGTTCCCTTTGTTGTTTTTTGAACACCCTGGAACCCTGAAGTTCTGAAGTGTTCTTTGTCCCTTTGCTCTTTTTTTATTTGTGTCAAGACCCCAAAAATTCAGAATCCAAAAGTACCTAAGTCTTCTTTTGTCATTTGGTTGAAGACCCCGAAACCCTGGAGTTTTGAATTCTTATTGTTCTTGTTTTGTTGAAGCCTCAGAATCCCGTAATTTTGGAATCTTGAGTTCTTCATTTTTATTGTGTTTAGTTTCAGAATTTTGGAATCTTGAAATCCTAAGATTTTTTTATGTTCCACCTCGGAACTTGGGAACCGTGGAGTCCCAAGGTGTGTTTTCTTGTTTTATTCAAATCCTCAGAACCTTGGAACCCTGAAGTTCCAAGAATATCTTTGTTTTGTCTCAAGATCTCGGAACCTCGGAATGTCGAGGTTGTGTTTAGTGAGGTCGTATGGTCACAAAGGGGGGTATAAATACATAGTGATGAATGATTTTCATTAATTTTTGCACTCTACTTCTACGAGATTGAAGCTCTCCCTCTGCACTTTTCGCCGCCTCGCTCATCCTTTTGTTTCACCTCACCGCCTTTCCAAGTTGATTTCTTTTGTTTTGTTTTTTGTTTCTTTCTCATTTTTTGTGTCTTATTTTAGCTAGGGTTAGATTAGATTTGCATGCTTTCAATAAATTTTGGCCTTTTTGTTTTTATTTTTCTCACCTCACGGAATCTTAGTTTCCACACTTCGAGACCTTGGAACCTTGAAATCCCGAGGCACCCTAATTTTGCCTATCTTATCTACCCTAGAACTTCAAGACTCCAAAGTTCTAAAGTGACTATCTTAGAAGTTTTACCCATCTCAAGATTTCAGAACTCTAGAATCTTTAATGCTTGAGCTTAATTTAAAGTTTTGTCTTTCCCACCTCGGAACTCCAGAACTCCGAAGTTTAGAAGATCCTTTCTTGAGAAATTTATCCTGTTATGGGATTCTGAAACCCCAGAATCCTGGATTTTGTGTTTTGAGCACTCTTACTCACCCCAGAACCCCAGAGTTCTCAATTTGATCCTTACAATATTTTTATGCACCTCAGAACCTCAAAACTTCGAAGTTCTGAAATCAAACTTTTGAGGTCTATTGCCAAACCCGGAACCTCGGAGTTCCAGAGTTACTTGTTTTTTGACTTTTCTTAACTCAGGATCCCAAAATCCCAGTATCTCAAAATTAGTTGTTTTGAAGGGTTTCTTATGCCCTAGAACTCTGGAGTTCCCCGAGGTTCTGAAGTGTGTGATGATTTTATAAGATGATATAATAGCTAATTTTGGATCTCTTCTTGCAGGATAAAGTAGATTGATGGACCCATCCTCGAGCAAGAATAAGACTAAAGAGAAAGTGAAGTTAGACAAGAAGCCGATAACAATGAAATACCATTATCAAGAGTAGACTCTGGCTTCCAAGTTGGAGGACGAAGTTTAGTGGATGACTGATATGGAGATTGGCCACATAGAGCTGGAAGATATGGAGACTCGATTACAAGTTGAATCTCATGCATTAGAAGCCCCGTATAGGAGGATCAAAAGATTGGGCTTTGTAGAAGCAACTATTTTTCCTCAGGCAATGCAATCACCTGAGCTTATCTTAACCATTGAAAAATATTATCATCAAGAAACAAGGTAGTGTGTAGATGTCGATGAAAATGTAATTGGGGATCTTGCCCCAGATATGATAGCAATGAATTTTGGAATACCAGTAAGGGAAAAGGTATTGTTGACAATAGAAGAACATGCTATTTCCCTATTTATAAAGAACACTTATAATTACAAAAGGCACATTAAAGAAGCATGGCTATGAGAGCCAAGGAAAATAGGTCTCAAAGCAATAGATATTTTGAGGGCATATTTTCAAGAGCCCCAAAGAGACCTTATTATTATGATGAATAGAGCCTTTGGAAAATCAGATTGTAGACATTTTCCCACATGGATGTTTCACTATATGACCATAATTTTGATTGGAAAAGATTATTTTGACTGGCTGCAGATTATTTCTGACAATACCCATAATCAGATGATTATAGTCCAGCAGACAAAGAAGTTTTTCATGACTTCTAATGTAGTATGGGTCGTCACTTGAGTTGGTAAATTCCTAGGATTAAAGACTTAGGGAAATTTAGGAGAAGAACCTAGACAAAAAAGGGTATGGGAGTATTACACTTAGATACCTGTCTCTCAAGCTAAACTACATTTCAAGAGAATAAATGATGCATTTATTTACACTGTAATAATAAAACTGATAGGGGATGTAGGATATAGGCTAACCGCTGAAGCTATGCAAATGATTAAGATGTGGGGGTGATGGTTTTGTTAAAACCAATGATCTACTTACCTTTAGGTTAGCGAGTTCACATGTAACACATTCCTCCTACCTAGATATTACAGTAACAGAATAATTATTTTGGAGTATGCTAGGCAATTGGCATGTCTACAAGCATTGTTAACACTCAAGCACAAGAATGAAATCACCTTGTCTATTTCTCTTGAACATTATACATGTCCAAACATTGAAGCAGCTAAGGTAGCCGAGCAAGAACTGCAAGATTTGAGTTTAAAAGATTTTGATTATGCTCACGAGTCTTATGATCCCTATGGTAAATTGAAACAAATGATGTCAAAGTCATATGAGGGACATAAGACCGCCTGGGAGGATTTTTGGGCCAACCTCCAAGATAGTTTTGAAGTAAGAGAGAAGGGATATTATAGGTTGTTAGTGCCCCAAATTAGGAATTTTGAAATTGAAACAAATATCCTGAAGGAATTAAGGGATGATGGTGAACTTCTTAATCCGACATTCAAAGAGAAGGGAATTGATCAAAAAACCCCTACTCCCATCAGATGGTCCAACCAAGAAGAATTGGATATTGAAATTGTTATAGGAAAGGTTTTGGAAAGGATGAGGCAATGACTAAGTTTAATCATCTGTCCTAGTGTTGCGAAGGAGAAGAAAAAGGGGAAAGCAACTAATAACCCTCGGACTAAAGTACACAAAGAATATGTAAGGAGAATAAGGTTTGATTCAAGAAAGAACACTTCCATTGATCCAGAAGAAGCAGCAGTGTTAATTGACAACCGGGAGCTCAAGAGACAGTTGGATACCAAGATGAAACAGTCCCAATTTTTTAAAATTGCTACAAAGCATGGGATTACTACAGGGTTACAAGCTATCCTGTAGGCTTCTATCACTCCCATTAGTCCTACTATTGGTCTTGTTCCAAGTGAAGGTGTCTCTCAAGATGAGAAAACTGAAACACATCCGCATCCTACCTCTCAAACAAAGGATGCTAAAGTACAACCTCCTCCCACTTCATCTACACAACAAGCTACACCTACTCCAGTCCCAACATAAGAGACGGTTATCATCCATAATATTGAAATAGATTCAGATGAAGATGATTAGCCTATTACAGTTGTAGCAAAGAAGAGGAAATTGGAAAAGTGATGAAAAGAACCACAAGAGGAGCCTATTACAGTCATTCAGAGAAACAACTGAAGGCTACAAAAGAGCTAAGTGTACAAGTGAAACCAATGGAGATTCATGTACAAGTTAAGGGAGAAGATGCAACTAATGATGAAGATGATGAACAAGATGAAATAATGGTCCAACTCCTCAAGACCAGGAAAGGTTGCTTCAACAACTAGTGGGAAATGAGTAAGAGAAAGAAATTGAAACAAAAAAACTATTTGAAGAAGAAGTTTCTAACAAGTTGGAGGAGATAGGAAGACAACAACAACTCGATAGATCCCTTCAAACTAGTCTTTCCTAACAAGTTGCTTAATTTAAGCAAAGACTACCAACTCCTCAAGATCAACAAAAGAATCAATAGGAGGAGCAACAAGGTGAGGATTAACAACGAGAAGAGGAGGAACAAAATCTGGATGCTCATCAAATCACTACGGAAGTAATAGTGCAAGGAGAGGGGCAAGATGACTGTATGCCTCAATGGTTAAACTTTACTTTCAAGAATAAGTCAAAGGTCGTTCTCCTTAATATATCTTTACAAGAGGCAATTATTGAATCTCCAAGGAGAGTGAAGAGACCAAGAACAATCCATCATCTTTCAAGGACAAATTCAAGAGATGTCATTGCTGATATAGCAGCACTAGTGCAGTCCACATCGATGGATCCTCTCAAGCTACCCCTAGATATCAAGTGTATATGGTAAATTTGGGTAAATAAACCAAGTGGGGAGAGATGGCTACCTTGGTTGCTATAACATATACTATCCAATCAAGGATGGAGAAGGAATACAAGACTAAGGCAAAGGTTAAGGCACAATTGAGGCAATATAAATAGTTGATTATGGAAATAGCCAAGCCTCTTAACTCCAGAACTGATGCTACTTTTCCATCCACTTCATCGCTCCCTCTGGGTGATATTAAAGCTATGTATGAAATGAAAAAGGTGGCTACATCAGTTAAAGCTTAGATGAAGGACCAGCTAGGCAAAGTAAGAATATTCTTTCAAAACACAATGGAGATAGTATAAGAAGCCCATTTTAATGAAAATTCTCTTATATATTGTGTTACACAAGGGGGACAACACCTGCATCAGCTTTCTAAAAAGTATAAGATTTTGAAGAAGATCGGGGAGCTAGAAGAAGATGTGATTACAATGGAAGACCTATTGGGAGGTGAGACCATTACCAACTTGCAATCATATATTGATATTTTAGATTTTAAGATGGAGGTCATAGAGCAAGGTTGTATCAAGTTAATCAAGGAGAATTCTCTTCTCTTGAATAAACTTGATCAGTATGAATAATTTTTTACTACACTGTTGGGGTGGCATGGTCACGGTCTCAAAAAAAATGGAGTATTACATCAAGAGACTGTACTTAGCAAATGGGACTCTTATGTTTCAAATCATTTTGTATATATTGTTGAGTTCACTATAGATACAATGAATAGGTACATGTATGTAATATTCAAATGTCAGGAAGCTGAGATACAAATAGATGAGATGGTTAGCAAGGTGGAAGGTCTAAAAGAGATACTCAGATTATCCAAGTTTTAGATAGGTTATATTGCCTATCCACCTACTACTTCTTTGGAATCCTTCATTAACAACTATTGAAACTACAAGAATAAGTAAATGATGAACATGTAGTTCTAAAGGGAGAATGCATGATATACCACTACCGCCATCTTAACTCAGTTGTCAACTGGAGTTGCATCTCCTACTTGCTTTTTGGGCATTATTTTTGTATGGATCGAAATACTTGCTACTGGAGCACCATTTTGGAAGTGGACATGGAGTGTCATTTTAGTAGCACTTAACTAGAGTTCACAAGCAATGACTTGCATGTCAACTGTGACACCTTCCTTTTTGTAACCCGAACCTATAGGCACGATTCTTTCATAGGATATAGGGTAAAACTCTATAAATTGTAGGATTTGGGCCATTTTGAGGGTCCATGAATTGAGGCTTCAAGGCCATTTAGCTAAATAATTTAGTTTTATGCAATTTCTATCCCATGAACTCTTGAAGAATTATGTTATTCATTTCAAAAAGATTAATACAAAAGCATCTTATGGATTTTCTGATCTACAATATGTGTTCTATGGGTCTTTGTTCTTCGTAGTCTAGTATCTTCTTTCATTTGAATCAGCAACTTGTTATTCCAAGATTAATTATTTTATGAATCATATTGTGCATGTTAATGGTGTATGAGGATAAAATAGTAGAGCGATTATATGATCTTGTGATTTCTATTTCCGTTTATGTGTGGGTTGTATGACTTCACATATCTATTGGAATGTCCCTTTTGAATGTTGATTAGATGTTATTGATAATACCTTATTGTGATCAATTGACTTTGTAGTTCATTAAGTTGTTCAGTATTGGTTTATTTATCATCTCTTGTTACCCTAATCTATCTTTTGACATTTTTTGATTCAAGTGAAAATCAAAAAATATAAAAAAAAATGATTTTGTTTGTTTTGTTTCAACTAGCAGGCCCCTTGATAGGTACAATCGCATCAACCACTTAGTGACCCAACATCGTCATAACCCGACTATAGAGACCTTGGAGTAATTAGTCTTTCAAGATTGATTTCTTTCTAGAAGAGGTGGTATACATTTCATAATCTACCTGACTATTGGTGAGTGTGTCATAACACCCATCAACAAGACTATTGAAGCACCTGATTGTCCACTATATATCACTACAAGGATCAAAGACATTCTCTCACGAGGAGTGCTCATTAATCCTGCATGTATGGTAAATGTGATAGCTGGAGAATATCCTTATACCTTGTATTGCATCAAGTAACATATGATAAATCTAATATCATGATTAAAATCTTTGATGGTTCCTCTTGTCCCTCTATTGGCTTTATTACTCTTCCTATTGAGGTTGGTACTAAGTGTTTAGATGTCAATTTTTGAATCATTCGTACATCGGATCAATTTCATGTGAATTTGGGACATCCTTGGCTCTCTTCCATGAAAGAGATTGCTTATACTATTCATAAGTGTTTCAAATTTCCTCTTAATGACAAAATCATAACAATTAATCATAGAATGTACCAACGCATGGTAAGGCGTGGAGATGTTAATATTGGTTACTTTTGGTCTAAACAATTTGAACCTCTTAAACCATGAAGTGATGCTCTTTTTCAATTTTATCAAAGGGGGAAAAATGAGATGATATTATCCTTGAGAAAACGTCGAGATCCCAATCCCATTCCTCTTATTCATAGACCTATCCCTCCACCTCATGATGGACCTAGTCTTCTTCCTAAACCTTCTACTCCTCCTGTATATGTTGTAGTTCCGCCTTCTACATCTTATAAAGGTAAGTGCTTGACATCTCCTATGCATCCTTCTTTAAAAGAAGAGAAGAAGCCTATTCCTATTGATCCTAAACCTTCACAACCTTTAGACAAAACTAAAATAAACCATTATGCAAGAGAACATCGATAGAGGCATCGTGCTAAGGATCATCAACTTGCTTCTCAACATATTTCCTCCCCAAAGACTCCAAATATTGAAATGATCCTATTGTAATACCCTAAAAATGGTCATCTAAACCATGGGCCCCTAATCTCAACAACGTCACCAAGGTCATAACCAAAGGCAATTAAATAAATCTTGAGCACACAATTAATTTCTAAAATCATCAATGTCACATGGCAAAATTAATCACTCAATATTAATTAAATATTTATTTAATTAATTAAATCATTCCAAGTAAATCATTTTAAACAATTATCTTATTTATTTTATTAAATATCCTAGCATATTTAATTAAATAAAAATTTTCCATTAAATCATCAAAAAATGGAATTAATTTGAAAAATAAATAAAAATTGCCATAAATCTTCAAAAAAGGAAACAAATCAAGAAAGAGGAATTGGAAATTATGAGCACAAACCTTCAAAAATGGAAATAAATCAAAAAAGGAATTAATTGACCAAGAAAGAATTAAAATTTGAGAAAAGAAATCAATTGGAGATAATCTTGAAAAAACAAATTAAAAATTGATAGATAATCTCAAAGAAAGCAATTAAAACAATTAAATATTAAAACTGAATGAAATAGAGAATAAATCGGTTTTTTCTTGATTTTATCTTAATTTTAGTTCAATTTCCTTTAAAAATGAGAAAAGTATCCAATCACATCAATTCACCTAGATTGTGCTTCCTCTTGGAAAATCTTGACCACTCATCATCATTTGATCTCAACCTTTGGTTTCTTTCTGAATTTCATATAAATTCAGGCTCTTATCTCTAATTCAAAAATCCTAGAGAATATATTGTTATTATGTTGTTTTTGCTCTAGGTTCATTGAGAATTTGTGCATTTAGATATTCACATATTAATTATTGCATACATATTTAGATCATTTAGTTCATTTATTGCTTAAATCATGTTAGATTAAATCTTGCATCCATATAGCTTGAATTCATGCTCATATAGATTAAATCCTTCGTTTAGGTGTTGTCTAGTCACTGGATAGCTTAGCAATCTGATAGCAATCTAAACTCACATCTACTAGAAGGCAATGGGTCCCTTTGTAATGGTTTATTATTCATTGATTATTGATTTACTAACCATGCATCTAATGACTTAATTGAAGTGTTGTGTATTTCAGATACAGATACAAGTCCACTTTTCACACACACATCTTTGGCACCCACCGTGGGGCTCGAACCCACAACTACAAGATTTATAATCTTTTCTTGAACAAATTTAATGTTTGGTTTTTATAAATAATAAACATGTGTTAAATTTGCAAATAAAAATCTTTCTTTTTGTTTGTTCTTCTATGACAGTCAAAAATGGTCTCGGTTTGGAGAGCATAAATTTTTATTTAAGCGTTTGATCTAAACCAATTTTTTATATGTTGTTGAAAATGAAGTTTTATACATTTCCACGGAAGTGATTTTCCTAAAACATTTTGGTTTGAAATTTATGAATGACAGAGTGCAGTACTATCATTTTACTTATTCCTCTGTGACAGTCAAAAATGGTTTCAGTTTGGAGGGTATAACTTTTTATTTAACCATTGGATCTACAAAAAAATTTAACATGTTTTTTCAAACCAAGTTTTCCACATTTTAACCGAAGAGATTTTCCAAATTATCTCTGGTTCAAAAGTTATGAATGACAGAGTACAGTACTCTCAAAACTATCATAACTAGGATAGTCATAAAAAATGGAAAATTCTTGTTAGATTAGTTTAGTTTACCGTTTGCATGCTAGAATTTTTTTTGATGTTTTTTTTAATGTTATTTTGGTAACTAATTTTGGGCTTTTAATTTTTGTAGGTTCGCTTGACAAAGAATTTATCAATCAAACATACACCTGTCAAAGAATTAAAAAAAACAACATGACAACTGATGCGTTGTTTTTGCAGTTTGCCTAAAGAGAATCAACCAAACATCGTGTATTCTTTAAATTCATTTTTTTTAGGCACTTAAATTGCTATCTAGTTAAAGAAAAAATCTATCTTTCGTGTGTTTAGAAAAATCTAAGAGGTAGGAGAGTATGCTCTTATCTTTTATAGACAATTAGAATCTAGACCCTTAAAGCTTTTTTCTAAGTTTTGAGATTTGTGTACCTTTAGCGGGCCTGTCATAGTGGGAAAAAGTAATCACCCTGTGAGAATGACCCAAGTGAGTATAGCTGGACCTTAGCATTCCAACTCACTATAATAAATAGGCCTATGGTGATTAAAGTCTCAGAGGATGGGATTATTTGAGTTTTCTCTTTGAGATCTCTGATATCGAGCATTTTGTAGGGCCTCGCAGTCTCAATCACGTTTACGTGACTACAACTTGTTTCGGTACCTTGTCAGGCTATAGGCCTCAATCATGCTTGCATGACTTCAAGGGGTAATTTCAAATGGAATTCTTGACTAAGAACTATAAGATTAGAAACTACCCGATTCACCTTTGAAAGGTTGATAATCTTTGTGCAAGAGAGATAGTAACTCTCCCAAGACACTTGTCATATCATGCCCCCATTAGCGTTTGGAGTCAGCTAATACGGCATTCTGAATCCATTGCATGAGACTCAATGGATGTATTCTAATTAGCTATTAGGTGTGTACCTAAGTCAGCAAGAAAAGGTTTTCTTCTCTAAGCCAACTTCCATAGGGTTAGCATGTTGTGATTGAATTATTATATATCTTGCATGTTTTCTATGTTTTCATCCCTAAAACTAAAATTGGAATACCAAAAATGGATAAAACAACAAACAAAATCGGTGATCGAAAATTTGTCTGTGTCACAAATTGGTATACCTTAGTTGTCAAAAACTCAGTCCACCTCTAAACTGGTCATCATCAGTCATTGAAACATCAATCCTTATCAAAAACTAGTCGTCGTCAGTCATTGAAACATCAGTCCTTATAAAAAACTGGTAGTCATTAGTCATTGAACTTTGTCTGTCGGAATCTCTTCTCTGTCCAATCCTCTATCGTATGAATTCTAGATCTTGTTAGTCAAAATAGTCAAAATTTCCCAGATCAGTCTACGACGAGCATAAAACTGGTCATCATCCTCTTGAGCATAAACAACCTTGATAGTGTACCCCTGTCGTTGCATTGCACGATTTTGTCGATCATCTTTAAGCTAGTTTAAACAACATCTTATCAAACCTAAGTTAACTTAGATAGCATCTTACACAGGATAAATCATTCCCGAAACTAGACCAGATCTTAGTTACTTCACTCAATCACTACGTTAAATGAACAACTAGCTCCAATTTGATCTTGACTTCTGCAACTCATCTAGCTCTCAGTCCCGTCGGTTGTAAATGCATGTTCAAACCAAAAGCTCTTCTAAATTTTTTTGACAAAAGTAAGAATCTCATGGATACCTTAGCTCCAATCCCCATGGCTTCCTTGGCTCAAATGTTTCAAGATATCAAGAAAGAAATATATGACAAGGAAATCCAACAAAATAAATCAATGACTCCATTTGAAAAACAAATGCATGATATCAAGAGTGAGAAACTTCAAGGAATGCTAAAACAATTATATGATTTGACAATCAAATAGCAACAAATAATTGACAATCAAAAGCCAAATCTCAAACAAGATCACAAAACACCTTCACCAAGACAAAAAGACATCTATTCCCTAGATAGACAATTTACACCTTTGGGGCAATCTATTGAGTCAGCCTTGGAAGAGCTTCTTAAGAACAATCTTATCATATTTCCTAAAAAGACCACATGGGGATGGGAATTTTTGAGTAAGTATTGTGCATATCATAGACAAAATGAACACAAGACTTCGCATTGCATAGAATTAAAACATAAGATTCAAGATCTCATTGATAATGGTGTCATTGAAATTGAAGATCCTAATGACTCACCTAAAGAAAAAGAAGGAACTATTTCTAAGCATGATCATAATCATGAACCTATGTCTAGCAATGGCTTACATGTAGCCTCCATCCCTTCCATGATGCCTTCATCTCCTAAGACTTCTCAGCAACAATCCATACCATCTCCTTCAAACAATGAAACTTCTCATATTTACCTTCAAGGGCTATCTCCTATGGAAATCCAAGTTAATGCCAATATTGATACAAGTTCCTCTAAAGATTTAAAAATCCTAGATCCTATGCCATCATGCACTCCAATTCCAATCATACCCACTCTAGAAGGCCCTTTCCAAAATGCTTCCCATCATGCCAAAATATGGAGACCTTCCAAGAATCCCCTACACCTATGCAAAATCCTATCCCTTCCTTAGAAGTGACTCCATGTCAAGAGGATAATTTGAAGAATGAAGAAACAAGTCCTATCATAAATCAAGATCAAGATGCCAAAACTCCTCAATCCCATCTAATGATTAAAAAAAATCCCATTTCCCTAGAATCCCATGATGATCCCCTTATACCTTTCCATTTCTTCCAAGATGATCCCCTTCCATCTTAAGAACAAAGCATCCTTCCAAATCTCATTCCTAATCCACTTCCTAAGAAAGATCATGATGCCTCTTCCACCTTTTCAAATGATCCTATTCAAAATGAAGAGTCAAACACCCTTCCTACTCTATCCAATGGTCCTCTTCCATGTCAAGATCAAAGTATACCTTCATCTCCTTTTCATATTCCTCCATATTCAACTCAAGGATCCATCATGCCTACAAATCCCCTTCATGATCCTATCATTCCTTACATTCCACCTCCATCTCATAATGGACTCATGCCTTCTTTCTGAAGCAAAGGGTATCCTACAAGTCAAAATATTTATAAAGGCAAAGGGGTATATCTCCACAAGCAAGAACCCCTCCATTTTAAAGAAAATGTTAAAGGTCATGGCCTCAGGGAAATTTCTCAAGATGTTGGTATCTCTCATAAATCCTACATTTCTCCAGTTAAATCCAAATACATGCCTTCTTCTTCACTGCTTCCATCCATTCTAGGTCCCTATATCCCTCCATCCCTTATGCAGGATCAACAAAGGCACACATCTTCGAGTACCTTCCATCCATCTAAAAGACCTCCATATCATTCCTATCTGTCCACACATTCCTTTCTCCCTCCAAGCAATTTGGATGCAAGGCATAAAAGTCATAAATCAAGCAATTCACATGTATTCAAGGATCAACATGTCCCATCTAATTGACATGTCAAAACAAAGCAAAATATGATCCAAAAAGAAAAAGAAAAATACAAAATGCCACAAAGGGCCACAAAGAAAGAAGAAAAGTCAAAAGTTATATGGGTTCCTAAGGCACTTGTACAAGCAATGCGCTTTAAGAAACTACAAAAGCATGAAAAATCAAAAACCATGTGGATCCCTAAGTAGCTGCTTGAAGCACAACAATCTAAAGAAAAATCAAAGTTGGCATCCAAAATTGTTGTTCCTCCATCCAAACCTTCCGATTCTATTCCTACATCACCTCCTTTATCCATTTTGGGTTCTTATGCTCCAAAATATGTAACCTTTCCTCCATCCAAATCTCAAAATGTGAGATTCACTTCTCCTCCATATGTCCACCATCCCTCAAGGTGTATGCCAATGTTGATCTTTCCAGCATTTCCATCTATCCATACACAATTCTTCCAACATCCCATCCATTATCCAAAACCTCTTTTTCACCCTTCCATCCCTCTTATCCAATCCTTTGCGTAAATCCTTGCCCTAGTTTCATTTCATTCTCCTACCAACATCTTTGAGCATACCTTCATAGCCATGGTCTATTGCAACTCATATTCTAATTGTACCATCCAAAGAAATGAGACGTTGGGGTCCTTCTTCCATCCCCTATCATGCCTCCATTATCTTCCAAAAAAAAAGAAAAAAAAAATGATGAAAAAAAGTGAAAAAAAAATTTTTAAAAAAAAAAAGTAAAGAGAAATAAATTCATCCTTTTGTGAAAACCACTTCTTGTGGCGCCTTAGGCAAGTACCATGATGAAAACCTAGAAAACAAGTGTCATGCGTAATCCATTATCCTTTTGCACTTTACACTGGGAGAAAGTTCCATACATGTACATCCATCTATTATCCTTCTTCCTACATTATCCTTCGTCCTCCATTATCCCTCATCCTCTCTATCTACGTACATATCCCTTTTCCACCTTTTATCTTGACAAGGTTAAGGATATTTGCAGGCTTCATGTGTCCTATCTATTACACTTGATCTAGACCCTTTAGCTCCTATCCATTGCTTGCTTACATCATTCATTACCACCTTTGATCTTGATTATCCTATTTGTCCCCTATCCAGATCTTGATCAATACTATGGACAAAATGCAAAGACATGCTTTCCACAAACCTCTTGACATGGCCACTTCTTTGGACCATATGGCTTCGTTACACTATATCCTTGCTTCATTATGCTATATCCTTTCTTTACATCACTAAAACCCTTGCTTTACATCGCTAAAATCTTTGGTTTACATTGCTATATCTGGACCCTATGCTTAGATTAACATTGTGAGATAGTCCTTGAAAGCATCCACCATCATTTGCTTATCCATTCATGTACTCAAAATCCCTTTTTCCTTCCTAGACACTAGGGACAAACATTAAAAATTCCTAAAAAAACATAAAATATCATGAACAAACTCCTAAAAATCATAAAATGTCCTGAACAAAATCCTAAAAAATCATAAAAAGTCCTAAAGAAATCCTAAAAATCAGAAAAAGTCTTTAAAAAAAAAATGAATCTCTACCAAGTAGGTGAAAACCTAGCAAATAGGTGCCTCTTGTACTCAAGCACTCCATCTATCAACATAATGTTGGTATTCCCGCTTTCATGCAATTTTTTGATTTCATTTGTACATATATTTCAGTCAGTTTTGTGACATCCTGGTTCATTGGAACCCTCATGGCTTGAAATCGATCAATGTCCTAGTCTTAGGTAATTGACAAGAGCACTTTACATGTCCTAAGCAGTATCAACCAGGTCAACTTTACGTCAGTGAAACCTAGTCATCCACTCCAAGTCAGTCACCTGACTACTGACTACTGAAGAGTTTTATCACTGAGTAAACAAGCAAAACAACATAACGGAAAACAATCACTAAATAGTTTGAGCTATGCGTGAAAATTTTCTTTGTGTGCTGCCTTTTATATTGGTTTTCGATTATTATCCCTCTGAGTAACTCGAGGAAGTCTATCTTGACTAAGAGGAGCAAGGATTGGGGGCATAATATTTTCTTGTTTTGTGCTTATAGGAATGATCCCAATGATCTGGAAACATCTAAATTAGCTAGGTGTCTATGATAAGAGCCTTCACATCAAGGTGAAATCACCTCACATACCTCGACTCTGCTCATTTGAATGCTACAACGAGGTTCCCATCATTTCTTTGTCTATTTTGAGGGAATTTCTTTATCATGCAATCCAAGTCCATGCAAAATCTGTCCAAGGATAAAAATGAAAAAAGGGTCATTGCGGACAAGATAATTAATATTACACATGAAAAGAAAGGAACTCTAATCTGCCTACTATAATTATAAAATGCTCAATGATGATAATTAAGCTTTTCAAAATCCAGTGACTAGGTTTAGGGTGCATTTTGCATCTCATTTTACATTTCATTCTGCATTTTGTGAATTTAGAGTGATTTCGGTATGATAAAAATAATCTCTTTATCTTCTGAATGAGAGTTTGAAGCTTCATCATTTCTCAGCTAAGTGGTCTCTTTTCATCATTTCTCCGATCGAGTACTTGTGTTTTGAGATGTTTAGCTGCATCCATGAGCATTTTATATAGATTCATACATCTACATAGAAACATGAAAATTTTGCATTACCCATTATTCATTCACATTCATTTATTTTCATATGAAAAGAAAGAAAAATAGACATTCATATTCCATTTGCATTGCAGACATTCATGCTGAAAAGAAATGCATACATATAGAATAAAGCATATAAAAGACATCTCATAATCAAATCAACACAAGTACGATGAAGTCAAATCGGATCTCATGTATATATATATCATGTCAAGTTTAAGAGTACAAAATAATGTTGAATGACATATACAAACTCCGATCAGAGCAAGAATCGTATAGGCTACACAAAATGGGTGTGTCTACAAAAAATATCCATGCTACAAAAGGAAATAATCTAGCTTGCACCCTCTCCCTCATCGCCTGGTGGAGGAGGAGGAGCCTGATGCCCGGGATCCTGTCGAGGTGCCCGAGCTCCCTCTGATTGTGCCATATACTGTGAGTAGGGTATCACCTATTGCGCAATAGGAACTACAACACTATATGCTGCAACATAGTAGGCTGCCCTACTAGTCTGGTGGAGAACTTCCTGTCGCAGGGGCTCTATCTCTACTCTCATCTCTGCTCTCAATGCTATGATGTGGGGATCACGCTCGGTCCTCACCTTTGCAAGGTGCCAGTCTTACTTCGCCAGCTGAGTCTGAGCCACTATCAATTGTGACTATAGCTCTGCAAGACGTGCCCTCATCGACCGCCCTGCCTCCATCCCCTGCTCTCTCACAAGCTCTTCACCTCCACCTCCACCCTGCTCATCTCGTCACTACCGGACCCATCTTGGAGCTGCTCACTCCTCCTCAGTCCCACCCAATCTCACTCATACTCCTCCTAGGGATCCGCCCTCACCCCACTGTTATCCACCCTCAGCTGGCACCCTACTACTGCTAGCACCAGGATCACCACCTATCTTCCTTAGAGCCTCGGCTCTCTATCCCTACCCGTGGCCCTATCCCTATCCCTGTGCTCATGCAGGGGCATCATCCTCCACATCCTCAATACGAGGAGCTTGCTCACCCAGATTTGTGAATCGTGAGAATGGATGGTGCTGAAAATAATCTCTATACTGGGGCAATACCCCCGCATCTGCTACGTCATCCACGTAATCCCACCTCAGGTGGTGTAACCCAGTCAGCTCCTGCATCGCCAAAGCATAAGACAACTACAGAGACCATCCCTATCTCTCCTCATTTGCATACCGTGCATAAGTTGTGTACTCTTGTGAAATCCCCTGAGGCTAGCCATACTACCTCATCACTCGAGAAATGACAAATCGTTCCACAATGGTCTGTGACCTCCCAATCAATGGGCGTGTAACTAAAAGGTCCCTATGAACTAGCCGCTAGTCATCCCAAGACTCCAAACCCTTGTATGGTCTCCATACTATGGCTATTAGGTCATCAAGCTGCCGTCTCCAATAATCTGTCTGGCCTAGATGAGGCTGTGTAATATATCCGGCATACCTATATATGATCGACTGCTCGAGCTCTCTACTATCATCTACCACCGGCTGTCAAATGGGAAGGTGCTCCCAAGCCCAAACCTATAAGATACATACACCCACAGCCATTCTCTTACCCTCTCTATATACGATCTCATGCATCTCTCGATACATGTGGGCCAATAAATAAGAGCCCCAGCCAAGTCTTTGAGGGGTCTCTATCAACCACTCTAACATCCGGCCGCATCCGCACTGGAAGCCCTGTTGCCCTCTATCTAGCATAAGAAAACAGCCTATGAATCCTGCTAGGATGCATGCCAGAGGATACTCCTCACTGTACGTGCTCATAAGTATGTCCCAACTCATGGGACGAGTCAAAATGTCAGGATCACCGAAGACATGCCTGACTGCCTGTAATCCTGGAAGGTGCCCTGAATCATAATCCACCTTATCCCCAACAAAATGGATATGGAGAATCCTATATACATCCTTAGGAGTGATAGTCAACTCCCCCACCGGCAGATGAAACGTGTTATGCTCTGAATGAAAATGCTCAACCAATGTTGTGAGCATCACGTGGTTCACACGGATATCAGGTAATCTCAATAGATGAGTCAAGCCACACAAGTCAATATGAGCCTGCTCAACCTCAAATAAATGTCGCACTAATGCCATAGTAGGAGGATAAACGCATTTGAATAGCATAGGAGGTAATCGAACCTGCAAAAACCCAACAACGAAGCATCAAAAAACATTCCAAATGAGCCTACAAGAGAAGTAAAGCATCACACAAATCCAACTAAGTCAAAAGCAAAGTCAAAATTTCATGTTTACACCTTCAAAAATGCTCATTGTCTCTCAAATGACAAAACATAGAAAAGCAGCATCTCGTACAAGCTAAGAATAGCTCTAGTATGACAAAATAGCCTCAAATGACAAACTTTTAGGTCTCGCACGACAAAATGGTCCTTTTACAGACCTGTCGTACGACACGAGGGTGCACCCCAAATGACAAAACTAGTGACCTTAAACAACAAAAGAATTTATGTTAGTTTCTCGTACGAGATAGGATCGTGTCTCTCATGATAAATTGTAACGCCTGACCCCAAACATGTGAAAAACTTGAAAAATGAACAACAAAATTCAAATTTGAAAACATAGATAGACTTAAGATCGATCACTTACCGCTGGCTCATAGTTTCGGGGTCGATTATGTCTTCTCTAGTGCTCGAATTGATGCTGATGAGTAGGGACCAGCATTTTCTTCATAGAAGGTTTTTGAATTTTCAAACTTGGAGGGTTAAAATGAATTGAAAATGACACTTTTGTCCCATATATAGCCAAAAACCTAATTTTTCAACTTGCTTCAATGGACACAAAAATTGTACCCTTAGCTAATTTGACCATTCTGAGTCCATTTTTGGGATCGAAATTGAAATTTGAGATCATTTTGCTAGTCAATTTCACAATTTGGACCACTTAGTGCTTTCATCAACTGCTCATTCTTTCTTCCAAAATACGCTCAATTTCAACGCTGAATCTCAATTTAATTTCTACAATCAACTTTGTGCTCAATTTCTTATCAATCAACTAAATTTTCAAAAATTCCTCTAAGTCAATTTGTGCTCAAATCATTATCATCGCTCAAAATTGCCTATCATCATGTACCCTTGCTATCTTTTGATTTCGCTCCTGAGGGGGCATACTCGTGACCTTATGACCTCACATCTTCAAATGTCGAGAAAATTTTCAAATCTTCATTACAAGTCGAGCAGCTACTCTTTGCTAAACATCAAATAAGACCTCATTGCTAGGGGCATTTCAACTTCATCGCTTTATATCAAGTTGAGATCTCTTGATCATCTGAATCAAATCAATTTCTAGGGGCATATCAGTTTCATCGCTTCAAATCAAGCTGATATTTGTCTTTTATCTAAATCAATCTCTTAACCTTAACCAGTTTCATCGCTTTTCATCAAGCTGATTATTCATTTAAACTCAATCAAGGGTTTAAAGAGTTTCTTTGATCACACTAAATCTAAGTAGGTGTTCAGTATTCATTTCTTGATCAAGCTGAATAGTTTATCTTCATCGTATCTTGATCAATCAAGTTCAAGATCGATTTTTTATCATCACTCACTATGTCTAGATCAATCAAGTTCTAGATCAGTAAGATCCGCTTCTTGATCAATCAAGTTCAAGTTCGGTATCTTTTGTTTTCTATCGTTCCTAAGTTCAACCAAGTTCGAGATCGGTATTTCTTTAATCAGACTTCATTCAGCTTCGTCGCTTCGAATCAAGCTAAGCACCTTGCTTTCATCTAGTTCATGATCAATCAAGTTCAGAACTGGTATCTCCTAGACATCAAATTTTCTTTGAACCAACGTGTTGCTCGCACATTAATTCAAAGAGGGGCAAATGTAATACCCTAAAAATGGTCATCTAAACCATAGGCCCCTAATATTGACAACATCACCAAGGTCATAACCAAAGGCAATTAAATAAATCTTGAGCACACAATTAATTTCTAAAATCATCAATGTCACATGGCAAAATTAATCACTCAATATTAATTAAATATTTATTTAATTAATTAAATCATTCCAAGTAAATCATTTTAAACAATTATCTTATTTATTTTATTAAATATCCTAGCATATTTAATCAAATAAATCAATTTGCCATTAAATCATCAAAAAAAGGAATTAATTTGAAAAATAAATAAAAATTGCCATAAATCTTCAAAAAAGGAAACAAATCAAGAAAGAGGAATTGGAAATTATGAGCACAAATCTTCAAAAATGGAAATAAATCAAAAAAGGAATTAATTGACCAAGAAAGAATTAAAATTTGAGAAAAGAAATCAATTGGAGATAATCTTGAAAAAACAAATTAAAAATTGATAGATAATCTCAAAGAAAGCAATTAAAACAATTAAATATTAAAATTGAATTAAATAGAGAATAAATCAGTTTTTTCTTGATTTTATCTTAATTTTAGTTCAATTTCCTTTAAAACTGAGAAAAGCATCCAATCACATCAATTCACCTAGATTGTGCTTCCTCTTGGAAAATCTTGACCGCTCATCATCATTTGATCTCAGCCTTTGGTTTCTTTCTGAATTTTCTATAAATTCAGGCTCTCATCTATCATTCAAAAATCCTGGAGAATATATTGTTATTATGTTGTTTTTGCTCTAGGTTCATTGAGAATTTGTGCATTTAGATATTCACATATTAATTATTGCATACATATTTAGATCATTTAGTTCATTTATTGCTTAAATCATGTTAGATTAAATCTTGCATCCATCTAGCTTGAATTCATGCTCATATAGATTAAATCCTTTGTTTAGGTGTTGTCTAGTCATTGGATAGCTTAGCAATCTAAGTGCAATCTAAACTCGCATCTACTAGAAGGCAATGGGTCGCTTTGTAATAGTTTATTATTCATTGATTATTGATTTACTAACCATGCAGCTAATGACTTCATTGAAGTGTTGTGTATTTCAGATAGAGATACAGGTCCACTTTTCACATGCACACCTATTTGTCCAGCCTTTGCCTAACCCTAGGGAGGAAGTTCAACCTAAATCTCCAAGACATAAAAAGCTTAAGAAAAAAGATGGTTCATGTTCTATTCCAATTAAAGATCCTATTTTTGTTAATCTTTGTGAAGAGATGGATTAAAATGATGTTTATGCCAACAATGTTGATTCAAGTGATGAATATGAATATGTTGATGTTGACAATAACTTATATAAATAATTTTCACAAGCATTGATCCTAACTCCTAGTAACAAACAAAGTGATCCATTAGAGAATCCAGTCTTTGTTTGGAACTTGTGGTAGCTCCATCTACTATGCTCAAAGTTTCTCCTCTTGCATATTGTCCACTTTCCCAAAATAATGTTGAGAAATATTGGGAGGCAGATGACTTGCTTGATTAGCTTTATTTGTATCGTAAATCCTCTCTCTCTCTCCTCTCTTTCTTGTTCATAACCTTCCTCTATTTGTTATCAATTCTTCTTTGTTATCCCTAGTGTTGTCTACTTGAGGATAATGTAAAGCATTGGGATCTCTTTTGGTCTCTCTCATGTTGACTCAAAAGAGACATGTGTCCTTCTTCCATAGTGGTTCTATTTTCTTTGGGAGATGAGTATAATTCAACCTAAATATATACATGATATACATTATTTATCATAAGAGCATACTGACCCTAGAGTTAAGTAGAACCCTTATGTGTTTTATGTTTTGTGATCATTATCCTTTGATGTATCCTTGTTGGGGTCATATCATTGTGATAACATGATTCTCTTTTAGATGAATGTATACTACCTTCAGGAAATTACTCTCGATAAGGTTTGCATAATCATTTTAATGTGGAGGTATACACTCCACTCAATTTTTCTCTCTATGTGCATCTCAATACTCAAGTTACTTAGTGAACTTAGCCTTTTGCTTTGTAATGTTGGTATTTTTATTTTCATGACTCATAGTAAGTGAACCTTACTAGGCTAAGTTTTCATGGTTCTCTTTTTATTTCTATTTCCTATGATGTCCCTTTTATCTTGATCTTAAGTAGTAAGATACCTAAAGTCCATTGAGGGCTTGGTGTGTCTTGCCTCCTTAGAATCTTGATAAAATCCTTTCAATGTTAACCCATGTACTTTACCGAGAGTATGCTTAGTCTCATACTCAGCTAAAGTGGGGGCTAAATGTGATGTCCTAAATTGTACTCCCTTATAATTTTATCCACATTTGTGCCCTCACCTTGGCATTCATGCTTTGAGGCCTAAATAGGACCTGATTATGGTCTTGCTATGCAAACTCATCATCATTTTCACTTTGCACATCATCTTGCCCCCTAATTTTGGTGCTTGATTAGGTAGGACCAGGGTGTTGCACCCTAGTTAGGTCCCAATTAGGACCCAAATTTGGGACCCTTAATGTTCATGCAATTTGACCAGGAATTCTAGCTTTGTGTTGGCTCATGTCAAAAAATTAAATTATTTTTCGATGGGTAGGTATAAAAAGACGTCAACCCCTCTCATTTGATCATGCACACACATGAAATTGAATTCAACATCAAGCCATCAAGAATTCAAGTTCAAGCAAGCAAGAAATTAGTCTTCCTTCAAGCATTAGAGTTGACATTCATGTTCTACATTATTGAAGACTTCATGAAACCCTAATTTTGTGTGGAGACAAACAAAACTTCACAAGAAGGTATATAATTTGTGTTTTAGTTATTATTTAACATCTCCCTCAAAAGGAGATTGATTCTATTACTAAAATTCAATTAGATTTCATTTCTATTCCATATTCCCAACCTATTTCCCTTCTCTAGTGTGTGTACGAATAGGTACAGAGTTGTGATCTTCAAGAATAAGCTTTATTTGCATATATGAATCGATCCCACATTGGAGTGCAAAATGTTTGAAGGATCAGAGAGGTCATCACATGGGTCTCCATAAATTAGGAGCTCCTTTTGGGGACATATCTGAATCCTCTTAAAATCCTCAGATCCAGGTTTGTGTCTTGATCCGACAATTGAAGCTTACTATTTATGCATTTTTACATCAGTTCCAGCACATTTGTACCCTAATTTCAGAAAATTCAACTTAAGGGAAAGAAGAGGCACATTCCAAACTCCCTAAAATTATATCAACATTCAAAACTCTTAGGATTAGATCTATATAATTACTATCTTTCCCTAATGTGTTGGTCTCCAAGTAGAAATTAGTAATTTTCATACATCTAATGGTGGAAACCCTCATTTTCCACCATCATAGTAGTATTAAGAATTCCTTGTAAGGGGAAAAATTTCATCACACTCAGAAATTGCTTCATCTCTAGAAGAAGAGTACAACAATGAATTGATTAGAGGGTATAATTTTCTAGTTTAGCCTCAAATTTGAAAATTTATTTTTTTGAATTTCATTTTTTTTAAATAGAGGAAGTGTGTTTGGAAGTAACAGATAGATTTATTCACTTAAGAGACCATTATGTTCTATCAGACTAAGTGCGATTTCTTTTCATCTTGAGGCCCAGGGTTCTTTAAACAACAAGAATAGGTTTCTTGGAGAATTAAAAGTATTTTTTTGGACATATTCTTGGGATCCTCAGATTTGGCTCTGTAAAAATAGGTTGTTGTTATATGGAGCCTAATTAGACTCGGAGGTTAAATTTTCCCCACTTCTATCAGTGCAATTTACCCCCAAATTATTTAACGAGGGTCAAGGGGCATCACCCTCGAAAGCTCAAATGAATTTTATTATTTTATAAAGGCATCAGGAGTTATTTTTTCTATTGGCTGACACATTCTAACCCTATTTTTCTAACTAACATAAGTCTTGATAAAATGACTAACAGTTAGGGTTTTGTGTGGAGAATTTTGTAGCATTTTGGAGTGGTATTGAGTTGCAAGGGATTGTTGATTGTAATCAATTCAATTTGCTGGATAATAATAATATTGGACTCTCTGTTTGGTGGATGTAGCCCAAGTTTGGGTGAACCACGTTAAAAATTGTCTCTTCACTATTATTATTTTTGTGTATTTCATTCCTCTATTTAATCTTTATTTGCATTTAATTGATATTTTTTGCATGCAATTCCTTATATAGGGTACGGGTCACCTCACATTTATGGTTTCTATAGTCTGGAATAATGGTGGCTAGGGTGGTAGCTTGTGGATCTCTCTTTCCAATTCATCCACCTCTTTTCAAAGATAAATTTTCTCTCAAGGTGGCCGCCAAATTGATACCACCAATTTGGAAAAGAATTTATTGAGCTTGCGTTGTCAAATACTATGTCTCTCTTAAGATCTTTTCTGATCATGACAAATATTTTTTGCTTTTTTGGCAGAATATGAGTATAATTAGGATTCATACTTATTAATTATTTGTGATGGTTAAAGATCATAGCCCTTTGTTTTTTCAATATTCTAAATTTATCTACTACCTAGTGGGGAAAAAGGAAACTTGGTAGATCATTCTAACATGAGCATGGAAATATGGATGTCTATCAAATAATTGCATCTCAAGCTTCCGTTGCAAGCTCATTCTATTTATTTATAATTTCCAAGTGTCCTATGGAATGTATTGGAGCCTAGAAAATTAAAGATATTTTTTGCTAGTGTGTCTAGTAGGGTTTGAGCAAAGCTAAAGGAAAATGGACTCCCCAATTCGCTTAGTTGCAACTAAAAGACAGATGGTGTTTCTAGAGGAAATCAAAGAGAAATGAATGCAAGAAGTTTAAAACATGTCCCATTTCATCATTGTCAGGGTAGTTAAGAAAAATCTTGGAGAAGAATTCTTGAGGAAAAGCCACAAATACAAGGTGAACATGGAAATTTAGACAGTTTTTGTGGCCACTCTCCTTCATATTGGACTATCAAAAGAGAAGAAAGAAGATTTTTGTAGAAAGGATTTTAAGGCAGACTTTTGGGGAGAGATGAGCACAGTTTTGAGGAATATAGATGACAACCTCACTATTCCTCTACCAAAGGACTATAATGTGATTATCCGGAATGGGAAGCCTCCTCCAAGGTTTGTTGGAAATTAAAAAGAATGTCAACTTTCTTTGGAAATTTTTTAGATTCTCCAAGATAATAGAGAAGAATTGGATTAAAGAGTATTTAGAGGGGGATGGTGTCACCTTGGTTTCTCCAAAAGATAGAATTGAAGGCTGGGTCAACGAATTTGAAGATCTCATGGAAGATTTGGGACCAAAACCCACTGATGAATCATTTTACTTCTCTTCTCGTTCTCCAATGTTGATTAAAGAAAGGGTTCCTATAATCCTAAGGCTTATTGACCCCTCTGGCTCAGGTTCTCTGACATCTCTAGGTTTGGATCATGGATCCATTTGAAATTGCTCTTCTATCTGCATCGCCTTGATATAGGTGTTTTGAAAATAGTCTTCCTTATCTTCTCCAATTAGCTTATAAGATCCTTTATATCTTATCTCTTAGTTTTTGGTGTTTCAAACTAGTAGCTATTCTCTGGATTTTCTTGCTCTGGTTGGGCATATTGATGGTTGTAGATCTTTGTTCTCGGGTTGGCAACTTTCTTAGACCTTTTCAGACTTTTATGTTATATTTTATTAATATCAATATATTCGACATTAGCCCTTGATAAAGAAAAAACAAGAGGAGAAAATAAATTATCAAAATATTTAACATAAAATATTATTAGTTTTAATGGTTGTTTTTAGAGTTTTAAAATATATATCAATTATTTAAAAATTCTACAATAATATATGAAAAAAATAATTTAAAAAATATCAAATAATACAATTAAAAATTACATTCGAAAGTAAATAGTTATAAAATGTAAATAAAATAGTTTTTAGTCAAATTTTAAAATTTATATATCTATGTTTATATGTAGTAAATAAATCAGTATCTTTGAAACATGAAAGCATCAAACGATTTATTTTATCATGTACAGTTAAAAATTACATTTGCAAGTAAACAGTTATATGATGTGAATAAAATAGTTATTAATGAAATTTAAAATGTGTCTATCCATGTCATATGTAGTAAATAATATAGTAATAATAAAAGATTCTTAAGTAAAAGTAAATGTATTTGAATATTTATGTTTTTTATTTTATATTGTCAATTATGTATATAATTATAATAATATATTGAATAACTTTTGAATATATCTCAAAAGTGAATGTTTAATAGATTTAAATTTTATAAGTATATATATACTCTATTCAAAAATATAATTTGAAACTTTTATACATTTAATTTGTAGGATGTCTCGACAAAGAATAAATTTTGAAAATGAAAAGTAATGAAGAGAGTATCGAAGAGAATATGCTCGAGATTATATGAGACAACAACATGAACAAATGGCTAATGCACAAAGAGAGGAAGTGAGAAGTCTTGAAAATGAAAAGCAATAAAGAGAACCAAAGAGAATATGCGCGAAATTATATGAGATAACGACATGAACAAATGACTGATGCCTAAAGCCAAGAATAAAGAAATTATCAAAACCAAGATGATAGAGAGAGACATGTGAAACATAAGGCATATATATGACAGTGGAGGAAATTGAAGTTGAAATTAGAAAACATGCATTTGAGATGATAACACATTGTACACGAACATCTAAGGATAAGCAATTATATTCAGGAATTTTTTTGACCTCTTGTATCAAATTGGAAGACCAATAATTTTCTTTACTTTGAGTGAAATAGATATGTATTGGTCATATTTGCATGCACTAATGTCAAGGACAACTAACTAATCCACAAAAAGCACAAAAGTAATCACAAAAAAATATTATTGACCACTTGCATATTACATGCACCTAGTATATACAACGGTTCGATGGGAAATATTGCTAAAGAGAATGAAAGAAAAATATTTTTGGTCAAGATATGAATGGAATCATAAAGGATTGTCACATGTGTATGGATACATATGGTTAGAGGGAGACCAAAAATAGACAACCTTGATTGAAAAAATGATCATGAAAAAAATTGCTCAAAAATATTTTGATTCTATTAAATTAATGTATGAAATCCACAGGGAGATCCACATCAACAAAACATACAAGTATGATATTAATTCGTAATTGTATATTTATTTAAAAATATATTATACTTATAATTTATATTTTAATGAATAAAACATACATTATATCATCAATGATAGGTCCCACAAAATTTTACACAATATCCATGCCTTCAAAATACACAACTAAGCTAGATAGGCTTAGAATGTGACCATCAATAATTGCTCAATTGTGTCGAATGCCATACAATGTGTAAAGAGGGTGCTTGCCTTCATAAAAAAGAGAAAGAGTGTTAGTAGGTAAAATATTTAAATATTCATATTTTTCTACTAAGAAATAATTAAATTGTCTATATAAATTAATTACCATTTATTTATAGGTGCAATGCACCATAGCCATTGCATCTGAATGGATCAAAATTATTTGAAAGTCCAATTGTAAGTAACAAAATATATGAACTTGCTAGAAATGATGATCAAATAAACATACGTAATAATAACATACTTCAATTGTGGAGAGAAAGTATAGATTGGCAACCGATTCTTTCAAGACATGTTGTAATGAATTATATTACAAAGTATGCTGGAAAAAGTTGAAAATATTGGCAATATGTAGGAATTGATTATGTGTTGTCATTGATGTCAACACTGCTCTGGTTGGTTGCTGACCTACTCTAGTTGGACATGGTTTTGGAAGAGGTTATCAAAGATTCTTCTCTGGTATGTTCAAATTGTTGGATTTGGTTTTGGAAGGATATTCATGATGATTATATGTATGTCATATTTAGTTGGTTCATGATTTGGTGCTCTAAAAGCTATTGATTATGTTCTAGACTGGCGGTTGATGTTATTGGTCCCGGTTGGTGATATTTGATGAAATGGTTAAGTGGTTTTGATGTGGCTTCTAAAAATGGTTCTTAGTGTGCTAAAGGTGTTCTTGATCGTTTCCCAATTGTTTGGTGGCTTCACATTGGCTAGCATGAAGATTTGGTGATCCTCTTTGGGTCTGGTAGGATATTTTGTGTTATTGACACTGAGGATTTTTCCCGGTTGGTGTAACATGTTGCGGCTGATCTAGAATCCTCTCCGAAAGTGTTTGATGATTTGAAGATGTTATTTGGGTCCTTGGTCGACATGGATTGTGATCCAATTATTGTTTTATACATTGTAATGATAAATTTATATTAGGGTGGTCGACCTACTTGTTTAGGTCTATGCAACATATAAATATGATTGTAAGATCTCATTGTAGGTCATGAATGAATAAATCATGGATGGATTCCATGCATAGATGAGAGAATAATGAATATATGTAGATGTGAAATAAGGTATGCAAGGTTGATAGAGGTTGTTGATCAAGTTGTATGAGGATTTAGTCCTTCGGTTCTGTTGCAGACAATGTGCTTAACTGGAACTATAACCAAGCATTAGGAGATGGTATTTCCATAGTTCATTTCCTCTAGATTGTAGTCCAATGATTATGTAAGTTTGTGAGACTTCCCTTTTGTGTTGAGGAGTGTCTTCTAGGAAGTTAGCCTGATTGCAAGTGCAATCGACACTATAATATTTTTGCATACTATTGCAGAAGTATTATCTGATTGTCAGTAGGGTTTCCCACCTTGGTTTTTCCCTTCACTAGGTTTTCCACATCAAAATATTCGTGTTATGTGTTGTGTACTCTCATTCTTTATCTTTCATAGTTTTGTTCTCATTTTTCTCTAGTAGAGGGTTTATAATTTGCATTCACCCCCCCACCCTCTCAGTTTTCCTCCAGTTCATCCTAACAGAAAAGAGTTTAAAAACATATCATAAAATATTTTTTATTAAGAAAGAAGAAAGAAAAAATGGTGCTAACCCTTAATACAATAGCCCATAAACAGTAAGAGATACAACAAAATAGGGGAGCAAGCCTTAAAAAACAATGTTGAATAGGTAAAAAGGGAAAAAACTTATCAAACCAGAATCAACAATAGTAAGAAGCACCACCTCATCATGAGTAAAGGTGTTGTCCTCATAGGAGGAGTCACCGGAAGCATCAAAATCATTGAGCATCAAGTGATTAGTTGTAGCATCCTTCCACCACATAGCATCACCTTTGTGATGTAGAAGAGAGAAGTCTGAAGCTAAATGGCCTATTGAGAAACATTTTCGACAATGAAAGGGGATGCCTTCATTGGCAAATGGTTGAGTCCAAGGCCTATCCTCAACCATAAGATCCACATCCCCAAGGAGTAGAAAAGAGATGTCAATGTTGATTAAGATGAGGGCAAAGGTAGAATGACCCATAGACGATGTGGTATCATCAACCTTTAATAAACACCCAATAAAGTTGCCAATGGCCTCATAGCAATAATTCTCCCAAAAATGAAGGCGAAGATTAAGAAGACGAACCCAAATCAAACACATATTAAGAGGTTCGGTAAGAGGGTTAAAAGTAGTCTTGTATTTAACCAAAAGAGAATGATCTCCCCAAACCCACAAATTGCCTAAAATCAAGTCACGATCAGACGAAGAGGCAAAGGAAGCAATGAAAAATCCTTTAGAACAAGGAAAAAGATAAATTCTATGAGCAACCAAAGGCTTCCAAAAGTCACTCACCCAATGATGAAGGTCCAAGAGCGAAGGACACAATCCAACAAATCTACACACTAGTGCACACTATTAGTAGAAACTAATGTTGTCAACAACATCCTTTCAATAGACCACCACAAGGGAGGACTTGGCACAAGGAAGAGGATGAACCCCCTTAGGGGGATGAGAAGAATATTTGGCCACATGAGAAAAGATACATTTACTAGAGAAGGAGGAAGGTCTTGGCTTAACACCCACAACTAGGTCACCACCAACAACAACAAAGACAACACTAGTGTATCCCTGAAATGAGCAAAAACACCAAGTAGAAAATCCTCAGCACTAATGCCCAAAGGAAGGGCATCAACAAGGGGGACACCCAAACCAAGCCCAGCAGAAATGGTGGCACCAATAGGATCAGTATCCCTAGTATGGGGAGGGAGGGGTGAACCAACCAACATAGAGACAAAGGCTCTAGGGGGAGTTGTAGACGAAGCAACAACATTCAAATTATTTTACGTAGGAGTATCATTGGCCATCAGAGTGGGAGAGAGGAGTACTTGTTGTAAATATTGAAAACCCAAATGAAGCTACATCAAGGGAATCTAGGACTTCAACATTGAAGCACAAGAAACATGCCATATATTATTAGAGTTATCATTAGTAGAAAGTAGTAGATTATAAATGTTACATTAAATGTTTCAAGGTAGGTGTTCAACACAATGATAAAAAATGAAGAAAATGATGGTTACCTAAAATATTTCATTCACAGATATATAGAAAACCCAAATGAAGCTACATCAAGGGCATACAGGACTTCAACGTTTAAACACAAGAAACATGTCATATGTTAACAACAAACATCAAGTTTCCACAATCCATGAGATATTATTCCTGGTTGTTTCTAGATTCGATTGTGTATGAGCTTTTGCATCAACGTTTCGGATCACACTCTGTGATCCATCATCAGGATTAAAGAGAGCATGCAGAATTGAAAAGATATCTCATGATGATGTATCAGGGAGTGTGATTCAAAATGTTGATGCAAAAAATCATACACAATCGAATCTAAAAACAACCAAAAATAATGTCATATGTTATTAGAGTTGCCATTACTAGAAAGAAGTCTAGAGTATTTGTTACATTAAATGTTTAAAGAGAGGTGTTCAAGCCAATGATAAAAAATGAAGAAAATGATGGTCACCTAAAACATTTCATTCAAAGATATATGGATAAACTATATGCAATGGAAATTGTCACACTTATGGATACAATAGATGATGGACTTATAATTCCATTATAACAAATGGGATGCAAAGAATATGATAATGATTGAATGATCTAGTTTTTCCAAAATTTAGCACCACACTTGCACATCAATCAAAGTACAAAGAGATATTGGACTTGCCGATACTACAATTATATTAGATTGAGTCACTGAATTATAATCCATGGCATTTGCAATGAAGTATTTAATATGAAACTAAATATGATAATGATTATAAAGATGTTGATGATTATTTACAAAATGATCAAAATGCAATTGAACATAAGTGGAATATAATATCAAGATTACAACATGAACAAATTATGGATGTACAACATATTTATAAATATGTTGGTTAGAACATTGCATGCCACATTCTGGATGCTACTAGCTAAGATATCTTAAATACATATAGATTATGGATGTAACAAAAATAAATATGTTGGGTAGAACATACATGACACGTTGCATATGCTACTAGCTTAGATATCTCTTAAATCCATATATCCACCAAGAAATACAATCTTGATGTGGCGATCTATTCTCAATAACAATTTATATTTTAAATATAAACACCTCAAAACTATATAGTTTATTAATGAGCCTCCTCCAATCAATCCAATTGGGAATCAAACATTAAATGTGTGTTGGTTCACTCCCCAAGATGGTTGATAGAAGGTGAATTTCAATGGGTCCTCTAAGGGTAACCCCAAGAGTGTATGGTGCAGGATATGTTTTTGATTAAAAAGAAGCGTTAACTAGGGCACCAACCCTTTAACATAGTCAGAGACTATCAAAAAGAAAATCCTGCAAGTAGTAAAAAATGACACATCGGAGAAAGCCCCGAACAAGTATGGTCAAACAAAAGAAAGAGACTTGTCTAACCTTCAATAACTCAAACCCAACTCAAGGAGCGACAAGGACACTCAAGCCTTGACAAGGAGGGGGTTGGGGGGTTGGGGAGGACTTCCCTTTCCACCTGCGAGAAACAACAGTCCAAAAAATATTATCATTGGAACCATCAAGGGAATCACCAAGCGGTAAGGATCCTGCTTGGAAAGCATCAATAAAGCAAGCAAAAAGTTGTCACAGGACAAAATCCAGCTACTGTAGAACAAGAGGGGTCTATTGTAGAATAGTAGGCTATTGTAGAGGAGCGACATCAAGAGTAGAACTAGTAGGTGTAGAGCGGAGCTACAAGTCAAGGGCAATAAGGGTTTAATCCTCTAGGGCAAGAGGAACCAAAATAGTGGAATCTACTGCAGCATCAGAAGGAGTAAGAGGCACCTCAGCCTCCCGAGAGGAGTTATCTGAACCAGGATCAACAACATAGATGGTCAAATAATCAGTAGTAGCATCCTTCCACCAAGTAGCAACACCTTTGTGGTGTGAAATAGAGAAGTCTAAAGAAAGATGACCTGTAGAGAAACACTTCCAACAACGAAACAGGAGGCCCTCAAAATCCAACGGTTGTGACCAAGTCCAATCCCTAACCATGAGAACCATATCTTCTAAGAGAGGCGAGGAGATGTCAATACCAACTAAGATGCGGGTAAAAGTAGTGTGGTCCATTGAAGACATAGCATCATTGACCTTTAAGAAACAATCAATAGAGTTATCGATAGCCTCATAGAAACAATGCTTCCAAAAATGAAGAGGGAGATTTGGAAGGTGAACCCAAATTGGATGCACACATTAGTAGAGGTCACATAGTGAAGGCTAAAGCTCAGAGAATCTACACACTAAATCATAGCTTTGGTAGAGCCCAATGTTGTCCACCATAGCATGTCCACAAACCACCACATAGGTGGGTTTGGCATAGGGAAGAGGATGAACCCCTTTGGAGGGCTAGGCAGCAGATATGGCTAGACAAGCAAAGCTACACCTACCAACAAAGGAAGGTTTGGGGAAGACCTCAACATCCATAGGATCAGTAGAAACCAGTTGAGAAGCATCCCCCAAAGAGTCAACACCAATGATAGAGTCAACCCTAGGAGCATTAAAGCCAGACGAATTCTATAGCGTAATGCGAGCATCACAACTAGTCAAGCTGCCAACACAATCCTTAGGGGAGGGGGCATGCAAGCCATCACCCAGACCATCAGGTGCACTAGGAAGGAGGATGATAGTGGAACCATGTGTAGGAGAGCCATTGCAGGCCATTGTAGAAGCATTTTTCAGAATCACCGCTTGGGCGAGAGAAGAAACGGGAGTCGTCATTGAAGATAAAATTTGTGTAGGAATTGTTATTAGAGACTAGAAGGGTAATATTATTGCCATGTGAGTGAAGAAATTATTTGTAGGAACGAGTAATATTGTAGAAGCACAAGTGGCCTTTCTCGTTGTATAATGGGGGGAAAAAATGGGAATTCAAAAGCTACATTTAGAGGTAGATTCTGTAATTATAGTAAATGCAATTTTGAAGGGGGAAGCTCAGGCATGGCATCTCAATAAATAAATTTATGCCATCAAAAATATTTTTAAATCCTTTAATGATTATTCTGTCACAGATGTACGACACGAAGGAAATGAAGTAGTTGATGCCCTTTCAAAGTGGGCATTGATACACATGAAAGATGTAAGAAATATTTTTATTGATGATGTCGACATTAGGGAGTATGTTGTCATTTGAGTTAGCAATGAATTTTAGAATGACTGAGTGTGATTGGACAAGGTTTCTAATTTCATTATTTAAAGGTGGCGGTGGTTGAGTTGTGAATTGTTTTGAATTGTTTGGTGAATAAGTGTATGTGCAGATGAAAGCCACATTCACATTGTATAACTCTAAGCAACAACTGGCCTTTGAGGGGGATATCTTTGCTAAAAGTCTAAAGTGCATTTTCAAATCTAGAGATGGGGTCAAACTACAAATTTTTGAAATGATTTTGGGAGATCACTTTCGTCGAACAATGCATAGATATAGGACAAATATGGATGTCACAATGGTAATGACTTAGGCTTCAGAACTAGCAGAGGAGGAGGATGTAGTTTAGTGGGTTTGAAAGAATGTGTGAAGGTCGATTGGCTTTGTGGGCTAAATTCGATTCTGGAGTGGGCTTTACTATGTGTTGGGTTTAATATTGGTGAAGGTCTAGAAAATGAAGATGAATTTGAGATTCATGAGTTGGTCCCTTTTGTGAGGTGGCCTTTCAGTGTGAGTGGAGAGGAGAGAAGGGCAGAAGGAGCAATAGGGTGGCATTCTCTAAAGATTTTTCTACATGAAAAAAAACTGTAGAGGATTGCAGAGGGGAATAATTTGAACGAAAAGCAAGAGGCAAAGTGAGTGAAGAGAAATAGGAAGGTGGTGGACGAAGCAAAGGTGTCTTTAGCTGGTCCACACAGGATAGGTTGATGTTGCACGACATGATGTGGGTGGTGGACACTAGTATCAAATTTCATAGGGTTTTATATGTTTCTCTTTTAGTCGTTATGGGTGAACCATGGATGGTTAGCTTGGGCCTTTTTTAGATGTCGGAATATATAAAAAAAATTGTTTGGATGTATCTAGAAGGAATTAGGCCCTACTTGATTGTAAATTTGCTAAATTGTGAAACTGTGAAGCAATTATCAGTTTGGTTTTCGAATGGTTAGGGTTTTTGGTGATAAAAGTATACTTTTACTTCTCATATGTACATCTTTTTGAATATCAATAAAATTATCTATTGTCGACCTATATGTATATGTATGTGTATGTGTATGTGTATGTGTATGTGTATGTGTATGTGTATGTGTATGTGTATACACATATATACACATACACATACATAAATACATATATACATATGTATGTATGTATGTATGTATGTATGTATGTATGTATGTGTGTATCTATGTACGTGTGTATATACATATATATGCATATATATATACACATATATAAATACATATATATACATGTATATATATAGACATATATGCATATTTGTATGTATATACATACATGTATGTATGTATATATATACATATAGATGTATTAATATGTGTATATATGTATACATATATATACATATATATGTGTATATATGTATATATGTATACATATATACACATACACACACACACACACACACATATATATATATGTATATATATAAATGTATGTATTTATATACATGTATATGTACACACACACACACACTATATATATATATATATGTACATATATATATCTATATATATATATATGTGTGTACATATATATATGTATATGCATATATATGTGTGTGTGTGTGTATTTATATGTATATGTATATGTATATGTATGTATATATGTATATATGTATATATGTATATATATGTATGTATGTATAGTGTGTATATGTATAATATATATATGTATACACACACATATAAATACATTTATATACATATGGATATGTATATATATGTATTTATATATATGTATGTGTATATATATGTATGTATATATGTATATATATGTGTACATGTATATGTATATATATACATATACACATACACATACATATACATACATATACATATACATGTATACATATACATATATGTATACAGGTATATATGTACACACATAGACATAATTGATGAAATTGCTTTTAATTAGAACTTTAAACTAATGGGATCACAATGAGAAACCTATCCCTCATTTTCATTATTATTATGTTTCTTTGCTACTCCTCTCCATTCCTTATAGTCCAATCCTCTCCTTATCTCACTACTTCTTATCACTTTGTCAATTCTCTCCTTATCTCTCTGCTTCTTATCACTTCATTCTTTTTCCTTATCACTCCATATTTTCTCCTTATTACTCCTACTTCACCTTCCAGCATCAATGGGGGCTCCACCAATTCTTTGTCTCACACACATCACAATGTATGAACACCTTCGTGGAACCATAAACTGCAACATCAGGTTGTTGGCGTTGAACGTCATCTTACCTGTTGCCTTCACTAACACCATCTAAAAGACTTGGGCACGATTGCTTGCTAAACTTCAGGCCTTAACACCTCGTACACCAAAGTTTGTAACCTGCGTGCCAAAGCCAATGAAATCGACTATCTAAGGCATGAGAATTAAACACAAGACCGCCCTAACAATAGAACCCGTGACAACCATGATGCTGCGAGATCAACCCTATATATACACATACTTCTAATTTTATATTTTATGTATTTATTATATTATATTATTTTATTTTATATTAATATTCATAATATTATAGCAATCATTTATTTAAATAGAGTAATGCAAGACATTACTATAGATTTATATACTATATTTAAAAAACATTCCAAGAAATGGAATGGGTAACAATTGCAATACCATATAAAACCATTAATACAGACAAAATAATTTAGCAATCTGATTGACGCCAAAATGAGATTAGATAAGAACTATTGACTAAAAATTAAAAATATTCTCATATGATCAAAAGCATATCTCAGTGACTATTTTTAGGGTCAACAAAGACAAAAGTTCATCACAAATTGCATCATATTTATGAATTTCTTACAATGTAATCATGACCAACCTATTCAAATTTGAGAAAGGAAATGAAAATCGTTGAAATATCCTAATAAGAAAACTATTAACAACAAATAAAAAATATTCTCATATGATCAAAAACATATATATTCATAAGTACTAAAAATGTTGGTTCAACATAATCAATATCAATAATTAATAAAACATAAAAATAAAGAATAGATCTTTAATTTCCATCATAGAGAGCTTAAAAAAACATCTATATTGTGTTCCAATTAATGTTGGCAAATGTGAAATCCATAACCATTAACATGGTCAAGAGAATGTGCAACCGATTTGGGTTCGCCTACGTAATATTCCTCTTCATTTTTGGGAGCACACATGTCATGAGGCCATTGGTAAATCTATTGGCCAATTCTTGAAGGTTGATGATGCCACCTCCTCTATGGATCATTCTACCTTTTCCTGCATTTTAATCTTCATTGACATTTCCAAGCCTCTCCCTAGGGATGTGGTTCTTACGGTTGGGGACAGGCCATGGACTCAATCATTGGACTATGAGGGCCTTCCCTTTGCTACCAAAGGTGCTTCTCTATGGGTCAATTGGCTTCGGATTGTTATCTCTCTCGACACAAAGGCTCTACTACTTGGTGGAAGGATGCTAATGCTAATCATTTGACTGTCAATGTTGTTGATATTGATGAATCCTCTCAGGATGAGGTTGTGCCTCTTACTATTGTTGAAGCTCCTGTTGAACCCCTCGATGCTACTAACTTGGCCTCCTCTGACCTGATGCTCATGTTCTACATCATTGATCTGGACACTCCTATCGAATTTGCTCTTGATGTTGTTCTGTTGCAGCAGCCTGCTGATGTTCTGCTACAGCGCCTATTACCATTCTGTTGTAGTAGCTTGTTGTTGATGCTGATTGTAACTCTACAGGGCCCTCCCCACCCATTCTTTCTTTTGATGGTCTTAATGATAGTATTGTCTGGATCATGGTTTGTCGAAGGCGGAAGGGAAAATCTTCCCCCCTCCCCCAAGTTTTCCTTGGCTCGGATGATTCTCCCCATCTTTGAGCTAGGTTTTGGGTTATTGTAGGTTTGATAGGTTCTTTTCACCTATCTGACCTCGGTTCCTATAGGGTTCTTACCCCTATTTTTTGTTTCTTTTACTCCCTTTGGGTTGTATTTTTAAGGGTTTGCACCCTTGTTAAATGCCATTTTCTTAATATTGATTATATTTGGCTATGTTAAAGGTCAGTGCCCTTGTTAACATTGGTTTAATAATAAAAAATGTGGTTAAAATAATTTAGCGAATTCTGATTAACCTGATAATGGAGATTAAATAAGGAATTATCAACTGTGAATAAAAAATGTTTTCATATGATCAGAGAAATATATTCATGACTTGTAATGTAATTCTTCCATCTCTTTATGTTTTCTATTATCATTCTGATAATAGATCACGGAGTATGATCTGAAACATTGAAAATCTCTACATAATCTAATCTAAAAATGATTATATTATGTACTCTATATCGTATCCATGACTTATTTTTTCCCTAACAAAGCCAAATCTTCATCCCAAATCCCATCATATATATATGAACTACAAAGTGACCAATCATGATCAACGCGTTCAAATTTGAGAAGAAAATGCAAATACTTGGAATACTTGGACGAGTATAGTGAACACTAATCACACCAATACAAAAGCATAGTCATTCATGCTCTTCTTAACCCCCACACCTACAACAAGTCAAGGATAAATTAGTAAGATATATATTGTCATGTTTGAAAAAGTTGCCATCTTCACAACAAGCACAATGGTCCATATGATATTGAAGAAATGCTCTGTTTTGCTGATAATTTATTTGTTGCCCAGTCATACAAAATTTGAGCTACCTGTTCCATGCTACACACATATATACACCCAAATTTTGTTTTTCTTTTTTCCAATTGATGGGAACAATTTTAAACCTTAGGGAAGATTGATAAAAAAACTTTAAGCATGACTGTGAACAATTTTTTCACACATAAACATGCATAAATGGTTTTGCTCACCATTCAATCTGACTATTTTCAATCTCTAGTGTACAACCTAGGCATTAGTAAAAATATCACCCTAGCTATCCAAGATAACCTTCATTAACTCTTTAAGAGAATCTTGTAGTAATGTCAAAAGTAACCCAAATGCTCACGAATATCATGCACATAACCTAACCAATGCCTCAATACTAGAAGAAATAATTTATGTTACTGGAAGTGTGTAGAAAAAACATAGTAAATGTTTAAGATATTGCAAAAATTGTTAGAATATGTAATTTCTGCAAATTAACCAAATCAAAAAAGAAAAGGAAAGTGGGTTTAATGTTAATTCTTAAAAAAAGACCTAGACATGAAGACCTGGAATATAAAAACTGATGGCAAAATGCTATGAAATCAAAACTTTTAAGCAAAGCTACTCAAATAAGAATAACCGCTTAATAAGAACTATAATCAACATTGGTTTTGATTTGGTCAAGTAGTCAATTGAGAGTGTTAATGTCAAAGATGACACATAAATCCAAGGTGAACATTTGTGTTTAATGAAAACACGATAAGTGGAGGAAGACCAAATCTGGAAAAAGGGACCCTTATACACCTGAATGCAGTTGAGAACAATTTGTTATGTCCAATGGTGTTAATACTACCATATTCATATTTTATAAAATCTATGTAAAATATTTTGAGAGATATTTGTTCTTAGAAATACTAATGAACAAAGAAAATTCCAGACAAAAGAAAACATAAACAAGCTTTTTACTATGAAATTGAACAATGAGTTTTTCATAATTGAAGCAACCTTCTTCATTAGATGCTGCTACTTCCCATGGAAAATATGATAGGAAAATGTGTGAAGAAGAAGAGAGATGGAAGGTCATATTAGCTTAATTATTTTGCAGATTGTGACAATTCATGGAGCTTCTCAGTTTCAACCACATTCTACATTTCAATTTTAAATCCCTTTCACTTCAACAATTAATTTCCCTAATGAAAAGGACACAATTTTGAGCTCCTTCAAGTATCCCAGTCATTAGGTCTAATGGGTTTTCTTATAGGGAAGGTATAGAACAAAATCATAGAATGATAATGCAAAGAATGAAGATGATGCTAGAGAAGCAACCTTTAAAGCTAGAGTAGAGAAGAGTAGGAAGTTGTTGGATTTGCAAGATCAACATCCTGTAAAGGTATATAATTAATCTTTTAAAATCTTAGTTGACTTTCTTTAATCAGTTTATTCCTATTTATAAGGTTTTCTTTATAACATGTGTTCTAGTCAGTCAGAATTGTTCCCTTAATTACATTGGCAAGAGTGCATCTTGTGGTTGATGTGTCGAGCCCATTATCTTCTTCTTAGAATAGTGGGTGGGTGGAAAAACAATTACCATAAATTATGTTAGAAATAGAAAGATTGAAATAGATCACAATCCTTAGTATTTTAGATTGCATCAGGGATATAGGAACAATTTGGTCTCTTTTCTCAGAGATGGATCATAACAATTTTTAACTTATAGTAACAATCTGAAAGCAGTATTACACTGATATTTACAAAAGAAAGTCAATTTCTCACTATGTATTCTCTTTGGGTACATTTATGAATTTAACCATAGACTTTACCTAGGAGAGCATAGGAAGTTCTAGAATTCCAAACATGCAGGAAGATTTATTTTTAACTACGTTATATGGGGAACATCCCCAAGCCTAAATCCCTCATTCCTATTCTCGAGACAACTAGGGACATCCCCTATGTGTCCCCAATCTGCCATTTACAGTTGGAACCATTTCAAAAAATAGGGGACATCGCTCCCTAATGTCAAGAATGTCTAGTCATCCCATGAATGAACAAGAATGTTTGGGACATCTCTCGATCGTCCTGGAGATGGCCAAATAACTTAGGCACAAGGGAGCCAAATTTAAAAAACAAAAAAATAAACTAACTTCAATTTTTTTTAAAATCATTATTTTATATTTTTGTGAGCCCCTACCTCCCTACTTCTCCTAAAGGGGAATAGATTGACTTTTTCATTTCATTTCAACATTTGTGTGAAAGGGAAAAAAGGAAGCAATGGAAAGGGTTTGAAGCTAATCAATGAAAGAGGAGCAACAATAGGGAATAGAAGGAAAAGAGATTCAATCTGGGGCAAAGAGGCTACAAATCCTTCAAAGAGGTAAGTTTCATCTTTTCTTTTTTTTTCAATTTTTTTCGAAGCTTCAAGAATGAAATGCCTGTTTTTTTCTATTTTTAGCATTTTTTCATTTTAAAGTTTCATTCAATCTCAAAATAAAAAGAGCAACAATGAGAGTGACAAGAATAGTGAGAATGAAATGGAAGTAGGTGGTGAAAATAAAAGTCCCAAGTGTTGAAGAGGGTGATAATAGACAACAACCAAACCCATTTAGGTACCCTTCAAAAACCATCCAAAAATATGTAAAGGCCCCTTTCAAAAAAACAAAAACTCTTCTCCAATATGTTTTTGATTAAAAAATAACCGTTAACTAGTGCATCAACCCTTTACATAGTCAGAGACTAACAAACAAAAAAAAATAACGAAGGGAGCAAGCCAAAAAAAAATAACGAAGGGAGCAAGCCCCCCAGCAACTAGGTCAAATAGGGAAACAAGAAAGCTTGTTAGACCAAAATACTAACTAGGCCCAACTCAAGGAGGGGTAGAGACACCCGAACCTTGACAGGTAGAGTTTTGAAGAAGGGAGGAGGACCTCCCCTTCATCCTGTGATGAACCACAGTCCAGGTGATACAATCATTAGGACCATTAAGAGAGAGATCAAGTGGGAGTGAATCTGTAGGTTTGTAAGCAAAAGTAGCGACACAGTGTTGTAGAACTGCAATAGGGTGTTTTGAAATAACGACAGACTATTGCAGAGGAAAAACAACAGGAGCAAAGATAGTAGAAGTAGAGGCATTAGGAGCATAAATAGGTTGTCAAGGAAAAACAACACCGAAAGCAAGCTCAATAGAAGTAGAAGAGGGTTGCAAAGTAGGAGTAATAGCAGCAGCAGTGAGAGAATCAGTAGAAGGTTCAACAATAGTGAGAGACACTTCATCTTAGGAGGATACATCATCTTCATGAGAGGAACTAGCAAAATCTAAAGCATTGATAGTCAAATGGTCAATAGTATCATCTTTCCACCAAGTAACAACACCCCTATGATGAGGAAGAGAACAGTCTGAATCAAGATGTTTCATTGAGAAGCATTTTCGAGAGAGAAAGGGGAGGCCCTCATAATCTAACAGCTAAGTCTATGGCCTATCCCCAACCATGAGAACAACATCCCTTGGGAGAGGCGAGGAGATGTTTGTGTCGATTAAAATGCAAGAAAAGGTAGAGTGCCCCATAGAAGATGTGGCCTCATCCACCTTCAATAAACAACCTATGGGTCCTTGCCAATAGCCTCGCAGCAAGAAAGTTTGTAATAACCCTTTCTACAATTTTATTTCAAATACAAAATTCTAATAACTCAACTTACATTTACAATTTGCAAAAAAATGTTGAAATCAAGTATGCTGAAAATTACACCAATGAACTTATAAACACTTAAAACCCTCATAAAAAAACATAAGAAGAAGATTCTCCATAAATTTTTCCATTATAACCACATGCAAAAATATGTTAATGACAGCCCACAAATCTCCCATGAAGCATTAAAAAATAGACTCAAAAAATAGAGCACAAAGCTTCACAAATCCACTATAAAATCCAAAATACTCTCTAAACTCCTCAAACTTTCCCACAATAGCAAGATGCATGAAAATAAATGTCTAACAATAGGGAAAATTAAATTCGACTTGATATTCCCCTAAATGTGGACCCCAATGAGACTAAATGTGATGAAATGGATATTGACAAGCTCTTGGGCAATTCATTGGCCAACTAGGAGAAATGCTTCCAAAGGGTTTTTGGTGAAATTAGCTTCCTGAAACAGGGGATAAAGGATATTGTGGACTCTTTCACGGAGAATCTGGCACCTGATAAAACTAACAAACTCCTGAAGTTGTCTCAAAAAATTGTGGAAGACATTAAGGTTATGAAGACTAAGCATGAGGATAGGATTGATAGGTTGGAGAACGAAATCCAGGAGTTCAAGAGTAAGATTAATAGTTTGGTGGAAGTTAGTAAATAAGCAATGCATAATAGTGTTGAAGGCCTCAGAAGAGTCAATGAGGAAATTGCCTTGCAGAAAGTTCACATGACCAGATCTAAATTATCCTTAGACACTAATCGGGACAAGAGAATCTAGGATATGCAGGAATCTACAGGGCCATCCACCAGGACCATGAGCAAGAAATAGGAAAGATCCAGTTTGAGGTTCATCATGGAAGAACACCAGGAGATCAACAATAGAGCGATCCTAAAGAATACTAAGATTTTGAAAGATCTTACTTAGTTTTTAGGGCTGGTTTCCCTTGTTTCTATTTTTTTTTTTGGTGGTTAGACTTGCTAGGGTGAGTCCCATATTTTTGTTGTTGTTTAGCTACTAGTTAGTTACTAGTTAACTCTGTTTAGTTTTTGGATGATTTTGGGTTTGAGGTCCTTGTAAAACCCGTTTATCTTAATCAAAAACAATATGTTTTTATTACCAGCAATAAAAAACTAAAAATGAACAACCCACATAAAGTTTCTTTGAATCACAACTGCAACCCCTGAACGTGATTGCCACTAGGGACTCGTAAATACACTACTTGCAAGCCTCTATCATCTTGGTTTATTAGCCCGGAACATCACTCCTTCAATGGTTTCTTATCCTTTGAAGAATAACAACAAACCTTGTTGAAATGATTAGATAGAATGAATGAAATTGGAGCCAAAACAATACTTAAACCCTAAAATAATTTTCAATTCAAACTCGATACCCAAACCCAATGCCTAAGAGGGAAATAGGTTTGTAATTCAAATTTAGAACATTCACTTTCCATTTGTTAGCCACCTTTCAACACCATTCCAGAATCCATTTCTATCATTTCAAACAAATACAGCATAGACAATGCATCTTCATACCATGACTCATACACTATATTCAAACTACATATCAAGAATACCACGTATGCCAAATGCACAAATTAAATATCACAAATGCAATATGATTGTTCTATGTGAGTGTGTGCAAGTACATTAGGTTCCATTAATTGTACTAATAATAAATTTAAGCATAGCATGGAGATGTGACATACCAAATTTAAAGACCACCATAGTATTATGATAGAATTCACATACTCATCTAGACTCATGTGGTTAGGTTAAATGTACACAAATGAAATTGTCTTATAGATTTTGATGTTTGAATAATTTTACTATTCATGAATGAACTATAAATATATATTTGAATGGGAATAAAATATCTTTATATAAATCTAGAGTAATTAAATAACTTGGAGAGGTTGAGTCATCATTATGTCATGATTCAACTTTGCACAAGAATATGCTACTTGTTTGATAAGTATTTGCATTCAAAATTCTATCATAATAGACCCCAAATTAAATGGGAATCGACATGAAAATACAAATAATATTTTTATTTTATTTAATTACTATTATAATAAAGAGAGAAACTTAGGACATTATAAATTCTATTATTCGATTTAATGGTTATTTGAAAGGATGAAAATTAATAAATATATATGTAATAAGTAAATAAAGTTTGGATAGTAAAATATTTATATAATTTAAAAAGTGAAGTTTTAATTGAAAGCCTCCATGTGTCGTGCTGACTTTTCCACAATCTATATGCCTGAATATCGTGGAAGCATGATGGGGAAGGTTGAAAAACCAAACTCTGCACAGTATTAAATCTCCCTCAAAATTAGCTTAGCATAGCAGTTAGCTTAAGGTGGAAAAGAGTAAAAAAGAAGAAAATTTATTTCATGTTCTTCTGGTATATATGATTCTTCTTCTTATTATTGATTTAGTTAATATATTCTTGTTATAGGCAGCTCTTACACTTAGTTGTGGATTGGAGAGAATTTTTGTCTAACGCAAAAATAATCATGTCAGTTCAAATGCATTTATTTTAAAATCTTTTTTTTTTTGTGTGTGTCAACTCATTCTAATTGGCTGGTTAAATTTATTTTGCAGACTTCTCAAATCTGGATAGCTGTAAAAGTTAATATTGGAATATAGTTGTCTATAAGATAATTATCCAAAGTAAATAGCATACAATAGTTTAAGGAACCAAGAATAACCAAATTTATGAAGTGATAATAGTTTAGATTAGGCCTTGGCTTCATGCTGAAACTATTAACCATCTTCTCAAGCCAAACAAATCCATCTAATGATAGATGCAATAAATATTTGAGTTAGAACATATATTTTAAAATATTTGAATAATATCTCTTTCTTGTGAATGTAGTCAAATTGAGTCAAAGATAAATGTCCCTTCTCAAGTTGATCTACTTTAAGTGTTCTAGCATTCTTAAGTTTTCCATAAGTCAACCGTCTACCATAAAAATATTGTAACAAATATCTGAAGATAAGATTGTTATGTTATTGAACTATTGTTATAGGTGAATTTGTGGGTTAAGTTGCAATGAAAGTTGCTTGTGTGTATTTAAGAATCTTGCAAAATTATTTCTAGTGTGTGTTGTTCATTCCTTCCTCTTTTTGGAACATATTAAACTTATAAATTTGGTTAAGAGACACAGATGTTATGATTGTTTTAATGATGTCTTTTTATGGTGCAATATCCAAATTGGAAACTATTAGTGGATTAATAAATTGAAAGAATTCGAATTCAAATGATAATATTATTTAGAGAGGTATGAATATACATGAGCAAAAATTATTAGATAGGTTACAAGCCTATTTAAGCCCTAATGAACCTAGGACAACCCTAACGAATGTAGGGTGGGCAGGTAATGAGGATGAAAAGGATAATATATAATAACAAGCCTATACTAAGCCCTAACGTACCTAGAACAACCCTATGAATGTAGGGAAGTCGGGTAACAAAATAATAATAAGGATAAAAACAATCAATATAGACTATCAAGCCTATACTAAGCTCTAATGAACCTAGGACAACCCTAATGAATGTAGGGCAGCTAGGTAACAAAATGATAATGAGGACAGAAAAGATAAATATAGACTAAAAAGCCTATATTAAGCCCTAATGAACCTAGGAAAACCGTAATGAATGTAGGGTGGCCCTAATGATCATAATCATCATTTTTTCATTTGTTTCTCTATGCATCTTTTTCATCATAATCATCATAATTTGCACACATCCTAGATACATAATTACCGTTACACTGTTGGCATTTGCATGAAGATTGCATTAATGATATGTTATGTTGTCATTGATGTTAATTAAACTGGTAATGATATTGTTGATATTGTTGTAATATTGTTACTGTAACTAGTAGGAAGAATTTGTGGAGTGAACCAGTAACCAGTGTAAACCTTATCTATTGTTGTAATCGGTAAGCCCTACCTGTTGTTTTTGCTAAACCCTAACCGATTAAGTTTGGTGAATTGGTTATATTAGTTTATGATCTGATGATGAGCGGTAATGATGATGACACACATGATTATTGTATGAAGACAATTTCAAGAGATTTTGGCGAGTTGTTGTAACAATTTTTTCTAGGGAATGAACAAATGTATTGCATCTAATGCAAAGAGCGTGATGAGTTACTGAGTTCGATGAAGTGGTGATCAAGGAGCGATCAAGGTTTTCTTGATTGATGTGTAGAGATTGCTATGTAATCCAATGGTCATACTTGAACCAAATTTGTTTGTAATCTCGATGAGAGTTAGGTTTTTGTTGTGTTACCGACCTGATTGATTTGTATTTAAGGTCGATGAAGTTGTTTAGTTTTAGAGAGTTGGCAAAGAAATAGACACAGTTCAGTTGTGTGTGTGGTTACCGAACCGGATGATGTATTTGCAGTTTGAGTAAAGGCAGATAGGAGCATGAAATGGATCTGATCAAGCAAGTGTTGTTCTATTCAGACAAATCAACAAACTCCTGTTGTTTTGTAACAATTATAGCAGAATTGAAATCCCCTAACTGGGTAAGCTCTAACAAGCTTGGTGCTATTCAAATCCTCTAACAAGGTGGTCCATTAGATTGGATTTTCAAATCCTCTACCGAGGTTACTCCTTACAGAGTATTGCTTCTAACAAGGCATTTGTAGTCAATCCCTTAACTGGGTGATTCCTAACAGGACCAATTCTTAATAGGACTTTTTGTAAAGCTTAGTTTAGATAGTTATCTTGTCAGTCTCATCTCACTGTGGTTTTTACCTATTTTGGTTTTTACGTCCAAAATATTTGTGTCAAGTTGTGAATGTTTTTGTTGTTATATTTTCATGGTTGATTTACTTAACTACTTAACTATTTTGATAAGTCATGATAATTAGAAGAATTTATATATGAAGAAGTTGTTTACTATTAATTTGTTGTAATAGACAATTGGTTTATCTTATGAGTTTCTATCTTGACAGAGTTATTATTCTAAGTTTACTTTGAGAGATTGATTGGTGAAGTTTATATCAGTTTTTCTATCTACTGATTCACCCCCCCTCTCATCAGTTGACCGAATACTTATTGTTTCATCATACCATCAATTGGTATCAGAGCATTATAGGTCCTCTAAAGTCTAAGCCTAATAGCTTGAGGTAAAGATCTGTTGATCATGATGGAAAATGAAGGTTTGAAGTTTAATAGAAAGAACTACATGATATGGAGTGACAAAATGAAAATTTATATCAAGAGTCTGGGAAGTCAGTATTGGGAACATGTTGATACTAAGTATGTTGCACCTACTGGGATGTTGACTGATGATCAGAAGAAAGAGCAACAAGAAAATCATCAAGCATTGGAGGCTATTATAAGTTCTTTGTCTGATGCAGAGTATGTAGATGTTCATGGTCTTGAAACTACATATGAGGTATGGAAAAAAGTTGAAGATATTTATAGCGGTGATGAACATGTTAAGATCTCTATAGAGGAGAGTCTAAAAGGAAAGTTTGATGACATGCAGATGGCTAAAGGTGAGAATATCGAGCAGTATGGTCAAAGAATAAAAGAGATAGTTGGTGAAATTAAGAATGTAGGAGGTAACTGGAAGATTCCACAATGATCAGTAAGGTACTGAGAACCCTACTACCGGTCTGCACTATCTGAGTTGCAACTATTTAGGAGCTGAAGTCCATTGACAAAACTAAGGTAACTCTTGACTCCATCATTGGCAAGCTTATTGCTTTTGAATTAAATGGTTGTGATGGTAGTGTACAGAAATTTGAGTCTACATTTAGAGCTTCTATTTCTAACCCATCTGTGAGGAAAAGTAGAGATGCCACTCACATTTATGAATCCAGATTCAGTAGAGAAGTTGATGATGAAGACAGTTTAGTTGAGCTTGAAGCATTGTTGGCCAAGTGGTTGCCTAGAGGTACAGGTAAATATAGAGGTAAATTACCTTTGAAATGTTTTGCATGCAACAAGATTTGACACATTGCTTCTAATTGTCCTAATGGAGATAATGAGCACAAACGAGAGAAATTCAAGAAGTACAAGGGTAAAGGCAAAAGAGATTGTCTTATTGTTATTGATGGTGGTATCACTGATGAGGAATCTGATGGTGATGCTAATGAAGACATTGTGTTTGTAGCCATTAAAGAAGAAATGTCAGAACATAAGGCATTAGTATCTAGGCTAGATAACTCTAATGATTGGATCATTGATAGTGGTTGTTCACATCACATGACCAGTGATCGGAGCAAACTTCTTTCTCTGAAGGAATTTGATGGAAAAGTTGTAAGATTTGGTAATGACTCACCCTACATGGTTAAAGGTAAGGGAAGGCTATGTGTACAAAGATGGTGGTCTGAAAAGTGGACACCACCAAAAAAAAACAAGGAAAAACAAGCAGCGCATGCATGGTTCTAAAATTTTAAATGACTGCATACGCGCTTAGGTTTGTTGTTCCCGAGCCTAGAGAAGGTAGTGCATATGCGCTACCTCTAGGAAAATGAGCGCGTACATACTACTTATAGAAAATGAGCACGTGCGCACTAATAATCACAAAAGAATCGCATACGCGCTAATAATCCCAAAAGAACTGCGTACGCGGCACCTGTCAAAATTTTTGTTAAAAAAAAACTAGGTCTTATTTTCCCATGAATAGCACATTTTTAGTTTGTTTTTTCTTTATTTTCTTTCCTAAACCGCGAACGGTGTGCTAGATTTCTCCTCCAGACACTATGGATAAAGGTTAGTTTTTGTTTAGTTTTGTCTTTCTTTCCCGTTGGTTCAATTTGTTTTACATTTTGAATTTAATGTAATTAATTTTGATTAGGTTTTTTCATTTTTTGTTTCAAAAACTAGATTCTTCTAATCCACAACAAGAACAACCAAATGCACCTCCTGAAAACCCACAAGATACACCCCCAATTCCTCCTTTTGACCACACACCTGAAACATGGGAGCAATTAATTAATTAGTTGGGACAAAATACGTCTAAAATCAATAGACTGATTGTTAAATTGAAAACATCTGAACTTGAGCATCATCAATCCCTCACCACTAGCCTAGAAACATTAGCTAGTGGTGCCATAGTTATTTCCACACAAATTACCAAATGGGGACGCTTTAGGGATAGGTGTCATTAATTCAATGCCGATAGACTATCATATGAGGGAGAAAAAATTAAAATATTAGTAAACAACAAATATGTGCCCTTTTCATTTATCCTAAAACTGGTCAGTCATTACCTCTTAAGGCAAAGAGGTTTCCCATACATTGGTGTACCAATGTGCAGATGAAGAATTTTTTTTGGTAGAGGTGGTGGATGGTCTTTGATGATCCACCTTGTAATAATTATGAGGTGCCATTATATTTTTTGAGAAAAGTATATTGTGAGTTTTTGCTCAATGTGCACCCAAACTATTTTGACATGAGAGAGTTCCATGGTAGAGGTGGTGGCTCTACCCAAGATAGACCTAGGGCCTGTAGGCAATTACCCATGGAGAGTCGCTGCCCCCTAGCACCCAAACCCAAGGTGCATTAGGCTATCATAGTAGAGCTGAAAGAGTCGATGGAGCTACAGACTCTTCAAGCAGCCACAATGTTGATTGGTTCCATCATCCAGCATGGGACGTCGTTAGAACACCCTATTGTATTGGATGATGAGCCATTAGTTTCTCTAGGTGGCGACAGAGAGCCCATCTAGCATATGTGTGTCAGTTGCTCGGGGATATGCTTGGGGATAGATGATGCAGTTGATGCAGATGGATCCACATCTCATCTGTGCATGATTTGTGGGAGTAGATGTCAGGCCCTCATGGCTGAGGATTTCATGCTGATAGATGAGTTGATGGACATGGTGTTTTCCCATGAGTGACAGACATAGGTGTGTTGATTTGAATTCATAGCATTTTATTTATCAATCACTTTAAATTTGTAATTACATAAATGAATTTTCATTTATACATCGATTTAAATTGAGACAAATAATATGCATTTCAGGATGCAGCAGTGGTATCCCATACTCCTCCCCCAGTTACTACAACTGCAACTTCGATGCCTGAGGTATAAATTTTGTAACATGTTAAAATAGAATAGTACACTTTGAATTCAAAAAGATACAAGATATACTATCTTTAATGCTTGGTCCAATTTTTGGTTTGTAGGTGTTGACAGGGGACCAAATGTCCCAGATTGATGACATCACGCTCTTAGCAATCAATTTTGGCCTACAAGGCTATACGGTATCATATTTTGTACAACCCTTTTTATGTATTGTTTTGATGGAATATGCAAGTCATTTCATTTTAGATTTTTAAAACTATGTTTAATTTATTATCTGTACTAATATCTCATGTTAATTTTGTTTTTTTAGGGTATCCCCTCCACGTCTAGGCCTCGTCCTAAGAAAAATAATTCCTTGAAGACACCAAAACGTGGGAAGAAGGTAATTGAACACATTTTTAGTTGTACAATTGTTTGAAAATGTTGAAATCAAGTATTAGTTGGGGTTTGTAGATTGATTAGTGTTTTTTTGTCTATTTTACATGTACAGTGGCCATTGAGCTATGTGGATTTGTTGAATGCACTTGATTCACCCATGGATCAAGAGAGGGCAGAGGTATGTATCTCTACTTTATTTTCTTGATTTCATGACTATATGCGCGCGTACATGTGAACTTGTGATATATTATAATCTTATAATTTTTTCATATAGGAAATATCCATACCTATTTCATCAATGGTGAACCCTCATCCGTGCACTGGAGAAGCATCTCAACATCTGGTACACTTTTGTTTGATATGTAAAATTAATTATTTTTAACCTACAATACTTATCATTATATTAATTGTATTTAATCTTTAAACATTTTTTGTATAGGTAATAGCGATAGTTTCTCCATTGATGGTGAGCCATGCTCAGTCCATTGGAGAAGCATCTCAGGCATAGGTACATCATTGTTCTCTATATTATAGCTTTTAAGTGTTTTTGATATATTTATGTTAGTACATTGTATTAATTGTACATTTAATCTACAATATACCCCTTCGCGGTATAGCCATAACATGGATCCATTTAAGTATGTCTTCAAGAAAACTCCTAAGAGTGACAAGGAGAGGAGAGCAAAGATATTAGCTCCTAGATCAGCCGATAAGGTAATCTACATTTCAATTGCAAAGGAATTATAGTTAAATGCATAGTTATGTTGTTAATTGTGAACTATTTTCTACAAAAGAATTCTAACTTGGCTTTTGAATTGTGGTTTTGTAGCCATCTATAGAGCCGCATACTGCATCGAAGAGGCTTGATTTTGATGATCCACCACAAGTTTAGGATCATATAGTGTTAGTTTTGGTCATAAAATAACCAATACATGTAGATATATTCTACATTTTTATTGTATATCGATTTGGACATGGCATATGCCACATTTTTGTAATACTTGTATTGACTTGGTAAACATGCCCCTTTTTTATATATATAAATGTCGATATTCAATCCTATAAATGTGTACTGAGTTCATTATTTTGTATTCATTGTATTTTGTGGTTGTCGTTTTATAAATTTAATTGATCATTTGCCTATGTAATCAACAATATGAATATAAATATTAAAAATATATGATATAAAACATTGCAATCATGGAATATGATTTGATTAAATTTCTAAAATGTCTAATTAACCCTACAAAACTCCTTGTATTCAATTCATTATTGTGTATTTGTTGTATTTGGTGGCTTCCCTTTTATAAATTTAAATGAATATTTGCATATGTAATCAACAATATGAATATAAACAAAAATATGTGTTTGGTGTGAGAGCACCCTCACACATGCAATAGTCAAATTTTGCTCATTGTGTACACAAACCAATGTCATGAGCATGTTTGGGTGGGCAGGTTTATGCTAGGCATGCCCCTATCATGCAACCAAAAGCGTCAGAATGTCGAGAGTCATACCATACCGGTGCGATCTCTCAAGTGCCTTGAGTCCAAAAAATTGTCAAAATTTGACGGACTATTTATTCAAAACCAAGAGACATATGGTCAATCTGTGTAAACCTGTGGGGTCATGTGAGGCTCCTCTACAATGGCCTATCTCATTTTTTGACGACTCGGAGCCATTTTCAATTGTAGCATTTTTTTGCCTGCTACAAAAACTATCAGTTACATGCAATGCAAAGTTGCAGGATTGGCTATAATTGATTCGGCTCATCGTGTGCACAAACCAACATTATGAGCACGTTTGGGTGGGTAGGTTTATGCTAGGCATGCCCCTTTCATGCATCCTAAAGCATCAGAACATCGAGAGTCATACCGTACCAGTGCGATCTCTCAAGTGCCCTGAGTCCAAAAAAATGTCAAAATTTGATGGACTATTTCTTCAAATCCAGGACACATATGGTCAATCTGTTTGAACCCGTGGCATTGTAAGAGGCTCCTCTACAATGGCCTATCTCAATTTTTGAGGACTTAGAGCCATTTTCAATTGGTACCATTTTTTCGCCGGTAGCAAAAACCGTCAGTTGCATGCAATGCAAAGTTGCAAGATTGGCTAGAATTGATTCGGTTGGTCATGTGCACAAACAGACATCACAAGCATGTTCAAGTGGGTAGGTTTACACTAAGCATTCCCTTCTCATGTATCCCAAAGCGTCAGAACGTCGAGAGTCATACCATACCGGGGTGATCTCTCAAGTGCCATGAGTCCAAAAAATTGTCAAAATTTGATGGACTATTTCTTCCAATCCAGGACATATATGGTTGATCCGTTTGAACCCATGGGGTTGCGTGAGGCTCCTCTACAATGGCCTATCTTAGTTTTTGATGACTCAGAGCCATTTTCAATTGGTAGCATTTTTTCACTTGCTGCAAAAACCATCAATTACATGGAATGCAAAGTTGTAAGATTGGCTAGAATTGATTCGTTTCATCATGTGCACAAACTAACATCATGAGTGTGTTCATGTGGGTAGGTTTGTGCTAGGAATGGCCCTTTCATGCATCCCAAAGCATCAAAATATCGAGAGTCATACCATACTGGTGTGATCTCTCAAGTGCCTTGAGTCCAAAAAATTATCAAAATTTGATGGACTATTTCTTCAAATCCAAGACACATATGGCCAATCTGTTTGAACCTGTGGGGTTGTGTGAGGCTCCTCTACAATGGCCTATCTCAGTTTTTTATGACTCTAAGCCATTTTCAATTGGTAGCATTTTTTCACCTGCTGCAAAAATCATCAGTTGCATGCAATGCAAAGTTGCAGGATTGGTTAGAATTGATTTGGTTCATCATGTGCACAATCCGACATCACGAGCGCATCTAGGTGGGCAGTTTTACACTAGGCATGCCCCTATCATGCATCCCAAAGCACTGGAACATCAAGAGTCATACCCTACCAACGCAATGTAGAAGTTGCTTGACAACTTTTTTGACAATTTTTTTGACAACAATGACAATTTTTTCTCAAATTGTATCTAGTCTCAATCTATGACCCCTATGACCTGATAATCACTCAAATAATTCTCCATGATTATACAAGAATCAAGAATGCTCATGATTGACCAAGGACACATCACATATACTCAAAACATAGTCACAAAACATTGACACACAAAATAGTCACAAAACATTGTCACGTATTATTCAAAAATTTGCCTCTAAATATGGTCAAATCAGCTCTTGGCTATTTGATTATACAAAAAAATGTCTTACAAATGATCTCATGGGCTTTTATATAAAATTTGGCATTATAATATGTGCGATTCAGCTCATCGACATTTTAATATACAAAATTTGGCATGTACATATGTACAAATCAGCTCATTGCCATTTAAATATACAAAATTATGCCCCTAAACATGTAAAAATCAGCTCATGGGCATTTATATATACAAAAAATGAATATAGAACAATTTGTCAATGATTTATACAAAATTCTCAAAATCATTCTACTTTGAACCATAGAATCAATCAAGTGAGCCTTCAGGATCGGCTCTAACCCATATTGTGTCAAGTATTGCCTCGTGGTCAAATTCATGAACTTTCCATAAAATTTTGTTATGAGGTCTACCATGACACTTCATCAAATGAATATTTGTTGCAACAACAAGGTTAGAGAAATGAAGAATATGTCTATGTGTTTCAAAGTCCTCAAACAACCAAACATCATAATTCTTGATAGGGTATCTCTGAAGCCATGTTCCTGTCATGACAACAGACCCTATTGGGTACTCAATACCCTCTTTGTCAATGATTGTGGTTGTCAATTTTCTTTTTGGCTCAACACAACGACACAAATAGTAATTTGTTCCTTCTTCATTGTTCTCTTCTGCAACAACTACATACACATGACCTGCATTTTATAAAGTGTTAATTAATACCAAAAATAAAGTATAATGTACAACAAAATGAACCAAAAAGAATACCTGCAAAAAAATTAACTCAAAAAATCACCTGAATCCACTAGGTCGGATACATGGTCAAAATCCACTGATGTCTCCATCTGGCTTAATTATAGTGCTTTGGGAGTTTGATATGAATCAATGGGAACCAATGGTCTACAAGACCATTTGTGAACCCACTCTTGTGATTCACATTCTTCCCACAAACAATACATGCATGAAGAGCAAAAACATACCATCTGTCTCATATAAATTACTAGTGAACTTGAATTTGAACTAATAAATGAGTGCATGTCACTCGATCCTGCAAGTGTACAACAATCTAGATAGTTTTCAATGTTAGATTCAATGATCAATCAAAAACATCTATGAACCATTGACGTACCTAGATTACCTGGACCCATCGTAGACTTACACCATCGCACAATTGTTTCTACATCTATCAACTTAGCACCACCTTTGTACTTCAATTCTTCTCTAGCTAGGCCTCTTTTCACACATGCTCCTACATCATCATGCTCTCCCTTACCATATCTAGCCTTAGTGAAATTCCAAAAATGTTATACACCGCTTGTCAACCAATAAAACATCCTTGCATTCTTGAATTGTGCGGTGTAATTATCTGACCATATTAAGTGTCGGTTGTATTGTATGTTCCTTTCCCTTAAACTATCATACAAAACTTTAAAGCATCCTTGTACAAACTCTGATGAATGAGTACAATCATCACTTATGTAGAAGTGATACTCTCTTACAACCTTTCTATCCTCCTTTGTGCTATCATCTGCATGCATGAATGCTATGTGTACAAAAATAGAAACTTGTGTAGAGTGATAATACATAGATTGCACTTCATTTTGAGGTTGTAGTGTATAATTTTCAATGAAATCAATGATAGAGACAATGGTGCCAAGAGGATATGTGTCCTTACATAACTTGAATTGCTCATCTAACCATCAAGCTCTATGTGTATGCATTATGTACTCATAAACTAGTTTCTCTTGAAACTTTTTTCATAAATTTAGCTACACATATATCATTTTACACTAGCTCACATCTCTTCAAATCTTTTCCATCTTTAACTCCATATGTGATTGTCTTCTATTTTCTGAAAGAAACTAGTTTCGTACCAATTTCATGTGTGCTCTCCAAATGTACGCATCTTGGTAAATGTTGCAAACCACCACATATAGCACAAGAACCTTCCAAACAAGGCATCTTATAATAAATGCAACCATCATGTCTATTACATAGCACACTTGAAATAAATTCTCTTACCGACTTAGGAGGTGCTTGTATATTGCATTCCTACAAAACACCGTTAGTGTGCAAAGTAGAACAAATATGATGAAAAATATCATTGTGCATGGAAAATTCAATATGCATCCTACAACAACACGTGGTGCATACATGATTAATCTTAATATAAAAAGGTTTTTCCATTTCAAAAAATCTTTGAGAAATTCTTATTTGAGGAAACTTTTGAAGGAATCTTTCATAAAATTTAGTTTGAGTCATATCCAAATAGTGTTTGGCATGTGGCTCACAATTTGCAGACCCAATTTGCCTTCTAACAACATCTCTTTGGTTGGGTGAAACTCTTGTGTTGTCATGCAAAAAAAATTCAATTAATGTTCTTACTGCATCAACAACAACCTTGTCTTTGCGTGGTAGTCTACCCAAGAATGCCCAAAGAGAATTATTGTTAGGTTCCTCTATTTTTTCCCGTCTCTTTAATGTTTTACTCAATGTTGTTCTACTAATATTTAATGATTTACTTGTTTTTCTTATCAAACGATCTTTTTTTATTTTCTTGCTCATTATGGTTGATGTAATGACACGTTGAGTAGCATTGGAATCTTTAGTACGTGATTTTGAACCAATAGCTTGATATGCATCAAATAGATTTGTCACAATATTTCTTTCACTATTACTTTGAGATGATCTGAGGCCTACAATTTTCATTCTCTCTAAAATTCAAATTTTTAATCATTTGAACAATTAATTGACATCTTGTGGTTTGATTTAAGTTTTCAAAATAGTTTTGCCATATTCTTTTAACCATTCTCCTACAAGTTCGATCATTCTTTTTATTGGGCATTGGCTTCAATATATTCTCATCAATGTCAATTAGATACTTTGGTTTCCTACGAATGATTCTAGGAGGTGTTAACATCGGTGGATTATGTACATTCAATTCATCAAATAGAGAAGGTGTATGTTCATCATTTAATTTATTATTCAATGCGGTATCTTCTTCAATTGCATTAGGTTCATATGGTAAATCAAATGTCTCTTCTTCAATTGCATTAGGTGCATTATGTTCATTTAATAAATCAAATTGAGATGTTGAGGATGACATACCTTCTTCTCCCATTGTTCTTATGTCATGTAATTTCTTCATACGCTGCCTTTGTCTTTCTTTTTCAACCTCTCGTTGTTCCATCGTTCCTCACTTGTTCTTTCCCATGGTTGATATCGGTTGTCCTAAATAGAATCATATTACATATATATGTAAACAAAAGTTCATAAACAAACAAATAACCATAAATATGCGTCTTATCACTATTTTTTGGAATCAAACTATTAAACAATCACAATCCAATTGACAAAACTAATAAGAACAACAATTCAATCATTTGAAATCATGCAAAAACAAAAAAATCACTTACTTCTATATATAAAACAGTGATAGAAGTTCAGACACAGTTCCAATGGGGCCTTCAACAACCTCAAAAACTTCTTTTGAGGTCATTGAGGCTCTTGGGAAACTAAAACTATGTCTATGTACTACGTACGCGCTACATTAATAACCACATGCATGCTATTAGTCCATAAAATGTTGGCAAGTGCAACGGTATTGTTTTTCCCATTTTGTACTAATAAGTAGCACATACGCGCTCCTAAGCCTAAAAAATGTTATCATAGGGTAACAAATAATGGGTTCAGTACCCCATATGTGCTTACAAGTAATAAGTACTATGGTTATGGAAGGGTAGTGAACTAATAGGTTCAGTACCATGTACGTGCTATTGGTAGTAGAAAAAATATGAATGAAAAGGGAGGGAGAGAGAAAGAGAGGGAGAGGGGGGAGAGCAGGGGGGAGGGAGAGAGGGAGAGAAGGAGGGGGGAAGGGAGAGGAGAGGGGGGATGGAGGGAGAGGAAGAGAGAGAGAGAGGGAAGGAGGGAGAGGGAGAGAAAAAGGAGGGGAGGAGGGAGAGAAAGAGAGAGAGAGAGGGAAGGAGGGAGAGGGAGAGAGAGGGAGAGAGAGAGAGAGGGGGAAGGAAGGTAGAGAGAGGGAGAGAGGGAGAGGGAGGGAGAAAGGGAGAGAAGAGGGAGGAGGGAGGGAGAGAATAAGGGGTATGGAGGAAGGGAGAGGGAGAGTAGGGGGAGGGAGAGAGAAGGAGGGATGGAGGGACAGGGAGAGAGGGAGAGAGAGAGGGGGAGGGAGGGAGAGGTAGAGGGAGGGGGAGAGAGAGAGAAAGAGAGAGAGAGAGGAGGGAGGGAGAGAAGAAGGGGTATGGAGGAAGGGAGAGGGAGAGAGAGAGAGAGGGGGGGAGAGTAGGGGGGTGAGAGAGGAGGGAAGGAGAGAGAGAGAGAGAGAGAGAGAGAGAGAGAGAGAGAGAGAGAGAGAGAGAGAGAGAGAGAGAGGGGGGAGGGAGAGGAAGAGAGATCAAATCCAGGACACAATATGACCCTTAGAATACAAAATGACCCCTAACAACATCTAAGGGGTCATAGGGTGTCCTAAGGGGTCATATGACACTATATTATCCCTTAGCACACCAAAGGACCTATAACGACACCAAATAGTTTCCTAAGGGCTCATAGAACACCATAAGACCCTTTAGAACACCATATGGTGTTGTTATGGGTCACTGGTGTGCCGAGGGGTGATATGGCATCCTTTGACCCCTTAGGACACCATATGGTGTTGTTATGGGTCGTATGGTGTCTTAAGGGGTCATATGGTTTCCTAAGGGGTCACAAGACACCATATGACCTCTTAGGAAACAATATGACCTCTTAATGACACCTAAGGGGTCATATGGTGGGCTAATAAAATGATATATTAAATTTAGTTAGGAATAAAACATCATACAATAGAACATTAGTAGTTTAGTTTTGATATAGCTAAGTTAGACCATTGTCAGCATAAGAGATCCTCTAAGCAAATAAACAACTAGGCTTCGCTAAAAAGCAAGTGTAAGAGCTTGACCTAACCCTAAGAGTACTGCCTAAGTTCTAAAACATATGATGCTATTAAATTTGCAAGGTTATAGGACTGATCTCTATTGTGACTATAGGAATTACACACTTGATTTCTTTCATGGGTATGTACCATTCCACCTTTTGACAAGTGATGATCATCATATACTACCACTATCATGTATAAAACAAACTTTAATTTCTTTAGGTGAGAGGCATTGTGTAACAACATGGGAACTCTCGCATACCCACCACTATCATTCTCTAGGACATCATCTGTGTTAGTCTCCCTCTTTCTCTTCCTACCAGTTGTTTCCTTCTAAAAAACATATTGTAGGTACTCTGACTCATCATGTTGCTTTGTTGACACTATTTTCCACATCTTCTCTACTCATTAAAAACACATTCGAGAAGAATATTGTTGCATGTTTTTTTGTTTGTCATGGTAATGCACCTGTGGTTCAATTTCAAACCCTATTCCTCCTATTCAATATACACACACAAATCGATCAGTCAGTTTTCTTAGGAGAGCATGCATGATAAAAATCAAAGAGGAAGTTGCAGACAAGAAATAAATTCACTTACTTCTATAGAAGTGCAGACACAGTTGCAGTGGGGTATGGAGGGAGGGAGGGAGAGAAGAAGAGAAAGAGGGATGGGGTATGGAGGAAGGGAGAAGGGGAGAGAGCAAGAGAGAGAGGGATGGGGTATGGAGGAAGGGAGAAGGGGAGAGAGGGAGGGAGAGAGAGGGATGGGGTATGGAGGAAGAGAGAAGGGGAGAGAGGGAGAGGGAGAGAGAGAGAGAGAGAGAGAGAGAGAGAGAGAGAGAGAGAGAGAGAGAGAGAGAGGCACCTTGTATGTGTTTGATAGGGGGAGACAATACACTTATATGTGTATATATACTTAATATATTATATATTATTATATACATATATATATATATAATATTATATATTATATGTATATACACATATTATATATACAATATCATATTATACACACCCAAAATTTAAAAAATAGCGCATACGCGCTGTTTATAGTAAAAAGAGTGTGTACGCGCTACTTACATTATAAGCACCCCATATGCACTTTTGACTGTTTAGGCTTGGAAATAGGTCTGGATGACAAAGCTACGGTTTGGAATTTTTATTTCCCTCCATTTCTCTCATTTTGGACGTGTTTTATTTTATCAACTTGGTTTATCGACTTTGTCATCATCAAGTTTACACTTCATCAAGTGGGTATTTCTAAAATTGCCACCATATTTTCACCCATCTTTTGACCTTTCTAACCATATAATTTTTTTAAAATTTGAACAACAATAACATATTATTATTGAGTTTCTTTTACCAGTGTCTCCATAGTTCTCACACACATAGGCGCACAATTGTTTTAATAACTTTTGATATACTTATCCAAATTTTTAAAAAATTATATATTAATGTAGTGCACTTGATTCTTTACAATTTTTTAAAAAAATTGTATTTTTTATTTGTTTAGTGTAACTTATGCTTCGCGCACAAACAAGTACCTAATTTTCAGGATGTGCTCGATTGGAAAAATCACAAAAAAAAAATACTTAACAAAAAATTACAAAAAAATACACATCTTCTAGTGCTCACTCTTAAGTATCTTTCTGCCAAAGTAGTTGTCAAAATAATAAATCTAACTATGACTTTTTTGATGCACACGTTAGACACTATGTTATGTTTTTCAGAAAAATCAGGGTCTATTTTTCGTGCGCGAAGAATTTGACCCCCTTAATCTTATCCAATTTTGAAAAAGTTTAGTAGTTTGGAAACTAGATTCAGAGTACTACAATATTTGTTCTTTGATTATCTTCATATCTTGAGTGGATGACTTTCAAATTTTTCCTCCAAGTTCAGGTTCACCTGATTTCAGAAAAAAAAGTGTCCACTTATACCCCCTTTTTTACCACCATCTTTGTGCACTTACCCAGAACTATTTCTCTTAATGAAAAGAGTAGTGTAGATGATGTCTATTGGGTTGAAGGTCTAAAGCACAATCTTTTTAGTGTGGCACAACTCAATGACAGAGGATACCCATTGGAATTTAAAAATGGTATGTGTAAAATCTATGACAACAAAGGTGAACTGATTGCAACCGGGAAGCAAACTAAAGGTAACTTGTTTCATCTTAATCCTAAAGTCAACAACTTTTAATTGCAAAGATAGAGGATAGTTGGAATTGGCATAGGAGATTTTGTCATATAAACTTTGATAACATTGTTAAAGTGATTAAGTCCAAGACAGTGAGAGGCTTGCCTTAGTTAGACAAACCGGTTAATGCTCTATGCAAAGAATGTCAATTGGGAAAGATGACATCCTCAACTTTCAAGAGAAAATATTTTTTAGAAGAAAATTTGTTAGATTTGGTTCATACAAATCTTTGTGGACCAATAAGAACAAAAAGTATTCAAGGTGATAGATATTTCATGATCTTCACTGATGATTACTCAAGGATGATGTGGGCCACATTCTTGAAGGATAAGACTAAAGCTTTTGGTAAGTTCAAGGCATTCAGGGCCTTAGCTAAGAAAGAGAGCGGTAAGAAGATAAAGTGTCTGAGGACAGATCAAGGCAGTGAATTTACTTCTAAAGAATTCACTAGGTATTGTGAAGAAAATGGTATCAAGCGAAAGCTTTCTACACCAAGGACACCACAGCAGAATGGTATCACAGAGAGAAACAACCAGTCAGTTTTTGAATCTGCTAGGACGATGTTGATACAAGGAGGTGTAGCAAAAACTTTTCAGAGAATTTGTTAGCACAACTATCTACACTCTGAACCAGATTCTGGTAAAGAGAGGTAAAGATAAGACTCCTTATGAATATCGGTATGGTAGATCACCTAATGTTAGTTATTTTAGAATATTTGGAAGCAAATGTTTTATTAAGAGAGGTGATTATATTAGCAAATTTGAGGCTAAAAGTGATGAAGGTATATTTCTTGGCTATTCCACCAAGAGTAAGGCCTACAAGTGTTTTAACAATCGAACACAAAGAATTGTTGAGAGTGTTGATGTTTGAGTGGATGAAATTCTTGAAGTCTTAGAGGAAACTAGTTCAAAAAAAAAGGATGAAGATCCTTGCATGTTGTTTTCGGAACCCAAAACTGTGAAATTTGAAACTGGCAAAGAAAATATTGATGTACCAGTTCAATTGAAATACATAAATTCAGAAGAAGATGATGATAATGAAGAAGCTAAACTTGAAGATAATGATCATTTTATTCCAAGCTATGTGAAACTAGATCACAATCCTAAAAAAATTATTGGGGATAGGGATGTTGGAGTACTAACCAGAAGAAGAATCAGAGAGAATTCTTGCATGATCTCCACTATTGAACCAAGAACTGCTAAGGAAGCTTTTGGTGATGATCATTGGGTTAAAGCTATGGAGGATGAATTAGATCAAATTGAGAAGAACAAGACATGGACCCTGGTACCCCGATCGGTAAATAAAAATGTGATAGGAACTAAGTGGGTTTTCAAGAATAAGTTGAATGAAGATGGTGTTGTAGTTTGCAATAAATCTAGGCTGGTTCACAAAGGTTATGTACAAGAGGAAGGAGAAGACTATGGTGAAACTTTTGCACCAATGGCAAGACTGGAAGGTGTCAGAACTTTACTTGCATTTGCTACACACAATAAATCTAAGGTATACCAGATGGATGTTAAGTCAGCGTTTTTGAATGGGATACTTGAAGAAGAAGTATACATTGAGCCGCTAGATGGTTATGCTCTGATTGATAAGAAAGACATAGTATGAAAATTTCATAAAGCTTTATATGGATTAAAGAAGGCACCTAGAGAATGGTATGAAAGGCTTCATACACATCTAATGAAGATAGACTTTCTAAGAACCAGTGATGATAGTAACATATATCTCAAATCTGAAGGAGATAAAATACTAGTCAGCGAAGTATTTGTTGATGATATCATATTTGGAGGTAATAATGAAATGAGCAACAGTTTTGCAGATGAAATGAAAAATGAGTTTGAAATGTCTTTAGTGGGGGAAATAAAAATTTGCATAGGCTTGTGAATACAACAAATAAAGAATGGTATTTTCATCACACAGTCTAAGTATGTGAAAGAGGTCTTGAAGACATTTGGCATGAGTGACTGTAAACCAGTTGGGACACCTATGGTTATAGGTTGTAAGTTGTCTAAGGAAGATGAGTCCAAATCTATTGATGAGAAGGAATACAGGTCAATGATTGGAAAATTGCACTATTTTGTTCACAGCAAACTAGACATAGCTCATGTAGTTGGCATAGTTGATAGATTCCATAAGAATCCTAAGGAAACACATCAACCAAAAGAATTTTTAGATACTTGAAAAGGTATTGTTGATTATGGTTAATGGTATCCATATGGAGGAAATTTTGACTTGAAAGTGTACACAGATGCAGATTGGGCAAGAAATGTTGATGACTGGAAAAGCACAACCAGTGGAGCATTTTTTCTTAGAGGAAGGCTTGTTTCATGGAGTAGTAAGAAGCAGAGTTGTACTTCACAATCTACTATTGAAGCTAAGTATGTTGTAGCTTACATGAATTGCACATAGGCTATATGGATGAGGCACATTTTGGAAGGTTTTAAGATGAAGATTTCAGAACCTATAAATATTTTATGTGATAATACAAGCACCATAAATATTTCCAAGAACCCTATTTTACACATACAAACCAAGCATATTGAATTGAAGTATTATTTCTTGAGGGAAAGAGTTCAGAGTAAAGATGTGATCTTGGAGCATGTTTCTACCAAGGAGCAGCTTGTAGATATTTTTACTAAACCTCTGCCCAAGACTACTTTTGAGTATCTTAGAAGTCAGTTAGGAGTTGTCCCTCTTCATGAAGTCAGTTAAATATGACATACATTACATCAGTCTTGGAGCTACATGCAAAATTTTACAGGAGGATTGGTGTAGAAGTGGATTTATTCCATAGGGGAGCATCAAGTTGTAGATTGTTGATGATGCACAATGAAATTTGACATTACATGTTTTACTTTCAATTTGCCATTGTTGTCAAAGGGGGAGAAGAATTGTGTCATTATGGGAAGGAGAACCAACGACAAGTTGAAGACATAGAGAGTATGGTGAATACTTGCTAATGTAAACTAGGATTCCTATTCACAATTTCACAGCAATCAATGGTGTTGATATTTGTATTGCCATCAATGCCAAAGGGGGAGATTGTTGGTATTTGCATGAAGATTGCATTAATGATATGTTATGTTGTCATTGATGTCAATTAAATCAGTAATGATATTGTTGATATTGTTGTAATATTGTTACTATAACCAATAGGAAGAATTTGTAGAGTGAACCGGTAACTGGTGTAAACCTTATCTATTGGTGTAACTAGTAAACCCTACCTATTATTTTTGATAAACCCTAACCGATTAAGTTTCATGAATTGGCTATATTGGTTTATGATCTGATGATGAGTGGTAATGATGATGACACACATGATTATTGTATGAAAAGAATTTCAAGAGATTTTGGCGAGTTGGTGTAATGGTTTTTGTCTATGGAAAGAGAAAATTTATTACATCTAATGGAAAGCGCATGATGAGTTACTAAGTTCAATGAAGCGGTGATCAAGGAGTGATCAAGGCTTTCTTGATTGATGTGCAGAGATTGATATGTAATCAAACAGTCATACTTGAAATGAGTTTATTTGTAATCTCGATGAGAGTTAGGTTTTTGTTTTGTTACTGACCTGATTGATTTGTATTTAAGGTCGATGAAGTTTAGTTTTAGAGAGTTGGCAAAGAGATAGACACAATTCAGTTGAGTGTGTGGTTGCCGAACCGAATGATGTATCTACAGTTTGAGTAAAGGAAGATAGGAGCATGAAATGGATTTGATCAAGCAACTGTAGTGCTATTCAGATAGATCAGCAAACTCCTATTGTTTTCTAACAATTACAGCAGAATTGAAATCCCCTAGCCGGGTAAGCTCTAACAAGCTTGTTGCTATTAAAATCCTCTAACAAGGTGGTCCATTAGAATGGATTTTCAAATCCTCTACCGAGGTTACTCCTTACAAGGTATTGCTTCTAACAAGGCATTTGTAGTCAATCCCTTAACCAGGTGATTCCTAACAAGATCAATTCTTAATAGGACTTCTTGTAAAGCTTCAACAGGCTAGGCTCCTAACAGGGCAAACTTTGGAAGAGTTCAGATAGTTATCTTGTGAGTCTCATCTCACTATGGTTTTTACCTATTTTGGTTTCCATGTCAAAAATATTTGTTTCAAGTGGTGAATGTTTTTGTGGTTATGTTTTCATGGTTGATTTACTTAACTACTTAACTATTTTGATAAGTCATGATAACCGGAAGCATTGAGATATGAAGAAGTTGTTCACTATTAATTTGTTATAACAAACAACCGGTTTATCTTATGATTTTTTTATCTTGATAGAGTTATTATTGTAAGTTTACTTTGAGAGATTGATTGGTGAAGTTTATATCAGTTTTTCTATCTACTGATTCAGCTCCCCTCTCAGTAGTTGATTGGATACTTTTTCTTTCATCATACCATCATACACATACATGTGACATCCATGAACATACATAAGTGGGTCATACACATAAAATTTGTTAGTCTATGGATCATTTTCATCATAATTTGTATACATTCTAGAAACATAATCACTATTATAACTACATGTCCTTTTGATTGCCCATGTAATCATGTACAAATAAATCATATATCATCAATGCGACTACATCAATGCACTCATGTACAAATACATCATATATCATCAATACAACTACATCAGTGTACCCATGTACCAATACATTCTATATCGTCAATACAAGTACATTAATGTACTCATGTACAAATACATTGTATATCAGCAATATAACTACATCAATGTACCCATGTACAAATACAACGTCCTACTCCATGTGACTCTGATATCCTCACGTCCTACTCCAAGCTTATGTAGAGAAGTACCTTCATATAAAGGAAGACATACACAAGCAACGTGAACAACATATTTTTATGATCATTCTTTGAAATGAAAATAGGTTAGTCCTAATTAACCTAGGATAACTCTAATGAAAATAGGACAGCCCCAACCATAGGGACATGTTATTATTAATAATGTATTGTACCTTCCATTTCTTATAGTCTCTAATCAAAATAACAACTTCACAAATATTTGATTTGGTAGTTGAATAAGATTTTCCTATGATTTTCCTAGCTCTTGCATTCTCAAGCCATGACAAAGAATAAGTCTCAAAACTAAATAAATGCAAATATCTACATAAGTGTACTATACCTATAACAACCATAATCAAAATAGGACAACCACCATAACCTCATGCCATACTCAAAGCTTGTACCCACAATGTTGAAGCAAAAGTTGATGCAATAGTATTGTCCATTAAAAAGATCTCAATTTTTTAAGGATTGTTAATAAACATAAACAATGTGAACAACAAAGTTTTAAGATCATTCTTTAAAATGAAATGTTTGGTAATAAATCAAGAGGTAGGATTGCATAACATGAAGATAGCTTCTTATTAATTACATCCAATGTGCACACAATGTTGAAGTAAAATGTTGATGCAATAGTATTGCCCACAATAAAAGACCTGAGAATTGTTAAGAATTAACAACAAAAACATAAACTCCAACATACATTTCACTCAACAATGGTTAAAATCAAACATGTATATGAATAAGATGTGGAAATTATCATACTTGTCCCATTTTGTATGACCTAGATATGCTAGTAATGTGTGCCTAAAGGGTCATCTCTTAGCTTAAGAGTATATAGAATTGCTTCATGATTGACATTACTAACTGTCCATAGTTATTTTTCCCTTGGTTTGGCATGATGCTTCAATAACTTAACATTTGTTTCTATAACAGGGAGTGAATACACAGGAATAGTTGTGTTTCTCATAGTCTTGAAATGTAGGTATTGCCACTCTTTCTAATCATGTATGCTTGCAATCAAGTTCTAGCAACAACAACTGAATCTGTAGGAAACATGAATCCATGATAATCTTTCATTGGTTGTGTTAGCTTCTTCTTTCCTTGTATGCATTTTTCCAACCAATAGTCTAATCTCTCTTAATTCCCCTGTGGTGCAACAAATGCAAAAAAATGTCCTGGCTATAGAATATTTGAAAGATGACCATAATCAAGTGAACTTTTCATCTCATCATGTAAAGAGGATATTGCTTTAGATAAAGGAGTTATATACTATGGAATCCAAGTATCTACCCACTCACTTGACTCACATTGATCACTGTCACACTAAATATGATTTTGACAAAAACAAGCCAACTCTTGTGTCCAAATGGTCCATGTACTTGCATTTGAGGTTCAAAATGAATCCATCTTTGAAGATTATTTGATTGCCTAACAATCCAACTTGTATCTTATTGAGACCTCATTAACAAACCAAAAGAACCCATGCACTTCTAAATCAAGTGTTCCTCCTCATGACAATGCTATAGTACAATAGTCAATAATAGAATGTGCATCATAATGTAGCACCTGGAATCCTCAATTTCTCTTTAACCAAATCTATCTTTACACAAGCACCTACTGCATCATTCTCCCCTTTCCCATGCCCAACATTAAAAAAATAATCTAAATATGAGGTACACCCCTCTCTACATGCATTCTACTCAACTAATAAAACATATGACTATTCTTGAATTGACCTATCCAGTTATCTAACCAAATGAAATGTCGACCTATGGAAATATCTTTTTCCTACAAGAGCTCAAAATAATTCTCAAAACAATGTTGCACATACTCCAATGAGTAAGATCTATCATCACTCATATAAAAATGGTAAGGCCCCTCATTATCTTCCTCTCCTCTTTTGTACCATCAAGGGCATGTTTATATGTGATGTAGACAAAATTAACAATCTGAACGAAATTGTAATATTGAGATTGTATCTCATTATGTGGTTGCAATGTGTAACTTTCTGCAAAATCAACCACTGATATAATAGTGCCAATCAGAAAGATTCCTTATATATCTTGAAATGTTGACTCAACCAATAATACCCGTGGCTATGCCTTGCATACTTGTAGAAAATAATTTCTTTAAAAATCTGAAATAAAATCAGCAACATTGTCTTCTCTAGAGACCAACACACATCTAGAAAATTCACCTCCACTCTTCAAACTATATTTGACCATCTCATATCTCTTTTTTTCAACAATTTTCTTTCCAAATTCATGTTCACTGCACACCTCATGAAAACATGAAACAAACTTTGACAAGCCACCACATTGTGAACACTTGTCATTGTTGTATTGTTGAAATTGTTTGGGAGATTGTTATAGTCTGTTGGATTTGGTTGTTGGAACTGGATATGTTGTTGTCATTGATGTCAACATATTCCTGTGAGTTTTTCTGGTGATATTGGGAACATTTTCTAATCCGGTTTGTTGTTCTTTGGTTACTGGTTCCTGTTGTTCCTGTTGGTCTTCCCTCTGATATATTCTGGTATGGGGTAAGTGCACCAAGTTGTGGTACCAAAAAGGTCCCACTTTTTATCTTTTCATAAAAATGCGTCATTGGCATGAAAAGGTCATCCAAACCTATGGATTGGATGCCCAAGGCAAATCCAACCCAAAGGGTTGGTATTCTCCTAGGCAAACCATTTGGTGAGTGTCAAATATGGTGCTCACCAAATGCAAAATTTTGAATTTTCACATTTGGCGCACGCCAAATTTGGCGCTTGCCAAATGCAAAATATTGAATTTTTACATTTGGCACTCGTCAAATGTGAAAAGTCAATTTTTTGCATTTGGTGAGTGCCAAATTTAGCATGCGCCAAATGTTTTGCATTGTCTAATGTGAAGGTTTTGTGAGTGTGTATATTTTCCAATCTGGGCATAAGTTATATCCAGCCCCGAAGGAGAATATATACATAAAATATAACATTTAAGTATAGCTCTATAGGACTTATAATGTAGATTCTAGTTTTTAGAGGATCATATTAAATTTCAGACAGTCAAATTTCAGTAGTCAGCATGTCAAATTTTAGTAATCAACATGTTCCTAGTAGAATTCTTTAGCTATGTATCTCACTCTCTTTATCTTCCCCAAACTCTAGACCTATCTCTTTCCCTCTCTTGTCTCTATCACTTCTCTATCCTTAACTCTCTCCCTCTCTCTTCTCTCTCACTCTCTTATTGTTTCTCTCCCCTCCCACTCCTTTCTCTTGGTCACTACCTATCCCTTTTATCCTCTCTCTCCCCATATCTATGGTTGTCCCTCCCTCCTATTTACCTCACTACCTCTCCCTCCCTATATTATTACCCACCTTTGTTTCCCCCTCTAGGTTTCTCACTTATCTAATTGTCCACCCTCTTGTTCTCTCCCTCCCTCTCCACCTTTCTCTCCCTTCTCCTTACCTCTATCTATTTATGCACTCTCTCCCTCTCTTCTCTCTCTCTCTCTCTCTCTCCAAACTTATCTATCTCCTTATTCTTTAGGTCTCTCACTTCCTCCATGTCTACCCCTCTATCCATCTCCTCTTACTCATCTCTTTGATCTTCTATCTCTTCTATTCTCCCTCCCTCTCCTCTCCAGGTCTCTACCTTCCTTTATTACTCTCTCCCTCTCTATCTCCCTCTCCCATTCTCTCATCTTCTCTCTTCCTCTCTTATTCTCTATCTTCAATGTCTAGGGCGTTACCTCTCCATCCCACCCTCTCTCCCCTCTCTAGGTTTCCCCCTCCCTTCCTCTCCACCTATCTACCTTTGCATATAGGTCTCGTTACCCACCTCTCTTATCCCCCTCTATCTATCTCACTCCTCTTTGTCCATCTAGGTCTCTAACCTATCTATATTCCCCCTCTATAGTTCTCTATGTCCCTCTTTACCTCTCTCTCCCTCCTCCTTAACCCTATCCCTTTATGAACTCCCTCCTTTTCTCTTCCTCCCCTAACCTCTTTATCTCCTCCTTCCATAGATCTCTCACTCCCTCCATGTCTACCTCTCCATCCATCGCCTCTTACTCCTCTCTTTGTTATTCTATCTCTTCTCTTCTCCCTCCCTCCCCTTTCGAGGTCTCTCACTCCCCCACTTTTTTATTCTCTCTTCCTCTTTTCTTCTCTCTCTCTACATTATAGGTCATCAACTCTCTCTCACCTCTCTCAGTTTATCACTTCATTCTTCTTCACCTATCTCCCTCTGAATCATGTCTCATTAATCACCTCTCTCTTCCCCCCTCTATCTATCTCATTCCTCTCTCTTGTCATCTAGGTCTCTCATCTCTCTTTCCCAATATAGTTCTCTCACCTATTTATTTGTCCCCTCTCTTGTTCTCTCCCTCTCTCTTCCCCTCTATCTCCCTCCCCCTTTACCCTTATTTATTTTTTAACTCTCTCCTCATCTTCTCTCTTTCCCCCCACCTCTCTATCTTCTCCTTCCCCAAGTCTTGTAGTCCCTCCATGTCTACCTCTCCCTTAATCCCCTCATACTCTTCTCTCTCTTTATTCTTTCATCTCTCCTCTTATCCCTCCCTCCCATTTATAGGAATCTCCATTCTTTTCTTCCCCTCTCCCACTCTATCTCCATCTCCCTCCTTATCCCCATCTCTTTGTCCCTTTCCTACCAATTCTTATTCTCTCTTTACCATCTACATCATCAGATTTCTATCACACCCTCTCTACCCCTCTCTAGGTTTCTCCCTCATTCCCTCTCCACCTCTCTACATCTCCATCCATATCTCATTACCAACCTCTCTGTATCCCCCTCCATCTATCTCAACCCCCTCTCTCTCTCTCACCCTATCTAGGTCTCTCATGCCTCTCTCCCCATATAGGTATCTTATATCTCTATATAACCCATCTAGGTATGTGCATGAGCATGATGGGCCATATGACCCCTTAGGAAACCATTACTATCTATCTTAGCACACCATATGACCTCTTAGAACAACATATGGTGTCGTTACAAGTCATATGGTGTGCTAAGGGGTCATATCATGTCGTTATGAGTCATATGGTATTCTAAGGGGTCATATGGTGTCCTAAGGGGTCATATGGTGCTCTATGACCCCTTAGGATACCATATGATCTTTTAGAACACCATGTAAGCCCTAACGACACCATATGGTGTCCTAAGGGGTCATATGGTGTTCTATGACCCCTTAGGATACAATATGAACTCTTAGAACATTATATGAGCCCTAACGATACCATATGGTGTCCTAAGGGGTCATTTGGTGTTTTATGACCGCTAAGGACATAACATGACCCCTTAGGACACCATATGACCCCTAATGACACCATATGACCCATAACGACACCATATAATGTCCTAAGGGGTCATATGGTGTTCTAGGACCCCTTATGACACCATATGGTGTAATTAGGGGTCATATAGTGTCCTAAGGGATCATATGGTGTCATTAGGGGTCATATGGTGTCCTAAGGGGTCATATAGTACCCTAATGGGTCATATAATACCATATCATCCCTTAGGACACCATATGATCCCTAAGGACACTATATGACCCCTTAGGACACCATATGACCCCTAATGACACCATATTGTGTCTTGAGAGGTCATAGGGTGTCACAAGTGGTCATGTCATGTACTAGGATGTTAAAATGGGTCATATGGTGTCCTAGGGGGTCATAAAACACCATATGACCCCTTAGGATGCCATATGGTGTCATTAGGAGTCATATGGTGTCCTAAGGGGTGATATGGTGTCCTAAGGGGTCATAAAACACCCAATGACCCCTTAGGACACCATATGACCCCTTAGGACACCATATGGTGTCGTTAGGGCTCATATGGTCTTCTAAGAAATCATATGATATCCTAAGGAGTCAGATGGTGTCGTTAGGGGTCATATGGTGTCCTAAGGGGTCATATGATTCCCTAATGGGTCATAGAATATCATATTGACCCCTTAGGACACTATATGATCCCTAACAATACCAAATTACCCCTAACAATACCAAATGATCCCTTAGGACACCATATGGTGGTCTTAGGGGTCATATGGTGTCCTAGGGGGTCATAGAACACCATATGACCCCTTAGGTTGCCATATGACCCCTAACGGCACTATATGGTATTTTTAGGGCTCATATGGTATCCTAAGGGGTCATATGGCATCCTAATCAGTCATAGAATACCATATGACCCCTTAGGAACACATATGACCCCTAATGTCACCATACAACCCCTTAGGACACCATATGACCCCTAACAACACCACATGGTGTCCTAAGGGGTCATATGGTGTTCTATGACCCCCTAGGACACCATATGACCCCTTTTAACATCCTAGTACATGACATGAGCACTTGTGACACCATATGACCCCTCAAGACATAATATGGTGTCGTTAGGGGTCATATGGTGTTGTTAGGGATCATATGATGTCCTAAAGGATCATATGGTATTCTATGACCTATTAGGACACAATATAACCCCTTATGGCACCATATGACCCCTAACGACACCATATGGTGTCATTAGGGGTCATATGGTGTTCTAAGGGGTCTTATAGTGTCCTTAGGGGTCATATGGTGTTCTAAAACCCCTTAGGATGCCATATGACCCCTAATGACACTATATGATGTCTTAAGGGGTCATATGATGTTGTTAAGGGTCATATGGTGTTCTATGATCCCTTAGGACACCGTATAACCCCTTAGGACACCATATGGTGTCGTGAGGGGTCATATGGTGTTGTATGGGGTCATATGGTGTCCTAAGGGGACATAGAACACCATATGACCCCTTAAGATACCCTATGGTGTTTTTAGGGGCCATATTATGTCCTGAGGGCTCATATGGTGTCCCAAGCGGTCATAGAACACCATATGACCCCTTGGGACACCATATGGTGTCGTTAGGGATTATATGGTGTTGTATGGGGTCATGTGATGTCCTAAGGGGTCATAGAGCACCATATGACCCCTTAGGACACCATATGACCCCATAGAACACCATATAACCTTGAACGACACCATATGACCCCTTAGGACACCATATGGTGTCATTAGGGGTCATATGGTTTTGTGTGTGGTCATATGGTGTCGTAAGGGGTCATAAAACACCATATGACCCCTTAGGACATCATATGACCCCTTAGGAAACCATATGACCCCTTTGGACACCATATGGTGTTGTTAGGAGTCATAAAACACCATATGACCTATTAGGACACCATATGGTGTCATTAGGGGTCATATGGTGTCCTAAGGGGTCATAGAAGACCATATTTCCCCTTAAGACACCATATGACCCCTTAGGATACCATATGGTGTCCTTAGGGGTGATATTGTGTCCTAAGGGGTCATAGAATACCATATGACCTAATGACACCATATAACCCTTTAGGACACCATATGAACCTTAACAACATCATATGACCCCTTAGGACATGATATGGTGTTGTTAGGGGTCATATGATATCCTAAGGGGTCATATGGTATCAGAAGGGGTCATATGGTGTCTTAAGGGGTCATATGGTGTCCTAAGTATCAATATGACCACTATCCTCAACCCTATCTACCCTAAACAATGTTCCATCAAACTTGTACCACATACCATAAACCTTATATCCTACAACCTATTATCTAAATCCTATACAAGGGAGGGAGAAAAAATATGGGAGAAGGAAGAATAAAGAGAAAGAGAGATCTACAAAGAAAGAGAGAGGTGGGTAGGGAGTGGCTGAGAGACCTAGAGAGGGAAGAGTAGATAGGTGAGGGAGAGAGAGAGAATAAAATAAGAGAGATAAGGGCACAAAGAGAGAAAGAGGGGTAAGAAAGTGGAAAAGAAAGAATTAGAGAGGAGAGAGATATAGAGGTGAGAGATCTAGAGCCTAGGAAGAGAGAGGTGAGAGACCTAGGGTGGAAAGATAGAGGTGAAGGAGATACCGGGGGATTAAGAGACAAAGAGGGAGATGTTGATATGTAAAGATGGAGGGAAGGAGAAAAATCATTATGGAAAGAGAGGTTATGAGGGAGAGGTATTCATTAAGAGAACATAGAGAGAGTGGAGAGAAACAATAAGAGGAGAAGAGAGATGGAGGGAGGAAAGGTGAGAGAGAGAGGGAGAGAGTATAGGAGAGACCCAGAGAGTAGAGAGAGAAAAAATAGAGAGAAGAAATGGGGAATAATAGGTCAAGATTTTTTGGTAGATAAAGAGGTAACGAGAGAGATAAGAGAAGAAGAGAGTTCATAAAGGGAGATGGGTAAGGGGTTATGGAGAGAGAGATGTGGAGAGGAAGGGAGAGAACTAGAGAGGGGATAAATAGAGAGATGAGATATGTAGAGCATAAGAGAGAGATTAAATACCTAGATTGGAGAGATAGAGGAGAGATAGATAGAGAGGATTAAAGATGGGTGCCTAATGAGACATTAATGGATAAGTATAGAGGTGGAGAGGGAATGAGCGAGAAACCTAGAAATTAGAGAGAGGGAGGTAGAGAGATTAGGAGGGAGAGGTGACAACCTAGACAATAGAGAGAGGGAATAGATAGAAGAGAAAAGAGATGACTAAGAGGGGATAGATGGATAGGTAGACATGGAGGAATTCAGAGACCTAAGGAATGAGGAGATAGATAGGTTTGGAGAGAGAGAATAGAGGGAGAGAGTTCATAAATGTATAGGGGTAACTAGAGGGTGGACAATTAATTAGGTGAGATACCTAGAGGGGGAGAGAGAGGTGGATAATAATATAGTGAGGGAGAGGTAGTGGGGTGAATAGGGAGGGAGGAAGAGACCTAGATATGGGAAGAGAGAAGACAGAAGGGATAGGTAGTGGCCAAGAGAATGGAGAGGGAGGGGAGTGAAATAATAAGAGAATGAGAGAGAATAAGAGAGAGGGAGGGACTCAAGGATAGATATGGGGTTAAGGAAGGAATGAAAGGTAGAGAAGTTAGGTTTACCTAGAGAGGGGAGAGAGAAGTGAGAGAGAAAAGAGAGGGATAGAGATAGGTCTAGAGTTTGGCGATGATAAAGAGAGTGAGATACATAGCTGAAGAATGCTAATAGGAGCATGTTGATTACTAAAATTTGACTGTTTGAATTTTAATATGATCCTCTTAAAACTAGAATCTACATTATAAGTCCTATAGTGCTGAAACCACTCTCAAACATCCTGCCAATATATACATGAAATATAACTTAAATTATAAGAAACAAAAAAGACATATTGAAATGTGACTTATACTTAAATGTTATATTTCATGTATATATTCTCCTTTGAGGGTGGATATAAATTGTGCCCAAATTGGAAAATCTACACACTCACAAAACCTTCACTTTGGACAATGCAAAACATTTGGCGCGCTCCAAATGTGAAAATTCAAAATTTTTCATTTGGCAAGTGCCAAATAGGGTGAGCGCCATATTTGGTGCTCACCAAATGGTTTGGATTGGAAACCACCAACCCTTTGGGTTGGATTGTACTTGGGCATCCAAGCCAAAGGGTTGGACGACCATTCCAGGCTTGAGACGTGTTTTTATCAGAAGATTGAAAAAATTCCAATATTTTTGGCTATGCTCTCCATTAGGTTTGCACATGTTTCAATAAAACTAAAAAAAACACCACAACAACCTCAATCTCTCTCTTAGCTATCTAAGCATGTAATTTTTTTCTCATTTTGATTTCATTAAGACTTTCATCTATAATTTCTTTTGTTAGTGTGTCCATTTTTGGTCAAAAACCAACATGCACTATTTTGGGTATAGTTTTTTACGCATTCATCGGATTTTGAAGAAACTTATATTTTTAGAAACTAGACTCCATTCTACCCAATTTTAAAAGAAAAAGTTTTGATTTTTTATTAGTTTTCAAAAAATTTAGGAGGGGAGCATGCTCAAATTTCTATTTTTCAAGATGCGTCCATGTTGAAAATTAGTAAAAAATCATATACTCATTAAAAAATTAGCTGAAAAATCTGGCATAAACTAAAGGGTGTTAGCTAATTTCTCACTAAAGCGATTTTAAAAATTCAAAATAAAAGTTAACATTTTAGGGGGGCCACAATAAACACTATGTTATGTTTTTTGCATAAAAATAGGACCACTTTTTGAAGCCCTTAATCTCCACCATTTTCAAAACAAATTAGTAGTTTAGAAAGTAGACTTGAAGCACTCTGACTCTTGTTCTTGTTTCATCTTCAAATTTGGAGTGTAACTATCTTCAATTTTTCATTGAAGTTCAAACTTTGCTGATTTTAGAAAAAAGTGGAATCTTAAGACCCCCTTTTGGTACCACAACTTGGTGCACATACCCTATGATCATATCTTGTGATGAGACTTTGGGACATTGTTTGGGATGATCTTGTGTATCTTCATTTCAAATGGTTCTTGATTTGGTGACCCGCAAGTTATCTTTCTTCGTGATAGTTGTTGATTACTTATGTTCTTGAGATTTGACACATTGATCGATAAAGAATTGAAATGTGGTGTTGGTGCAACTGTTCTTGATGATCCTAACATGTTTTCTGGTGTTTCCTAATCGTATCCTATTTTTTTTGGTGATTCACATTCATTGTTATGTGAGTTTTGGTGATTTCTATCAAATGCTGGTGATTTTCATGTTATGTGGTATTTCTGGTGGTGTAGTGTGTTGCGGTTGATCTTGGTGTGATTTTTGGTGGATGTGATCATTTGGGAATTTGAATTAGGTCCCTTCTATGTTATGTAAAACATAGTATTGGTTTGATGGTCAATCTTTGTATCGTGTAATGTAATTTTTGTATTTATGAGTTGAGGGTTCAGGGTTTAGCCGACCTTGCTATCAAGGTTGATGATCTTTATATATAGGCGATATACTTATGCAATTTAGGTGTTGAGATTGTGTTTGCATTATCAGAGAGAGTTGTATGTATGAAAAAGAGATATCATTCACTGAAATATTGTGGTGAGATCCATGTTGCAGAGCAGACAATTGTGCTTAACCAAAATTGTCATCAAGCATTTGGAGATGCTATTATTGTAGTTCATTTCTTCTAGATTGTAGGGTATATGCACCAAGTTGTGGTACCAAAAGGGGGTCTTAAGATGCCACTTCTTTTTTTTATAAAATCAGCAAAGTCTGAACTTCAATGATAAATTGAACATAATTACACTCCAAATTTGAAGATGCACCAAGAACAAGAGTCAAAGTGCTTTGAGTCTAGTTTCTAAACAACTAATTTATTTTGAAAATGGTGGAGATTAAGGGCTTCAAAAAGGGAGGCCACAAAAATTGGTCCTATTTTTATACAAAAAAATAACACAACGTCTGTTGTGGCCCCCCTAAAATGTTAACTCTTGTTTTGAATTTTTAAAATCGCTTCGGAGAGAAATTAGCTAACACCTTGTAGTTTATGCCAGATTTTTCAGGTAATTTTTTAATGAGTATATGATTTTTTACTAATTTTGAAAGTGGACACATCCTAAAAAATAGAAATTTGAGCATGCTCCCCACTAAAATCATTAAAAACTAATCAAAAAAATAAAAATAAAAATTAGCTTGTGTAGAATAAGGTCTAGTTTCTAAAATTGTAGGTTTTTTCAAAATCTAATGAAAGTGTAAAAATCTATACCCAAAATAGTGCATGTTGGTTTTTCACAAAAAATGGACACACTGACACAAGAAATTATAGATGAAAGACTTAATGAAATAAAAATTTGAAATAAATTACATTGTTGGATAGCTAAGAGGGAGCTCAAGTTTACCATGGTATTTTTTTTTAACTTCATTGAAACACGTGCAAATCTAACAAAGAGCATGATCAAAAACATGTTAAAATTTTCAATGTTTTGATAAAAACACGTCTCTAGCCTGAAATGGTCATCCAAACCTTTGAGTTGGATGCCCAAGGCAAATCCAACCCATAGGTTTGGTGTTTCCCAAAGCGGGCCATTTGGTGCACGCCAAATATGACACTCTCCTTATTTGGTGTGTGCCAAATGTGATCAATGGGTTTTCCCATCTAGCGCACACCAAATGTGGTCCATATTCTACAATTGGCACGAGCCAAATAGGGAGAGCACCAAATTTATTCATAGAAACAATGTTTAGTTGAATTTTTGGAACTTGATCTACTCTCAAACTCTCTTTCTCATCCTGTCTACCTCACATTCTCTTCTTAGCCCCATCTCTACCCTCACCTCCCTGTAGTACCCCTCCTTGATCAGAATCTTTTTGTATTTATGTTTGACTTCAGTTGACTATTCAGTGCAACATTATTGTTATATATGACTCAGACTTCATGCGATGTTATTTCATGCTTTATCTGGATTTGTGGTGTATACTTTCATGCAGTATCGCAGTGCTTATGATTAATGTTATTTTTATGGATCATTATCATGGACTAACACTTTTACCTTATATGTGTGATGCATTATTTGTTGGCAAATGCACACTCCAATGAGAAATTATAGGTGATTGAAGGTATTGTCATTGATGGCAACCTTACAATCCTATGACACCGGCAGATTCTACATCAGCATACAGTTCACCGGTAGCGAAAAGATGATTACCGACACCCTAGGCGATGGGATTTTGTTTATTGTATTTTGTATTTAATTGTAAAATCTTTTTATAAGATGACAAGGTGAATTGTAATAAGACTCATATAAGTATGAGTTCTTGTAGATCATTTAGGATATGCGGATATGGTTAGATTATTACAAAAGTAACATGCAAATATTAAGGCAGAGTTTGGAATAAGGTTTATGGAAGTTGCCTGAGCTTAAACCGGTACTGAACCTGGCATAGCAGATACTGAACCAAAGTAGTACATGACTTTGGATTTACTTAATCCATTTTTGTAAGTCGGTGAGACTTCTCTTTTTGTATTTAAGTAGTGAGCTTTAGGCAGTTGGCCTTCCTGCATGTGCAGGCCCCTATTGTATCAGTAATATTCACTTATTGGCCAGTGAGCGAATATTGTGGGTCACAAATCCCACTGAGGTTTTTACCGCACTAGGTTTCCTCATTAAAAATATTGTGTTATGGTTATTGTTCTTATTTACCACATTAATTCTTGTTTACTGATACATTGTTTTGAAATGCAATTTGTTTAATAAGTTAAGAAAATCCACATATCGGCAAGATACTGATTCACCCCCCCTCTTAGTATCTTTGGGAATCCTAACAATTGGTATCAGAGCCTAGTCCTCTATTTTCAAAAGCCTAACGTCTTGAGGGAGATTCTGACACCAGTACAGATGGATAATCTGAGAAAGCAACTAGAAACATCTCTTGCAGATTATGATGCAGAAAAGTTGAAAAATATGAAACATGAAGATGATCTAAAGGCTGCATAGGAAATCATTCAAGGACTTCAGGAGAATCTTACTATTGCTAGGAACAAAAGAAGAGAACTTCATGAGAAGGTACAGAGTGATGATGATGAAAAAGATACTCTTAATGATCTTGTAAGCAAGCTAAAACAAGAGAACATGTCTTTGAGAAATGAGATGCAAGATATGACCATGAGATTTTGTAAAGACACTGAAAATAGAAAGAAGAATGAAGATGATTTGGGTAGAAGAATCAATGATGCTGCAAATGAAAATATAAGACTCAGTCATGAGAATGATATGTTAAAAACATATATGATTCACTTGGAACATGATAAAACTGAACTCATGAGATAGAAGGATTTCTTGGAAAATGAGTTGGCTACTCCAAATCACCACAAGGAGAAATTCAAGAAAAGTTCAGAAGAACTTGATGACATGTTGGAAAATCAGAAACCCGATGGAGACACTAATGGACTTGGCTTAGAAGTTGGTGAAAGCTCCGGCACTGCAAACAATCATGATCAGAACAAACCGGTAAGACAACCTAATGCTTATAAATTTAATGGGAAATGTTTTATCTGTAACAAGTATGGTCATAGAGCAAATCAGTGTAGATCTAGAAACTATCAGAACACCAATGCACCCATCGGTCAATGTTCTAAATGCAACAAACTTGGACATAATTCAGAAAATTGCAGAATGAATGTAAGATGTTATGTTTGTGGAAGATTTGGACACTTATCTAATCAAACACATACTGGCATAGGATATGGAAATGCAACTAAGAAAAACAATGTGACTTGTTGTCTTTGTAACAAGATTGGACATATTGCAAAATTTTGTAGAAGGCATCACCGACAAATAACAAAGGACCTAGCTTGAAAGATAAAGAGAAGGTTGAAGAAGTAAAGCAAAAATTTTCAAAACAATGGATTAGAAAGTTAGATCAGAATGTTGATGTGAATATTCCTCCACCAGCAGAACAGAGTACCACTCCACCAGTAGGAGATTCTTCATCTAACTCAGAAATAATCCCTTGGGAGTATGGCAACAAAATGTAAAACATTCTAGTTTACCCTGGGTTGATGGTAAGAAGATGAAATGCTTCTTTACTGGCAGATGAGTTAAGTTTTCACTTAACCGGCAAGCATTAAATGTGGTAGTTGAAGGAAATGACATTATAAAGCAAGTGTTTTGGCTCTTTTTTCACTCACCGAGCATTCAAATTTCTTGAAAGCGCGAAAATCCTGGGCGAAGGCATCCATAGTGAGAAGTGAAGCAAATCATTCAAGCACTCATACCTAAAGGCAGCTTAAGGTATTTATAATAATGGCTTCCTCCTCTGCACTTGAATTCATTTCAAACCCTACTGTAATTGAAGTTGTTAAGCACCCTAGGCCTGTATTTAAAATTATTCCCGAAATTGCGAAGAAAGATGATACCCTAGGAGCATTCTCAAAAATACCCAAAGGAGTTGTATATGTTGAGGATCCTAAAATTTACATACATTGTCATATTGAAGAACTAGGAGCTCAAGAGATTATGAACTTGTACAAGACTGTTGTATGTGATGTAAATGGAAATGTTAAATCGGAACATAAAATAGTTGAAACTCTAGGTTTTGTGGAGATTCTTAGTATCCCTGATTTTCCAAAGGATGTTATAAGGATTGTGTTAAGCAGAGTACATGGAGAGTTCTTTTGGTTAGATTCCATTCACAAGATAACAAAAGAAGTAGTTAGGGTAGTGATAGGCTTACCTTCCACCGGTAGCAGGCCTAACAAGACTAAAAAGGTTTCAAATGACACTGTAGTGACCCTAAATGGCGCAACCTTTGATAAAAGATCCTTGAGAGTAAACAATGTAAAGGATATCAATGTAAGGTTTATCAACATGATTCTTGGATACAAGGCTACACATGCCAATAGATTAAACTATGTTTCTAGCTTATGTATCAAAAGTGCCTATGACATGGTAAACAACAATGCAAAGATTGACATATCTGAATGGTTGAATGATGAATTGATAGACAATCTGGGGAAGTTCAAAGGTGATAAGAAAGGTACATTTAGATTTGGCAACCTACTTGTATGTTTGATATTATATATTACCAAGTAAGTACTCGGTATTGGTAGAAAATATTTTTTGGTTTTGACATAGTGGTAGGAAAATAGCTTCTGGACATACTAAACAACATGGGAGATGACAGAGAAAAGAACATAAATTAACACTTTCAGGCATTAAAGGCTAGGATGAAAACTAGGATAAGGCTATCTCAATCTATAGTTAACAAATATCAAAAGGAGATATGCTTTGTAATAAAGAAGGATGAAATCTGGATGGAGTCCCAAGGACTATTTGGGTTATAGAAATGGGATATGAGGCAGATGAGAACATAATTGAAACTTATGCAAAAGCCCTCCTAGAAGCCCCTAAAGATCCAATAGAAAAAGTATTTGGAAATGCGGAAACAGTTGAAAGCAGTATTCAATCTCAGAAAACAATAAAGAAAAATGAACAGATAGTTAGAAAAGGACCAAGGCAGGCAAAAGAAATCAAGGAAGATGTATTGAATAAAACCGGTATTAAGGAGAGTGACTTGGAAGGACTACAACTAGAAGCACATCTTTCACTGGTTGCTACCTCCTCTGATAGTGAAACACCAGCAGAGTTCAAAAGGGTAGAGAGAAAAAGAAAAACCTCATCAGTACCCTCTCTTGCACCAAAGAGAACAAGATAGAAACAAGAGGCAGTTAGGCCTCTGACAAAGAAGTTGACACCAAAGAAGAGGAAATAAAAACAAGTTGTCCTTCCTTTGGAAAAACTTTTGAATGAGATAACTAAACATGGCAAATTGTCAAATATCAACAAGTTGTATAACACACTTTCAAATGATGAAAAAGAAAGTATAGAAAATAGTGTTATTTTACACCTTGATATCTATAAGAAATTTTTGATGGAAATTGTAGATGATATACCCAATGACTTGTATAGAAGGTTAGAAGCAAGAAGGGTAACAATTGTTGAATTAGATAAAAAGATCAAGATAGAAAAACTACTTGCAGTTCACCTAGTGAACTCAACACAAGAGATAGATGAATTAATAAGTAAGGCCAACCGGACAGTATTTTCAATCAGTCACCGGCATGTAGCATTAATGGCAGGCAGAGTTAACAAGATATCAGAAGAAACTGTAGACAAGTGGGATATATTGTTTGTTGAGAAGGAAAAACAAGAAGAGCTCAAGAGACCAAAGACTCTCAGAGTCTACCAAAAGGACAAGGATAAGGGTAAAGGGAAGGTGGGTGGACCTACAAGTATAAAGGTGACAGATAACTTACCCCCACCTAATTCTGATACTCCACCGGCACAAAATGTTGATACACCACCGGTAATAGAGAGTATGGAAACACCACATGAGGACACAAATCCTAACTCAAAGGTCGTGTACACAATGAATATCAACACACAAGAAGTAAACATTGAGGTTGATAAGGAAACAACTGAGAAGAGAGATGTGGCCATTGAGCCACTGACAAAAGACATCACAGTTAGAAATATTGAAATTGGGATAGAGCAACAAACTGAAATATCAATTGATCCCTTGGTTATTGGAATGGTGACTAATACCATTGATGCCAACTTTGAAAAACTAATAGATGGGATAACGACTACAGAAAAGCCTATTGAGTCACCGGCAGTGGACAATACTGAGGTACAAACAGAAAAATCGGCAATGGATACCACTGTAAAATCATCAGAGGCACCATCAGAGAAACCATCAATAGAAAGCACAAAGAAACCGAGAGAGACACATACAAAGAAACAGGTAGAGCAACAAGATCATTCACAGGTACATAAAGAGATAGTGCCACTGGCTACAACTGAAAAACCTAAACCTTTGGTAGTTGAAATGCAAACACAAACTGACCCTCTAGAGAAAGAGGAAAGCAAAGCTATTACTACCATCGATGGATTACAAATTGTGAAGGTAGTTGGACAGTCATCCGAAACCTCCACGACTGAATTTAGACCAACTAATGTGACAAAGGTATTATTAGATTCAATCAAGAAAATAACAGATTGTAATGCACTAGCATATAAGGCTATTGATGATACCTTACCAATTTTGAAGATGATTGCACCTAAGTGTAAAATAGAGAATAAAGATTATTTAAGCCAATTAGACACATTATCTAAGTACATAATCGACAACCTACTAACAATTGATCAGATCAATGAGGAGACTTTCAGAGAGAAAATGAATAAAGAGAAGGAAAAATTCTTTGAGGAGATAGTCAAGAAGAATAAGGAACATATGGATACATTATTATAGGTACTAGGTAAGACAATTTTGGAATTCAAGAAATTATACAGAGATTCATGCAAGACAAACATTTTGACAGAGGATATAGATAAATAGATCAACAAAACACAAAAGGAAATCAATAATATTGCTAACAATTCAATAGGTTCATCAGATTCAATATCGGTAGTAGAACAAGAAATTGCAGGATTTGAAGAGAAAATATAAAAACTTGAAAAAGATAAGGAAAGGTTAAAATTTAAGGCAATGGAACTGAAGTGCAGACTAGGTCCTCAACTAGATATCCTCATCTCTTTGAGAAAAGAGATTTCTAAGGCTCTTGTTCCAGGACTTAAGACACTGGAAGAGAAAATGCACATACTCAGCGGTACAATCCAGAGGACTAAAGCAGCACTAAAGGACAGTGAAAGATTCTACAATAGTCTAAATGTTTCTTTAGCGGATCTTTATCAGATTGTAACCCACCAATTACAGGGATCCAGATAGGAACTACACTCAATTGACATTGGGGAGTAGTAGAGGATGAGAAAAAGTAATAAGGATGAGAAAAATAATCAACAAAAGACATCATCTGCTCAAGGGGAGCACACATTTTTGGAGCACACATTTTTGAAGAACACAGTTTTGACAGTTTTTGGCAAGACAGTTTTGGACAACACTTTTTGGATATACTTTTTGGCTTTTTCTCATGAGTGTTGCCATCAATGCTAAAGCGGGAGATTGTTGGAAAATGCACACTCCAATGAGAAATTGTAGGTGATTGAAGGTATTATCATTAATGGAAACCTTACAATCCTATGACACCAGCAGGCACCAGCACCAGCAGACTCTACACCGGCAATGAAAAGATGATTACCGGCACCCTGGCCGACAGGATTTTGTTTATTGTATTTTGTATTTAATTGCAAAATCTTTTTATAAGTCGACAAGGTGAATTGTAATAAGACTCATATAAGTATGAGTTCTTGTAGATCATTTAGGATATGCGGATATGGTTAGATTATTGCAGAAGTAACATGCAAATATTAAGGCAGAGTTTGGAATAAGGTTTATGGAAGTTGCATGAGCTTAAACCGGTACTGACCCTAGCATAGCAGATGCTGAACCGAAGTAGTACATGACATTGGATTTACTTAATCCATTTTTGTAAGTCGGTGAGACTTCTCTTTTTGTATTTAAGCAGTGAGCTTTAGGTAGTTGGCCTTCCTGCATGTGCAGGTCCCTATTGTATTAGTAATATTCACTTATTGGCCAATGAGCAAATATTATGGGTCACAAATCCCACCGAGGTTTTTCCCACACCAGGTTTCCTTGTTAAAAATATTGTGTTATGGTGTGCTTTCTATGTTGTGGTTATTGTTCTTATTTACTACATTAATTCTTGTTTACCAGTACACTGTTTTGAAATGCAATTTGTTTAATAAGTTAAGAAAATCCACATACCAGCAAGATACCGATTCAGCCCCCTTCTCAGTATCTTTGGGAATCCTAACATTATTTATATGTTTCGTATTTGCAAGTGCATGGGATGTGAGGGGATGATTTTCCTTCACTCACTCCGGTGAGACAAGGAACATCACAATTCTCCTTCATCAGTGTGTGTGTCATGATTGTTTATATATTGTATATATGCACGTGTGATTCATTGATGCAAGACATTGCAGCTACAAGTACTGGGTAGGTACGGGGTATCGACTCCACCTAGTTTAACAAGTTTGAACATGCCTTATATGTTTGATGGGAGTGGAGGAGATAGTTGTGGTACCCTAACTTGACCTGTAGTCACACTCATGTGAGTGTTGTCAGTTGGTCATCTTTTTCATTTGACCAGTTTGAGAGTCAAAGTGCTTTAGTATTGCCATCTTGTGAGTCATCATTTGATCATTCCTCGTTTGCGTATTTCTATTTATTTGAATAGTTATTTAATTGAGTGAATGATGCTATTTTTGTGTTGGCGTAATTAGTTAATTATTATGCTCTTGAGATTATTGATTTAATTAAATAAATGATTTTCTATAATTAAATGATTAAAATGGATTATTTTATTGTGCTATAGTTGTATTAATATTTTGTGAAAGGAAATAAGTGATTGCCTTGCCATTTAAATGTTAAATGCTTAGGTTGAAATAAAGTAGTATGAAAATAGAAAATAAAATAAATAAAAGTTTTTCCCTTTTACCTTTCCATTTGACTTTTGTATTTTATTTTGTTGGAAAAGAATTGTTTATGGAAAAAGGTAAATCTAATTGCTTTTACTTTTTAAATAGTTTAGTTTGATTGGTGGAGAAAACTTTTAACCTAGAAAGTTTAGGTTGAAATATAATTTTTTCCCATATATTCCAGAGAGTTCACGGGAAGAGGAGAGACAAAATTTTGAATGAGAAATTTGGAAAACCATTTTGGAAGAGGAGCTGGAGTTGGATTTGGTTTGCAAGAAATTGGGATTTTTCCATCAATTTGCTTCCTGGTTTGCTTTGAAGTTTGGATAATCTCTTCTTGTTTTGAAATTAAATTTTGAATGTTTAAGTTGCTTCCTGTGTGTTTGAAAATTGAAAATCTCTTTTTAGATTCTTGTTGAATGTTGGATTGAAAGGAATAGTGGTTGTTATTAATGATTTTGTTGAATTCATATCAAATGTGCATATGCAAAGGAAATGGTTCATCTTTCTATTTGTTGTTTGTTATTTTCTCTTGCAAAATCAAGTTCTTGAATTATCTCTTCTATGTGGTATAGAAAAAAATAGATTTAGATTTCTGTGTGTTTTCTAGTTTCTATTTGCCCAAGATTGGGGGTTTATGTTGGCAAAAAAAGGTTATTTGCCTCTTGCAAGATGCAAGGAATTCTTCCTGTGTAATGAAAGTGAAGAAATTTATCTAATCCTTCTCATTTCCTTTAAATTCTGATGAATACTAAGAGGGGGGGTGAATTAGTATACCCAATAATTTAAACAAACACTTAAGCAATTTAACTACAAACCAATGTAGCAGGTTAAACACTAAACTGATTACAACATAAACAAGCCAAATAGCGAATAAAGCATTCACCCACAGAAGTGCAATCACCATAACACAAGATGTTTTAATGTGGAAACCCAAATGGGAAAAACCACGGTGAGTAAAACTCACAAGTCAACTATCTACAGAATAGTAAGCAGACTGGTTAAGGTCTTACAATGTTCTTCACTAGAACAGATCCTGTTAGGAATCCAGATCTCTGTTAGGAGATAAGTCCTGTTAGAGACTACCCTGTTAGAGGATTTCAGATTCACAACTATGAACCACCTTGTTAGAGGATTTACAATAGGCTTGGCTAGGCCTACCTGATTGAGGGTTTCAGACTTGTCGAAGACTTTAGTAGTCAACAAGTGAATGATCTAGATAGTAGCACAAAATGCTTGATTAGATCCTTGATAACTCCTTGTTAATGCATTCAAGCATTAATTCAGTCTTCTATGTTTTGCACTCTTAATCTTAGTCACGAGATATCTTTTCTCGATCAAACTTAATCTTCTCTCAAAGACTCACACATATCAATTTCTCTTCTATCTTTTGAAAACCCTAGACATGGTGTCCCTATATAGGAACTTGATTTCATGTCGGTCCAATAAGATTAGACTACAATTTCCAAGGTATAGTGCATCTAGACACATTTGGTAACACGACATAGAAACACCACCACAGTGTTAGTGGATGATAACTCATCACACTTATATGTATACCAGTTAACTAAATATATCGATCACTAGTTAACAAGTGAAGAGTGGAAAATGGTGTTCCTATTAACACATTAAGTATCGCTCGAGGTCTTCATTCAGCTTGAGATCTCCATATCACTTGGGGTCTTCAGTCATACTAAGATCGGTAAGCATTTTCTGCACAACACCGATAGTCTTCAACAAGCATAGACTGTACATACAATACTAGTTAGAACAACTACCAATTGAGAATAATTCATACATCAAATAAGTGTGTGTCCATCAATGACAATCACAACTAAACATCATCAAAATAATAACAAATTCTTCTTATGTTGCCTAAAATATTTATATAATTGGGGCTCTTATGTGTTGCTAATTTACAATTTTTCATTATTGAAGATATCCTTTCTTACTTTGGATTCTGGCACTAAGTCTGCTCCTGTGAAAATGGATGTTTTAGTTTTTATTAAGTTGTTTTAAATAATAATATATAATTTAATCTAACCCCTGCCCACATGGCAGGCTAGTCCCAACATGTGGGATGGTAGTGGCTTGCTACTGCGGTAGCATCACTACGGATCGGTAGTGACTGCTATGTGAGTAGTAGCACTACCAATCGGTAGTGACTGCTACATGGGTAGTAGCACTACCGGTTGGTAGGACTGCTACCAATCGGTAGTAGTACTACCAGTTGGTAGTGGCATCTGCCAGTGATAGCCACACTACTAGCAGGTAGTGACTGCTACTACTGATAGTAGCACTACCATGGGTGGGGCCTTGGCCCATAGTGTGTCTTTTTTTCCCCCTTGCGGTGCATAATAATGTACCGTTGGATATTTTTATTAAATGCTATGAAAATTTAAAGGTTAGTTCAAATGTTAAATTTTAATGTTAATTTTATATGTTGGTTTAAAATCTCAGTTTATTAAAGTTATTAATATATATATATATATATATAGATATGAATTTAATTTTTATCAGGCTTTGGATTGTTAAATTCAAATTGTTAAATTTGGATTTAATGTGGAAATTGATTATATGTTTAATATAATTCATATTTTTATTTGGTTGAATAATTAATATGGATTCTATTACTCTATTGGAATTTTGAATTGGAAATTATATAGAAATGAATGACGTTTTGAATAATGTATTAAATGAAAGGTGTTTTTATTTAATTTTCAATCAATGAATTTGCAAGTGTTTATGCTGTTGTTTTCTCAAAGATTGTCTAAGTGTGGATTTAGTGAAATTAGCCTTCCTTGCAAGAGTATTATTGGTGGTTATTTCTCATCTATGATTCAGTCATCCTGTTGTGGCGTATGCGATTATTTTTGACCAAGTGATATATGATGACCTCATTGTCTTAACCATGTAGTGTTTTTCCTTATGGTTAACCAAGAGTTAGTATGTCTTTGTTTTTACCACTTGTATTTGGATAGTGGTGTTATGGTTGTCTGCTTTGCCATAGGGTCCTCATGGAGTGACCATCTTTGTTAAGTGTCCTTTGAGAGAGTGGCTTTTGAGTGGGGGCCACACCCAAAGTGGATTGCAGGATAACCCCTCGAAAGTCAGTTAATAAGTGATAACCTAATAATTTGATTAGGAGGTGGGTAGATTTTAACATTATATAAGATATTGTACCCTATGCATGGTTGAGTTCTCGTATAGGCTCAAGATGTAGTGGGAAGGCCTGGAATGGCAAACCAACTACCTTGTCTTCACGAAGGGCTGGTAGGCTCTACATGAGACTTAGATGGAGCTAGAGGTTTGGGAAAGGTTACTAGGATAACCCAAGATGGGGGTCGGGGCCTATGTAAGCCTACCATGGTAACCATCATACGCTATGTGATGACACTCTCTCTTAAGGGTCACTTGTGTATTGTGATGCCGAGTCACTTGTATTTTGTGATGTCGAGTCACTTGAGTATTGTGATGTTGAGTCACCTGGAACATTGTGGAGTTGTATTGTACTGTCATGGATTCGTATTGTTCTATCAACCATGTCATGCTTATGCTTGCTTGAGGGTCCTCTACTATCTCCTAGCACAGTGGGGTGATTCCAATTTGGGATCACATGGTCGGGTGGTAGTGCCACTTCCCATCAGATGATCTTGTTCATACCTTCATGTGAGGATTGGCTTCACAGGTGTTCCTGTGGTTCATGATTCATGCTCTATCTCATGTTGGAGATTATTGTTATTTGGAGACCCATGTGGTCAATTGTATCAATGAATTTATGTAACCTTTTAATCTAATGTAAGTTGTAACTTTATATGTATATTGAGAGCCATGTATTGGAAGATCAATGTAATCATAAGTTTTAGATGTTATTTATCAGCTTTCTATATGATTGGTGTGAATGCTTATTGAAGAGAAATTATATTGTATCCTTTCAATCTTTAATGGTGTAATATGTTATTGCATATGGCTTATTTTGTTCTTTGAGTAATGATGGATTATTGGATTAATCATAATCATGGAATTTAACTTTTAGTTTAATTCTTCGTTGGTAACCCTTTAGGAATCCTGGTGTAAGTCTTTCGCTTGTGTTATTATTGTGCAATGTAGTAATTAATGCATTTAATGTGATTTATACTTTAAAAAAAAAATATTTCACCCTTAGTTGTGGTTATTCCTTTGGGGTTCCTGGTGGGGCATTACACTTCTTCTTACATTGATTCTCTCGATCGTTACGTATTCCTCCCACCCTCTCCCCCCATTTGTACCTGTATTTCCTTGCCTCTTCACCTCAATACCTATCCCTTCTTGTCCCATTATCTATCTCTCTGCTTTTATATCTATCTGTACCTATTGTGTCTCTTATCAATCCGTCCTTAAGATCTAAGTAAATCACCTATATTTCCCTTATGTATATTTATCTCCCCCTCTCCAATTATCACCCTATAGGTACTTGCCCCTCTTTATTGCTTTGTGAAATCTCCCCCTCACCTATATCTACCTTTACCATCTCTAAGTATCTCAAAAAATCACCATCTACCCCTCCTTCCCTCTTTCTCTTTGTTCCTTTGTCTCTCATTTTATATCTTACTCCCCTCTCTCAATTATGGCATCTCTCTCCTCTCTCTCCACCTGTTAATGTATCCACCTCTATCCATCTCACATTGAGCTCTCGAGGTAGCCATATTTATCTAGGTCCCATTACCCTCCTCTATGAACTAGATATCCCATTACCCACCTTTATCTCCCTTCACTCATAGTTCCATATCTCTCTATGAACCAGATCTCTTATTCTCTCTCCCCTTACGTCTTATCTCCCTTAATTCTTATAACCCTACTCTTCTTTGTCCCTCCACTCTCTAGCTCTCACAATTCTTTTATTCCCCTATCCCTCTATATCTCCCTCTCCATCCTTACACCCATCTCATTCCCTCTCTCACCTCTTTCCCTCAGTCTCTCCCTCACTTTCTTCATGTTTACCTCGCTATCCCCCCACCCTCCTTAAACCCCCATCTCACCTTTCTCTCCCCTTTGTGCTTCTCACCTCCCTTCCCCTCGATGTCCTTTATCCCTAAGTATCTCATTCCATTCATGTTTACCTCTCTATCACCTCCAGCCTCCTTAAACCCCCATCTCTCCTCTCTCTCCCCTCTAGGCCTCCCACTTCCCTTCCCCTCTATGTCCTTTATCCGTAAGTCTCCCACCTCTCTCTCACCTCCCTTCCCATCTATGTCCTTTATCCCCAAGTATCTTATTTCCTTCATGTTTACTTTTGTATCCCCCTCATCCTCCTTAATCTCTCATCTATGCCTATCACCGCTCTTCTTGTCTATGTTCTTCATCCACAAATATGTCTTTTTCTTCATTTTTACATCTCTATCCCTGTACCCTCCTCAAACCCCCATCTCACCTCTCTCTCCCCTTTAGGCCTTTGACATCCCTTCCCCTCTATGTCTTTTACCCCCAAGTCTCTCATTCCCTTCATGTTTACCTCTCTATACCCTCCACCCTCCTTAAACCTCAATACATATCACTCCCCTCTAGACCTCTCAACTCCCTTCCTATCTATGGCCTTTATCACCAATTCTATTAGTCCCTTTTTATGTTTACCTCTATATCCCCCCCACCGTCCTTAAACCCCCATATCACCCCTCTCACCCCTCTAGGTTTCTCACCTCTCAAAAAATATCTCACTCGTTAAATCTCCCTAGACTAGTCCATCTTTATCTCCCTTCCCTCGTAGTTCCATCTCTCTCTATGAACTAGATCTCATATTCTCTCTCCCCCCTTACCTCTTCTCTCTCTTCATTCTTATAGATCCATACTCTTCTTTGTCCCTCCCCTCTCTAGATCTCACAATTCTCTTATTCCCCTATCCCTCTATATATCCCTCTCCATCCTTACAACCATCTAATTACCTCTCTCACCTCTTTCCCTCTGTTTCTTCCTCACTCCCTCCTCTCTCTAGGTCTCTCCCACACTTTCTTCATGCTTACCTCACTATCCCCCCCAGCCTTCCTTAAACCCCCATCTCACATCTCTCTCCCCTTTGTGCCTCTCACCTCCCTTCCCCTCTACATGTCCTTTAACCCACCTCTCTCTCTCTCTCCTCTAAGCCTCTCAAGTCTCCCTTCCCCTCTATGTCCTTTATGCCTAAGTATCTCATTCCCTTCGTGTTTACCTTTGTATCCCCCTCATCCTCCTTGTGGCCTTTTACCTCCCTTCCACTCTATGTCCTTTATACCCAAGTCTCTCATTCCCTTCATGTTTACCTCTCTATCCCCTCCACCCTCCTTAAACCTCAGTACCTATCTCTCCCCTCTATACCTCTCAACTCCCTTCCCATCTATGCCCTTTATCACCAAGTCTCTTATTCCCTTTCAATGTTTACCTCTATATCACCCCCACCATCCTTAAACCCCCATATCACCCCTCTCTCGCCTCTAGGTTTCTCACCTCTCAAAATATATCTCGCTAGTTAAATCTTCCTAGATTGGTCCATCTTTATCTCCCTTCCCTCGTAGTTCCATCTCTCTCTATGAACTAGATCTCATATTCTCTCTGTCCCCTTACCTCTTCTCTCTCTTCATTCTTATAGATTCGTACTCTTCTTTGTCCCTCCCCTCTAGCTCTCACAATTCCCTTATTCCCTATCCCTCTCTATCTCCCTCTCCATCCTTACACCCATCTAATTCCCTCTCTCACCTCTTTCCCTCAGTTTCTTCCTCACTACCTCCTCTCTCTAGGTCTCTCCCACACTTTCTTCATGCTTACCTCTCTATTCCCCCCAACCTTCCTTAAACCCTCATCTCACATCTCTCATCCCTTTGTGCCTCTCGCCTCCCTTCCCCTCTATGTCCTTTATACCCAAATCTGTCGACCTCACTTTCTTACTCACACCCTTCCCTCTCTATGTTTGTCCCTCACTTTCTTCCTCACTCTCTCCTCTCTTTAGGTATCTCTCTCGCTTTCTTCCTCATTCCCTCCTTACCCCTATCTCGAACTCTCCTGCAATTCCCCATTCTCTCTCTCTTTGTTCTTGTATCCCTCCTCTTCTTTCTCCCTCCTTCTATAAGTGTCACACCCCCTTTATTCCCCCCTCCCTCCATATCTCATCCTCCATCCTTACCTTGTATGGTTTAGCATATTGGGTTATGGAGTCATAAAATCTAGGGTATTTGTTATAGGGTCTAAATGGTTTAAGTTTTATGGTTGTGGCTATCAAACTATAGGGTATAGAGTATAGATTATAGGGTTAAGGGTATTGACTACATCATTTATAGTATTTGACGTATACTTGACTTTTTGGAGTATTTGCATAGATTTTGAAGTTTTTGATTGAGGCCAAAAGGCTTATGGGTGAGGGTCATGTGTCTGTGTGTGTCTCGCACTTTTCACCTCCCTTCTCTTTTTTTGTTTTCCTCTTATCACTATCCAAAAATTCTCCAAATTTATCAAAGGTTAAAAAATTTCAATGGAAGTCATTTGGCTTGGCACTAGCCAAATGAGTTGCACTAAAAAATGGTTATATGGGACTATTGACCTATGATCCAAGCCCACATTCTCTCATTTTGTCTTCTTTTTATGCATGATTAGACAAAAAAATGCCTTTTTCATGGTGTTGACATTTTATGCAAGGTTATTTTATACATTCCATCAGCTCTCCACCACCTTTTTTATTATTTGGAAACATCGAAGAGGAAGAACATAGTTGTTTTGATGAAATTTGAATAATTGAGGTAATATTTTCATGTTTTTAGAATTCAAATTCGTATTAAGTGTTATTTTGTTTAAATGTTAGAATAAAAGTGTTTTGTCAAAATTGATTATAATCCTATTAGATTTACATTAAATTTAACAATGCATTTGAAGGAAGTTGCATAAGAAAATTATTTGTTTAGTGGTTTAAAACAAAATTTTCAATTTCATACATCCTTTTTAAGATCTTATGAAATAATTTTAAATAGAATATGTGTAATAATTTTAATTTCATATATCCATTTTAACATATGCATAATTAGGACAGTCATAGATGCATTAGGATTATCCTAACATAATTAGGATAGTCATAGATGCATTAGGACTGCCCCTTACGCCTCTTGAAATCTCTTTATGAACTAACTTTATTCTCTTTTATGTACATGTACATGTAGAAATCATCATCATGCTGAGGAAACGACCAAAAAATGTAACACTTGAAGAGCATGAAGCTAAGAATGCAAAAAAAAGAGAAGGAATGAGGCAACTTCGTGAACCAAGGAAATTGAATACCATAGAAGAAGAGGTTCCAATTGAAGAGGAACATGAAATATCCATCCAATTTAAGAGAGAGACAAAATTGGCCACACAAAGGCAACGGATGAAAAACCTTCATGCAATGAGATAGTTGAATCCCAAGGTTGAGAGTATGTCATCTACCACAATTCAAGTTGAAGGCACCCCATCTCTTACATCTCAAGTTCAAGGCACATCATCTCTTATTGGCACACAATTGGCGTCTACAACATCTCATATTGATTGCACTCCCTCTATGACATTTGATGTTTCAAGTACTTCACGATTGACATCAAGTATTGGAGCTACACCATCTTGTACACCTTAATTTCAAGGTATGTCATCATTTTCATCTCCGGTTGAACTAGATATGCCATCTATCCCTAATGTTGTTGACATTCCTAATCTTGAGGTAACTCAAAGTTTGAGAACACCTCCTAGAGTTTTGTATAGAAAGCCTAAGTATTTGATTGATATTGATGCTAATGTTTTGAAACCAATGGTTGACAAGATTCCGAAGTGTACTTGTCAAAGACATGCTAATCGGATATGGACAATGTTTTTTGAGCCTTTAAATGAGACCGAAAGATGTCAACTATTTGTTGAAATGATGAGAAATCTAAAATTTAGGCCCATAATGAAAATTCTTGGGCTAAGAACATCAATTGAATCAAGAGACAAATCTATTGTGAAAAATTTGATGAATGCATATGATAGTGTTGGTTCTAACTCATGCACAAAAGATAGTAATGCCACACGATGTGTCATTACATCAACAATTGTAAGCACTCAAACTAAGAAAGCTCGCCTCATTAGAAAGACATGTAAAGAATTGAAGATAAGTAGACAAACTCTAATGAGAGCTATGGGAAGGTGACAAAGAGCGGAGGATCCATATAGATTACCGCGGAAAGATAAAGCAATTGTTGAAGCCTTGAGATCCCTAATTGAATATTTTTGGAAGAATAACACAAGGGTCTCTCCAAATCAAAGAGATGTTGTAAGAATGAGCATTGGTAGTAAAATCTGTGATCCACATCTGAAACATTATTTGGATATGACTCAAACACAATTTTTTGCCAAGTTTCAATGTATGTATCCTCAAATTAAAATTAGTCAAAGATTCTTTGAAATGGTAAAGCCTTTTTATGTCAAAATAAATCACACACGCACAACTTGTTGTTGTAGAGTACATATCGAATTTTCTAACCATTATGATGTTTATCAACACATATGTATAGATTTGCGGGTATGTGCAAGCTAATGAGTCACAAATTCGTGGAAGTCTGCGCGTTGGAAAATGCACTCCACAAAACAGGCCCCTGTTTTTAAAAAATGGGGGCCCGTTATAAAAAATGGGGGCCCGTTATAAAAAACGGGGGCCCGTTAATGGTTTGGCTTCCCGAGCCGAAAGGTCACGGGGTGCCGAAGCCAAATAAAATGGGCCCCCGTTTATTCACAAAAGGGGCCCCCGTTTTCAAACAAAACGGGCCCCCGTTTTCAAACAAAACGGGGGCCCGTTTTTAAAAAATGGGGGCCCGTTTTCAAATGCTATTTTTACCCTTTTTTTGGATAATTTTTCATTTTTACTGTTACACAAGAGGAGATCGAAAACAGGCCCCCATGCTGTGGTTTCCACTTCAAGCCTCCACCACTATCCCAGGTACACATTCTATCATCTATTTTCACATTTCATAATTTTCTTGTATATTTTTCTTTTTTCTTTTTGTGTATTATTTAGTTTTTTTTTTATTATTTTAGTTTTTTTTAATAGTAGCATATAAATAAATTATTTTTTATATTTGTAAATTCTTGATTTTGATGTAAAATATTTTTGAATAGTTAACCCTAAACCGTAATCAACAAATTTAGAAACCAAAACCAAACCTAGATAATTAACAAAATGAAATCGACACAAACAAAAAACCGAAAATGAAATGGAAACAAAAACAAAAATGTTCGAAAATGAAATCAACACAAACAAAAAACCAAAAATGAAATGGAAACAAAAAAAAAAACGTTCGAAAATGAAATCGACACAAACAAAAAACCGAAAATGAAATGGAAACAAAAACAAAAACGTTCGAAAATGAAATCGACACAAACAAAAAACCAAAAATGAAATGGAAACAAAAACAAAAACGTTCGAAAATGAAATTGAAATAAAACCGAACATATGTACCTAAATTGTTCTTAATCCTCATTAGGCAATACAAAAGTTACCACTAAATTAGTATAACCTTAAAAGTAATTAACATTAAGTTCTTCAAATTTTAGATATGAAAGTTTAGGCTTAGGTTTATGCCATGTCATGGCATAAAGGTCCTATTATGGTCCTATTATGTCATGTGATGGTATAAAAGGATCAATTATGGACACAATTTTAGAGCAAAACTAGATAAGTTACTAAAATTGGAGTTTGGTTTACATAGGTTCATAAAGGAAGCTAATATGCCAAATATATAATTCATTAATACAAAATAAAAAATATTCTTGATTTATAATGTTGATTGATAATGAGTTTTCTAAATGGGGTGCTAATTATATATACATCCGAAAGATTTGAAAAATATAATTCCCAAGAAGTATTTTGAATATCTTTAGAAGTATATTGGTATATCTAGAATGTAATTTATATTATAAAAGATTTAATATATGATTTGAAGTTGGTAGATATTTTGAGGAAGATTTATTAGATTATGTTATGATTAAGCTAATTTAGAAGAATGGTTTTAACAACATCTTTTGGTTTTAAAAGGTGCACAAGGTTTGAAGTTGAAATCATATTTGATTGTATATAATATTAAATTGTTAAGGAGCTATTTTTTTTAAAAATAGTTAATTTAAGATATTAGTTGAAGCTATTTGAGAACGTGAGATAGTCCTAATGAACACATGAATTAAATTAATGAACCTAGGACAATCACAATGAACATATGATAGTCCCAATGAGCCTCAAATGATCCTAATGAATGTAGGGCAGTCTTAATGAACCTAAGAAAGTCCTAATGAGCCTAAGAAAGCAATAATGAACTTGGGACAATCCTAATGAACCTAGGATAGTCCTAATGAACCTACGATAGTGTAAACAAGCCTAGTATAGTGTAAGAAAAAAACACTACAAAAAAGACCTCAAATGCGTTAAATGAATTTCCCAATAACGCACTCGTGTTTATCTTTTTTTGGTCATTTGGCTACCTTTTTTTACAACATCTTGGTGTATACGCCCCTAAGAAGACCTTTTCCTCAAAACTTTCTTGGATCATGAACTCCTCATGTGCACCAAACATTTAAGTTGCCACTTGGAAGCTTCTAATGCACACAATCCTTTCAATCAATCTACTCCATTGATCTCTCAAAACAATCTTAGTATTTAATCCTCTATCCTTCGTTTCTTATTCAACTTTGTAAGAGAATTTGTGTTTGGATTGATATCTTAAATTTTATAGAAAGATTATATATGAAAACAAATGATTGCGGAGTTTTATAATAAATGATTTATAGGAAATAATATTTTTTGAAGACCTTTTGTAAATTATAATCTTGTGTAGATTTGATTATGGGAGAAATTTAATGGTGAAATATGCTTAACTCTTCAAAAGTTTTGATGTTTTGTCTTTACATGACAACCACTTAGAATATAATATGTTTTAAGTATGTCATTTATAGTCATGGGAGATTAGTTTTTTTTTAAGATTGTTTGAAGACTAATCAATGTAATATGAATTGATGACAATTATCTCAAAACTATGTAATTGAATTCTAATAAATTATCATGCGTACACTAAAACACTAGAAATATGGAGCATCCAAACACACACGTGCATTTTTCCAAATAACTTTAAGTTAAAGTTAACAAAATATTATGTTGTCTTAGTAATATTGTTTCCATGCTATATATTCTTACACTAGAAGGAGGATCATCTTATTTCTCACTTCTTTATTGATCTTATGTATGAAATATTTTATATTGATTTTAATAGTTGATGCATTTTACAAGAAATGAATTTATTAAATTGAATATATAATAGATTTATGATGTTTCATTGAAAGTTTTTATTAAGTTTTGTGCGCAAATTTTATATTTCAAGATTCAATAGTATGTACATGTATATTTTTTTAAGTTCAATATTATATTATATATTTCATGTGTATCTCATTCAACAACATAGAAATGTTACTATTTATAAATGTTTTTTTTTTAATTTAGTAAAATAGATTCTTCTTTGACATAGAGTTGTATATAATTCATGTATATCTTTATATATGCAGGAGTTCTTTGCTATCATGGATGTTTTTGACATAGATGAACTATTAGGTGAAAATCCCCCACCACAACCCCCTCCTCCTCCTCCTCCACCACCACCACCACCACAACCCCCTAGATTGGATGAAATTCGTTTAAGAGAACGAATTAATGAAAACCTACAAGTGATTGAACAAAAAATTGCTGCTATCCAAAATGAGCAAGTCACGCCACCCCATCTTGTAGAGTTTGCAAAATCAATGCAAACTGTTGTCGAGTTAGTTAGATCTGTTGATTCTCAATTAGATCAATTTCATAGACGACGACACTGAGAGTTGCATGATTTTTATGTCGATGGTTTAACTTATAGACAAATCACAGATTTGAAAATAACCAAAGCTCATTTATGTCCATATTTTACCAACCCAAAAACAAGAGAACCAATGCAACCTAGCCAGAAAAGAATTTCAATTAGGTGGTGTGTGCATCCAGAAATGGCTAGATACTTTTGGGATAGATGGTGGATGGTTTTTGATTATCCACCACATCGTAATTATGAGGTCCCTTTTTATTTTTTGAAGAAATTATACTGTGAGTTTGTAATGAACCAAAAACCAAATTATTTTGATATTAAGTCATTCCAGGGTGTTGGTCGTGGAATGCCACAGCATAGATTAGGGGCACGGAGTAATAATCCCCTACCGGATCCACCCATAGTTCCACTTGTTGCTCCATCGATTCCTGCAGATGTCCAAAATACATCATTCATTTCGACATTAGATGCTTTGACTTCCCTCACAGGTAACCTGAGTGAGCAAGCTGCTCACATGGCATCTGCTCCTCGATGGATGCCACATATGTGTTCGAGTTGTCATGAGACGTGTGTAGGTCCTACTACTGCTGCAGGATCTACTTCAGTTCCAGATGAGCATGATGCAGCAGATGATAGTATGATGACATCTTATATGGATTTTCTTTGCTCGGATGTTCATCTTGACCAAGTATAGATATATATACATGTACATGTCAATCTTTTTATGTACTTCATTAAATATAGGTATAAACTAAGTGCATCTCTTTTTTTATACAATCTAATACTTCATTAAATAAATTTTGTTTATGTAGATAAGGACTATGCCTAATATTAGAGTCAATATTGCATCTACTGGAAGACAACTCGACACACCTTATGGGGTATAGTATAAATTTCTATCTAGACATTGTACTAGATCTTTTTAAGTTAATATGCTATCATCGTATATTATATAAATTTTCATGTTGATACATTGAATGCTTCTTTCTCCAGGATTCAGGTCATGAGGGACCCTCTACATCACATCAAGAAGAGGATCTGACTATTGTGACACCATCTATGGTATGTATCTTATAATTCTTAACTTAAATATGAACTCTTACAATATTGTAACTTAACTTGAAATTATTTAGTACGCATATATATGTTCACTAAATATGATTTCATTAAATGCATGTATGCAGGTGGACACTACCATTAGGATAGGTTATCCTCATAATTTTGATCAGAGCCAATTTGAACGCACATCGACATCCTTTGAGGTATTAATATGTAATACTTAATTTGATCTTATTTTGACTCTTAATTTAAGATTTAATTGGACACTTTGAATTTGACCTTGTACAGGAGTTAGCTAGCACTGCATTTGGTGTTGATACTGCACAAGATACTGCTAGAGGAGATACTACTAGAGGGTTTGATGAGCATATGGTAAGTTTGTAACTTAATTTATGAATTCTACTATATTTGATAAATGATTCTTTTAATAGTTAATTTCAAGTAATATTTTAATATTATTTTTTTATTGTACAACATGAGATAGGTGGATCTGGACCACGTCCCGGGGACAAGAGAGATACTGCTATAGGATCTGATGAGCATATGGTAAGTTTGTAACAATTTACAAATTCTACTATATTTGATAAATGATTCTTTTAATAGTTAATTTCAAGTAATATTTTAATATTATTTTTTTATTGTACAGCATGAGACAGGTGGATCTGGACCACGTCCTGGGGACAAGAGAGATACTACTACAGGATCTGATGAGCATATGGTAAGTTTGTAACTTAATTTACGAATTCTACTATATTTGATAAATGATTCTTTTAATAGTTAATTTCAAGTAATATTTTAATATTATTTTTTTATTGTACAGCATGAGACAGGTGGATCTAGACCACGTCCTGGGGACAAGAGACCACGAGATGTTATTGATGATAGCACTTAGATTTTACTATTTATTTGGCTTTGATATGTACTTTTTTATGGACTTTACACATTTGTTTACACGTGCACATACTTTATATATATGGATAGTTGCATAATAGGATTAGATCATATATATTTTGTGCATACTTTATATATTTTGTGCACATTAGATATTATGTGGAGTGAACATCATGTTACCATCTAGACATATATATGGATTAGATATTATATGGATTATGTGGACTTGAAATTTTACTGTTTATTTGGCTCTGATATGTACTATTTTACGGGCTTTACATATTTGTTTACACGTGCACACACATACTTTATATATATGGATAGTTTCATAATAGGATTAGATCATATATATTATGTGCATACTTTATGTGTATTGTGCGCATTAGATATTATGTGGACTTGAAATTATGTGCACATTAGATCATATATATTGACTTGAAATTATGTGGACTTGAAATTTTGCGCATACTTTATATATTATGTGGACTTGAAATTTTATTTATGGAAGTTGTGCTTAAACAACTTTATAGGCATTATGTGGACTTGTAATTTTATTTTTGGAATTTCATTTAAATAGTTCTTGTGATTAGATAAACTACATGTGCATACATCATGAACTAAGTATCGAAACATATCTTATAATTATAACATATTCTAAATCAAAAAGTATCATTTAACAAATATAATGAATAGAACTTGATTAAAACATAATTATCTCATTCATAAATTTGACCAGTAGTCTCTCATTTATGTATATTGTACACAAAATGTAATCAAGAAGACATATCTAAAATAAAATAAACAGTCTATTTAAATAACTTTGTTTTCATTGATGCCTTCTACTTGTGGTAGACCTGAAACAAAATTTTACTAGATTTATTCCGTTATACCATCTGCATCCTCTCTCTTTTGCAAAGCATCTATAATTATCTCGTGCTCTTCCATAGAGAGAGTCCATAATTGTTTATTAGCAGGCTTGCCACGATATCTATCCAATTTTATATTAGTTGCCACTACCAAATGTGAGTAATGTATAATCTTTTTCTCTAATTCATAATCTTCAAATGCGGGCAATCCATTCTTTCTTGTTAGATATTTGCGTAGCCAAGTGCCAACAACAACCACAGATCCTATTGGATAGTCATAACCATCATCATCTACTCGAGGAGTAGTTAGCTTATGTTTTGGCTCTACACATCGAGCCAACCAATACTCTATCCCCTCTTCATTGTCCTCTGGTGCAACAACAGCATAGACATGTCCTGTGCACAAAACAATTTTATTTTAATATTTAATGAGAAATAAAAACAAAAATATACACTATAAGATTTCATAAATTTATGTACTATTTAATAAATCAAAACAAATTTCAAAAATAATTTTACCTTGTTGTATAAGATCTGAAATGCGATCATAGTCATTTGATGCAAACATTTGATCCATATCTTCATTAGTTCTTTCATGTGGATCATTTGCATCTATGGGTGTCAATGATCTTTGTTGCCATTCTTCAACCCATTCTTTATTCTCACAAAATTCCCAATCTTCAGAAACACAAAACTGACAAAAGCAAGCAAGTTGCCTTGTGAATATAGTCCATGTGTTTGAATTAGAACTCTTAAACGAATGCCATTTAGCTGATCCAATGATGGTATTAAAATCATGCCGAATAGGAATACTATCTTCCTCTATCAACCAGAAGAAACGTCGAATTGTAGAGTTTTCAGTTGATCCTTTTGACAACTTTGAATTGCACCAATCTACAACTGCACGAGCATCTCTGAATTTCACTGCATCCTTGAATTTCAATTGTTCTCTAGCAAGAGCTCTTTTTATACAGGCACCGGCTCCATCGTGTTCCCCCTTACCATGTCCCGCTTCAAAAAAACTCCATAAATGTTGGACATTGGTTATCTTGTGAACTTTGCATAGCCAATAAAACATTCTTGCATTTTTGAATTGTCCAGTGCAGTTATCTGACCATATCATATGTTGTTTCATGTCAATTTCTCTTTCCTTAAGATTATCATAAAATACCTCGAAACAATGTTGGACAAACTCTGAAGAGTGTAATCGATTATCACTAACATAGAAATGATACTCCCTCAAAAAAATTTTGTTATCTTCTGTACTGTCATGGTCATCTCTATATATAATGTGCACAAATATGGCCACTTGCACTGAGTTGTAGTATTGTGATTGAGTTTCCTCTTGTGGTTTTAGAGTATAATTTTCTGCGAAATCCACAACTGATACTATTGTTCCAATTGGAAATGTGTTCTTGCATATGCGAAACTGTCCATCAAGCCATCGGGCATGTTGGGAATGTTTCACATATTTTGGAACAATATGAGTTTTAAACTCACTAATAAATGCATTCACACTATTCTGTTTTGTAATCAATTCTAAACGTTTCCCCATCTTTCCATCCTTTAGAGGGTATTCTATATTTTTAAATCTCCTAACATCAACCATTTTTTGTCCAAACTCAGATGAAACATGTTCATGCAAACATTCACCTATCAAAGAATAGTTCCCACATAAATTGCAAAGACCATAAATGCATGAACTGGAAAGAAATAATTGTTCATTAGGTGGTTTACAAAATAAACTTCCAATAAAATCTTTTATAGTTTCAGGTGGAACATAAACACCACAATCCTGCACAAGATCATTACCATGCAACATACAACGAATATATCGAAAAACATCATAATAGTAATGAAACTGGACATGAGTTTTACAACAACAAGATATTCTTTGTTTATTGATTTTAACATACCAGGGTTTGCATTTTTCAAATGATCTTTGACTAATTCGTAAATTCATTAAAACAGATTCATCACTAAATTTTTTAAAGAATTCAGTTTGAGTCATGTCAAGAAGATGTTTTGGATGAGGATCACGAATTTTTGATCCCACCCTTAACTTTAAAACATCTCTAACATTTGATGAAACTCTAGTGTTATCATGCCAAAATTTTGTAATTAATTGTTTAGTTTCATCATTTAATTTCATGTCCGACCTTTGAAGTCTACCACTAAAACTCCAACAATGGTTTAGTGGATCAATTTCAATTGTGTCTCTTCTTTTGGCCGCTCTTGACAAGGTTCTACGATGTAAGTTCAAATAGCCACTTATATCACTTAACATTCTTTTATTAACAATCATTTTGTCAACTATAGCAGTCGTTATAACTCTACGTGTTGCATTCTTATCTTTAGATTGACTTGTTTTTCCTATAGAATCGATGGCACTAGCAACAGTAGATACAACTTGCTTATATGATTCATCTTTTCTTTTTGGTTTTGCATAAATACCTATTTTTTTCATGACTTTAAGCATTTTTAACATTTTTATTAATTGTAGCATTAATTGACATTGGAATCCTAACTTTTTATTATAGAAAAATTGTTTATATAATCTGTTTGCATGTGTTCTGATTTGTCTCCAAGAAACTAACCCATTAAGATTATCTAGCACATTGCTATCAATAGTAAAAAAATTACATTCATTTTCTTTTAGAGATGGTGGTGTAATATTTTCAATTTTTATTTCTTTTCGTATTGGTGTATGAAATTTATATCCAGCTTCATTTAAATCAGCAATTTGATTGGCATCATAGTCATCAGGATTTAAAAACATACCAGGATTCGCATCCACATCAACATTTGCATCAACAGTCATACCCGTGTGTGGTTCTATATTTCTTGCATCCATCATGATGTCTTCAATGGTCTCATCTACAACGGGCACTGAACTAGATGCTTCAAAAGTGTTATTCAATTGCCGTTGTTGTGATCTTCGATCTCTTTGGCGTTTTGCCTCCTTCTCTCTTTGTGCTTGAATTTTGTCCACTGTCATTGTCCTCTTTTTTTTCTTTTGACGTTGCTTAGAACCCATTTTTACAAACTTGTCTTCAAAAAATCGCATAAAAAATATTAAAAAGTACTGCCAAATGATGTAAAAAATCTTTGTCAGTACGGATTTCAATGATAGTGTAGTAAATCGATGCAATCTGTTTTTTTTTTACAGCAACGGTTATTTTAATAACGGGCTCCCGTTATTTAAACAACGGGCCCCCGTTTTGAAAACGGGGGCCCATTATTTAAATAACGGGGGCCCGTTGTTAAATCCAATGGGCAAAAAATGAAACGGGCCCCCATTTTATAAACGGGCCCCCGTTTATAAAACGGGGGCCCGTTATGTAAAATTTGAATCCCGTTTATTAAATGGGGGCCCGTTATGTAAAATTTGAATTCACAACCCGCCACTTGCCTCGGGATTAGGCCCGGGATAGGCCTGGGATGGCCACACCTGAAACATGAACCTGCAAATTCAAAGCTCCATGAATGAAAGCACAAACATGATGAAATGAAATAGTTTACATGCCTCTAATCAAAGAATTTTTATACGGAATTGAAACCCATTTCAGATTATACTGTCTAGATTCTAAATATGTAAATTAATTTAAAAATTGATTATTTTAACTATTTTTCATTTAATTTATACTAAATCAGGGTCATAAATTTGAAATATTAACTAATTTTCTTAATTTAAAAACTTATTTATTTTAATGAATTTTGAAAAAAAAATTATATGTCATCAATCTACACAAAATTCTTTTCAATTTAAAAAAAAAAAAAATCAAAAAATACTAAGTTTACGTCAAATTATGTGGGTCGTACACGTCAAATTTTTAAAAAGATAATTACGGTCATTAAAAAATTAATTAAAAAAAAAATATTTGAAAAAAAAATACAGAAAAATATGCTCATCAATCTTCAGTGTGTTACAAACCATTTCCCAAAACGGTTTGAGAAAATAATTTTAATTGTGTCAAAAAGTGTGGGTCGTACACATGCATGGTATGGTCCTGAAACAGGCATTTTTAAAACATAGTTTTTAGAACTTCATTCAAAAAGTTATTTTTTATTATGTGGGAATTAAAATAAATTACATATTTGAAAAGTACACTCAGAGAGCTATCTTTTATATTACTGACTTTTTTCAAGATTCAATCTCTAAGTGTTTCAAAATTTAAGCTCAAGTGAGACAGAATCTAAAAAACAGGGAAAACACTTCCACTTTTTGGCCAAAAAGTGGACTCATCTTCTTGCACTGACCCTTGCATGCTAACAATGTTTTGTAGGAATGCAACATAAATGGTCCACCGACATCTTAAAGGGAATTCATATCTAGCATCTTATGTGAAAGAGTAGATGCTCAACTATATTACATTAAGTGTTTCTTGGATGACACATGTGTTCATTGTGGTGGATTTCAACATTTACAAATTTGTCAACATATGGATATTGGACAATAAATTGGTAATGAATTAGAGGAATTTAGAAAATATAAGACAGTGGCCTACATGCTAAAAGATGGAAAACATGAAAAAAGGTGTGAATTGGTTAGTGAGAAGATTCTAGTGTATCAGTTTATGGGCATCTTTCATGAGAATGTTGTATATGAGTATGCAAGGAATAACCATCGAGCTCGTTGGTTGGAGTCACAATTTAATTTATGCAAGGACACATTTCCACTTCATACAATCATTTCAATTATTGACTTTGTAGAGAAATACACACTACAACCATAGAACGAGGTGCAATCGCAATATTACAACTCCACACAAGTTTCTATATTTGTGCATATAGCATTCATTCATGCAAATGATAGTATGAAAGAGGATAGGAAGATATTGAGGAAGTATCATTTTTACATCACTCATGATCGCTCACACTCTACAGAGTTTGTGCAAGGTTGTTTTCAGATATTCTATGATGATTTGGCTAGCCGAGGCATATCATTCCGTCAACATATCATATGATCAGATAACTTTGCATCACAATTTAAGAACTCTCAGATGTTTTATTGGTTGAGTAGGATGCATAAGTTGATTGATGTCCAGCATATGTGGAATTTCTTTGAGGTTGGGCATGTAAAAGGGGAACATGGTGGTGCAAGAGCATGTATTAAAAGAGCTTTACCACAAGAAGAGTTAAAGTACAAAGAGAATGCAAACTTGAAAGATGAAAAATCAATTATTCAGTGGTGCAATGGTACAATTGGTCCATGTAATCAAGGTAAGTCTTCAATTCACAGATTTTTTTGGTTGGTAGATCATACTAACATTACAAAATTCGAAGATTGTTGTACATTGACAGGATCAAGTGAGCTACACTCTTTTGAAAGCTCTAATGTAGGTTCATGGACTATCCATACACAATAGATGGCATGTTATTGTTCTTCATGTAGAGATGGTTCCTATAATGATTGTGAGTCAATGGAGTGGGTGGACGAATTGTGTATGAGGCCTCTAATCCCACTTGAGACATATCAACCTCTAAGTGCACTACAACTCACACAAATGGAATCATCAGTTGACCTTGATAATGTGTTAGATTTAGTCCAACCATTTAAATTATCCACATGAAAATTTTTGTACTTCAATATTTTACCTTAGTTGTTTGCTAAATTCTTCTCACTTTATCATTGCAGGGCATGTTTATGTAGTTATTGTAGCTGAAGACAATGAAGAAGGGACAAATTATTACCTGTGTCATTGTGTGGATGCAAAAAAGAAATTGGATGGCTCTATGGTAGATGGAGAAAGTATTGAGTACCCCATAGGATCAGTAGTTATTACTGGTACATAGCTTAGAAGGTACCTAATGAAGAAGTCTAACTTTTGGTTGTTCAAGGACTTCAAGACACATTAGAAGATTCTTCATTATTCTAACTTTGTTGTAGCTTTAAATCTTCATTTGATCAGATATGGGGGTAGACCACTAAACAAGAACCTATGGACGCTTCGTGAGTCTGACCATGAGGGCATACTAGACACAATAAAGAGTAGAGAATATCCAGATGGTTCATTTGATTAAATGTAAATGCTAAAAATTGTAATATCAATCATATTTGGATATATGTACATGACTTGTATTTTTTGACTACTTGAGGCATTGTAACATAAGAATTTGTGTTTTTGTCTTGTTTTGGGTGATTTTATGTAAATAATGTCATTTTGGACCATTAGAGATCACATGGGATCATTTTGTGAAGTTTGAGGCTAATATGGTAAAAGATGTAAAAATTGCTCATTTGTTGTCAATCACTCAAAGTGTGAAAAATTGTCAAAATTTGGCATCATTTTTCTCGACTTTAGTGACACATAAGAATAATCCATCTAATCCTATGGGGTCATGAGATGGCACTCTAAAAAATCCTCTCTCAGTTTAGATAGACTTCGATCCAATTACTTGTGGCAACACTTTCTTGGTTGCAACAAAAAGTGTCACATGAGTACAATGAAAAGTTGCACAATGCCCCATCTTTCAATCTGCTCATTGTGGCAATGAACCGTCAATGTGTATACTTCTAGGTGGCTAATTTTATGCTATTAATTCCTTCATTCCTCTATCAAACTCACCTAATCGATGCGGGTCACACCCTAGCAGTGAAATCCCTAAAGTGCTCAAAGTGTGAAAAATTGTTAAAATTCAGCATCTTGTTTCTCGACCTTGGTGACACATAAGAATGAGCCATTTGATCCTAAGAGGTTGTGTTATGATACTCTAAAAAATCCTCTCCTAGCTTAGGTAGACTCCGATCCAATTACTCGTGGCGACACTTTCTTGGATGCAACAAAAAGCATTAGACGAGTTCAATGAAAAGTTGCACAATGCCCCATCTTTCAATCCGCTTGTCATGGTACCAAACCATTAGTGTGTACATGTCCACGTGTCTAGGTTTATGCTAGGAATTACTTTGTTCCTCTATCAAACTCACTCGATCAATGCGGGCCATACCCTAGCAATGAAATCCCTAAAGTGCTCAAAGTGTGAAAAATTGTCAAAATTTGGCATCGTGTTTCTCGACCTTGGTGACACATAAGAAAGAGCCATTTGATCCTACAAGGTCATGTTACAACACTTTAAAAAATCCTCTCTTGGTTTAGGTAGACTCTGATCCAATTGCTCGTAGCGACACTTTCTCGGTTGCAACAAAAAGTGTTAGATGAGTTCAATAAAAAGTTGCACAATGCCCCATCTTTCAATCCACTCATCATGGAAAGGAAGCGTCCATGCATACACATCTAGGTGGCCAGGTTTATGCTAGGAATTCCTTCATTCCTCTATCAAGCTCACTCGATCGATCCAGGCCACACCCTAGCATCGAAATAGCTTAAGTGCTTAAAGTGCTCAAAGTTGTCAATATTTTGCATCACATTTCTTGGCACCCATGAATCATAAGAATGAGCCATCTAATCCTATGGGGTTGTATTATGGCACTTTAAAAAATCCTCTCTCAGTTTAGATAGATCAGATCCAATTGCTCGTGGCTACACTTTCTCGGTTCCGACAAGAAACGTGATGTCAAATATTGACAACATTGCTCAAGTTGCTCAAAGTTGTCAATATTCAGCATCATGTTTCTTGGAGTCCATGAATTATAAGAATTATCCATCTGATCTGACGGTGTCATGTTATGGCACTCTAAGAAAGCCTCCCTTGGTTTAGGTAGACTCAAATCCAATTGCTCGTGGTGACACTTTCTTGGTTGCGACAAAAAGCGTCAAATGAGTTGAATGAAAAGTTGCACAATGCCCCATCTTTCAATCCGCTCATCATGGTACCGAACCGTCAGCTCATATGCATCTGGGTGGTCGGGTTTATGCTAGGAATGCCTTCATTTTTCTCTCCAACTTGTCTAATCAATGCGGGCCACACCCTAGTAGTGAAATTGTTTAAGTGCTCAAGTTGCTCAAAGTTGTCAATATTCAGCATTGTGTTTCTCGATGCCCGTCAATCATAAGAACAAGTCATTTGATCCTAAGGGGTCATGTTATGGGACTCCAAAAACATCTCTCTCAGTTTAGGTAGACTTGGATACATTTCCTCATGGAGACACTTTCTCGGTTGCGACAAAAAGCTTTAGATGAGTTCAATGAAAAGATGTACAATGCCCCATCTTTCAATCCGCTCATCCTGGCACTGAACCATCAGCTCGTACATGTTTGAGTGGCTGGGTTTACACTAGGAATACCTTCATTTTTCTCTCCAATTCATCTGATCGATGTAGTCCACACCCTAGCAGCAAAATCGCTTAAGTGCTCAAGTTGTTCAAAGTTGTCAATATTCGACATTGCTTTTCTGAGCACTCGTGAATCATAAGAATGAGTCATCTAATCCTACAGGGTCATGTTTTGGTACTCTAAAAAATCCTCTCTCGATTTAGGTAGACACAGATCCAATTGCTCGCGGTGACACTTTCTCAGTTGCGACAAAAAGTGTTAGATGAGTTCAATGAAAAGATTCACAATGCCCCATCTTTCAATCCACTCATCATGGTACCAATCCATTAGCTCGTACGTGTCTAGGTGGCTTGGTTTACACTAGGAATGTTGTTGTTTTTCTCTCCATCTCATCTAATCAATGCAATCCACACCCTAGCAGTGAAATCACTTAAGTGCTCAAGTTTCTCAAAGTTGTCAATATTCAGCATCACATTTCTCAGCACCCATGAATCATAAGAATGAGTCATCTAATCCTATGGGGTTGTATTATGGCACACTAAAAATCCTCTCTTGGTTTAGGTAGACTTGGATCCAATTGCTTGTGGTGACATTTTCTAGGTTGTGACAAAAAGTGTCAAATGAGTTCAATGAAAAGTTGCACAATGCCCCATCTTTCAATCCGCTCATCGCAGCATCGAACCGTTAGCTCGTATGCATTTGGGTGGCTGGGTTTACGCTAGGCAAGCTTTCTTTTTTCTCACCAACTCCTCCAATCTATGTGGGCCACACCATACCAGCCATCCCACTTAAGTGTTAAAGCGCGAAAAGTTGTCAAACTTTGGCAATGTATTTATTGATGCCCATTAATCATATGAATGAGTCATCTGATCCTACAAGGCTGTGTTATGAAACTATACACAAGCCTCTCTCTATTTTGGAAGACTCGGGTCCAATTGCTTGTGGTGATACTTTCTCAATTGTGACAAAAAGCATCAGATGAGTTCAATGAAAAGTTTCACAATGCCCTAACTTTCAATCCGCTCATCGTGACACCTAACCTTCAGCTCGTACGCATCCATGTGGCCAATTTTACGCTAGGAAAGATTTCATTTTTCACTCCAACTCATCCGATCAATGTGGGCTACACCCTACTGGCCATCCTATTTAATTTCTCAAAGCGCGAAAAGTTGTCAAACTTTGGTGACGCATTTCTCAGTGCCTATTAATCATATGAAAAAGTCGTCTGATCCTATGAGGTCATGTTATGACACTCTACATAAGCCTCTTTCTATTTTGGAATACTTGGATCCAATTTCTCGTGGTGACCCTTTTTTGGTTGCAACAAAAAGCATCAGATGAGTTCAACGAAAAGTTGCACAATGCCCTAACTTTCAATCCACTCATCGCGGCACCAAACCTTCATCTCGTAAGCGTCCATTTGGCCAAGTTTACACTAGGCAAGCTTTTGTTTTTCTCTCCAACTCATCTGATCGATGTGGGCTACACCCTAGCAGCGAAATCAATATAGTGCTCAAAGCGTGAAAAGTTGTCAAACTTTGGTGATGCGTTTCTCGGTGCCCATTAATCATATGAATGGGTTGTCTGATCCTACGAGGTCATGTTACGACACTGTACACAAGCCTCTCTCTATTTTGGAAGACTCGAATCCAATTGATCATGGTGACACTTTCTTGGTTGTGACAAAAACCATCAGATGAGTTGAATGAAAATTTGCACAATGCCCTAACTTTGAATCTGCTCATCATGGCACCAAACTGTTAGCTCGTACGCGTCCGTGTGGCCAGACTTACATTAGGCAAGATTTTGTTTTTCTCTCCAACTTGTCTAATCAATGCAGGCCACACCCTACCGCCCATCCCATTTAAGTGCTCAGAGCGCGAAAAGTTGTCAAACTTTGGTGATGGATTTATGTATGCCTGTGAGACATATGAATGGGTCTTTTGATCCTACGAGATCATGCTATGCCACTCTATTAGGCTTTGCATTAGATTAATAGACCTAAATACTCTTAATTATTATTAATTTTTGGGAGTCATTTAAAGCAGCTCTATTAGGGTATGCATTAGATTAATAGAAGTGTATGGGCTATGGAATATTTTTAGAATGAGTATTAGTACAATGGTATCTTACATTGTCTAATTTTGGTTCTTTTCATGTTTCCCTTATATAGTCTTATTTCAACTATAACTATTGAATTTGTGTTGATCCCTATAAGCTTGTGTCTTGGATTACAAACACATATTTAAGTTCAAAGCTTAATTAACAATAAACTTTGTGCAATTATTCATTTGATCGTTTGTACTAGAATTATGGATAACCATGATAAATGATTTCCATTAACCAAAAAGCTACAAATCCATACAACATTGTATACCAATAAAAGTATCAAATACATCCAATATAGACAAATAGGCTTGCCAAAAGCCATATGGACATAGAATGTCACGTATTCATAAAATAAAACATATGTTATAAATTGCTATAAAGGCATACAACATGATATCCAATAAAGTCAAATAGGAGCTTACCAAAATCCATATGGACATAGAATGTCACATATTTGTAATACAAATCATATGTTCAAAATTGCCATATAGGCATACTGATAGTTCTGATACTAATTGTTAAGTATAGATGCCAAGCTAACAAGATGAGAGCGGGGGTGAATCATACAAACTTAAACTTCCATGAAATCAATAGATTCAACCTTGGTAACATATACTTCAACAATGTAACCAAAAACTGCTAAACATGCAAACTCATAAACATATAATCATCATAACACATTCAAAACCAGATTTAACATGGAAACCCAAATAGGGAAAAACCACTGTTGGATTTTGGACCCACTAAGAAATATACTCTTCTAGAGTATGCTCGGTTAAAAGAAAATCCCGTTAAAGATTACAAAACACATTGCTAGATGTGACCCGGTTAAGGGATTTCCCTCAGATCTGTTAGGATCTTCACATTGTTACAAGTGACCTTGTCAAAGGGTTTCAAACACTCAATTAGAATGTCACCTTGCTAGAGGATTTACAAATAAGACTGTTAAGTCTACTCAGTTAAGAGGTTTTCTGTCACTTACAAATAAACAACAGTAATGAGTATGTCTGCAACTTTGCATCTAAAATGCTAAAGCAGATTCTTATTTGCTCAATACAATCTAGTCATAGGACTTATCTTGCCCCTCTGCTAGGCTCCTTACTCTGTTATTCAAATAGGTCTTCAAGCTTCTGTGCTCAGTAATCACTATGTAGCATCCCTGTGCTTACATTTGCCTGCATGCATTGTTTATCAACAGTTCCTTATTTATAAACAATTTGCTAACCGCATAATCTCCTTGATCACATTTCCCATGATCAATCTTAGCCATCATATCTCTAGACTTGACCAGGTTCAATGTATCCTTCAATCTGAAAACATTTTACCTCACCTTGGAACTTGCATATATTTCTTGGAACTTGTGCAAGGGTATTGCAATTCAATCTGAGCTATAGATATTCCTACCGATCTTCCATTGCCATAGATTCTTAACAAACTTCATACACGTTGTATCAATCATTTAATCATATCGAGCTCATTAGCTTCCTTTATTAAATAGTGCATGTATTCATCCAATGCATTCTATTATTACTCAATTGCAACTCGGTAAATACTAAACTTCACTCAATAGACATTCTGCCTTCATTAACCAATAGCGATAACCTTAGGGTTTACCGACTAGGTTCCTTAGGGTTTACCAACTAGGTTCTTTGCTTGGTAACATAGTATAGTATTAACCTTACAAACAATAGCATATGTAGGATATCAAAACAATCTAAACATATCTCATCATTGTCTAACTCGGTAATAGTTGCCCATTGAATAACTTATTCCTCCCCTTATTTATCACATTCTTTCTGTGTCTTTTACCGACATCTTAATTCTCTTCAAAACATACTTCTTAAGATATGGCAACATCATACTAAATCAGAAAATCAATTTCTTGACATCAATGACAAAATAATGTTATTAAGATAGTAAACATCCTTAATCAGTTATATCAACAACCTTTTCAATAACCTTATTAAAATGCCAACAATCTCCCTTTGTCTGTTATAATGCCAACACATAAAACATAGTATCCAATAAAGTCAAATAAGAGCTTGCCAAAAGCCATATGGACATATAATGTCACGTATTCATAATACAAAATATATGTTCAAAATTGTCATATAAGCATACAACATGGTATCCAATAAAGTCAAATAGGAGCTTACCAAAAGCCATATGGACATAGAATGTCACATATTCATAATATAAAACATATGTTCAAAATTTCCATATAGGCATACAACATAGGACCCTATTCTATTCATTTCCCTCTATGGGAAGGAAACAAATCATGAGATATCTTTGTCTGTTGGGGGGATGGAGATGTATATGATGTAGGCATCTTTCGAGTATGCCCACTCAACCTTCTCTCTAGACTTTTTTGTAACTCCACTGATACAATGAAAAGAATGATGTTAGCATATACAAAAATTGAATTTAAGAATAACATATAATAGAATAGTCCCTTACCACATACAAATAATCACAATGTTCATCCACAATAGGTGCACATTCATGATCTGGAGTGACAAGCCCTTCCTATAGGCATCACAATATAAATTAAATGAAATACAAGTGTCATTAAAATTTTCAATAACATATTATTAAGATAACAAATGTAATGCTAAATTTACTAAATTTACAAATACATCTCATACTTCTGTCAAAGCAGTTGAACTTGCTACTATTGTAGCAACACTGCGCTCCATTGATGCACAAACAATAGGAGGAGTCTCTAATTCAACATATAAAAATTAAACAAATTATATTGATCAATCACCAAAACTATCTATATTATTTAATAACAACAATAAAGATAAATTGCTTACCTAGGTGAAAGATTGCCGATGAAATACACTATGAGGTGTTGATGTTGAAGCTCCAACATCAAACTATTTGACATCCAAAATGAGTAATTAGAAAATCATTCACATAAGGTTCAACTATCTACATATAATAATTATATTTCTTCACTTGTACACCTATGGAGTCGACGAAGTCAAGAAAAAGGGTGTTGCAGGAATGTTGCTAGTATTGTGAACACTTTGACCCTGATTTTTTATCATAATAATTTACTAATTTAGATATATTCTTAAATTTCCATATAAGATTTAATAAAAAGAATGAAATTAACTTGTAATGAAATCCACCTAGGTATCAATGCCAAATGTTTCGTTCAGCAAGGATTATGTCTTGACAATGGTCTTTGTAGCAAACTCTGCTCATGCATGTGCATTCTTAGTACTATTAGGATCATAAGTGCGAAGAGAACCACAAGATCAACAAAAATGAGCTAGAAATCGATGCTTAGAAGAATCACCATCATCACTCACATCACCCTCTACTAGAGGCCTAGCATATTGTATAAGGGTCTGATTGAGTGAGTTAATGGAGTCTAGAAGCTTAATAATAACTCGCATCACCATCAACACTCTCCTTCACAATGGAAGGAATAATAACATGATCCACCATAGGTCTAGCCAAGGGTCTTGGTGGGAGATTTGGGTCACGCTGTGCACCCTCTATATCATGTGAGGAACCCCCACCTCTACCTTGGAAATCTAGAAAATCAAAATAGTTTGGGATCTCATTAAGGACAAACTCACAGTACAATTTTCTAAAAAAGTATTGGGGTACCTCATGATTATTGCATGGAGGCTAATCAAATACCATCCACCATCTATCCCAAAAATTGTTCTTAATCCCTTCATGATGACACCAATGAATAGGGAATCTCCTACATCCAGGGTGTAAAGGTTTATTTGTTCGAGGGTCTGTAAAAAGAGCACACAAGTCAAATTTATTAATTTTCTTTTTCTTCATTGCTGCATATGATAATTTCTCAGCATAAAATTGCTTTTGTTCTTCCTTCTTATTGGACCAAAAAATTATTTGCCCAATCACGGATTGTATTTGAGATACAATAGATTGCAAAGAACTGGCAAGGTTTGTCCTATGGGAGTTTGTTCCAGTGGGATCTTTTAGCCTTGTGATTAAACCTTCAAGCTCTTTTTGGCTATTATCTATTTGACCTAATAGGTTTTCTTGTGTACTTATGGGATATCTAGGGATTGTAGGAGGTTCGTGATGTGCTTCTTCTTCAATATGGTCTTCATGAGCAGGTGATTGAGTGTTTTCAACATTTTCTTGTCTAATCTCATTTCCTGAGAATGAAAATAAATTTAAATCAAGAAACCTAGTTTAATCTTCAAATTAATAAAAAAATGATAATAAGAAAACAAAATACATACCTCTTTGAGCTCTTTGATATCATGGCGGCATTTTGATGAGAGATGGATAGTTTAGTTTCCAATATCAAGCTTCTACAAAGGGAGAGCGCAATAAAATGGCACCCCAAATCACCAAAATGCGGGTTTGGGAGTGCAGAATGCATCCAAAATGCAGACTTATATTTTTTTATGGTTTGAAAAGGTCATATTGTGTGTGACCTATAAGGCACGCACCCTATAGGCTTGGCATGTCAAGCCTTAGGCTTGACACACCAAGCCTAAAGGGTGTGCACCTTATAGGGCATGAGCCTTATAAGGCACATGCAATATGACAATTTAAATATTTTTTTGAATTGTGGCACCTTTTTGGTACCACAACTTTGTGCATACACCCTGTAGTCCGATTCATTTTGTAAGTTAGTGAGACTTCCCTGAGGGTTCTAGCCTTCTGGACGTATATCTTATGTCAATGAGCCTAGGTAGTGTTCCTGAATGCATGTGCATTCCCCATTGTAATATTTTCACATACTAATGCAGAGTATCATCTTATTGTGGGTAGGTTCCCACTGTGGTTTTTTCTTTGACCGGGTTTTCCACATCAAGAATCTTGGTGTTGTGTGTTGCGTTGAACCATTCACTTGCTTATCTTTTTGTTGCTGCAGTTTATCAATTTATTCTTTGCTGTTTAGTTTTCTTATTTCCGGTGAAGACTGGTTCACGCCCCTCTCAATCTTCCTTCTTGATTGCTGCTAACAATTGGTATCATAGATAGATCTTTTGGTAGAAGATTAATCACTTGAGGAAGATCCGAGATGGTATCTCAAGGTATTCTTTTCAAGAAGGACAAACTGAGGTTTGATGGAAGTAACTATACTATGTGGAAGAACTAGATGGAGGTGCACCTGAAATGTCTTGGAGAAAATTATTTGAAGATCACTAAGAATGCTTACGTTGTCCTTGGAATGGATCATCCACTCTTGATGAAGTTAAGGAAGTTGAATATAACATCAAAGTGAAGGAAGCATTACTCAGTGCCCTGACTAATTCTAAAATGACAAATGTAATGGAACTTCAGAGCGCAAATGAGATCTGGGTGAAGTTTGAGATCTTTTATAAAGGTGATAGTCAAGTGGATGTTTCTAAGTTTAAGAGTTTGAAAGGAAAGTATGAGACATTGAAGATGGGAGATGATGAGAACATACATTCATACATGGCTAAGGTGAATGAGCTTCTCCTTGGTATCAAATGTTCCTGTAGAAAGATTGAGGAAGATGAGATTGTTGCTAAGGTGTTGAGATCTTTTCCTCTTTCTTACAAGCATAAGGTTGTTGCTATAGATGAGATCTAGAGTGTAACTACAATGACAAGAGACATGTTGATTAGAAAACTTGTTGCATTTGAGCTGAGTGGATTTGGAGAATCACATGGAAAGTCTAAGACAACATTTAAAGAATCAACATTTGTTTCGAGCAAGTATAAGTATGATCCTAATGAGTGAAGGATATCTAGGTATGAAAGAGAAAGAAGAGAGATTGCAGAGCAAGAGACAGAGCTTGATGAGCTTAAAGCATTGATTGCCTAGAGATTGCCTAAAGGTACCAGTAAGTATGATGGAAATTTTCCTTTGAAATGTTTTACTTGTAGGGTATGTGCACCAAGTTATGGTACCAAAAGGGGGTCTTAAGATGCCACTTTTTTCTAAAATCAGAAAAGTCTGAACTTCAACGACAAATTGAATATAGTTACAATCCAAATTGGAAGATGCAACAAGAACAAGAGTTAGAGTGCTTCGAGTCTACTTTCTAAACTACTAATTTGTTTTGAAAATGGTTGAGATTAAGGGCTTTGAAAAGGGGGCCCACAAAAAGTGATCCTGTTTTTATGCAAAAAACATAACATAGTGTATGTTGTGGCCCCCCTAAAATGTTAACATTTTTTTTTAGTTTTAAAAATCACTTCAGTGAGAAATTAGCTAACACCTTGTAGTTTATGCTAGATTTTTCAGCTAATTTTTTAATGAGTATATGACTTTTTACTAATTTTCAAAGTGGACACATCCTGAAAAACAGAAATTTGAGCATGCTCCCCCCTAAAATCATTGATGACTAATCAAAAATCATTTTTTTTAAAAATTGTGTAGAATGGAGTCTAGTTTCTAAATATATAAGTTTCTTCAAAATCTGATGAACATGTAAAAAACTATACCCAAAATAGTGCATGTTGGTTTTCGACAAAAAATGGACACACTAACAAAAGAAATTATAGATGAAAGCCTTAATGAAATAAAAATGTGAAAAAAATTACATGCTTGGATAGCTAAGAGAGAGATTGAGGTTTGTATGGTGTTTTTTTCAAGTTTCATTGAAACACATGCAAACCTGATGGAGAGCACAACAAAAAATATGTGAAAATGTTTAATCTTTTGATAAAAAAAAGGTTTTAGGCCTAAAATGGTCGTCTAGCCCTTTGGGTTGGATGCCCAAGTACAATCCAACCCAAAGGGTTGGTGGTTTCAAATCCAAACCATTTGGCGAGCGCCAAATATGGCGCTTGCCCTATTTTGTGCTCGCCAAATGCAAAATTTTGAATTTTCACATTTGGCACTCGCCAAATGTGAAAAGTCATTTTTTCCATTTGGCGAGTGCCAAATTTGGTGCACACCAAATGTTATGCATTGTCCAATGTGAAGGTTTTGTGAGTGTGTAGATTTTCCAATCTAGGCACAAGTTATATCTGCCCTCAAAGGAGAATATATACATGAAATATAACATCTTATACTTTAAGTTATATTTCATGTATATATTGGGAGGATATTTGAGAGTGGTTTCATCTCTATAGGCCTTATAATGTAGATTCTAGTTTTAAGAGGATCATATAAAATTTTAGACTTAGTCAAATTTTAGTAATCAAAATGCTCCTATTAGATTTCTTCAGTAATGTATCTTGCTCTCTTTATCATACCCAAACTCTAGACCTATCTCTATCTCTCTTGTCTCTCTCACTTCTCTCTCCCCTCTCTAGGTAAACCTAACTTCTCTACCTTTCATTCCTTCCTTAACCCCATATCTATCCTTGACTCCCTCCCTCTCTCTTCTTCTCTCTCATTCTCTTATTATTTCACTCCCCTCCCTCTCCATTCCCTTGGTCACTACCTATCCCTTCTATCTTCTCTCTCCCCATATCTAGGTCTCTTCCTCCCTCCTTATCAACCTCACTACCTCTCCCTCCCTATATTATTACCCACCTTTCTCTCCCCCTCTAGGTATCTCACCTAATTAATTGTCCACCCTCTAGTTCTCTCCCCCCATTTCCATATTTCTCTCCCTCTCCCTTACCCCTATCCATTTATGAACTCTCTCCCTCTATTCTCTCTCTCCAAACCTATCTATCTCCTCATTCCTTAGGTATTTGAACCCCTCCATGTCTACCTCTCCATCCATCCCCTCTTAGTCATCTCTTTTCTCTTATATCTATTCCCTCTCTCCATTGTCTAGGTTGTCACCTCTCCCTCCTACTCTCTCTACCTCCCTCTCTCAAATTTCTAGGTTTCTCCCTCATTCCCTCTCCACCTCTATACTTATCCATTAATGTCTCATTAGGCACCTATCTTTAAACCCCTCTATCTATCTCTCCTCTATCTATCCCATCTAGGTATTTAACCTCTCTCTCATGCTCTACATATCTCATCTCTCTATTTATCCCCTCTCTAGTTCTCTCCCTTCCTCTCCACCTCTCTCTCTCCATCACCCTTTACCCATCTCCCTTTATGAACTCTCCCCTTCTCTTATCTCTCTCGTTACCTCTTTATCTACCAAAACATCTAGACCTATTACTCCCCCTTTCTTCTCTCTATTTCTTCTCTCTACCCTCTCTATGTCTCTCCTATACTCTCTCTCTCTCTCTCTCTCTCACCTTCCCTCCTTATCTCCATATCTATCCTTCCCTCCCTCCATCTCTCTTCTCTTCTTATTGTTTCTCTCCACTTTCTCTATGTTCTCTTAATGAATTCCTCTCCCTCCTAACCTCTCTTTCCATACCTATTTTTCTCCTTCCCTCCATCTTTACATATCTACATCTCCCTCTTTGTCTCTTAATCCCCCTATATCTACTTCACCTCTATCTTTCCACCTTATGTCTCTCACCTCTCTCTTCCTAGGCTCTATATCGCTCACCTGTATATCTCTCTCCTCTCTAATTCTTTCCTTTCCACCTCATTAGCCCTCTTTCTCTCTTACTTTATTCTCCCTCTCCCTCACCTATCTACTCTTCCCTCTCTAGGTCTCTCACCCATTCCCTACCCACCTCTCCCTTTCTTCATAGATATCTCTTCCTCTTTATTCTTCCCTCTCCCCTCTTCTTTCTCACTCCCCTGTATAGGATTTAGATAATAGGTTGTAGGATATAAGGTTTATGGTATGGGGTACAAGATTGATGAAACATTCTTTAGGGTAGATAGGGTTAAGGGTAGTGGTCGTATTGATAGTCAGGACATAGTATGACCCCTTAAGACACAATATGTTCCTTATGATACCATATGACCCCTTAGGACACCATATGACCCCTAATAACACTATATCATGTCCTAAGGGGTCATATGGTGTTCAATGACGCCTTACGACACCATATGACCCCACATGACATTATATGACCCCTAATAACACCATATGGTGTCCTAAGGGGTCAAATGGTGTCGTTATAGGTTATATGGTGTCCTATGGGGTCATATGGTTTTCTATAACCCCTTAGGACACCATATGACCCTTAACAACACCAAATGGTGTCCTAAGGGGTCATATGGTGCTCTATGACCCCTTAGGACACCATATGACCCCTAACATCACCATATGGTCTCCTAAGGGGTCATATGATTTCCTAAGGGGTCATATGGTGTCCTAAGGGGTCATATGGTGTTTTATGACCCCTTAAGACACCATATGACCTCATACAACACCATATAATCCCTAACAACACCATATGGTGTCCTAAGGGGTCATATGATGTTCTATGACCCCTTAGGAAACTATATGACCCCTAATGACAACATATGGTGTCCTAAGGGGTCATATGGTGTTCTATGACCCCTTGGGACACCATATGAGCCCTTAAGACACCATATGACCCCTAAAAACAACATATGGTGTCCTAAGGGGTCATATGGTGTTTGATGTCCCCTTAGGACACCATATGACCCCATACGACACCATATGACTTCTCACAAAAACCATATGTTGTCCTAAAGGGTCATATGGTGTCCTAAGGGGTCATAGAATAACATATGACCCCTAACAACATCAGATGACCCCTTAGGACACCATATGGTGTCGTTAGGGGTCATATGGTGTCCTAAGGGGTCATAGACACCATATGACCCCTTAGGACACCATATGACCCCTAACAAGACCAAATGACCCCTTAGGACACCATATGGTGGCCTTAGGGGTCATAAGGTGTCCTAAGGGGTCAGATGGTGTCCTAAGGATTCGTAGAACACCATATAACCCCTTAGGAAACCGTATACCTTATGACCACTTAGGACACCATATGACCCCTAAAGACATGATATGACATGTCCTAAGGGGTCATATGGTGTCTTAAGATGTCATAGAATATCATATGACCCTTAAAGACACCATATGACCCCCAAGGACACCATATGACAATTAGGATTGATGATACTCCCAAAGATACTGAGAGGGGGGGTGAATTAGTATCTAACTGGTTTATAGATTCTTTAACCTTATTAAATATTTTGCAGTCTAAAATAGTGTACTGGTAAACCAAAATTAATGCAGTAAATAAAAATAGTAAATACAAAATAGAAATCACACCATAACACAAGATGTTTAATGAGGAAACCTGGTGTGGGAAAAACCTCAGTGGGATTTGTGACCCACAATATTCACTCACTGGCTAATGAATGGATATTACTTACAAGAGGGTCCTGCACATGCAGGAAGGCCAACTACCTAAAGCTCACTGCTTAATTGCAAATGGAAGTCTCACTGACTTACAAAATGGATTAAGAAAATCCAATGTAGTGTACTACTACAAAACAACATCTTCTATGCCAAGTTCAATACCGGTTTAAGCTCATACAATAACCATAAACCCTTATACAAGATCTGCCTTAATATTCACTCATTACTTCTGCAATATTTGCTTCTTCTATAATCCATCCATGTCCACATGTAAAATGATTTACAAGACCTCATACATATATGAGTCTTATTAAAATATGCCATGTCGACTTACAAAAAGATATTACAATTAAATACAAAATATAATAATCAAAATCCTATCAACTGAGATGCCGGTAAACATTATTGTCACTGCCGGTGAACTATCTGCCAGTGTAAAGTCTGCTAGTGTTGGTGCCTGCTAGTGCCATAAGATTGCAAGGTTTCCATCAATGACAACACCTTGAATCACCTTTAACTACCATTAGAGTGTGCAATGCCAACAATCTCCCCCTTTGGCATTGATGGCAACACTCATGAGAAAAATCCAAAAATTGTCCCCAAAATTGAAGTCCAAAAATCTTACCAAAAATGTGTGCTCCCCCTGAGCAGATGATCTCTTCTAATGACCATTTTTCTCTGTACTACTACTACCCCTTTGACATCAATGACAAAGATTGTCAAAATTGTCAAATGGGTGTAGTTTTCAACTAGAACGTTGTAACCGGTTGGTTACAATCTGGAATAAGTTTGCTAAAACCAAGTTCAAACTCTAAGTAAACCTGTTGCTATCCTTCAAAGTTTCCTCTGATCTCTAAATGGTATAGGTGATATGATGCATTTGTTCTTTTGGTGTCTTCTGCCCTTGAATAAGTGCCTCAGAGATCTCTTTCCGTAGAAAGATGAGGTTATCCAACTTTGGACTAAGTCTGCATTTAAGATCTTTTTCTTTGCCCTTTATTCTTTCCTTTTCCTTCTCTAACTTCTCAAGTTTCTCCTCAAATTCAGCAATTTCCTATTCAATAACTGATATTGGTTTAGGTGAGCCAATGACATTATCAGCTATCTTATTTATCTCCTTTTGAACTTCACTGATTTCCTTATCAATATCCACTGTCAAAAGATTTGTCTTACAAGTATCTCTGTATAGTTCCTTGAACTCCATAATAGTTGTGTTCAGTGCCAGTAAAAAGATGTCAATATGTTCCGTGCACTTCTTTATTGTTTCTTCAAAGAATTTCTCTCTTTCCTTGTCTATTTTCTCCTTAAATGTTTCTTCATTTATTTGGTCCACAGTTGGTATATTGCCGGTGATGTATTTAGACAATGTGTCTAACTATCTCAAAGAATCCTTATTATCTACATTACACTTGGGTACAATCAATTTAAAAATAGGAATTGTGTCATCTATAGCCTTATATTCCAATGCATTACAATCTATAATTTTCTTTATAGAGTCCAATAGTACTTCAGTCACATTGGTTGGTTTGAATTTTGTCATAGAAGTACTAGATGACTGTCCAATTACCTTAACAGTTTCAATGCTGCTAGTAGGAGCAATTACTTTGCTTGCCTTGACCTATGGAGGATCAGTTTGTGTCTACATTTCTATTAGCAAAGGTTTAGGCTTCTCAATAGTTGTCGATGGCACTGTCTCTGTGTGTACTTGTTTCTCAACCTATTTCTCTCCTTGTTTCTCAGTGTTGTCAGCCAGTTTTTCTAATGGTTTCTCAGTGGTATCCACTATCAGTTTCTCTGTCAGTACCTCTGCATTGTCCACTACATGTATCTTAATTAGTTTCTCTTTATTCTTTGTTGCTGATATCTCTGACTCTATTGGTTTTTCAGTGCTTGCATTGACAGTATTGTCTGTAACCATTTCACTAACCCCAATCTCAATGTGTTCTCCCTGTGATCCAATCTCAACATTATCAGCTGGTTGCTCAGTAGCAACATCATTTTTCTTTTCCTCAGTGCTTTCTTTGTCAACTACAATGTTTACCTCCTGAGTATCTATGTTCATAGTATACAAGATTTTAGACTCAAGGTTTGTGTCCTCATGTGGTGTTTCCACATTCTTAGTAGCTGGTGTACTATCAAACTGTATCGATGGAGTAACTGAAGGTGGTGGTAGATTATTTGTCACTTTTATATTAGGTAGTCCACCTACCTTGCCTTTTCCCTTGTCTTGATCCTTTTGGTAAACCTTGAAAGTTTTAGGTCTATTTAGTTCTTCTTGTTTCTCTTTCTCAACAAAGAAAATATCCCATTTGTCAGTTGTCTCTTCTAAGATTTCATTAACTCTACCGGCCATTAGACTTACATGCCAGTGACCGCTTTAAAAGATTGTTTTGTTTGCTTCATTGATCAACTCATCAATTTCCTCAACTAATTTCATAGGATGTACAACAAGTAGTTTCTCAATCTTAATTTTCTTGTCAAGTTCCATAATAGCTAACCTTTTAGCGTCTAACCGCCTATACAATTCACTAGGCAAATCATCTACAACCTCTATTAAAACTTTCTTATAAATATCAAGGTGTAAGATGATGCTATTTTCAACACTTTCCTTCTCATTGGTGAATGTATCATATAATCTGCTAACATTAGATAAGTTTCCATCATCTGTTATCTCATTTAGTGGGCTGTCTAGTGGTGGTATAACCTATTTTTGCTTTCTCTTTCTAGGTGTTAGCTTCTTAGCTTGTGGCCTCACTGCTTGTTGCTTCTGCCTTGTTGTCCTGGTTTTCTTGGGAGGAGGAGAGGGTACCGGTGAGGGTTTTCTCTTCCTATCAACTCTTTTGAAATTTGCAGGGATTTCACCTTCCGAGGATGTACCAACTGGTGAGAGATGAGCCTCCAGTTGTAATCCTTCTAAGTCACTTTCCTTGATACTAGTGATATTCAATACATTTTCCTTAATTTCCTTAACTAGTTGAGATGCACTTGTTATATATTTTTCTCTTCTCTTCCTTTGTTTCAATGTTTGTACATCACTTTCTATTGATTATGCATTCCCAAAATCATTTTCTTCTGGTTCTCTAGGGGCTTCAAGTAGGGCTTTTGCATAAGTTTCAATTATGTTTACATCAGCCTCATATCCCATTTCTGTCACCCAAACAGTTCTAGGAAGAATTGCCTCCATCCATATTTTATCCTTCTTGATTACAAAACAAATTTCTTTTAGATACTTGTCTACAATGCTTTGTGGTAATCTTTCCCTTGTTTTCATTTTTGCTTTAAAATGCTTGGAAATACTAAGCAATATTGTTGTCCTTGTCTGTCCCCATACTAGTGAATATATCTAACAGTTGTTTTCCTACCAGTATATCAAAACCAAAGTCTTTCTTTCCAATACTGGGAACCTCTTTTGTAAGATATAGCATTAAGAATACATGAAGATTGCCAAAACAGAAAGTATCTTTCTTATCTCCTTTGATTTTCTTCAAATTGTCAATCAACTCATCCTTCAACCATTCACATATATCTATCTTAGCATTACTGTTAACCATATCATATGCACTTTTAATACATAGACTTGAAAGTGAGTTCAGTCAGTTTGCATGTGTGGTTTTGTATCCTAATGTCATGCTAATGAATCTGACATTCTCATCCTTTACATCATTAACTCTCAGGGATCCGCTGTCATATGTTTCTCCTATTAGTGTCATCAATGTGTTATTAGGAACCTTCTTAGTTTTATCTGGCCTACTACTGGTGGAGGGTAAGCCAGTCACTACCCTAACTGCTTCTCTAATGATTTTATGAATAGAGTCTAGCCAAAAGAATTCACCATGAACTTTGCTAAGCACGATCCTTACAACTTCCTTAGGAAATACTGGGATGTCAAGGATTTCCACAAAACCTAAAGTTTCAATAACCTTATGTTCAAGTTTCACAACTCCTTTTTCATCACAGATAACATTTTTGTACATTTTCATGATTTGCTCATAACCTAATTCCTCAATGTGACAATGTATGTAAATTCTAGGGTCTTCTGCATATGCAACTCCTTTAGGGATTTTTGAAAAAGCACCTAGGGTATCATCCTGTTTCGCTACTTCGGGAATAATCTTGAAAATGGGCCTAGGGCATTTAATTACTTCTATAACAGTAGGGTTTGCAATGAATTCTAGAGCAGAGGAGGAAGCCATTGATAGATACCTTATTTTGCCTAATAGGTTTGGATGCTTGAAAGAACTTGCTTCACTTCTCGCTATGGATGCCTTCGCTCGGGTTTTTCGTACTCTCTGAAAGTTTGAATGCTCAATGAATGAAACACAAATTTATGTCTTTTCCTTCAACAACCACAATAAATGTTTGCTAGTTAAGTGAAACTTAACATATCTGCTGGTAAAGAAGAAGTCCATCTTCTTACCATCAACCGAGGGTAAACTTGCATGATTTTCAATTTGTTACAATACCCCCAAGGGTTATTTCTCAGTTGGATGAGGAATCTCCTACTGGTGGAGTAATACTCTATTCTACTAGTGAAGGAACAGTCTCATCAACATTCTAATCTCTCTTTCTAATCCATTGTGTTGAAAATTCTTGCTTTACCTCATCTACCTTCTCTTTGCCTTTCAAACTAGGTCCTTTATTATTTGTCGGTGAAGCCTTACTTCTACAAAATTTTGCAATATGTCCAATCTTGTTACAAGCATAACAAGTCACATTGTTTTTCTGAATAGCCTTTTCATATCCTATGCCAGTTTACATTTTGCATTGATTAGATAAGTGTCCAAATCTTCCACAAACATAACATCTTACATTCATTCTATAGTTTTCTAAATTATGACCAATTTTGTTGCATTTGGAACATTGACCGATGGGTGGATTATTGTTCTGGTTGTTTCTAGATCTACACTGATTTCCTCTATGACCATACTTGTTACAATTAAAGCATTTCCCATTAAATTTGAAGGCATTAGGTTGTCTTACCGGTTTATTGTGATCATGATTGTTTGCAGTACCGAAGCTTTCACCAACTTCAAATCCAAGTCCATTAGTGTCTCCATTAGGTTTCCGACTTTTTAGCATATTATCAAGTTCTTTTGAATTTTTCTTGAATTTCTCTTTATGTTGATTTGCATTAGCCAACTCATTTTCCAAGAAATCCTTCTATCTCATGAGTTTAGTTTTATCATGTTCCATGTGAATTAGATCTATCTTTAACATATCATTTTCATGACTGAGTCTTAGATTTTCATTTCTAGCATCATTGAGTCTCCTAGTCAAGTCATCTTCATTCTTCTTTCTATCTTCAATGTCTTTGCAAAATCTCATAGTCATATCTTGCATCTCATTCCTCAAGGTCATGTTTTCTTGCTTCATCTTGCTTACAAGCTCATTAAGAGTTTCCTTTTCATCATCATCATTTTGTATCTTCTCATGAAGTTCTCTTCTTTTTTTTCTAGCAATAGTGAGATTCTCCTAAAGTCCTTAAATGATTTTCTATGTAGTCTTCAGATCATCTTCAAGTTTGATATTCTTCAACTTTTCTGCATCAAAGTCCGCAAGAGCTCCTTCTAATTGCTTTCTCAAGTTTTCCATTTGTATTGGTGTCAGGATCTTCCTCAAGATGTTAGGATTTTGGAAATAGAGGACCAGGCTCTGATACCGATTGTTAGGATTGATGATAGTCCCAAAGATACTAAGAGGGGGGGGGGTGAATCCGTATCTAACTGGTTTATAGATTCTTTAACCTTATTAAATATTTTGCATTCCAAAATAGTGTACCGGTAAACAAGAATTAATACAGTAAATAAGAATAGTAAAGACAACATAGAAAGCACACCATAACACAAGATGCTTAGCGAGGAAATTCGGTGTGGGAAAAACCTCTATGGGATTTGTGACCGACAATATTCACTCACTGGCCAATGAATGGATATTACTTACAAGAGGGGCCTGCACATGCAGGAAGGCCAACTACCTAAAGCTCACTGACTTACAAAATAGATTAAGAAAATCCAATGTAGTGTACTGCTACAAAACAACATTTTCTATGCCAGGTTCAATACCGGTTTAAACTCATACAATAACCATAAACCCTTATACAAGATCTGCCTTAATATTTGCTCATTACTCCTACAATATTCGCTTATTCTATAATCCATCCATGTCCACATGTAAAATGATGTACATGACCTCATACATATATGAGTCTTCTTACAATACACCATGTCGGCTTACAAAAAGATATTACAATTAAATACAAAATATAATAATTACAATCCTATCGCCTGAGATGCCGATAAACATTATTGTCACTATCAGTGAACTATCTATCGGTGTAGAGTCTGTCGGTGCTGGTGCTTGCCAGTGCCATAAGATTGCAAGGTTGCCATCAATGACAATACCTTCAATCACCTTTAACTACCATTAGAGTGAACAATGCCAACAATGACCCCTTAGGACACCATATGGTCTCGTTAGGGGTCATATGGTGTCCTAAGGGGTCATAGAACACCATATGACCCCTTAGGACACAATATGACCCCTAATGACACCATATGACCCCCCAGGAAACCATATGGTGGTCCTAGGGGTCATATGGTGTGCTAAGGGGTCATACAACACCATATGACCACTTATGACACCATATGACCCCTTAGGACACCATATGACCCCTAACGACACCATGTGACCCCTAACGACACTATATGACCCCTAACGACACCATATGGTGTCCTGATGACACCATATGACCCCTTAGGACACCATATGACCCCTAATGACACCATATGGTGTCGTTAGGGATCATATGGTGTCCTGAGGGGTCATATGGTATTCTATGAACCATTAGGACACCATATGACCCCTAACGACACCATATGACCCCTTAGGACACCATATGACCCCTAATGACACCATATGGTGTCATTAGGGGTCATATGGTATCCTAATGGGTCATAGAATACCATATGACCCCTTAGGACACCATATGATCCCTAACAACACCATATGACCCTTTAGGACACCATATGAACCCTAAAACCACCATATTTTGTCTTGAGGGGTCATATGGTTTCATAAGTGGTCATATCATGTACTATGATGTTAAAAGGGATCATATGGTGTCCTATGACTCCTTAGGGCACCATATGACCCTTTAGAACACCATATGGTGTCGTTAGGGGTAATATGGTGTCCTAGGGGGTCTAATGGTGTTGTTAGGGGTCATATGGTGTCCTAAGGGGTCATATGGTATTCAATGACCCATTAGGATTCAATATGACCCCTTAGAACACCATATGACCCCTAACAACACCATATAGTGTCATTAGGGTCATATGGTGTCCTAAGGGGTCATATGGTGTCATAAGGGATCATATGGTGTTCTATGACCCCTTAGGACACCATATGACCCCTAAGACCACCATATGGTGTCGTTAGGGGTCATATGGTGTTCTATGACCCCTTAGGACACCATATGACCCCTAACAACATCATATGGTGTCTTTAGGGGTCATATGGTGTCCTTAGGGGTCATATGGTGTTATATGACCCCTTAAGATACCATATGACCCCTTAGGACATTTCATATGGTGTTGTTAGGGGTCATATGGTGTCCTAAGGGATAATACAGTGTCTTAAGGGGTTATATGGTGTTCTATGATCCCTTAGGACACCATCTGACCCCTTAGGACACCATATGACCCCTGAGGACACTATATGGTGTTGGTAGGGGTCATATGGTGTGCTAAGGTGTCATATGGTGTTTTATGACTCCTTAGGACACCATATGATCCCTAACGACACCATATGGTGTACTAAGGGGTCATCTAATATTGTTAGGGGTCATATTGTGTTCTATGACCCCTTAGGAGACCATATGGTCTTGTGAGGTGTCATATGGTGTCGTATGTGGTGATATGGTGTCCTAAGGGGACATAGAACACCATATGACCCCTTAGGACACCATATGGTGTTTTTAGGGGTCATATGGTGTCCTCAGGGCTCCTATGGTGTCCCAAGAGGTCATAGAACACCATATGACCACTTAGGACACCACATGTTTTCATTAGGGGTCATATGATGTACTAAGGGGTCATAGAACACCATATGACCCCTTAGGACACAATATGGTGTCGTTAGGGACTATATGGTGTTTTGTGGGGTCATATGGTGTCCTAAGTAGTCATAGAACACCATATGACCCCTTACAACACCATATGACCCCTTAGGACACCATATGACATGTCCTAAGGGGTCATATGGTGTCTTAAGGGGTCATAGAACACCATATGACCCCTAAGGACACCATATGACTTCTTAGGATACCATATGGTGTTGTGAGGTGTCATATGGTGTCCTAAAGGGTCATAGAACACCATATGACCCCTAACAACACCATATGACCCCTTAGGACACCATATGGTGGGCTTAGGGGTCATATCATATCCTAAGGGGTCATAGAACACCATATGATCCCTTACGACACCATATGACCCCTTAGGAGACCATATGACCCATAACGACACCATATGGTGTCGTTAGGGGTCATATGGTGTCCTAAGGGGTCATATGGCATCTTAATGGGTCATAGAATACCATATGACCCCTTAGGACACCATATGACCCCAAACAACACCATATGACCCCTTAGGACACCATATGACCCCTAACAACACAATATGGTGTCCTAAGGGGTCATATGGTGTCCTGAGGTGTCATATGGTGTTCTATGACCCCCTAGGACACCATACGACCCCTTTTAACATTCTAGTACATGACATGACCACTTGTGACACCATATGACCCCTCAAGACACAATATGGTGTCGTTAGGTGTCATATGGTGTCCTAAGGGGTCATATGGCAACCTAATGGATCATAAAATACCATATGACCCCTTAGGACACCATATGACATCTAACGACACCATATGACCCCTTAGGACACCATATGACCCCTAACAAGACCATATGGTGTCCTAAGGGGTCATATGATGTCCTGAGGGGTCATATGGTGTTCTATGACCCCCTAGGACACCATATGACCCCTTTTAACACCCTAGTACATGACATAACTACTTGTGACACCATATGACCCATTAAGACACAATATGATATCGTTAGGGGTCATATGGTGTCTTAAGGGGTCATATGGCATCCTAGTGGGTCATAGAATACCATATGACCCCTTAGGACACCATATGACCACTAACGAAACCATATGACCCCTTAGGACAACATATCACCCCCAACAACACCATATGGTGTACTACGGGATCATATGTTGTCCTCAGAGGTCATATGGTGTTCTATGACCCCCTAGGACACCATATGACCCCTTTAATATCCTACTACATGGCATGATCACTTGTGACACCATATGACCCTGCAAGACACAATATGGTGTCGTTAGAGGTCATATGGTGTCCTAAGGGGTCATATGGTGTTGTTAGGGAACATATGGTGTCCTAAGGGGTCATATGGTATTCTATGACCCAGTAGGGCACCATATGACCCCTTATGACACCATATCACCCCTAATGACACCATATAACCCCTTAGGACACCATATGACCCCTAATGACACCATATGGTGTCGTTAGTGGCCATATGGTGTCGTAAGGGGTCATTAAACACCATATGACCCCTTAGGACACTATACGATATCGTTAGGGCTCATATAGTGTCATTAGGGGTCATATGGTGTCCTAAGGGGTCATATGATGTCCTTAGGGGTCATAGAACACCAAATTACCCCTTAGGACACCATATGGTGTTGTTAGGGCTTGTATGGTGTTCTAAGAGATCATATGGTATCCTAAGGGGTCATAGAACACCATATGACCCATAACGACCCCATATGACTTGTAGCGACACCATATGTTGTCCTAAGAGGTCATATGGTGTCCTAAGATAGATAGTAATGGTTTCCTAAGGGGTCATATGGCCCACCATGCTCCTGAACATACCCAGATGGGTTATATAGAGATATAAGATACCGAGAGGGGGAGAGAGGCATGAGAGACCTAGATAGGGTGAGAGAGAGAGGGTTGAGATAGATGGAGTGGGATAGAGAGAGGTTGGTAATGAGATATGGATGGAGATGTAGAGAGATGGAGAGGGAATGAGGTAGAAACCTAGAGAGGGGTAGATAGGGTCTGATGGAAAGCTAATGATGTAGACGGTAAAGAGAGAATAAGAATTAGTAGGGAAGGGAGAGAGATATGGGGATAAGGAGGGAGAGGGAGATAGAGAGGGAGAGGGGAAGAAAATAAAGAAGATTCCTATAAATGGGAGGGAGGGATAAGAGGAGAGATGAAAGAATAAAGAGAGAGAGAGTATGAGGGGATCGACGGAGAGGTAGACATGGAGGGACTACAAGACCTAGGGAAGGAGAAGATAGAGAGGTGGGGGGAAAGAGAGAAGAGGAGGAGATAGTTCAAAAATAAATAGGGGTAAAGGGGGAGGGAGATAGAGGGGAAGAGACAGGGAGAGAACTAGAGAGGGGACAAATAGATAGGTGAGAGAACTATATTGGGAAAGAGAGATGAGAGACCTAGATGAAAAGAGAGAGGAATGAGATAGATGGATGGGGGAGAGAGAGGTGTGTTGGTGTAAATAATTATTCATCATGGATATTATTACACTTTACTTAAGTTTACTTAGGAAATGAATTTCATAGTAGTTTGGGTATGAGACACTTGGGTGTTTGTGCCACATTGGGATAGTGTGTGTAGGAGAATTTCCACCTTTTATGGTGTTGATCTTGTTGTTACACTCCACATTCAGTGGGTGATCCCCCTCATGTGGACTATTATATTGTTTCTTCTACCTACCCACACCTATTTCCTACCTACCCTTGTTTCTTACTGAGCCACATGTCATGTTTGTGTGCTCACATATCCCTAGCCTTGCCTATATAAGCAGGCTCATCTACATTATATGAAAATGGAACAATTGATCATTTATCTATTGATGAGAATACAGTTTATTCTTATCCTATATTTTGTCCCTCTATTGTACTTTTCATTGAGCTCTTGATCTTGGCAAAATCTCATGTGGTATCAGAGCCATTGGAGCTTCATTGATTGGTTTTTGGAGACATTGTGGAAGGCTTCGATTTTTTGATCTGAGGGACTATGTTTTTTGGAGGCATCTTAGAGTGTTTTCAACCTCGCCATTGTGTCCGAGAGGCTGTTTCCATAAAAATTGAGTATAAATTCGACCTATTTTGGTGAAAATCGATTTTTGGGTGTGGAGGAAATTTTCTGCCCAATTTGGCCGATACGGTACGGAATTTTCAGATTTTTTTTCAAAAAAAATATATATATATATATATTTTTTGAAAATTATTTTCCAGTTTGAATTTTTTTTTTTTTTAAAAAATAAAAATTTTGGAAATTATATTTTGGGATCTATGCCTTCTACCCAGTCAGCAGCGCACAGTCAGTGCCACGTCAGTAGTGCCATGTCAGCAGTCTAGTTGGCTGCCAAATCACCCTGCCATGTCAGTAGCCTAGTTGGCTGCCACATCACCTACCAAATCACTTGCACAGTCAGTGCCCAGTTAGCCATGAAGTTTGGGAAATGGTCATACGACCATCAAATTTAACCCCGCAATCCATTGACATCATCATTTTTTCAAAAATTTTGCAGGCCCCTCTCATTGAGCTTTTTGATTTTGTAGTTCAACTTCAAATGGCCATATCTTGCTCATTTTTGCTCCTTTTTTGGTGCAATTTTTTTTGAAATGGGCTATAATTTTGTGTACTTTCACATGGTGGAATTATTTTTTGATTTTGAATGATAGATTGTTCATAATTCTCAGTTTTTGGTGACTATACCTATCCAATCCCCGTTTCTGCAACTTCCAGGTCTCTGTTCAGGCTCATACAAACTCCTTTTCATGTGCCATTTTTTTTGAAAGTGCATTATTGTTTGTCTACTCTTAGAATATGCTATCAGTTTGCAGCAATTATGGGTATAAATTTTACTTTCATCATATGGTCTTATTTGGCCAATTTGGCATTTGTATTGCAATAGATCTATCTTTCTGATCTTTTGCTTTGTAGTTGTCAGCCTATTGGGGCAGTTGTAAATCAAAATCAGAAGTCCACCTTGCCATTGTTTGCAAGTGGCCTATTGTACACACACTACATATAAAGTGCCAGAATCATCATTTTTGGGGTGGGTACTTTGATTGAGTGAATTTGGGGGGGGGTGTCTCTTATGATTTTGTGCTCTTGTGTTCCTTCCTTTTTGCTGCTATGGGTTATTCTAAGTTTTCTCTCTTAACTCCTCATAATTATGCTACTTGGAAAATTGATGCATGGAGTAAACTTATGGAAAAATGACTAACTCATTACATTGATGGAACTATTGTTGCTCCTGCCGATCCTAAGGTTGATCCAGTTGGTCACTTGGATTGGCTCACTAAAAATATCATGGCAATTGGTACCTTACAAAAGTATGTATCAAAGGATCTCATTTTTCATATTGAGAAGTGTACTCTAATCAAGGATGCTTGGAAAAAGTTTGAAGACTTGTATGGTCAAGTTGATGAGATTAGGGGATATCAGATTGATAGTGATCTCACCATGTTAGATCCCAAGAACTTTGATACTATACGAGATTATGTCACTAAGGCAAATGAGTTGAGGGCACAACTCAAATATTGTGGCATTGATAAGAAGGATACTCAATTGATATTCAACTTGATAGGAAAGCTTCCACAAGAATATGCAGCATTTGTTTCTAGTTTCCAAACCCATAGGATGACAATGGGTTCAAGCTACACAATGCCTACATTTGATGCTTTCAATGAAATGTTGATGATGGAACAAACTAAGTTGATAAGCATGGGCATTCTTAAGGCTTCTAAGTCTCAATCATTAGTGGCAAATCAAGGGAACAAAGGAAATCAAGGAAATGACAACTCAAACAAGAAGAAATAACAATCAAAGCCTAAGGACAAAGCACCATCTTCTCCACAACAAGGAGATTCATCCTCTTCCAAGAGGGATAACTCACCAAAGAGGGAGAGACCTACTTGTGCCTATTGTAAAAAGTTTGGTCATTAGGAGCGTCATTGCCATTCTAAGAAGATTGATGAGTTCACACATATCATCAAAAAGCATAACATTGATTTGCCTAATGTCTACAAGAAGGATGATTCATGAACTTCTACTTCCTCACATTCAAAAGGAAAAGGGCAAGCATTCATGGCTTCTACAAGTGGGAAGACTCACTCTTTTGGGACAAGAAAAGAAAAAGCTCTATGTGCTACTATCAGTCATGATTCGAAGAGATGGCTTCTAGATTGAGGGGCTTCTCATCATATGGCATCTTCATAGTCTATGTTCTCTACATTTGAGCCTTGTACCATGCTGTAGATTTTGATGGGCAATCACACATACATGGATGTGATTGGGAAAGGATCTATTGACATTGGGGATAACTCCTTCAATGATGTGTTGTGTGTACCCCACTTGATAAACAATCTCCTTTCCATCTATCAAATCACACATGGCGCAACTAAGAGAGTTGTGGAGTTCACACCTGAGTCAATTTTCATTAGAGACTTGGAGAATAGAGCTATCATTGTGACTGGGGTGGTTGATCATGCATCTCGGTTATACTCCTTTTCATATTTTGTTGATGATGATGATTTCACATTTGATGATTCTACACATGATGATCAAACTTCTTGTGATGGTTCAGTTTTGAGGAGAACTTTGGACACTTGAACATGGGTATTCTCACAAGTGAATCTGTTCTTGAGTCTTGTATTCCATCTCCTCATATTGATATCACATCACCTATTGCACCTAAAGATGCGGATAGTGTGACAGTTTTGCCTTCATGTGATTCAGTGCAGCAGGATATTCATTGTCTTCTAGCTTTAGATTCATGGGATGATTACTTGATAGACATTGCAGGTTTGTTTGTGGAATCCTACATTGCAGATTTGGGGGACATCATCGATCACATTCATCTTCTCTTTGATGAAGGTGATCCTTCTTCGATTGTTGTGAGGGAACACTCTGACCCTCTTGTTCATTCTCTACATGATCGTTCTTTCGAGGTTGACATAATTGTCGATACTTATGTACAATAGTTGGAGGAGGTCTCTTTATTTTTTGAGGAGACATGTGAGTCTTTGGGACATGTTCTACATCCATCTCCACTAGATCTTGGAGTGCCTTTTTGAGTAGTGTGGCACAATTTACCACCTTTGGAGGGGGTATCTTTCAACATCGACATGCGGACACTTGAGTAGTGTTTAGAGATTCCTTTCATCATGAGTTTTCTTCATACATCTTCCCTTCATGATTGGGGAGACTTCATGGATACACCTTTGGTTTTGTTTCTTCCTAAGGGGAGGAATGTTGTTCGACGTTCATGGAGCAGTTTCTTCATACATCGAGCTTCTATCATTGGTGTAGATTCCACATTAAGGGGGGGCTTCCTAGCTTCTCTTCTTCTCTCATATGGGGGGGACTTTTTCCTCACATGGGGTTTTGTTCCTCACATTCTTCTATGAGAGTTCTTTTGTATGTTTTTCATCTCTCTTTTGGGGGAGGGTTTTTTTCCTTTGGGTTTTTCTCTCTTTCCCCGCTTTGTGAGAGACTTCATTGCATTGGTTTTCATGCATTTGCATTTGTACATGGGTACCTAACATGGCCTAGTAGCTAGGACCCATCTTGCACTGCTTAGTTGCATTGTAGACTTAAGTGCATTCCCCTAAGTTGCACTTAAGCGGGGGTGTTGGTGTAAATAATTATTCATCATGGATATTATTACACTTTACTTAATTTTACTTAGGGAATGCATTTCATAGTAGTTTGGGTATGAGACACTTGGGTGTTTGTGCCACATTGGGATAATGTGTCTAGGAGAATTTCCACCGTTTATGGTGTTGATCTTGTTGTTACACTCCACATTTAGTGGGTGATCCACCTCATGTGGACTATTATATTGTTTCTTCTACCTACCCTTGTTTCTTATTGAGCCACATGTCATGTTTGTGTGCTCACATATCCCTAGCCTTGCCTATATAAGCAGACTCATCTACATTGTATGAAAATGGAACAATTGATCATTTATCTATTGATGACAATACAGTTTATTCTTATCCTATATTTTGTCCCTCTATTGTACTTTTCATTGAACTCTTGATCTTGGCAAAATCTCATAAGGGAGTAATGAGACATGATGTAGAGGTAGATAGGTGGAGAAGAAGGAAGTGATAAACCTAGAGAGGTGAGAGAGAGTTGATGACCTAGAATGTAGAGAGAGAGAATAAAAGAGGAAGAGAGAATAAAAAGTAGGGGAGTGAGATATATATGGGGGTATGTTTGGATGGGGAGGTAGAGAGGGAGAGGGGAAGAAATGAAGGGAGATACCTAGAGAGGGAAGGGAGGGAGAAGAGAAGAGATAGAAGAAAAAAGAGAGGAGTAAGAGGGAATGGATGGAGAGGTAGATATGGAGGGAGTGAGAGACCTAAAGAAGGAGGAGATAAAGAGGGTAGGGGAGGAAGAGAAAAGGAGGGAGCTCATAAAGGGATAGGGTTAAGGAGGAGGGAGAGAGAGGTAGAGAGGGACAAATAGAACTATAGAGGGGACATATAGATAGGTGAGAGACCTAGATGGCCAGAGAGGAGTAAGATAGATAGAGGGGGATAAAGAGAGGTGGGTAAAGAGACCTATGTGCAAAGGTAGATAGGTGGAGAGGAAGGGAAGGAGAAACATAGAGAGGGGAGAGAGGGTGGGATGGAGAGGTAATGACCTAGACAATGAAGATAGAGGATAAGAGAGGAAGAGAGAAGATGAAAGAGTGGGAGAGGGAGATAGAGAGGGAGAGAGGAAGAAAGGAAGGTAGAGACCTAGAGAGGGGAGGGAGGGAGATTAGAAGAGGTAGAAGAACAAAGAGATGAGTAAGAGGAGATGGATAGAGAGGTAGACATGGAGGGAGTGAGAGACCTAGAGAATGAGGAGATAGATAGATTTGGAGAGAGAGAGAGAGAAGAGAGGGAGAGAGTTCATAAATAGGTTGAGGTGAGGAAAAGGGAGAGAAAGGTGGAGAGGGAGGGAGATAACTAGAGGGTAGACAATTAGATAAGTGAGAAACCTAGAGGGGGAGAGAAAGGTGGGTAATAATAAAGGGAGGGAGAGGGAGTGAGGAGAATAGGGAGGGAGGGGTAGCCCTAGATATGGGGAGAGAGAGGATAAAAGGGATAGGTAGTGACCAAGAGAAAGGAGTGGGAGGGGAGAGAAACAATAAGAGAGTGAGAGAGAAGAGAGAGGGAGAGAGTCAAGGATAGAGAAGTGAGAGAGACAAGAGAGGGAGAGAGATAGGTCTAGAGTTTGGGGAAGATAAAGAGAACGAGATACATAGCTAAATAATGCTAATAGGAGCATGCTGATTATTGAAATTTGACTAAGTCTAAAATTTTATATGATCCTCTAAAAACTAGAATCTACATTATAAGTCCTATAGAGGTATATTTAAATGTTATATTTCATGTATATATTCTCCTTTGGGGGTGGATATAACTTGTGCCCAGATTGGAAAATCTACACACTCACAAAACCTTCACACTGGACAATGCAGAACATTTGGTGCTCGCCAAATGCAAAAAATTGACTTCTCACATTTGGCGAGAGCCAAAATTGGTAGACGCCAAATGTGAAAATTCAAAATTTTGCATTTGGTGAGCACAAAATGTGAAAATTCAAAATTTTGCATTTGGCAAGCGCAAAATGTGAAAATTCAAAATTTTGCATTTGGCGAGTGCCAAATAGGGTAATTGCCATATTTGGCACTCACCAAATGGTTTTCTTGGGAGAATACCAACCCTTTGGGTTGGATTTTCCTTGGGCATCCAACCCATAGGTTTGGACGACCTTTTCATGCCAATGACACATTTTTATGAAAAGATAAAAAGTGGCACCTTTTTGGTACCACAACTTGGTGCACTTACCCTGCAATAAGATAGGACATTTTGCTTCTAGACGTCCAAATAGAATGGCTAAGTATGATAGACATGATAAGTTTGATAGGTAAGATAGAAATGATAGATATGATAAGAATGAGAAGTATGATAAGCCTTATAAGTCTAACTGGAAGTTTAGGAACCAGAAGAACTATTATTATATTGTAGATGAAGGTGTTACAGATGAATAATGAGAAGGAGATGAAGTTGTGTTTATTGTCATTAAGGAAGATGGACCTGTGTTTATTGATTCCACTAGGTATTTTGTTGAAGAAAAAACTTTGGCTGCTAAAGTTGAAGAAAAGAGTGAATGGGTGATTGAAAGCGGTTGTTCACATTATATGACCGGTGACAAAAGAAATTTTGTAAGTATGGAAAGGTATGATGGTGGAATAGTCAGATTTGAAGATGGCAAAGTCTATGTAATCCGTGGGACAGGTTCTATTTCTTTTGATGGTAAGCATAACACATATGATGTCTTGTATTTTGAAGGTTTGAAGCATAATCTTTTGATTGTTGGATAGATGGTTGACAAGGGTTATCATCTGCAATTCAAGGATGGTAAATGAAAAATCTTGAATGCCTCTGGTATAGAGATTGCATCTGGGACTAAGACTGAAGGTAACATTTTTAATTTGAATGCAATTGAGATAAGTTGTTTGATTGCTAAGATAGATGAGAGTTGGTTATGGCATAGAAGGACATGTCATGTAAAATTTGATTCACTGATCAAGATTAGTTCTACACAAGTTGTTAAACCTGTTAATTTGATATGTAAGGAATGTCAATTGGGTAAGAAAATAATAGTTTCCTTAAGAATAAGTGATATACATCAAATGGATTGCTGGATCTTGTGCATACTGACCTATGTGGACCTACAAATGTTAGAAGTGTGCAAGGAGATAGATGCTTTATGCTACTAATTGATGATTATTCCAAGATGATGTGGGTTGTCTTTTTGAAGGAGAAATCAAAAGCATTTGAGAAATTTAAGATATTCAAAGATAAAGTTGAGATTGAGTCTAGATTGAAGCTGAAGTGTTTGAGATCTAATAGAGGTGGAGAATTCTATTTTGGTGAGTTCAATTCTTTTTATGAGATGCATGGAATAAGAAGACAACTTTCTACTCCTAGAACCCCACAATAGAATGGAGTTGTTGAAAGGAAGAACCACACTATTTTGGACGCTGCAAGGACTATGTTGATTGAAGGAAATATTCTGAAGATCTATTGGAGAGAAGCCATTAGCACTGCAGTCTACACATTTAACCAAGTTCACATCAATGGTGATACCAGTAAGACCCCTTATGAGCTTTGGTTTGGTCATGTTCCTATTGTCAAATATTTCAAAGTTTTTGGTAGCAAATGTTATATCAAGAGAGATGAGGATATTGGAAAGTTTGATGATAGAAGTGATGAAGGTATCTTTTTGGGATATTCCACAAAGAGTAAATCCTACTAGTGTTATAACAAGAGACTGATAAAGATAGTGGAGAGTGCATGTGTGAAGGTGGATGAGAACTTTGGGAAGGAGATTAGAGCCTATGATGAAGTTCAGCATGTTGTTTTAGCTCCTATTCAACCTGAAAGACCTAAGTAGAATGATCCGGTAGAGACAGAGACTGTTAACCCAGATGCTGTTGCTATCGGTGAAGATTCTCTAAATCCCGAGACTAATCAAAACAATCAGAAGTCTCTAAGGTATGTTAGATTAAATCACTCTGAAAATCAAATTATTGTTGACAAGAATAAAGGTGTGATGACTAGAAGAAGGTTAGCTGCAAAAGAGGTATGTTTAATTTCCAAAGTTGAACCTAAAGATGTTGTTCAATCTTGTAAAGATGAAAATTGGATAAGAGCCATGGAAGAAGAATTAGATCCGATTGAAAAGAATAATACTTGGGAACTTGTACCTAGACCTAAGGATAAAAAATGTTATTAGTACTAAATGGGCTTTTAGGAAAAAGTTGAATGAAGCTGGTGAAGTAGTCAGAAATAAAGCTAGACTGGTCTGCAAAGGAAGCCAGTGAAGTAGTCAGAAATAAAGCTAGACTAGTCTGCAAAGGGTATTCACAGCAAGAAAGAATTGATTATGAAGAAACTTTTTCTCTGGTTGCCAGAATTGAAGTTGTTAGGTTGTTGCTTGCTTATGCTGCTTATAAAGATTTCAAGGTATATGAGATGGATGTCAAATCTTCATTTTTGAATGGTGATCTAGAAGAAGTCTACATTGAACAACCTGATGGATTTTCATTATCAGATGATGATGATATGGTATGCAAGTTGAAGAAAGCACTTTAAGGGTTGAAACAAGCTCCTAGAGCCTGGTATGCTAGATTAGATAAATACTTGTTGAAATTGGGATTCACTAAAGGTGCTACTAATAGTAATCTGTACTTTAAAATTGAAAAATGATAACATTTTGATTGTTGAATTCTTTGTTGATGATATTATTTTTGGTGCTTATGATGATATGAGTTTGAAGTTTGTTGGTGACATGCCAAAGGAATTTGAGATGTCTATGATTGGTGAGATGAAATTTTTCTTAGGTTTATAGATTGCACAGATAGAGAAAGGTATCTTTATATATCAAATTAAGTATGTGAAGGAATTGTTGAAGAATTTTGGACTAGATGATTCCAAACCAGTTGGAACTTCTATGGTGACTGGTTGTAAATTGTCTAAAAATGATGAATCTCCTAGAGCTAATTAGAGTTTGTATAGATCTATGTTTGGTGGACTATTATATCTTACTCAAACTAGGTCTAACATTATGCATGCTCTATGTATGGCAGATAGATGTCAAATTGATCTAAAGGAGAGTCATGTTACTGTTGTTAAAAGAATATTTAGATATCTAAAGGGGACTGTGGATTATGGTTTATGGTATCCCAAGAAAGATGATTTCATGTTGTGTGCCTACACTGATGCAGATTGGGCAGGTGATGTAGATGACTAGTGGAGTACTACCGATGGAGCATTCTTTTTGGGTAAGAAGTTGGTTTCATGGGTTAGCAAGAAACAAGACTTGATATCTTTATCTACTACTAGTAATTGCACTCAGATAGTCTTGATGAAGAAAATGTTGAAAGATATCAAAATTATTCCTGATGAGCCTACTGTTATATAATGTGATAATTCCAGTGCTATAAACATGTCAAAGATTCTGGTACAACATTCAAAGACTAATCATATATCAATCAAATATAATTACTTGAAGGAGCAAGTAAGTGAAAAGACGGTGAAGCTGGAATATGTATCTACAAAGGAACAAATTGCTAATATTTTCACCAAGCCTTTTCTCATAGATACATTTGTCTATTTGAGAGATAAGCTAGGGGTATCCACCCCTCTTGATGATAACTAGATGCATTTAGCTGCATCAATCCAGTGGATTTTAGAGCCTTACTATTTTTATCTAGATTGATTTGCTGGTGTTTCTCCTCTACTAGAGTAGTCTATTGATTTGGTTGTGTATCTTAGGGGGAGAGATCCATGATTCTATATTTTGGGGAGAGAGATTTGTGTTTCATATTCAAAGAGGGAGAATGAATTTGGTTTTACATTTTTGGAGAGCTTTGGCATTGTTGTCAAAGGGGAAGAGATCATGTGAAAAATTACATTATCTATCTTGATCTTAGGGGGAGTTTGTTGGTGATATCTTCTTTCTTTGCATTGACTATTTTTCACATTCATATGTTGTCATCAATGCCAAAGGGGGAGATTTTTGTATTGTTGAGATTGTTTGGGAGATTGTTGTACTCTATTGGATTTGGTTGTTGGATCTGGATATGTTGTTTTCATTGATGTCCACATATTCCTATGAGTTTTTCCAATGAGCTTGGGAAGATTTTCTAATCCGGTTTGTTATTCTTTGGTTACCGGTTCCAACTATTCCTATTGGTTTTCCTGTCGGTATTCCCTTTGGTATATTTTGGTATGATCAAATACTGTGATGAGACTTTGGGATGTTGTTTGGGATGATCTTGTGTATCTTGATTTCAGTTGGTTCATGATTTGGTGACCCACAAGTTATCTTTATTCGTGACAGTTGCTGATTGGTTTTGTTCTTGAGCTTTGAGACATTGATTGATGATGATCCTAATGTGTTTCTTGGTGTTTCCTAATTGTTTCCTATTTGTGTTGGTGATCCATATTTATCGTTGTGCAAGTTTTGGCAATTTCTATCAACCGATGGTGATTTTTGTGTTATGTGGTATTTCTAATGCTGTAGCGTGTTGCGCTTTATATTGGCATTATTTTCGGTGGATGTGATCATTTAGGAATTTGAATTAGGTCCCTTCTATGTTATATAAGTCATAATATTGGTTTGGTGGTTGATCTTTGTATCGTGTAATGTAATTTTTGTATTTATGAGTCGATGGTTCAGGGTTTAGCTGACCTTGCTATCGAGGTTGATGATCTGTATATAGGTGATACACTTATGTAATTTAGGTGTCAAGATTATGTTTGCATTATCAGAGAGAGTTTTATGTGTGAAAAAGAGATATACCATTCGATGAAGTGTTGTGGTGAGATCGTTGTTGTAGAGCAGAAAACTCTGCTTAACTGGAATTGTCATCAGACATTTGGAGATGATATTATTGCAATTCATTTATTTCATATTGTATTCCAAATCATTTTGTAAGTCAGTGAGACTTCCCTGAGGGTTGTAGCCTTCCGGGCATATATCTTTTGGCAATGATCCTAGGCAATGTGCTTGGATGCTTGTGCATTCCCCATTGTAATATTTTCACATACTACTATAGAGTATCATCTTATTGTGGGCAAGTTCCCACTGTAGTTTTTCCCTTGACCGGTATTTGCACGTCAAAAAAATTGGTTTTGTTTGTTGTGTTGTTCACTTGCTTATCTTTCTGTTGCTGTAGTTTATTAGTTTATGCTTTAGTGTTTAGTTTTCTAATTTCTAGTGAAGACTGATTCACCCCCCCCCCCCCTCTCTCAGTCTTCCTTCTTGATTTCTCCTAATAGTCATTTATATAATCATTTTTATAGAAATACCATCCATCATCTCTAACACATAAAAATAGATCTAACAAGCCTCTAGATGACTTCAAAAATTGCATTACACCACACTCCTGCAAAATTTCATTAGTATGTAAAGTAAAATGAATATAGAAGAATAGTTCATGATACATTGAAAACTAAACATGGTATTTACAACAAGTATTACAAATTTTAATAGGTATAGAATAAAATAGCTTACAAGATTCAAATGACCTTTGTGAGATTTACAAAGGTGGACGTATTTCACAAAATCTTTTGTATCAATTAGCTTCTTATCAACACGTGGAAGCTTCCCATAAAAAAATGATGTATCATTTTGAAGAGGATCATCGAGTCTTTCTCTTCTTTCAAGTGACCTATCCAATGTTGCACAAATTTTTAAATAAATAGAAGTTTGTTTCTTAAAACAAGCCTTTCTCAAATGATGGCCTACCAACAAGGTTGTGATCACTTTATGAGCAACTCTCTTATCTTTTTCCTTGTTAGTCTTTCCAATAGAATTGAGCTCTCATTAAATTTCTTTTTGACAATAATAGATTTTTTCTCCATTTTTTTGTTCAGACAAATATTCAATTTGGCTAGCAAAGGTCTCATTTTATGTATCTTTAGAAATTGAACAAAAAGTTGACATTGCTTAGTCAATGTCTTATTGCTAAAATATTCATTGAAAATTTGTGTAGTCCACAATTGAACTATTCTTGTTGACCTCTTCCAAATTTTCTATAATGTTCTCATAAACTACAAGTAAAATCTTTCTAATCATATGTATGTTGACTATCTAAGCAATTGAGAGGAGGGGAGGGTGGGGGGGGGGGTTAACAATGAAAATCTTCATCAAACTTTATTCACGGATCCTGAACAACTAGTAGAGTTAATCAAGACAAATAAAACATGAAAACATATGCACAAAATAAATTAGATACAATGAGAAAAAAAATTACATAGAAAACCCAACGAGAGAAGAGCCACAAAGAATGCTAATTCTCAATAGAAAAACACCAATTAAGGTGATTTTTACAAAGGATGGCTCACTGCCAAAATGCTCACTACAGGAGGCCTCATGACCTAGAAAGGTTCATTGTCAAAAAAATAAATATAGAAAAGATAATCCACCACTGAAATATAGTCTGTACTGTTGAAACTGCTTCAAGTAACTATCTACAACACACACACACACAACAATTAGATTCTTCCTTTTAGTGTCACATATCTTCTACACAATTATCCACTCACAAAATTTCCACAACAACTCATCCAGATCATATGCATACATATATTGTATCCAAAAAAAATAAAGTTTTAAGTAGGCCAAGACAGAGATCTAAAATAGGTCAACACTAAACATTTCGGTGGTGGGAAGGAATGAGAAGTGGACCACATCACAAGTTTCTTCATCAAATAGATCAACATGTTACATACATTAACAATGCTAGAGCCAAAACATTATCCACATTCTATACAAATGTCGTTACACAAACTCAATGATTGGATAAAAGCCTCAACTTCTAAATCAAATTGGACCCATGAATAGCACTAAGTAACATCAACGACACCTATTTTGAAAAGACCAATCTTCCAAGAAATAACCAAATAACCATCAACATCACATACATACCTATTTTCTACTTTTTCTCAATATACCCTATCCAAGCCACATGATTTGACATAAATGACAACATACAACATAATGCTAACAATATGTTTGCAACCAAGTTCCAACAACAAGAATTGGACTTGTAGGAAACATGAACCCATGATCATTTTTAATTGGTTTTGTTAGCTTTTGATTTCCCTGTATGAATTGTGCCAACCAGTAGTCTATTTTCTCTTCATTCCCCTATGGTACAGCAACTACAAAAACATGTCCTAGCTATAGAAGATTTGAAAGATGTTCATGATCAAGTGAACTTTCCATCTCATCATGTAAAGAGGATATTTCTTCAGATAATGGAGTTAGATACTATGGAATCCAAGTATCTATCCACTCACTTGACTCACATTGATCCTAGTCACATTAAATACGATTCAAAAATAAAACAAGTCAACTCTTGTGTCCAAAAGGTTCATGTACCATCATTTGAGCTTCAAAATGAATGTATCTTTGAAGATTCATTGATTGTCTAGCATTTCAACTTGTCTCCTATTGGGCCCTCATCAACAAACCAAAAGAACTTGCACACTTTTAAATTAAGTGTTCCTCCTTGTAAAAATACTGAAGTAAACCAATCAACAATACAATATGCATCATGAAATGTAGCACCTAAAATCCTTAATTGCACTTTGACAAAAGCTCTCTTCACACAAGCACCTACTTCATCATTCTCCCATTTCTCATGCTTGACTTCAAAAACAAATTCTAAAAATGAGATACATGTCTCTCTACATTCATTGTACTGAATTAATAAAACATGCAAGCATTTTTGAATTGACCTATGCAGTTATTTGACCAAATGAGATGTCAACCTATTTCAATATCTTTTTCCCACAATAACTCAAAAGAATTCTCAAAACAATGCTATTCACATACTCCAATATGAGAGATCTATCATCACTCATATAAAAATGGTACTCTGTAATAATCTTCCTCTCCTCTTTTGTACTATCAAAGGCATGTCTTTATGTGATGTAGAAAACAATAGCAATCTAAATGGAATTGTAATATTGAGAGTGTACCTCATTTTTTTGTTACAATGTGTAATTTGCTACAAAATCAACCACTAATATAATAGTACCAATTGGGAAAGATTCCTTACACATCTTGAATTGCTGATCCAGCCAATAAGACCTATTGCTATGCCTTGTATACATGTAGAAAATTGAAGTGTCATAAAATTGCACCGCTTGCAATTTTGACCATGTTTTAGGTCCTTTACCTTGGCGAAATCATCTCCTATGCTTGATCAGGATCCATCTATGCCTCCACCATGGAATAGGGCCTCATTTCCACACTTTGCAACTTGTTTAGACCCTATTTTAGGCCCCAAAAATGGGCAGGACCATGGCATAGCGCTAGTCCTCCTTAGGACCATGGCATGGCACCCTAGTCCTCCTTAGGATAGGGGTACCACACCCTTGTCCTCCCTCTTTGTGTGACCCCAAAATGGGTCCATCTGACCCTTGGACCTAATTTGCTTCTCGGGGACATAAATTCTTTGATGTCGGCCTTTAGTGAGATGAAATTAATTCTCCTAGGCAAGTATAAAAGGAGATCTAGTCCTCTCATTTGGCATAAGGATAAGAAGTGAAATTCAAGTGAAAAGTCTTCATCAAGCATTCAAGTATTCATCAAGTTCTCTTCTTCATGTGTCTTCTTCATTCATCCTTTGGAGCAATATTACAACATTCATTTGCAAGCATGTGTGTGTCTTAGGGTTTTGTCATGTTACATGTCATTTCATGCAACACGTGTGATTACATTCAAGAAGCAAAGCAATCATCATCAACAAATTGCAGATCTACAAGGTATACACTTCCATTATTTACATTTCAACATTTGCAATTACTTTCTTTCAAGGTTGATTCCTCAACCGGGGTTTGACTAAGGAAAACCCCTATCCACAACCCTTCTGCCCTTCTTTTATGTGTTTAGGTTGTAGGTGCACAGCTGTATTTTCAGATTTGGATTCCATTTACAGAGGCAGAAAAACCCTTTTCATTTCGCAGATTTTTTGGAGGACCATGTACACTTTCGCCATGGTGCTGATAACTTTTCTCCAAATTTGCAGGACAGATCCGTATCAGTCTAATTAGCTCAGATCCAAAGTTACAATGCAATCCTGAATCGGTAGCTCCTCATTTCACTCATTTTCTCTCTCTTTTCCACATAATCAACAAGTCAACTTTTTAATTTACAAAACAGGGTAAATCACACTTCAACCTTTGCAATCCACTTGGAATTCATATCCTTGTCTCTCTTGGATTTGGATCTAGTGGATTCAAGCCCCTCTTTTGAATGTAAAGTTCTCCCAAGTGAAAAACCATCCTAGTGACTTCCTTTCTCTCTCCTAGGTGGGGAGTCACTAGGGTTCAATTTTTCCACTTTACATTTTGGTGAACCTAACGTCTTACACATTAATTATGATTTCTCTTTATTAGATCTGATTAATTGCAATTTGGATTTCAAATTTTCATTTCCAAGTTTCATCTATTTGCCAATTTTAGAGGTTAATTGCATAAAACCCCTAATTTATCATTTTGAGCAAATTAACTTGTGAAGTGCAACTTTTTAATTGTTTGTTTTAGATTTGATTTTCATCTCAAAATTGCAATTCAAATCTGCCTTTTTATTCTAAAAATTCAATGGTTAAACAATAGAACCCTAATTTTTAAGATCTTTCTATTTTCAACCTTTGACTGCAAATTTGACCAATCTAGACATCCCCAAATCACCTATTTTTTTGGATTCTGCAATAATATCATAATACCTATCATCCATGAAATTTTTGAAAAAAGTTGGTCGGACCATGTGCACTTTCGCCATGGTCGTCGACTTTTTTATCGAACAAAAATATGGGTCCAAAATACATATGTGAAAGAGATGCTATTGAGAGACAACTAGAACAAAAATATGGGTCCAAAATACATCAAACATTCAATGCTTGTGTCAGAAAGAAAAATCCTAATATTCTTCTCACTTCTCTTTCTACCCCCTCTCACCCTAAGAATGACATTGATAAGAATCTTGTTGAGACTCTCCATGGTATCTTAGCAAAGATCTCCCTTTGGGACTTGATTCAAACTTCCCCTTCATACCATACATTGATCAAAGAAGCCTTTCATAAAGTGGTTCCTCATCATTCTTCTAAACCAAATGATATCACATTCTCACAAGATGAATTGCCTTCTATAGAGGTTAAAAAAATAGATGATCCCCTTATGATTACTTCTTGCATTTATGAAAAAAAGATAAGAGGTACTTTTGTTGATAATGGGTCAACTCTTAACATTTGTTGTGTTGACTTATTAGATAAGATAAATTGGGATTATTCTTCTATTCAACCCGATCATCTCTGTGTGTGTGGCTTTGATAATGTTCCTAGAGAGTCGCTTGGTATAGTCATATTACCTATTAAATTAGGGCCCATGACTTTTCCTACTCCTATTTATATCATGCCCAACCATCTTAATTATAACCTTCTTCTATGTAGACCGTGGATTCATGCTATGAAAGAAGTCCCTTCTACCCTTCATCGCACAATCAAATTCATATATAACTATGAACTTCACTCAATAAAGGCTGATTCTAGTCCGTATAATATCACTTGTGATGAAGTGGGATGTATTCCCCCCTTTAGTACTATGATTCCTTTAGCAACACCATCTCCTATCAACGATGCTTCTAAAAAAAGAAATTGGGGTACAAGAGACTTTACACCCTCCTCTAATGGATACATGACCCCTCAATCTAATATTGAAGCCTTTGTGAAGCCTTTTGTGTCTTTTATCCAAGATTCTAAACCAATTTTCACTTCTCCTAACACATGTCTTGTTAAGAGCAATGGATGAGTTCTAATATTTGTGCAACAATGTCTTGAAAGTCATGAGAAATAACATTTTCCTTTTTCAACATCTTCTTCTCTATTGTCTTGTAAATCCACACTTTCTCATTCTAATTTTGAGTTACAACAAGAAAATATGTTGACCGATCTTCTAAATTCCAACTTAATATCTCCTCTTTGTCCTAAATGAATAAGAAAACATAAACAACATTCTCAAAATTCTTCTTTTTGTAAATATCATCAAATCCATGACCATTCTACTGATAAGTGTCAAGCTTTGAAAACAAAAATACAACATTTCATTGATTTAGGCATCATAGAAATAACATCTAACAATGAATGGAATGTTCATCATGATCATTTAAAATAACATTCAAGTTCCTACTATGTTGCTCCTCACTATGTGACATTGTTAGCCTACTTCTTGGGGGCTCTTTGTTATTCATGGTGGTACAATTTCAGGTGCAATCATACTTAGTGCGCAACATAATAGTCTATTTATTCTTTCCTCTATGCTTGGGGGGCAAGAATATTCCCTTTCTTCTTTCTCAAGTTTCACTATTTTCTTTATGGAGTGCATTATTCATAAAATTGATGTCCTTTCTTGCATGGAGTTTTCCTTCATGTGAGCGCATGTTTGTTCCATGAGTGGGATCTTCTCCTTGCTTGAAATGGTACGTCTATTATGAACAATATCTCCTCAAATAAATTTTGTGAACCTTCTTCCTCCCCTTTCTCTCTCTTTCAAAATTACCTCTTCTATTGTGTTATTCATAACTTGATGTCCTTTCGTGAATGGAGTTATCCTTCATGCGAGTGCATGTCTATTCCTTGTTTAGGATGTATTCCTTGCTTGAGATGGTATGTCTTTTATGAGTAATATCTCTCTAGAAGTTGTGTAATTATTTTTATTGTCCTACACTTCGGGGGCAATGATCTCTCTCCCTCTCTCTTTCTCTAAGGATCCACTTTTCCCTATTGTGTGGATGGTGTGAGTTTTATTACTTGATGTCACTCCTTGAGCGTAATTGTTGGTTATTTTCTCAAGGATTATCTCTTATACAAGAGGTGTAAGTATTTGATTACAACCTCTTTCACACTTGGTAATGTAAATCTATAATAAATCCACCCATCCCCTATAGGGCTAAAAGTGTGTCATCCTTCATCAAGAATCTCTTTACCCTAGCAATAGGATGAAGGATCAAATTCTTGTTCTCTCCTTTTCTTTGTTATAGAAGATGTTATATTTGTCTAAGGAAACTTCTCTTAGAGGAAGATTCCTTTTGAACAAAGATCTCTTCTCATCCAAAGATCTCCTTTACACTTACAGCAAGATATCTCTTTTCAACTATCTTATCGTTGCTTGAAGAGTATTCCCTCTTTTCCTTGGATTTATGACATGTTGCATAGTGGATATCTTCTTTGTGATGAAGGTTGGTATCCTTGTTCTACCTTCCTTAAGATATCAACATCAACCTATGTTGACATCTTAAGGGGGGGCCACCCACATTTCTCCTTTGTACTATACTTCTCTTGTGCATTGTATAGTGGGACATTCTTGGAACCAGAGCAAGATGTCATCACTTTTCTTTTGTATAGTGGGTCATTCTCAGAACCAAAGAACAGACTCTTAGAGCGAGATGATGTCACTTTTCTCTTATGTGGGTTGATTATTCTAGGGACCAGAGCACAAACTCTTAGAGCAGGATATCACACCTTTCTTGACACTTTTATATAGGTTGTAGCATTCTTGAGCATAGACTCCTATGAGGCGCTTTGAACCTCACTTGCACACACATGCATGAGGTTGGGTGGAACTAACAATATTCTCACTCTCCTCCCTTGCATGGATCACCCAAACAGACTCTGGGGGCTAGACTTCCATGTCCTTCTCTCCATGGATCACCTAGTTCTATGGGCGAGATGTCCATGGTTTCTCTCTTCTTCGCCTTTCTTCTCATGGATCACCAAAGTATGTATTCATGTCATCTCTTTCCTTCCTCTTTGATGGTTCATGGATGATGTCAACTTTTCTCTTTTATGTGATTATATGTGTTCATGAGGTGACATTTTATGTTTCAAGAATGATATTAGTTGATTGAGACATTTTTCATATCAAGGTCTCTTCGACTAGTTGACTTGAGGTCTTAAGATATTAGCTTTTGTTGCATGCCTTTTTTATGTGCACTTGCATATGTTTGAGTGAGTTAATATCCCAAGATTGGGGGCTTGGTTCCTCGAGATTAGTGGCATCTTATACTCCTTGTTATCTTGCTCTGCATCTCTCATCTTCATCTCTCTCTTTCTTTTACTTTATCGACAATATTGGCGTAAGCTATAATCCCTCTAAATTGGGGGCTAAATGTAGTGTCATAAAATTTCACCCCTTGCAATTTTGACCATGTTTTAGGCCTTTTACCTTGGCAAAATCATCTTCTATGCTTGATTGGACCCCTCTATGCCTCCACCATGGAGCTGGGCCTCATTTCCACACTTTGCTGCTTTTTTATACCCTGTTTTGGGCCCCCAAAAAGGTTAGGACCATGACATGGCACCTTGGTCCTCCTTAGGACCATGGCATGGCACCCTGGTCCTCCTTAGTATAGGGATGCCACGCTCTTATCCTCCCTATTTGTGTGGCCCCAAAATGGGTTCATCTGAACCTTGGACCTAATTTGCTTCTCGGGGACTTAAATCCTTTGATGTCAACCTTCGGTGAGATGAAACTAATTATCCTAGGCAAGCATAAAAGGGGATCTATTCCTCTCATTTGGCATAAGGATAAGAAGCAAAATTCAAGCGAAAAGTCTTCATCAAGCATTCAAGTCTTCATCAAGTTCTCTTCTTCATGTGTCTTCTTCATTCATTCATTGGAGCAACATTACAACATTCATTTCCAAGCATGTGTGTTTGTTATGTTTTTGTCATGTTACATGCCATTTCATGTAACACATGTGATTACATTCAAGAAGCAAAGCAATCATCTTCAACAAATTGTAGATCTACAAGGTATACAGTTCCATTATTTACATTTCAGCATTTGCAATTACTTTCTTTCAAGGTTGATTCCTCAACTGGGGTTTTTCTAAGGCAAACCCCTATCCACAACCCTTCTCCCCTTCTTTTATGTGTGTAGGTTGTAGGTGCATAGCTGTATTTTCATATTTGGACTCCATTTACTGAAGCAGAAAAATCCTTTTCATTTCGCAGATTTTTTGGAGGACCATGTACATTTTCACCACGGTCCAGACAACTTTTCTTCAAATTTGTAGAGAAGATTCGTATCAGTCTAATTAGCTCAGATCTGAAGTTATAGCGTGATCTCGAAGCATTAGCTCCTCTTTTCACTCATTTTCTCTCTCTTTTCCACATAATCAACAAGTCAACTTTCTAATTTACAAAAGAGGGTAAATCACACTTCAACCCTTGCAATCCACTTGGAATTCACATCCTTGTCTCTCTTGGATTTGGATCTAGTGGATTCAGGCCCCTCTTTTGAATGTAAAATTCTCCCAAGTGAAAAACCATCCTAGTGACTTCCTTTCTCTCTCCTAGGTGGGGAGTCACTAGGGTTCAATTTTTCCACTTTACAATAATATTTTATTTAAAATATAAAATAAAATTAATGACTTCGACTTCTCTAAAGACCAACTCATATCTAGAGCCTTCACCTCTAGTCTTCAAACTATATTTTACCATCTCATATCTCTTTTTCTCTACAATTTTCTTGCCAAATTTATATTCACTGCACACCTCATAAAAACATGAAACAAATTTTGACAAACCACCACATCGTGAACACTTGTGATTTATACAATCATTTCTATAGAAAGAACATCCATCATCTCTAACACATAAAAATAGATCTAACAAGTCTCTACATGGCTTCATAAATTGTATTACACTACACTCCTACAATGTTTCATTAATATGTAAAGTAGAACGGATATAGAGAAATAGTTCATGATACATTCAAAATTCAACATGGCATTTAAAACAAGTAATACAAATTTTAACAAGTATATAATAAAATAGCTTATAAGATTCAAATACTTTTTGTGAGAATTGCAAAGTTGGATGTGTCTCACAAAAGATTTTGTACAACAATGTTTGGCCTCATTCCAAGAAATGTTTAGGATGTGTGCGATCTTGATTGCCAATTCTTAACTTTAAAAAGTCCTTTACTTTGGGAGATACTCTAGAGTTAGAGTGCCAAAATTGTTTAATTTACTCCTTTACAATATCAATTAGCTTCTTATCCACACGTGGAAGCCTCCAATAAAAAATTAGATCATTTTGAAGAGAATTATTGAGTCTTTCTCTTTTTTACAAGTGCTCTATCCAATGTTGCACAACTTTTCAAATCAATACAAGTTTGTTTTCTAAAACAAGCCTTTTTAAAATGATGGCTTACCAACAAGGTTGTTATCACTCTATGAGTAGCTCTCTTATCTTTTTCCTTGCTAGTCTTTCTAATAAAATTGAGAGAATTAAATTTCTTTTTGACAATCATAAAAATTTTCTCCATCTTTTTGTTCACACAAATGTTCAATTTGGCTAGCAAAGGTCTCATTTTGTGTATCTTTAGAAATTGAACAAAAAGTTGACATTACTTGATCAATGACTTATTGCTAAAATATTCATTGAAAATTTGTGTAACCCACAATTAAAAAGTTCTTGTTGACCTCTTCCAAATTCTCCATAATGTTCTCATCATCTTCAAGTAATTATTTTGGGGTTCTTGAGGGTCTTAGATTTGGAATTTGTCTATCTTCCACACAAAGGTCTTCATTTTTCATGTAACTTGGTGATACATAACATTCAGTTGTTTCATAAGAGGATATGAAGAAATGGTAAATGCTTGACCAACTACTACAATAACTCTTGAGGAAAGAAACTTTGTTAGTTTGAAAAAACTATGGCTTCTCCCACTGTGCCAACATCTCCTGTTGTGCGCTCTAGTCCTTTCATGGCTATGGATCCTGACCACTCTATGCATTCCTTCTTGTCTGTGGTATTTGTGGGGGGTGGTGAGGGCTCTGCTTGCCCATCCCTGGATGCATTATTTTCGTCTTCAACTGTGAATGTGATGGCTAGGATTTTTGGCTCTAGGGTTGTGACAATGGCCTCGAGGAGCCCTTTGTCTGGTCTTAAGCAGGTGGCTAAGCGACGTCTTGGTGATAGAGGGTTTATCCCTGTCTCTTGTTCTATTTCAGTGAAGGTGAATAAGGAGACTGAGCTGGAGATAGAACATAATGTGTCTATTTTTTCTAATCATGGTGTTATTTGTCGGTTTAGGGGTTTTTGGCCTAGCCTCCCTGAGCTGCATGATTGGATCTCCCATTATTGGGAGCCTCTTATTTCTAGTACTATTCATATTTACTCGATGGCTAAAGGATTTTTTATTGCAAAATTTGACAATGATGAGGATACAAAGAAAATCTTGTGTGATAATTACTTTTGTTGGAAGGATAAATTCCCTTTAATGGTGAAACCCTGACACTCAGATTTCAATCCTTTTTATGAAATGTTTAATAAGGTTCTAATTTGGGTTCGGCTTCCTTATCTTCCTCTTCATTTGTGGGTTGATTCTCTTTTTGAGGATGTTGGTAATTCTCTTGGGGATTTTCTACTGGTGGATAATGATTCATATGACATTCTAAACTCAACCTTTGCCTGTATTTTGGTCAAGCTAAATGTTTCAAAAGATCTGCATGCTAAGATTGTTATCAACTCTTCTAAGGGCAGTTGGGTTCAAACCTTGGACTATGAAGAGATTCCCTTTAGGTGTCAAAGATGTTTCAAAATAGGTCATGTGGCTGAGTGGTGAGGGCTTGAAAAGAAGACTCTATTGGCCTCATGGCAGAAGGGTGCTTCTAATGAGCATTACTTGGTTGATAAGAAAACTGAAACTCATAAGGTTTCTCATATGGTGGCTCGGGACATTGCGGCCTCTTCTCTAGTTGTTATGGCTTCAAGTGAAGAGGTTGTTGAGGCTGGTCTATAGTCTCATGCCCCTCCTGCTGATTCCTCGAGCATATTTGTATCTTCACCTAATGATTGTGCTATGGTTACTAATTCTGGAATTCTTTAGGTTGATGCTTTTCCTGTTGGGAGTTACTGTGCTTTTGGGAAGGAGGGTATTGTTGGTTCTCTTTCTCAGAATCTTGATGGATCAGCGTTGGGTTCGTTAGATTGGTTTGATGAGGCTATTAAGGTGGAAGAGGGTTGGCTTACTATTGAGGGAAAGAAATCTAAGATGTCTATGCTCTCTTTTGACATGACTCTTCGTTCCCAAAAGGGCAGTATGAAAGGAAAATCTTGAGGGTCCCTATTTGTGGATGTTTAGATTGTTAGCCATTTGGGTTTCTATTGGTTCTTTAGTTGTCATATGTATTGTTCTATCTTTTGCTGCTTGTTTCGTCATGGATTTTTGCTTTGATGTTTTGATTCTAAACCTTTTAGAATCTTTTTTGTTAAGGGTTTCAAGGCCCTTTCAAAACCTGTTTTTGCCTTAATCCAAAACATTCAGTTGTTTCATAATTTTCAATGTCATCAATGTTATCAATATTTTCATTTTCAATGTCATTTGCAACAATTTCATTTTCAATGTCATTTGCAACATTTTCTTTTTTAGTGTCAACATTTTCATATTCAACTTGATGTTCAACATTTTAAAATTCAATTCCATCTTCACTTGAAATAATATTTACGAGTGGAGAAGAGGCCTCACCTTGACCAATATTTGACATACCTTATCTTCTCTTCCTATGCCTTTCTCTATCTTTTTCTCTATATGCTTCAATTTTCTCTATTGTAAATTTTCTCTTGCCTTTTAGTTTACAGTGACTGATGCTCCACATTATACCTGCAAAAAGATGCACAAAAATGATTAATAAAGTGAAACTTGTGTAAAAGAGTGCACCAAAAACTAAATTTGTTTGTATCAGACAAGAAACCTATGATTCTTGACTACAAAAGGAATGTGGGATTGTTGGAATGTTTAAAATGGTCCAATATCCTTTTTTGTATGGCTTAAAAATAGATATTCGTTAGAAACATATATCCATTATCTTTTCACAAAAAAGACTACCAATTAAAATATTTCCCTTGGCCTCCACTTTTTAAACAACAAATATATCGAATATCAAATCTATATATATATATATATATATAGTGAGAGAAAAAGAGACATGAGAGAGGGGAAGTAAGGAGAGAGTGATAATGACAAAGACCCCAAATGAGAGAGAGGGGAAGGAAGGGAGAGATGGAGACTTGAGAGAGAGAGCCTAAATGAGAAAAAGGGGGGAAGGACAGAGGGAGAGGGAGAGAAGGATCGATATCATTGAAATGTTGAAATGGTAGAGCCAACATAGAACAGAAAAAAGTAAACCATGATTGCAGAGAATGGCACAAATGAAAAATATTATTGATTTGATTTTGTAGGATAAAATATATTATCAGATACGCATATTCATTCTAAATGTGTGTCTTTAAATAGGCAGTACAAAACAGCAAATGGTTGTGTAACTGTACAACTGAAAACACAACCACCGGTAGTTTTATTAATTAAATCTAAACTAATGTAATAACACCAACATGAAATACCCAAAGATTTAATACCAAGTCATCTCTCTTTAACATTTTCTAGTTTTAGTTGATAAAAATAAATGACAAAAGACTAAAATATTCAATAATATATAGAGAGTTGATCTTCATTTTCAACTCCATGAACTGCATTTGTCTATGCTGGTCAATTACGCAAAAGAAAAATGAATCACATGAATTTAAAAAGTTTTGGAGAAGTAGCTCATCTTGGGCGTGTCGTGGAAGAAAAAGAAGGTCGATTAAATAAAAATAAATTGAGTGCGATTAAAATATCATGTCATAAGCAACAAATGTTGGTTTCCTGTTGAGTGCGATGAGAATAGACTAGTAATGACGGCTCTTTTAGTGCAGTAAACCAGGCCAATAAATAGACTAAGTCTCCATCATTGCACTTACCCAGTAATGCCCACTCACTCCATCAACTGTGTTGCCGAGTCAATCGCGTGAGAGAAAAGTGAGGCATACAGGAAATTACATGAATTTTAAAAGTTTTGGCCAACTTTGTTTTTTTCACCGTGTTGACGAAGGATCAATTAAATTAAGTTGAATGTTGGTAATGGCCAACCACTCTACCTTCACAAATGATGGCCTCCTCTTAACTTTATTCTTCTCTTTTTTATACTTTTTCTTTTAGAATTACAGGAAATTAATTACGCAAAAGAAAAATGAATTACATGAATTTAAAAAGTTTTGGAGAAGTGCTTCATGTTCGGCGTGTCGTGGAAGAATTAAGCAGCTCGACTAAATTAAATTGAGAGGTCCTAATTAAGACTAAAGAGTTTATAGGTAGAAGAGGAAAATAATTCAACTTAAAGTCAAAAGAAGATGAAAATTAGATCTAGGAGTGAAGGCTTAATCAGGACTGTAATGAATTTTCATTTATGAGAAAAAAGGATCAAGATATGGTAAAAAATGAAGCAATTATAAATCCTCAAATTTTGGTAGGCCTAATATCTACTTTTGCATGAGCTTATCACTCGCCTGTAAAACTTAGGATAGGTAACCCAAGTGGACTTGTGGTCTCTCAAGCTATCGTTTAGCCAAAGGTTTTCAATCTTGTGCAAGTACTTAGAAACCAGTTTGGAGGATGGAATAAGATGGATAACAGGGCTAAGAAATATGAGGGAACTATCATCAACTTAAAGAATTTTGAAAGGTAACATACTTCACACTCATTTGGTTGTGAGTTGGATTGTTAGATCATCATTTGATTGCCATGTTGACATGTGTACTATTAAACATTTGTAGGTATGATATCTTTTTATTTACACTTTTTAATCAATGTCAAGATAATTCAAGATGGGGTAGAGAGTCATCATTACAAATTAGATATATATTAAATTTCCATTTTAATTAGTTAGTCTATCTATTCTATCATGATTTTAGCATTGGATACCTTTGTATAGTGTTTTGATATGTCCTTGAATTCTCATGGGCAAATGAATAAGAGTTTTGTACAAACTAGAAAAATTAGATTTGCTTTGGATTATGTCGATTATTAGATAATATTATAACCAAAAGGTATATATAAATGGTGTAGTAGAATGTGTTGATGTCTATGATTGCTTAAAAAGCTTCTATAAGTGAACACAAACTATTACATTGTAACTAGAGAGATTTTGTTTGTGAAGATTGTTTTCATATTAATGACTTTAGGTTTTTAAGATATTATCACATTTGTTATAATTCATGTTCATTTATAATTGAACTTGATTAATGCAATTTTTTTTTTAATATAATAGTTGTTATCTGAGATGTAGAGAACAAGGTATGAAGTCTCCATCATCATCTTAAGGAAATATGTTCTTAATAGTCTCTTGACTTATAATTATGAATATCATAGTGTAACTATGACTTAAAGTTGCATTTCAATCTATGTTAAGTTGTCAGGTGGACAAGCATAGACCTATGGACATGTATGAATTTGAACACTCTTGTATACACTTATGTTCTCTTGTATGCACTTGTATGCTTTTATATGCTATTTTTACTCTCTAAAACATCTTTTTTTTATAAGATACATATAGCTTGAATAAATATTAATATAAGGATATAGAAATTACATATAAAGGATAAAGGCCAAAAATTGATAGAGTCTGAGATTATCCAAAAACATTACATCACACAAAGATGAAACCCCAAGAAAAAATCAACCTAACAGGGGTACAAAATATAAAATTTTTTGGCAAGAGATACAACATGCATGCTCAGATGTTGTCATTGATAGCAACTTATATAAGATTGGACATCCACAACTCATAATTTATTCATTCCAAAAGATTGATTTAGTCTAGTGAGGTCCAGTGAGAAGAATAGTGTATTCAATAGAGTGTATAATTTGATTGGTTGGTGGATTATTTTGGTCGAATATTTTTCTTTGCAGATTTTGGAAATGTATTGTGAATATATTATATTCCTTATTCCATGATTGTGGCCTTCGGTGATGAGTTTTGTGTTAATTGGAAGATCCAGTTGACAAGTTTTCTATTAGAATAGTGTACATATAAGTGGTAACTCATTTTGCGGATCGATTTTGGTAGTTATTTGTGTATTCGAAGATGATGTTTTGATATATGAGAAGCATGTTCTCAAATTTTTTTATTCTACATGATTAGTTTTGATCGGATTGAGGTGACTTGTGTAAACATTTCATCATTTGCATATTGTTCTTGAAGTTGACATGCTGGTGACATAAATTAGTCATGTGGATATATAAGATAGGTTTACATGATCATTCTTGATATTGATAGTTATGTGTGAAGGGTGTATGAGCGATTATACATATTTTCACGTTCACAAGGTGAGGATTTGAGCTCTCGTATGATGTATAATATCAAAATAGAGTAGTGATGCAGAGGAGAGTAAGAATATGTGTTTTGTGCTTAACCAGAACTATACTCAGGCATTTGTTGATGCTATTTCATAGTTCAAATCTCATTGTAATCTCTAACAAACATTTTGTAAGGCAGTGAGCCTTCTGGAGTTGTAGCCCTTACTTGTAATTAAGTAGTGAGCTCTAGGTAGTGTGCTTGAATGCATGTGCATTCCCCTTATGTAATATTTTTATACTTTTAGCAGAGTATATTAATATTGTGGATTTGAATCCCCTCATGGTTTTTCCCTTAACTGGGTTTCCACATAGAAATTTTGGTTTTATGGTGTTGTTGATCTTTGCCTTAAATGTTTCTACACTTTACTTTCTCTCATATGTATTAAGTGGTTTAAAGGATATATTAACAAAGTTAAAAGTTGTACAACACTGATTCACCCCTCCCTCTCAATGTTCCTTGATTCCAATAATTGGTATCAGAGCCTAGTTCCTCAGAAGAAGCTTAACAACTTGAGGATGATTTGAGAAGGAGAATCAATGGATTATGGTAATCTCAGACAATAGTTGGTTGTTGCTCCTTAAGATCTTGATCATGCACATGATGAGAACTGGTAAGTGAAATAAAATCTTAAAGATGTTGAGGAATACATTGAAACATTGAAAGATCAGTTGGACAAATCAAGGGTTAAGAGAAATAAACTTGTTGATAAGATAAAAAAGAAACAAAGTCAAATCATTAATGAAGAATCCTTAAAGAAAAAGATTGAAGAGTGTGAGAGACTTTCTAGAGATAACATGGTCCAGAAGAATGAGATGGAAGCTATTGTGATGATATTGACAAAAGAAATTGAAGAAAGTTAGAAAAATGAGGAAAAGCTTGCTCAGTCACTGAAAGACAAATCTGAAGAATATTGTAGACTTGAGGATGAAATTGGACAATTTAAGAATGACCTACAAGATGCTAGAGAACATGAGGAAGATCTTGGAAAGTAGGTCCTACTTCTCAAATTTGATCTTGTGAGATTTTGCCAAGATCTAGAGGCAATGGAAAACACAAATAAGAGAGAACAAAATAGATGATTGGAATAAACCGTATTCTATCAAGGTGCAAAATATGATCAACTGGATCATAAATAATTATATACAATGAATATGACCCTGCTTATATAGGCAATGTTATATGGATATGTGAGCACACAAACATGAGATGTGGCTCAATAAGAAACAAGGGTAGGTAGGAAATAGGTGTGGGTAGGTAGGAGAAACAATATAATATTCCACATGAGGTGGAATGTAAAAACAAGATAAGATCAACACCATAAAAGGTGGAAATTCTCCTACACACACTATCCCAATGTGGCACAAACACCCAAGTGTCTGATACCCAAACTACTATGAAATTCATTTCCTAAGTAAACTAAAGTAAGGTGTAATAATATCAAAGATGAATAATTATTTACACCAAGACCCCCCCTTAAGTGAAACTTAGGGGAATGCAATTAAGTATACAAGGCAACTAAGCAATGCAAGATGGGTCTCAGCTACTAGGCCATGTTAGGTACCCATGTACAAATGCAAATGCATGCAAACCAATGCAATGAAATCTCTCACAAAGTAGGGAAAGAGAGAAAAACCCAATGGGAAAAAACCCTCCCCCAAAAGAGAGATGAAAACTAGATACAAATAACTCTCATAGAAGTATGTGAAGGACAAAACCTCGTGTGAGGAAAAAGTTCCCCACATATGAGAGAAAAAGAAGAGAGTCTAGGAAGCCCCCCCCTCAATGTGGAATCTACACCAATGATAGAAGCTCGATAATGAATGAAGAAACTACTCCACGAATGTCAAACCACGTTCCTCCCCTTAGGAAGAAACAAAACCAAATGTGTATCCATGAAGTCTTCCCAACCATGAAGGGAAGATGTGGGGAAAATACTCATGATGAATGGAATCTCTAAAAACTACTCAAGGGTCCCCACGTCGATGCTAAAAGTTACCCCCTCCAAAGGTGGTAAACTATGCCATATTGCTGAAAAAGGCACTCCAAGATCTAGTGGAGATGAATGTAGAGAAATGTCCAAAGACACATATATCTCCTCAAAAGATAAAGAGATCTCCTCCAAGTGTTGTACAAAAGTATCCACAATCATGTCAACCTCTAAAGATTGATCATGTAGAGAATGCAAAAGAGGGTCAGAGTGATCCCTTGAAACAATCAAAGAAGGATAATCTTGATCAAAGAGAAGATGAATGTCATAAATGATGTCTCCCAAATCTGCAATGTAGGACTCCACAAACAAACCTGTAATGTCTGTCAAGTAGGCATCCCATGAAACTAAAGCTGGAAGACATGAAATATCCTGCTGCACTGAATCACAAGAAGGAAAAGTTGTCACACTAGCTACATCATCAGGTGCAATAGGTGATGTGATATCAATAGGAGGAGATGAAATGTGAGGCTCAAGAATGGGGTCACATGTGAGAATCCCCACGTTCAACTGCCCAAAGTTCTCCTCAAAATTTGAATCATCAACATAGGAAGAATCAACCTCATCAATAGGACCAAAATGTGAAAAAGAGTACAACCGAGCTACATGATCAACCAACCTAGTTGCAATCATAGCTCCACTCTCCAAGTCTCTAATAATAACTGAATCAGGTGTGAACTCCACCATTTTCCTAGTTGCCCCATGTGTGATTTGATAGATGGAAAGAAGATTGTTTGTCAAGTGGGGTACACACAACACATCATTGAAGGAGTTATCCCCAATGGAAAAAGATCCTTTCCCAGTCACATCCATCTATGTATGATTTCCCATCAAAATCTGTGGCATGTGGCAAGGCTCAAATGTAGAAAACATAGACTGCGAAGATGCCATATGATGATAAGCCCCTGAATCTAGAAGCCATCTCCCTGAATCATGACCTGTAATAGCACAAAGAGCTTGTCCCTTTCCTTTATCTGTCCCAAAAGAGTGATCCTTTCCTTTATCCTTCGAAGAAGAAGCTAATGTAGACATTCTAGAAGGTAGATTGATTTTGCTCTTCTCAAGAAGATTCTTCAACTCATCAATATCCTTCTTATAACAATGATGTTCATCATGTCCTGACTTCTTGAAATATCCACAAAAAAGATTGTCCTTATATGATTTCCTCTTAGGTGAGAATGGTGAATCACCTTGTTGTGGAGAGGAAGATTATGCTACATCTTGTTGTGGTTTTGACTTAGGCTACTTTTGATTCTTGCCTTTTCCTTGATTGCTTTGATTCCCTTTATTAGCCACCAAAGCTTGTGACTTTGAAGATTTGAGAATCCCCATCATGGTCAACTTAGATTGCTCAAGTATCAACATCTCCATAAATGAATCAAATGAGGGAGAAGTGTATGAGGAACCTTGAGCCAACCTATGGGTGTGAAAGATAGATACAAAGGCTGTATACCCTAAAGGAAGCTTGTCCAACAAGTTATAAACCAATTGAGCATCCTTTTTGTCAATTCCATAATCCTTTAGCTTTGGTCTTAGCTCAATTGCTTTTGTGACATAATCCTGGATTGTATCAAAATCCCTGGGATCCAAAGTTGTGAGTTCACTATCAAGCTTGTAGCCCTTAATCTCATCAACATGACCATACAATTTTTGAAAAAATATCCCAAGCTTCTTTAATTGTAGTACACTTATCAATGGGAAAAATGAGGTCATCTGATACATACTTTCTAAGAGTTTCAAGTGCCATAGCATTCTTAGTAAGTCATTCAATTTGAGCATTAGGGTCAGCCTTAGGATCAGGTGGTGTTGTAATAGTTTCATTTACATAATGAATGAGTCCTTTTTCCATTAGTTTACTCCATGCCTTAATCTTCAAAGATGCTTAATTATGAGGAGTTAAAAGTGGAAATTTAGGAGAACCCATAGCACCAACATGAAAAAAATACAAGATAGAGAGATGCACAATCACACAAGACACCCCCAAAATATACTCAATCAAGAAACCACCCCTGCAAAATGGCGATTTGGAACATTATACTTAGTGCGTATACAATGGGCCACTTGCAAAACAAGGCAAAGTGGACTTCTGATTTCAATTTACAACTTATCAAAATGAGATATAAGAGACTTCAATAAATATTGTTAGTGATCTAAACTAAGATCCAAGCAAAAAACAAGTACCAAATAGGCCAAAAAATTACCAAATATTGAAAGTACAATTTCTATTTAAAATCACTACAAACAAATGACAAATTATGAAAGTAGATGAAAAATTATGCACTTTCAAAAAAATGGTACCTAAAGAGGAGTCCATATGAGCCCAAATGAAGCCTCCAAAGTTGTAAAAATTGGGATTTCATGATTTTTGAAAACCCTATATCCGAAAAATAGAAAACTCCTACACCACTATACAGATCATGAAATTCTACCCCAAAACAAAAAAAATTGCTCGAAAAAAGGAGTTTGGATGAGTCAAACAATAGTTGGTTGTTGCTCCTTAAGATCTTGATCATGCACATGATGAGAACTGGTAAGTGAAAGAAAATCTTAAAGATGCTGACGAATACATTGAGACATTTAAAGATTAGTTGGACAAATCAAGGGATAAGAGAAAGGAACTTGTTGATAAGCTAAAAAAGAAACAAAGTCAAAGTATTAATGAAGAATCCTTAAAGAAAAAGATTGAAGAGTGCGAGAGACTTTCTAGAGATAACTCAATCCAGAAGAATGAGATGGAAGCTATTTGTGATGATATTGAAAAAAGAAATTGAAGAAAGGAAGAAAAATGAGGAAAAGCTTGCTCAGTCCCTGAAAGACAAATCTAAAGAATGTTGCAGATTTGGGGATGAAATTGGATAGTTTAGGAATGACCTACAAGATGCTAGAGAACATGAGGAAGATCTTGGAAAGTAGGTCCTACTCCTCAAATTTGATCTTGTGAGATTTTGCCAAGATCTAGAGGCAATGGAAAACACAAATAAGAGAGCACAAAATAGATGATAGGAATAAACTCTATTCTATCAAGATGCAAAATATGATCAGCTGGATCATAAATAATTACATACAATGAATATGAGCCTACTTATATAGGCAAGGCTATATGGATATGTGAGCACACAAACATGACATGTGGCTCAATAAGAAACAAGGGTAGATAGGAAATAGGTGTGGGTAGGTAGGAGAAACAATATAATATTCCACATGACATGGAATGTAAAAACAAGATAAGATGAACACTGTAAAAGGTGGAAATTCTCCTACACACACTATCCTAATTTGACACAAACACCCGAGTGTCTCATACCCAAACTACTATGAAATGCATTTCCTAAGTAAACTTAAGTAAGGTGTAATAATATCCAAGATGAATAATTATTTACACCGACAGATTTGATGTTGTAAATGAGTATAAGGAGAATCTGGATTAGTTCAGCAAAATTAGATGAGATGCTTGCAAGTTAGAAGGATCCAAATGATACACAAGGTCTTGATTTTGAGAAAGGTGAAAGCTCCAAGTCAGCACAACAGAAGATCAATTAAAGAAGGCCTCTGATAAGGTAACCTAATGCTCATAAATTCAATGGTAAATTTTTTGTTTGCACTAAATTTGGTCATATGGCTAGTCAATGTAGAAATAAGATGATCAACAATGGTCCATCTTTTATTGGTCAATGTTGCTAATCAATGCAAAAAAGAGGAAATTGGATGAATTTTAGACCTATGCAAGGAAATGTTGTTTGTTATGCTTGCAACAAATCCAGTCACTTTGTAAAGCATTACAAGAGAATAAATATGAATAAGAGAGGTCTAGAAGACCAGAACAAGAATGTGAATCCAGATGAGAAGGGTAATGTAAAAGTTGAAGAAATCAAAGATCGGATGAAGAGGACATGGGTCAAGAAAAGTGATTTAGAGGCAGGAAATGGGTCTGCACTTGATTCTGGTGCTAGAACTACATCCAGTAATTAGACCTAAGGTATCTGGCATTGGGGGAGTTATAATCCAAATCTTTCAAACCCTTATTTGAGATTTTTGTCTATTTCTAGTAGGTTACAAAGGTGAATTTGTTGAATGTAGATGTTACTAATGGATTTCTAGAAGAATTGAGACAATTTGAAAATCTAGAGAAGAATTCTTGACAGATGCATAGTATATGAAAGAATTAGGGCAGAGTACATTTATTACAATGAAGAATTAGGTATGAAAAGGATAAAAAGTGATTCTTCCTCTTCATTTCTCACTTTGTGATGGAAGAGTAGAAGTTTAGAGAGCTCTACAAAGAACGCTATCATGCAAGATTAAGTGCTACCAATTTTTGAAGTGATTTGGCGAGAAGACCTAATCCTGTATCAAAGTTATTTATTAGTGACAACCTTCTTTTGGTTGAAGTTTTAAATTTGAATATGCAAAATGGTTGCATCTAGTACCATAACCCCTTTGGTTGTCAATATCACTGAGTGGACTTGTCCCAATTTCAAAAATCATCCATTTATCTCAATCGACGATGACCCTAAGAGCACATTTTCATCTATGTGCGACAGAGTCCTACCCAATGAAGATATAAGGGTTTATATACATTGTCCAATTGAAGAACTGGAAAGTTCTTAGATGTTGAATCTACACAAGAAGTAATGATTTGATGGATGCTCCCTGTTGAAATCTAAATTTCAAGGATTGGAAAGTGAGGGTTACACACAGTATGTAAAGCTTTTGATGACATGTGAGAAAGAATGGATCTGGTATATATAGAGTCATGTTCATGATGAATTTATGATGCAGGAGCATCCCCGGTCCATGGCAATATTGCATCAACCAAAAATATTTCCTTTTTGTTTTGCTTTTTATTTGCAGTTTCGACATTTCTTCCCATGTGTACTAGTTTTGGCTCACCGAAACCTGTGGAGTTGGATTCTACTTGAAGACTTGATCATCAAGTTCTTATTTCCCAGACCGCATCCCATTTGGATCATTTTCTGATAAGATATCACTACCAGTTTTTATGAGAGTTCTTTGTTATCGGTTGCTTAGACCTATTTTAAGTGATCTACTAGAACCCTTTTGAAACTTGCGAAGTCTTGGGCATTGATTACAATGTTCCTTGGCATGTGACCAACCTTTTCTTGCTATCTATATTCATCATTTGGATTTTCTAGAGGAATCTCTTGGTGGAGGCCAACCTTGTTGGTTTTTACACATTATGTCTTGTTCTTCGGATTTTAATCTGTTTTGGGCTGACTGGATTCCCTTGGATCATATATATCATTGTAACTGAGCATTAGAATGTAATAGAAGGCTAGAAGATAGAATATAGAAGATAGATCTTAAGATTCAAGGTCCCAGTTGTGACCTATTTTGTATGTTCTGGTAGGCTTGTGTGCTGGTTTATGTAACCCAAATTATTATCGGTTGATTGTATTTAGATTTCGTGATATAATTTTATATGTTTTGCATTGCCTCCATCATATCTTTTTGTTTCCATTGTGTTTACTCCTGCTAACTAATTCAAACTGATCTCTTGAGGTTTCTCCTTACTAGTGACTGCATCAAGGGGTATCAAAGCGAATTTTCATCCTGGTTGTCCTGAGAATTTTGTTGTAAGGTGGTAGAGTATGGATCTAACCTGCAACTACAGAGGACTGGTGAAAGATGTCGCGAAGAGGAATTAGGAATGGTGGAGCATGAGGGAATGCAAACCCAACAATGATGGAAATGTTGTGAGGAATAGCAGCCCACTTGGAAGCCAGGGAAATAGAAAAAAGAAGAAGTCAACATATTGAAGATTTAAGTGAAGATGAAGCAAAATAGGCCCGGATGGAACAAGCAAATCCATCGATGGTCGATCCAGATGAAGACACTAATACATTTGGCCTCAAATTCTAATGAAACCATTTCCTCTCTTCAATATATTTGATGAACATTCATAACCTGGTATTTGAAGCTTCCTCGTTTTTTCTCTTTTTTTTTCAATTTTATGGAAGAGGTTAAGAATGCTCCAGAATGGAGCATTTCTAACCTCCTTGACAAAGCAGGCCCACAAGGTTAAGAAATGAGGTTAGAAATGCTCAGTTTTGGAGAATTCTTAACCTTATTTGTGAGAGGTTAGAAATATGGGTGAAGAATGCTAAAAAACTGAGCATTTCTAACCATATTGGCAAAAGGTTAAGAAATGAGGTTAAGAATGCTAAAAAAGTGAGCATTTCTAACAACCTTCTTCAAAGACTATGATTTTGACCTCAGAACCATTAATCATGGAGGGGAATAAAGGAGGAATGCAACTAACATTTTTAGACAACTTTTTATTGCAAATGACCAGACATATTAAAATAATTTAAATTATTAAATTATTATTTGAAAAATAATTTAAATATTTTAAATTTATTGCTTTGGTTGGAGAAAAATGACATAACTTTCAAATGGTCAGGAGTTAGGTCCTAAAATTTGAAACACATGTCAATGGTAGGGAAATGGGTCTACACAATTATTTACATGTCATGAAAAATCCTAAGATGAGATATTTTTATCATTTTGGGGCAACAGACACCAAAAATTAAAAGTTTAAAATATGACAAAGTATGAACTGGGTTCAAGTGAAAGTTGGCCATGTGATATTAAATGATGCTTAAATCCTGACTGTCAACTGATTTCCCTCAATTTGTGGTAATTTTCAATTTTTCATATTTTGACTAGTAATAACCTTGGACAACACGCTCATTTCTTATGCATAAACACCCGTTGGACCTTTTCTCGATACTGAGACTGCTTTGAAAAAGATATGTCAAATGTGGGGGCAACAATATGTATATGTACACACACACACACATATATATGTATGCATATGTACATGTACATGTACATATACATATACATACATATACATGTACATATACATACATATACATATACATACACATATACATATACATATGTATATACATATATATATATATATATACATATATATATATGTATATGTATATGTATATGTATATGTACATATACATATACATATACATATATATATATGTATATATATATATGTATATACATATGTATATGTATATGTGTATGTATATGTATATGTATACATATGTATATATGTATATATATATACACATATACATATACATATAGACACACACACACACACACACACACACACACACACACACACACACACACACACACACACACACACACACACATATATGTATATATATATATATGTGTTAGTGTCGATGATTGCTTAAAAAGATTCTATAAGTGAACACAAACTATTAAATTATAACTAGAGAGATTTTATTTGTGAAGATTGCTTTCATATTAATGACTTTAGGTTTTTAAGATATTATGACATTTGTTATAATTCATCTTCATTGATAATTGAACTTGACTAATGCAATTTTTTTTTAATATAATAGTTGTATTTTGAGATGTAGAGAACAAGGTGTGGAGTCTCCATCATCATCTTAAGGAAATGCGTTCTTAATAGTCTCTTGACTTATAATTATGAATATCATAATGTAACTATGACTTAAAGTTGCATTTAAATCTATGTTAAGTTTCCAGGTGGATAGGCATAGACCCATTGACATTTCTGAATGTGAACACTCTTGTATACACCTATGCGCTCATGTATGCACTTGTATGCTTTTATGTGCTATTTTTACTCTCTATATTTATTTATTTATTTTTATAAAAGGCATATAGCCTGAATATATATAAGGATATACAAATTATATATAAATGATAAAGGCCAAAAAACTAATAGAGTCTGAGATTATCATGAAACATTACATCACACAAAGATGAAACCTCAAGAAAAAACCAACCTAACAGGGTCATGAAATGTAAAAATTGTTGGCAAGAGACACTGCATGCATGCTCAGATGTTATCATTGATGGAAAATCATATCAGATTGGGTAGCAACAACTCATAATTTATTCATTCTGGAAGTTTGATTGAGTCTGGTGAGAAGAACAGTGTATCTCGTAGAGTGTACAGTTTGATTGGTTAGTCAATTATTTTGGTTGAATATTTTTCTTTACGGATTTTGGAAATGTATTGTGAATATACAATATGCCTTATTCCAAGATTGTGGCCTTCGATGATGAGTTTTCTGTTAATTGGAAGATCTAGTTGACAAGTTTTCTATTAGAATGTAGTGTATATCAGTGGTAATGTGTGGTAATTCATTTTGCTAATTTTGCAGATCGATTTTGGCAGTTGTTTGTGTGTTCGAAGATGATGAGACGACATATGGGAAGTATGTGGTCAATTGTTTTTAGTCTGCATGATTAGTTTTGATCAAATTGAGTAGACTTGTGTACATGTTTCATCATTTGCATATTGTTCTTGAAGCCGACATGGTGGTGACCTAAATTTTTGATGCAGATATATAAGATGGGTTTACATGATCATTCTTGATATTGATAGTCATATGTGAAGGGTGTATGAATGATTATCATAGTTTCACGTATGCAAGGTAAAAATTTGAACTCCAATATGATGCAAAATATCAGAATAGAGCAGTGTTGTAGAGAACAATAAGAATATGTGTTTTGTGCTTAACCAAAACTATACTCAAGCATTTGTTGATTCTATTTTTTACTTCAAATTTCATTTTAATCTCTAACAAACATTTTGTAAGGTAATGAGCCTTCCGAAGTTGTAGCCCTTACTTGTAATTGAGCAGTGAGCTCTAAACAGTGTGCCTGAATGCATTTCTATTCCCCTTATTTAATATTTGTATACTTTTAGTAAAGTATATTAATATTGTGGGTTGGAATCCTACTGTGGTTTTTCCCTTAACCAGGTTTCCACATAATTTTTTTGGTGTTATGGTATTGTTGATCTTTGCCTTATGTTTCTACACTTTACTTTCTCTCATATGCATTAAGTGATTTAAAGGACAAATTAACAAAGTTAAAAAATTATAGAACACTGATTCACCCCCTGCTCAATGTTCCTTGATTCCAACAATTGGTATGAAAGCTTAGTTCCTCGGATGAAGCCTAACAGCTTGAGGTCGATCTGGGAAGGAGAATCAATGGATTTCGATAATCTCATATAGCAGTTGGTTGTTGCTTTTCAATATCTTGATCATGTGCATGATGAGAACTGACAACTGAAATAAAATCTTAAAGATGTTGAGGAATACATTGAGACATCAAAAGATCAGTTGAACAAATCAAGGGATAAGAGAAAGGAACTTGTTGATAAGCTAAAGGAGAAAGAAAGTCAAAGCATTGATGAAGAATCCCTAAAGCAAAAGACTTAAAGGTGTGAGATACTTGCTAGAGGTAACATGGTCCAGAAGAATGAGATAGGAGCTATTGTGATGAGATTGACAAAAGAAATTGAAGAAAGGAAGAAAATTGAGGAAAATCTTGCTCAGTCCCTAAAAGACAAATCTGAAGAATGCTGCAGACTTGAGGATGAAATTGAACAATTGAAGAATGACCTACACGATCTAGAGAACATGAGGAGGATCTTGGAAATCATGTCCTATTTGTCAAATTTGATCTTGATGCTACAAATGAGTATAAGTAGAACTTTCAGATTAGTCAATCCATATTAGATGAGATGCTTGCAAGTCAGAAGGATCCAAATGATACACAAGGTCTTGGTTTTGAGAAATCGGAAAGCTGCAAGTCAACATAATAGAAGATCAATTCAAGAAGGCCTCCTGTAAGCAACCCGATGCTCATAAATTCAATGAAAACTACTTTCTTTGTGATAAATTTGGTCATATGGCTTGTAAATGTAGAAACAGGATGATCAATAATGGTCCATCTTTTACCAGTCAATGTTTGAAATGCAACAAGTATGGTCATAAGTCAAATGAATGCAAAAGTATGATGAATAACCTTCTAAATAGAAGAAATGTCAGATGTTATGCATGTGGTATATTTGGACATGTTGCTAATCAATGCAGAACAAGAAGAAATCGGATGAATTTAAGGCCTATGCAAAGAAATTTTGTTTGCTATGCTTGCAACAAATCCAGTCACATTGCAAAGTATTGCAAAAACAAAAATGTGAATAAGAGGGGTCTGGACAACAAGAACAAGAAATTGAAGCCAAATGAGAAGGGTAATACAAAATTTGAAGAAATTGGAGATCAAATGAAGAAGACATGGGTCAAGAAAAGTGATTCAGAGGTAGGAAATGGGTCTGCACCTCATTTGGGTGCTAGAACTACATCTAGTAATTAGACCAATGACATATAACCTTGGAGGAGTTATAATGCAAATATTTCAAACCCTTGTTTGAGTTTTGTGCCTATTTCCGATAGGTTTCAAAGGTAAATTTGATGAATATATATCTTATTGATGGATTTCCAGAAGAATTGAATCTATTTGAATATCCGAAGAAGAATTCCTGACAGATGCAAAGTATTTAGAAGAATTAGGGCAAAGTGCATTTAATACAATGAAGAATTAGGTATGTGAAGGATAAAAAGTGACTCTTCCTCTTCATTTATCACTTTGTTATTGAAGAGTAGAAGTTTAGAGAGCTCTGTGAAGAAGACTATCATGAAAGATCAAGTGCTACCAATTTTTGAAGCAATTTGGCGGGAAGACCTAATCTAGTATCAAAGGTATTTATCAGTGAAAACCCTCTTTCAGTTGAAGTTTGAAATTTGAATCTACAAAATGGTTGCATCTAGTACTACAACCCCTTTGTTGTCAATATCACTAAGCATTCTCATCCAAATTTCAAAAAACATCCATTCATCTCAATGGAGGATGACCCTAAGAGCACATTTTCATTTGTGCCCTACAGAGTCTTGCACAATGAAGATATACAGGTTTATAGACATTGTCCAATTGAAGAACTGGGAAGTTCTCAGATGCTAAATCTATACAACAATTGCTTATCTGATGGAAGCTCCATCTTGAAATCTGAATTTCAAGGATTGGAAAGCAAGGGCTTCACACGGTTTGTAAAGCTTTCGGTGGTGTATGAGAAGGAATAGATCCGATATATATTGAGGTGTGTTGATGATGAATGTGGTTGGATAAGTTGCATAAGATTACTAAGGGTGTGACTCAAGTGGTAACAGGTTTGTGTGTATCCGGTCAATTGCTAGCTCTAAAAGCAGTGAAAAATGATATTTTAACCAACACAACCGGGTCAAGGTTTGATAAACGAGCAATGACTATTGATGACATCTTGGATGATGATATCCGGTTTGCATCCATGGTGATTGGGTATAAATCTAACTCCAACCGATTGAACTTTGTCTCTGGTACTACAATATTTGCTCCATATGAAATGTTAAGGTAGAATAAGAAATATGATCTTTGCAAGTTGCTTTAGAGTGAGCTCATCTAAAAATTGGAGAAGATAAAAGAAAATAAGAAGCATTACTTCAAGGATGGTTGCCTACTCATGTGCATATTCTTTTATTTCAAGAATGAGATTTTGGGAGTTGATCCAGTATAGTGGGAATATGATATGCCAATAGGTGTGGAGATTCGAGAGTATCTATATAGCTCTAGTGATTCCAAAGCCTGAAACTCAAATCTATGGGGCTATTTCAAGAACATTCAGTAGGAGATGCATGGAAGGGAGAGAATCCCTAAAACTATTGTGGAGAAATATGCAAACACCATCTACTTTATGGTTGACACCAATCAGCGTCTGATGGAGGTAGTGGAACCCCAAACTTCATGCATTCTACCAATGGTTATGAGGTTGATGAACAAATTTTGGAACTATATTCTCAACATTTGATAAGTCAACCAGTGGACCCCAATGAAGAGAGGTTCGGAACCTATAAGGATAAGATCTTAAAGCTATATGAATAGTGTAAGAAATTGGTCATTCAAAAGAAGGTCTAGAAAGAGGTTGGATCTCTTGCAGAGAGCATGGGGATAACGAAGGAAAGCATTCAAAAGCCAGGGAGAAGAACATTCTCTCTAAGGAACAAATAGTTAAGTTTAATGACTTTGGACTTCTTACCCTCTAACTTCTATCTTCCACTGGAAAAGTTTTATTATATGTCACCCTCATCTCAAAATGTTATGACTTTTACCATCTCCATTAACTATGCCATTTAAATAAGCAGGGTTAATGGTCATTGTATAGATACACATTTTATAGTTAAAGTCACATGTTGTTATCATATTATATAACATCTATGTTGGATAGTAGAGATTGAAACACATTCCATGAGCATTATGTGTAAATAGATATGATTCATTACAACTCTTTCTCGGTATACATGGAATGCATTGAAGAAGATTCGAACTTTATCTTTTTTTTTCTTTTTTTTTTTTGACATGAGACAACTATATAAATGTGGTTTTGTTCTTGTCAAGGAGATCGTAGAGGACAGGGACATAGAGGACAGGGACCAATAGTCATGTAGACTAACTTGGTTGATATATAGTCATTATATAACATATTGTAAGACCTACATTTGTGTGTGTGTTGGAGAGATGCATTGTTATTACTCTTGTGGAGAGAATTGTATGTGCAATCTGTGCAGCTATTCAAAATTGGACATGGCAGTTGAAGGGAAATCACACTGCCTTCAGCTTATACATGGCACATTTGTAGAATTGATTTCTTGTAAAGTCTTTAAAACATTCAAGTTAGTGCAATTGGAAATATAAATTAAGGTTTGAAAATGTTTGACTATTGTAAAATAGGAGTTTTGGTAACTTTGAAAGTGCTTGCATATAAAAAATGAGTAACAGTAAAGAAGGTGAGAAATATTATTAGAGGACAAGGAAAGCACCAAATAGACTCCACGTGGGACCAGATAACACAGAACATGCTCCTCACTAAAGCACTAAACGCATTACCATCCCATCACCCATGAGTCAAGGGTCATCAGAAAATAATTACAATTTAGTGCTGTCATCCTCTCTTGACTTGACTAAACGTATCCTCTCTTCACTTTGTATTAATCATCTCTTTCCAAGCTACGCTGGAAAAGTCTGTAAAAACAAATGCAAGAATACACAGATTCATCATCTTCAGCCTGAAACAAATTCATTAATATTACTCGGTTGTGGAAAGCACTAAACGCATGCTTCTCACTTATCTCTTCTTATTAGCGGCAGATTATCTCTTCTTATTATGTCATGTCTTCATGAAAATTTTCTGTTTTCATACAAATTTAAAATTATTAAAGAATTTAATTTACAATTTTTTTAGTAGAGTAATTATTGTTGAGGAATTGAAAATAGATTGTGGAAAATAGAGGGGTTAGAAATAAACAATTATATATTGAAAAAACTTTAGTGGTTCTATAAATTTCTTTCTTTCTTTTTTATTCACCTTCAAATTTTATCTACAAAACTAATTATTAATACTATTCATTCACATGTAAATAAAATAGGGAAGAACTTGTGACCTGAAAAATTATGATTACACTTCTTGTTTGAAATATTGATCTCTATGTGTGAATGAATTTATATTTATTCATTCTATTTATTTACATTCACATTTTTTATAACACACCAAATTCAATAATTTTAATGTATTATTCAATCATTGTTGCTGAAAGCATCAAACACATCAATAGACTTTTCTAGTTTATTGTTATTCAGTTCTATTGCCTTAACAAGCAATCTCATAGACTAAATATTAGTGAGACTTTCTTGAACTTTTTCAAGACTATTCAAGTCCATCACATGTTGTTACTATTGTAGAGTTTCCTCCTACAAGAACTAATTGTAAGATTGAAATTTTGAATTTCAACAACAATCTAAGGTGTTGAAATTTGTATCGAAAAGTAGAAACTTTCCCCAATTCTATGGCATTATCAATTGATTTTCTAACCACAAATTTAATATATCATATAATTCAATTTTATTTATCTAAACAAGTAGAGAACTATAAAATTTTCATACAAAATATTAATTAAAAAAAATATTTTAATGTGTGAAGTAGCTTCACCCAACCATCTACATATTTGTTTCTAGATCCTTGGCCCCCCTCATCATCCAACAAGTTTTACTGACGTCTTCCCTCCTCTTTGTCCATGACCATCAACATAGGTTCCAAAGATTTTCTTTTTGAAATTAAATAAGAGGAAAAATTAAAATCAATAAATGAAGTTAAATAATTTTTATTAAAAATAATACAAAAGTCATAATTACATTTGTGAAATTATTATTTCTTTTGGAAGGTTTTACTCAAAATAAATAAGACTTTTTTTCATAATCATTATTTTTCATATTTTATGTAGTTGCAACATGTTGACCCATGATTCATATGAGCACCACTTGCTCATAATGATTTTACTTCCAAACAAGGTTAAGAGAAAAAAATAGCACTAAAAATGAGTTGTAAGAAGAAAGAGTACACTCCAGGATCCAACATCAATGAAAATAAAGAGAAGGGTGGAAATAAACTCCAAATAATTCATGGATGTCTTTGGTACTATATTATTAATATGAATAAAAAATTTTGTACTTTCATTTGTTTTAACATATAACAATACTTTTAGATTGGTTGGGCTCTCCATAATCTATAAAATCAAGTGTCATTATTAGAGTAAATAAATGAAGTGTCATATCCAATTATAAAATTAAGAATCTACACCTTATATAACTTGAAAAGGACAATCTTGTAGACGCTGTTGGATTGCAATATTTAAAAATAAAAATTTAATTTTTATTATTTTAACAAAAAAATATTTTAAAATTAAAATATTTAAATATTTTAAAACAATAAAAAATAATATTGTATAAAATTCATTATTAATTATTGAAAGTTAAACTAATATAAATATGAATGATTATTATTAATTGATTTTCAATTCATTTTTTATAAAAAAAAAATTTAATATAAAATAAATATTATTTTATAAACCTCTTCAATCTTCACAATGTGGTCCGCAAGAATTGTGCAGGCGTGAAGGAAAAAATTTGAACCTACAAGGCAAAGCGTTTACCAACCCAATAACAACAGATGGCAGGAACTAGACCAACAAAATTATGGGAGCTACAGACATTCTCACAGGAATAAGAAGACTTGGAATTCCTGACAAAATCACAAACCTCATTTCAAAAGACTATCTAAACAAAAGCAACCAATATTTGATATTTGTGAGGGTTATTACTTTGAACATTCACGAGATCCTCTCAAGGGAAAAGGGATCTTAGATTTCCTGAGGAGCCATACTGAAGCAAATTTCAAAAGCACAAACATACCCTATGACCAGTTTTTACCCTTATATTCTTCCTAGCCCAACAATATACTAGTACGCAATCCCAAATTCCTCTCCTACCCAAATAATATTCCAAACGCAGGGAGCCAAGATCCTTTAGATGCCAAACTCAGAGCGTCCTTCAATCCAAAGTCTGTTAGTTCAGGGAGTCGAGACTGTTCTACCTCCTTCTCAAACAATATTCCAATCGCAGGGAGCCGAGATGTTTTAGATCCCCCATTTAGAGCATCTTTCAACCCAAAGGTTGATAGTGTAGAGAACCCAGACCATTCACCTTTCAACCTTAAAGAGCCCTTTATCCCAAAATCAGATAGGCAACTTCACAAAGACGGGCATTTGATGAGCCCTTTAAAATTTGGAGGAAAAAGTAGCTAAATGAAGAACATATTGAACAACTGAACGAAGAACATATTGAACTATCGATCAAAAAGAGAGATAGTGTGATCACTCCTGAATCAATCTGCCTTGATAAGCAGTACAAGGTTACTCTCCCAGATCAAGCCATTATGCCTCAAATTTTGCATCTTTGAGAAAGAGCACTTGTTGGTAAGTTTTGGAAATCTTCTCCTTCATTTGATGATTTACTATCATGGACCAAGAAAGATTGGAAAGGGGTTAAGGAAATTTTCTACATTGATAATGGGTCAAGGTTTTTTATTGCAATTTTTCATTCAAAACACTTTAGGGATATGACCCATATGCATAAGTGTTGGTTCTGTAAAGGTTTTGGTCTTTTCACTATCCCATGGGTACCAAACTTCAAGATGAATTCTACAATTTGTAAATTTGTCCCCTTCTGGATCTCCTTTGTGTCCTTGCCTTTCGAATATAGAGATTTAGAGTTGATTGAGCTATTTACAAATCAGATCAGAATTTTCATCAAGCATGATCTAATTCCTTTTGAACTTACTCATCTTCCAATTCGAGTATGTTTTCTTCTAGACACGTCAAAATTGGTACCAAATAATTTATTAGTTGTTTCCAAATTTGGTACTTGGAAACAAACTATCATTCTTGAAGAACTTGAAATAGTGATTTCTCATTCAAACGTTCTGGGATATTTTAATGTTCAATGTCAACAAGATTTGCATCAAACAATCAAAGTTTGTGATGATCATTCTACATATCAATCCCTTTGTTTATTTGCCTCTAGTCCAGGTGTGGATTTGCATGATAGTCCTATTCCCATTCAACACCTTCAAACTAATAACAGTCATATTAATCATGCTAGGACAACTAGTTCTGAGCATACGAACCAGTCCCCAAAGTAGGAAATCCAGATATTGACTTCTGAAAGAGTAAATACACCCAATATATCTTCAAATTGGAACTGGTTAGTATTTGCACTAAAAATTTTTAATCAGAAGGAGCAAGGACTGAATTTAACCATCTTCTTATGCTCATATGCCCCAGTTGAAATTGGTAAAACTTTCATAGCCAGAATGTTATCTCCCTCCTAAAATCTTAAGGGCATGGGTTTTTCTTATCTGTACTCTCCAAGGAAGGTGAATGATTCCTTCTCAGAAATCTTTAGTAAAACAAATATTCTGGTCTCCTAATTGCCTACATCTAGTTGGTTTGTTGAATTATTGGATGCCTCTAATGAAGATAGTTGTAATATTGTCACATGTTACAAGGGGCTGATACAAGGATGTGAGAAGCTCGATGTGCAGAGATCAACAGATACCCTAGGCTAGGTAACCAATGTTTGGCTATGTCCAACTAGGGCTACTCAAAGGTTCGAGGACCCTAAGGTGCAAAGATCATTAGTCAATCGGTTAATACATGCACTCCAATTCTCCAATAGAACGATCAAGTTTTGACTTTCACCAACTCCTTATACTTTCATGCATCAACTGAAATTGGTAAAACTTTTGTGGCTATAATGATATCTCCTTTTCAAAACTTTAAGACCATGGGCTTTAACCCCTTAGTCTCTCCAAGGATGGTGAATGCTTTATTATCAAAAATCTTTAGTAAAATAAATAAGATGGCCTCTAAATTATCTACATCTAGTCGGCCTCTTGATCTTATGAATGCCTTCGAGGAAGATAATAGCAATTCTTTCCCATGTCCAAAGAGGTTAATACAATGACATGAGAAACTAGATGTGCAGAGACTACCATATAATATAGACCAATTAGATAATGATTAGCTATGCTCTGTTCGGCTAGTTCAGTGGTATGAGGAACCCAAGGTTCAAAAATCATTAGATAACTTAGATCAAATTGCCAATGAAATGTTACATTCGGTGGGCTCCCAATTATTTGATGAAATTGCTGAAGAGGTTCTTAATGAGGATGATCAACTGCTTTCAGATCACCTTACAGTTATGCCCACAGGCTCCAAGGACTCTCATTTTGACATTATGCCTAGTATTATGGATGAAGAGGGCAACACTCACCAACAACATTTTTTTGGCTTGATGATGATTGTAATGAATGACATCATATGTTGTCATTGATGGAACATGTACACACACACATATGTTCACATTGTCTACTGGTATTACTTCTAAAGATTACTTGCATTGCAACCAGTATTGAAATATTAGCTTATGATGGTGTCAAACCGGTACATGGTGACAACCGATAGATGCGAGAAATAACTTGACATCAACTTGAAGATCTAGTGGAGATTATCTAAGAAGAAATAGAGGACAATCAGTTTACATGTTGACAGTGGCTAAATCCAACCGGTATTGGTGTTCCAACCGGTATTCACTGACTGTGTGATGAGTTATCACTGGTCATGATGAGTTATCCTAACCGATAAATTTTAGCAGTAATTTGTGATGAGTTATGTTTGATTGTATAGATACACTGCACCTAGGAAATTGTGATATGATTTCCAAGACCAACATGAAATCTAAATTTCTATATAATGACATTATGATGAACTATTTTAGATAGATGATAAGAGATGATATGAGATGATTTGATGCGAAGATAGAAGTGTTAAGTTGTTGAGGGCATTGCAGAGTATGTTGGTGATGTAGTTTTGAGTGCGTAGAAGAGGATCTATTCAAGCAAGTTGTGCTACTTATAGATCACACCACCTCTTGTTTTTTAATCATTACAGGAGTCAAATCCCCTAAAAGGGTAAGCTCTAACAAGATTTATTGTACAAATCCTTTAACAAGGTGATCCATTAGTTTGGATTTAGAAATCCTCTACTGAGGTTACTCCTAACAAGGTAATACCTTTAACAAGGTATAGCTCCTTATAGAGCTTTGGGATCTTTAACAGGATTCGCTCCTAGCAGAGCACTTTTGTAGACCTTAACTAGTTAGTTACCTATTACTACAGTTAGTTAACTTGTGAGTCTCATCTCACCATGGTTTTCCCCATTTGGGTTTTCCATGTATAAACACATTGTATGGTGGATGTTTTACTTTGTGTGGATGCTTTAATATCATTTTGGATTGCATGCATAGTGTTGACCAGACATGTTAAGTATATCTACTAGTCAGTGTTTAAAGTAGTATTGTTTTTGGTGTCATTGATTCACCCCCTATCAATGCTTTATAAGTCTATCCATTGGTATCAAAGCCTAAATTTTTTTAGTCTTAATTGCTTGGAAGGAAACCCTTTAGCCATCATTGGGGATATGAGCTACTTTGAGATGGCTAGAGTTCTTGAAGCTACTAAGGATAAGCTTGAAACCCTAAGGGTCATATTTAAAGCTTCATAAGTCAAAAGGAGAGAGCTGACTGAACAACTATTGGAAATATCTGATAATAGTTCTTCAGATGAAGCCAACATTGATGCATTAGCTGAAGAAGTTGAAAAATTGAATGGTGAGAGGCTAAATTTGAGAAGAGAGTTAGAAGCCTTAACTATCCGCATGAGTCATGAGCTGGAAGCCAAGAGGGCAGCTGAAGACCTTGTCAAAGAAAGAGATCATGAGATTTCTAAGATCAAATGAGAGAATGCAACCTTGCATGATCATTGGCATGCTGAAAAAGAAGAAAAAGAGGCTTTGCAGCTAGATCTTGAAATGGCATCATCTATGAGAGAGACTCTTGCAAAACACAATGAAGATCTTACCAAAGGACTCACTGAGGCTAATGGAAATCTGGAAAAGTTCAACTAAAGTTCTACCATGCTAGATGAGTAGATTCAATCACAAAGGATGAAAGGTGATACATTTGGACTAGGTTTTAACACATCTGAGAAAAGAGAGTCTTCTGGTACAAAGAACAATATTCACAAGGACAAAATAGCTCCTAAGGCTAACAAGCCTACCAGTAAGAAAGTTTTTAAACCTGTTTGCTTTGTATGTCATAAACTTGGACATACTACAAATGTGTGTAGAAAGAAACACAATGGAAATACAAGCTACAATGCAAATACTAGGTATGTATCTAAGAGATTTGAAGGTCATTCTTTCACATGCAAAATGTATGGACATAGATCAGTTGAATGCAGATATGGAGTAAATAATCCAGTACCTCACATGAATCCAAGACCTAATGGCAATTGGATGAGAACCTATGATAACCGGGGTAACATGAATAGGCAGAGACCCTATGTCAACCGGTTTAGTCCATTTGAGATGGAAAAAGTAACTAATGTCATTTGCACCATTTGTAACAATTATGTTCATGTGACTATGGATTACAGAAGGAGAACTGGAAGAGGTAATGCAGGACCTTGGAGATCATCTGGAATGGCTTGCTATCATTGTCATAAATCAGGACACATGGCAAAGTTCTGTAGATCCAGAAAGAACAAACTGGTTAATCATTCTAAAGATCAGAAAGGTAAGAAGAAGGTAAATGTTGAGGAAACTAGAGAAGAGATGAATCAAATCTAGAAAAAGAAGACTAATGATATACTTGTAGAAGAACCTAATCCTTCACCTAGTGTTGATAATCTTGTACCGGTGAACTAAGCCTTTCAACAAGACTAAGGGGAGCATAGCAGTAAATCTACTTCCGGACCCCTTGAAAGATGAGTGGTAAGAGAGTTTGAATTTTGAGTTGTTATGTGTGAAATCTTGATATCTTTTGTCAATAGGTTTTCCAAAAGTCTATCAACTGGTTTTACACCTATTAATATGGTATGCATCATTAAGTGGTGTATTAGGGTTTGTAACCCTAGTGGTCGAGCATTTAATGCACTAGGTAAAAAGGATAAAAGCGAGTTTTACTTTGTTATTTTTACCCTAAATGTATTCAAGAGAGAATTCTTCAGAACTTGCAGAGCGAAGAGAGAATTGATAGCTAGTTTGAGTCAAATTTGTGTCATGATTTGCGTGATTGAAGTTGATTCGAAGATTAGTGGAGGTTGAACTTGTGTGCATTTGAGAAATCTACTGATAATCAAGGTAGCACGTGTGAATTGAGGTATTTCTTTGAAATCCCATTTCGAATCTAGCTTATCTGAATGGCTTCATCATCTAAGCAAGTAGAGAGGCTAATGATCACATCAGAACCTATGGAGGTTGTGGAGTCCGAATGAATTGTGTCTTATAATGCTTTATCTCAAGTTCCTGACGGTGTCATTGTAAAAGGTGATTTGTCTAGCTACATTGATTGTAAAATTGAAGATTTAGGATCATTGTCAATTTACTCTCAGTTGAAATCCCTTTGCGATAAGAGTGGAAAGATTCAACCCGAGTATATTAGGGTTTATGAGAAAGGTTTTCATAATGTGGCTTATTTTCTTGAGGATTTTGAAGAGGAACACATCAGAATTATTTTTAGTCGTGTTCATGGGGAAATATGTATTTGGAAAGGACACACACTATAACCAAGGAGGCTATTCAAGTTGTAACTAGTTTTTGGTCAACCGATGAAGTTCCTAAGTTGAGATGAATTTATAAAGACATAGTAACCACTTTAACTTCGTCTACCTCTGATGGGTGTTCTTTTTATGTTAATAATACTAAGGACCCAGTGGTTAAATTGGCAACTATGGTTATAGGCTACCGAATATTCTATTCTAGTAGAATGAATAGTGTACCATCTACAGTAGTCCATACTGCCTATAAAATGATTATTGAAAATGTAGATTATGACCTTTGTGAGGCCATAAGGAGTCAATTAATCTTGAATCTACAGTCAATCAAGAAGGACAACAACCAGAAGTTCAAATTTGGTCAGTTATTAATCAGTTTATTCTTTTACTTTCAAAATTTCTTGTTAGAATAACTAATTATTATCTAATAAAAGATTACTATAACACCCCCCCTTAAGATGAACTTAGTGAGTAGATAAACAACTAAATGCATGAAGCAAAAAAGTGCAACTACATGATGAAGGCAAAAAATTTTTGGGTCCCGGCAATAAGGCCTGATGAGGTACCCAATTACAACCAAATCTCTATGAACCAAAGAAATAGAGAATACCATGTGGGAAAAAAACTCTACTCCAAAAAGAGATGGAAAAGCAAGAAGAATACCACTAAAGCGGGAAATAGCTGCAAACACTATCGAAAAGTAACTGTTGATCTGAAAAACCTCCACTGAAATAGAACATGACCAGGTAGAGAAGACTGTAATCTGCATGAGTGCCCTCAAATGACACTACTCTAGTCAGATGGCAAACAAAGGAAAACAATTCAACTCGAAGATACAGATGGCATGAGACACCAAAGCCTGAAGAGTTGATCAGTCCAAACAAGGAAGCATTAGAACCAACATGACAAACCTCCCCATAATGTTGAAAAGGGAGAGGGATAGGTACACTAAAAAGAACGGCCAACAAGAACTGCATGATGAAGAACCAAGAACATCAAAGGTGTAGAGAAAGTACATAGTTTCGTGGAAGGAACACTCACTTTACACACATCATGAGGTGAATGTTGTGGAAGGAACTCTCATGTGACAAAGGTAGATGGCAAACAAAGGCAAACATCAACCCCCCAATGGCACTTTATAAGTAGTGCATGTACAATAAGGCACAAGATGTGCAAGATCCCAAGTAAAAAAATGGATGATGGCACTTTATCCCAATGTGTTTTCATAAATAAAATGCTACAATGATAAGAAGTCTCAAAATAGAAAGAACATCCGAAAATGAGACATCCTACTCAGAGAAAGAGATCCCAGGACCTAAAACATCCAAGATATTTACCAGAGTGCTGAAAAGAAAAAAACTAAATAAAATATTCCTGGAGACGAATCTGGAAATAAAACTCATACAACTGGAAATTACACAGACCAAGCTTTCCCACAATATAAAGTTTTCAAAAAATGGAGTTCGGATGCTCAAGTTATGTCTCCTGGAGTGCAAAAAAGAACCTTTGGCTTTGACAACAAAAAACACCATCAAAAAGGCAAAATAAAATGTTAAAACCTCCAGATCTGAGTAGAGCTCAAAAAAAGATTTTCGGTGCCTATTTGTTTTCAAAAATCCGACTCTGTTTGCCCAACTTATGGCAAAGAAACCAATATGTTGTCAAAACCCTTCAAGAAAAAAAAAAAAAAGGCCCTCCTATTGGTGGCAAGGAGGTGGTGCACTGGATGGGTGGTGGTTGGGTGCGATGCAGCAGGTAGCGGAAGGTAGGCTGGGTGAAAGGCAGCCTGGGGGTACAGAGGCGACCGAGTGGCGTGCAGAGAGCAGCGGTAGTAGGCAGTGGGTGGTGGGCGGTGGGCACCAAGAAGGGGCAGTGGTTGTGGTGGCAGTGGCAGAAAATTGTCAGGCGGCCACCGCGGCAGTGGTAGCTGGGACCGTTGGTGGCTCCCGAAGGGCTAGCCCCGGCGGTGAACAAACTGCCAGCAGCCAGTGGGGGCGAAATGACCTAGGCAAGTCGTTAAACTACCTAAATTTTTTTTTTTTTAATTTATTTTATTTTAGTTCTGTTTTATTTTATTTTTTGACTCGGAAAACGTGCCAGAAAGAGGGCAAAATCCATAAAAATTCCCAGAGCTAAAGTTGTTCGAATTGGACAAATTTTATATAAAAATGGGGGTTTTTGGGTGTTCAGAGCTCAATGGTGAGGTCCTCTTGAGCTCAAAATGCCCAAAAACAAAAAATATACCCCAGATTCAAACTAAAACCTCTAAAAAATAACTGAAACCCTTGCCTCTAGAGAAAAACTTCTGAAAAAAATCAGGGACAAGTAGCAATAGATGAAAGGCTCTGATACCATGTAGAAGTTGAGGAAATACAACTTTCGAGATCCTAAGAACACCTGCATGCAAATACCTATCACAAGAGAAGAATGGAGGCACATAGAGCAAAAAAGGCATAAATGTTCTGAAGAAGAAAAATATCATTAAGAGAGGGAATCAATTAAATGAACAAGTATAATACAATCCTTATAAAATGATAAGAGCAACCCTAAAGGTGTGCAACCTTAAATATGTGCAACCCTAAAGAAACCCTAAAGGGATAATGTGTATTTAATAAATAGGGATCATGCGAAAGGGATGCCAGTTATTTGCCATCACCATTAGTGATAGAGAAGAAGAGGATGAGAAGGAACCATCACTTGATGATCATTCTATCCTTAAGGGATTTGCAGATGTGTTTCCTTCTAAGCTACATGGTATGCCACCTCATAGAGAGATTGATTTTCACATAGATCTTGTACCGGGAGCTAAGCCATTTTTGAGAGCACAATATAGGATGACCACTAATGAGCTTAATGAGCTCAAGATGCAGCTTGAGGAAATTTTAGGGAAAGGTCACATTCATCCTAGCGTGTCCCCTTGGGGTGCAGTAGTCATCTTCATAAATAAGAAGGACGGATCCCTTCAATTATGTATGGATTACCGATAATTGAAAAAAGTGACCATCAAGAACTGATACCCTTTGCCTAGGATCAATGACTTATTTGATCAGCTTTAGGGTGCCATAGTATTTTCTAAGATAGATCTGAAGTTAGGGTACCATCAGTTGAGGATAGTAAAGAGTGATATCCACAAGACCGCTTTCCATACTAGGTATGGCCACTATGAGTTCACCGTGGTTCCATTTGGTCTTGCAAATGCTCCAGCTGTTTTCATGAGTCTCATGAATGGGATATTCCACACTTTCCTTGACTGATTTGTGATTGTGTTCCTTGACAACATATTGATATATTCTTAGAATGAGAAGGAGCACGAGGAGCACTTGAGGTAGGTATTGCAGTGCTTGAGAGATAACCAGTTGTATGGCAGTTTGTCAAAGTGTACATTATTTAGATAAGAGGTGAGATATCTAGGACATGTCATATCTGGTGATGGGATCTCAGTTGACCCTTCGAATTTTAGAGCTATTATGGACTGGCCATTGCCAACTAGTGTGATAGAAGTTAGGAGTTTCATTGGTCTAGCAAGTTATTACAGATGCTTCATTGAGGGATTCTCTAGGGTTTCACATCCCATTACATCTCTTCAGTGAAAGGGAAAGAAATTTGAGTGGATATGAGTCAAGGAAACTTAAGACTCACGAGCTTAACTACCCTACTCATGACCTTGAGCTTGCAGTAGTGGTGCACACACTTGTGAGGTGGAGACACCTTTTTTTGGGTCAATGTTTTGATCTTCATTCAGATCATCAGAGCTTGCAATACATATTTACTCAGCCTAATCTTAATTCTTGATAGAGAAAATGGATGGATTTTTTATGTGAGTATGATTTTGATGTTCACTACATCAAGGGGAAAGAAAATGTAGTTGCAAATGCCTTGAGTAGGAGACGTCATGAGATATACTCCATGTCTATAGACATAGATTTGAGAGATTGCATATTGCAGCAGTTGCATGAGGATGAGTGGTATTTAGAGGTATGCCAGGTAGTGCGATCTCAGGAGACCCTAGAAGGGAAGTATGCAGACTATTCATTAGAGTCTGATGGACTACTATGCCATAGAGGGCGCATCTATGTACCTTCTTTCAGAAAGTTGTGTGATTTCATTGTGATGGAGGCTCATGGAGCTCCTTATGCAACACATCCTAAAGTTAAGAAGATACATACAGATTTGAGACAATTATATCATTGGCCAGGTAAGCGGTAACTCAGTACCATACTAGTATCCTGATGCCTTGAGTGCCAGACAGTCAAGGTGGAGTATCACCATCTAGGTGGGTTACTCCAGTCTCATTCGATACCAAAGTGGAAGTGGGATACTATATCGATGGATTTCGTCATTGGTCTTCCTATGTCATCGCATCATCATGATGCCATCATGGTGACAGTTGACAAGCTGACCAAAGTGGCCCACTTCTCACCAGTTCAGACTACTTTCAGAGCACTAGCAGTGGCACATGTATTCTTGCAAGATATTGTCAGACTTCATAGCATTCCATGCAAGATTATTTTAGATAGAGATTCCCTCTTCACTTCTTCCTTTTGGAAGGCATTGCAGGCAGCAATGGGTATCAAACTCAACTTTAGCATAGCCTATCATCCAGAAACAAATGAAAAGACAGAGAGGGTGAACTAGGTGTTAGAAGATATTCTCTGTATGTACGTCATGGATCATCAAACTAGATGAGAAGAGTACCTTCCTTTGGTAGAGTTTGCCTATAATAGTGGGTATCACACTTCTTTAGGGATGCCACCTTATCAAGCTTTGTACGACAAACCTTGTAGGACACCTTTGAGTTGGGACCGCATTGAGGATAGAGTAGCTATTGGTCCTGAGATAGTTTGAGATATGGAGTAGCAGGTGGATTTGATTAGACAATGCCTTAGAGACGCACAAGATAGACAAAAGAAGTATGCAGATGCAAAGAGGATAGATCATAGCTTCGTGGTTGGGGACAGAGTTTTCTTGAGAGTGCGTCCACATAAGAGTCTAATCCATTATGGAAAGGGATCTAAGCTCGCACCTCACATTGTTGGACCATTTGAGATCCTTGAGAGGATAAGACCAGTTGCATATCATCTATCTTTGCCACCTAGCTTGTCACACATCCAGGATGTGTTTCATGTGTCACTACTGAGGAAGTATATTAATGATGAGTCTCATATTCTAGATTGGGATGCCTTGCAGGTGGAGTCAGATGGGTAGTTGTCTTTGGAGCCCTTTTGCATTTTGGCTCACCAGACACTAGCTCTTCGAAGTCGAGAGCTAGACCAGGTTAGGGTCCAGTGGGATTGTTATGACAAGGTTATGACATCATGATGACGCAACACGGATGAGATCTTGGTACCCCCATATTTTTTATGAACTCCAAGATGAAGTTCATGCCTAGGGGGGGAGGATTTGAGGCCCTACCCTGAGTCGTCATAGCATTGCAGTTATTTTTCATGTTGGACCTATTATTGATACTTTATTTTGATGCCTTATGGATATAGATTTTATATGATCTAGTGATTGGATAACATTGATACGGTGTATGTCATTTATTTCTGATTTGCAGTACATTGTTTATGATGTTAGAAAACCTAGATGCATTCCTTACAAATGATTGAATTTCATGATGATTATGATGATGCCATTGAGTAAATTATTTTATGTGGATTTTATTGGATAATTGGTAATTTGATTGTTATGCTTAAAATTGTACGCAAAGTGTCTGAATTATATCCTTTTCTTATATTAATACTGCATGTGATTATTTGGGATTACTAATGTGCAAAGTGAGTTGTGCAGGAAAACTAATCCATGTGACCAGGGAAACTATTCGGAGAATTAAGCTAGACCTATGTGTGTTTGTGAAGCCAAGGGTTGTCTATTTGGAGAGACAACACCTCGTGTGTAATGTGTTTTATTTGTAAATGTGAATGCTTGAATGTGTGTTAAATTGAATTTGTTAAATTTGTTAATTCCAAAAAGGGACATTGCCATGTGTATTTAAGTATTTTATATTTTTATGATGTCACTTGACACTTGTGTTGTGAAGTGAGTTGGTAGTGACATGTCCCTTGGAGTCTTGGATAGAGGGCCTTTAGAATGGTCAACTCAAGTTTGACCCGTAGGTAAACTTTAGGTGAGTTTCTAGAGGGTCAAACTAACTCCTAAGGTTAGGTTAGGGGTATTTTTGAAGGTCCATATGTTATACCTATGGGTAAAGGTCAATTTTAACCATGTGACCACTCACATGTGACTATCAAGTCACCTCAAGAGTTGAGTTTTCGAAGATGGACGAAATTCAACTTTTGAGGATTTCTCTTTGGTTAGGCAACCTTCCATTTGAGTGATAGTTGCTCTTCCCCACCTTCTCTTACCTTTTTAAGTTTCCCTTTTTAGAAAGCATGTAAGAGGTTGGGAAGACCAACCTATGAGATCTCACACCCTTTCCAAGAGATTGGAAGGTGTGAAAAGAGTCTACTTAAGGAAGGGATTCAAACTTAGGATTTTGATCATCCACTCTCCATTTTTGGAGACTTAGAATTATTGTTGGAAAATTTGGTCTTTAAGTTGCATTTCTAAGTTTTGGGAAGAAAAGATTAGTGGATTGGGTAGCTCTCCTTCAACCATTCCTCATTCCATTTGCAGGATCAAGGTTGGTAGTATTTCTTCCTTGCATATTGCATTTTATTGTCATTGTGAAGGAAAGTTTGTTTGTGCATTTTGCTTGTTGTTTATGTGGATTGGAAAGTTCATTGTTGGAGTTCTTCCATGTGTTCTTTTTATGTGTTGTATGGTGTTATGTATTTTGGGTGTTTCAAGGCCATACTCACCCTTGGGAGGGTAGAGTAGCCTTGGGGGTGAAGGGCTGCTTGACAGCCTAAGAGTGTAGAGACTCTCTTCTTAGAAGAGAGAGATACACAAGGGTTATGGGACCCTTGTTGCGTTACTTTTATGTTTATGGGACATAAGAGTATTATGGGACAAGTATGTGACATGTGATGGTTCTACTTGGGTAGCCTTGTAAAAGCATTGGTTCCTCCTTGCAGATCTCCTCTAGGTACTTGGTCCACCTTCACCCCACAAAAAATAGTCACTTGGTGACATTGTTTATCCTTGAGTTGGAAGTCCATGTGTTGTGTTCCTTCTTGCTTTGTGGTTGAGTTTGTTTGTAACCCATTTAGCCTTGGTTCTCCTAGCTCGGGGGTGGCTTCATGTAAGCCTAGGTTGGGAGGTGAGCCTCCATGGTCACAACCTATAAACTTTATTTGCAGGTCTACTTTGGGAATAAAGGATGGAGTAAAGTCAAGCATGTGCAAGTTCCCTATTTAATGCATTGGGCATTAAAAGAAAAAGTATTTTAAGAAGCCCTCATTTTTGTACAAATGAAGAGGCTTGATATTGTAACCTTGTCATTATTATGTAAAAGATTCGAAAAGAAAAGATTGTATATTTACTTAGCTATATATTCATTTCAAGAAATCAAGAAGCATTTGAGTAATATTCATTATTGTTAATTATTACCTTGAAGTAGATTAGGAAATGTAATCTGATTTTTTGCTTTTTCATCTATTGAAAAGAGATGCATGTAAAGATAAAAAGGGTAGATAAACATTAGGATCAAATGCATATTTATCTCTTATTTAGTTTATGTGTAACTTGCTGAGTGAAGAAATCTAGTATGCAATGTAAAGAAGAGCTACTAGCACTCCATTTATTTAATCTAATCCTTTTCTATAATGTATTATATTAGATGTATAACTGTTAATAGAAAAGAAATTTTTACTTCTGAATATAGATTAAAAAGAAAATATACTTCTTAAGATTAGACTTAAATTTACTCATTATTAGTATTTAGTTGTAATATTAGATAAATAAGAAAATAACATCCTGCTGATTAGGGCAAACAGATCTAGATATATGAATGAAAATTTTCTTGGAATAGGAAATACACTCATTCTTATTATACATCATTCATAGTTGTATTTACATGTATAAATAGATTAGAAATGTAAATGTTGTTGTAAAATAAAACATTACTGTTATATATAATAATCTGGAAATGAAAGTTCAACATTGCATTTCTATAAAACTCTACATTTAGTAAATCTGGAAATACATATTGCTCAGGAAATGTTAAATTTAATGCCCTACCTTTAAACTGAGTTGTTGTTAAAATTATATATATATAGCTACTTTAAAAAAAAAAATACAATGAATTTAATATCTAAGCATGTATATGAATATACATTTATTCACTATTCTGGTTCACATAAAATATATATCTAAATACACAGTATATATATATATATATATATATATATATATATATATATATATATATATGTATATATATATATATATATATATATATATATATATGTATATATATATGTATATATATATATATATGTGTATATATATATATATATACATATATATGTATATATATATATATATATGTATATATATATGTATATATATATATATATGTGTATATATATATATATATACATATATATGTATACATATATATGTATATATACATATATATATATATATATACATATATATATATATATACATGTATATATGTATACATATATATGTATATATATATATACATAGATATATACATATATATGTATACATATATACATATATATATATGCATACATATATATGTATATATACATATGTATATATCTATGTATATGTAATATATATGTATATATATATACATATATGTATACATATATATGTATATATATATATATGTATATATATATATATGTATATATATATATATATATATATACATAGATATATATATGTATACATATATATGTATGTATACATATATATGTATACATATATATATATATATGTATATATATGTAATATATATGTATACATATACATATATATGTATATGTATACATATACATATATATACATATATATATATATGTATACATATATATATATTTATATAGATATATAATTTGTATACAAAAAAGATTTTATGCAGAAAATATGATGGGGATGTTTTGTGCCTCGCGACACTATGGGTCGAAACCCACAGAGCGGCTACGGCCGCACTGTGGGTCGCAACCCACAGGGGTGGCTTCGGTTGCCACTGTGGGCTACGACCCATAGGCACGACCTCGACCGCACTGTGGGTTAGAGCCCATAGCCTCCCCCTACGTGTCGTCTCTACCCTGTCGCCTTCGCCATTTCTTTGCCACCGTCATGCCCTTGGTCAAGCCCACTTCACCCTACACACACACACATTTTTAAAAAAGTAATAACATTTGTATTAACCCTAACTACGGGTAGGGTTGTAAAGAGAAAATAATTAGATGGACATGTTTTATAAATTAAAGGGAACCCTAAATAGGGTTCACACACATTAGCAATTTAAATGATAGTTTTTAAATGTTAGAGGGGACATTTAAATTTTAAAGGAAAACTTCTCATTTTCGTAAAGTAAACTATGGGGGGGAAATCTCCCATGGTTATTAAAATAAATTTAATAATATCTCTTGGAGAGTTATTTAAATATAAGTAGGGTAATTTAATTTATAAAAGAATAATGGGGTTTCATATATATATATATATTAAAATTTATTAATGGATATTGTTAAAGCGTAACGATTATTTCAATCTAAATGGGTAATTTATTGTTGAATATTAAATATTTAAGGGAGACTTATTTTGACATTAATCTGAAGTTATTTGTTAGGAAATATTATTTTTGATTTAGTTAACTTTAATAGATGAATTAAAAAACATTATTCGCATTGGCTCATTTATTAATACAATGGAATATGTATTAAGGTTTACTTTATTAGTATCAGAAGTAATTAATACTATTAGGAATGATTATTATCTCTTGATTAAAAATTGAAGATTTATTTGGATAAATTAATTAATTAATTAATAAAGTTGTGATGACTTCTTGGGGTAAAATATTTCAGTGTCAGAAATATAAATATTATTATTGTTGACTTAAATAAATTATCTTTAGGAATCCATTCTTATTAACACATGAGTTAACTATAGTGTAAACAAATTTAGTTATCACATCTTTTGATTGTAGAACCTCTAGTATTTTAGTGTTGTTTAAAAAAAAAATGTTGTTGCGTTTTTTGCCCAAAAGTTTGGGCATGACAAGATCACCTAATAATTAATTAATCATTATCTCCTTTTACCTTATTACACAACTAAGCTAAACTTAGGAGTTCTTTTCTATATTCATTTTGCACTAATTTTAGGTCATATTGTCTCATTACATAGGATGGGAACACTTGTCATGGTCTAGTTTAATCATCACCCAAGGTTTCATCCAGGGTTTGTAATTATTTTTATAAACATTCATTTGTACATTGTATTTATCTAGTTGTTATTCAATATAGAAGACATATTAGATGTTTCTATGGATCAATTTGTTTATGAAGGTTGCAAAGTACACAATCATGTTTTTTTCTCTTCAGATGTGAAAGGTGATTTGGTTGCACATGATTTATAAGATATATGGGCTTCACTATTAGCTCCAACATGGTATCAAAGCACTATATTTGTGACTTCATGTCCAAATTCTAAAAGATCCTAGCTTGAGAGAAAAATATTCTCACCCTTGAATGAAATAAAAATCATCTTTAAATCAAATTCATGAAAAACCCTAAGAAAATACATTCAAACACCTAAATCGGTGTATTTGAAAAAACTCAAATAAGGAAATAAGGAGCAAAGACATTCCACATTGAAATTTGTATGACTTTTAGACATCCCGACCCACATAAATTTCTATTCAGACTCAAATGTATAAAGGTTTTATAAAAAATATTATTTTTGGTTTTATTTATATTTTAAAAAGATATTAAAAAAGGCCATGTTGATGTAGAGTTCTGCTAACCATGAATTTCTCTTGGCCAGACATCAACACTATGAAAAATTGTTGACAACATCTAGTGTTGGCCGACTGACCCAAAACACATTTTGGTGACCTAAAAATTTCTTGTGATGATGCTCAACATTTCTAACTAAGAGATCAACTACAATGTTCAATACTCTAGCAAGAATATATCATTTTCTAGTATTTTCTATCTTTTGGTGGTCCTAGGCAATTTTTGTGGTGAACGTGGGAATATTTTAGGGGTGAGTAGAATATTCATTGCTAGCATCAACCCCTATACCCTAGGTGGCCCCCTTGTAGCCCTACTTTCCCTAAGCTAGTGTTTTTTTCTCTTTTGGAATAACTTGGGCATATAGCTTCAAAAGTAGGCAAACAAAATATTGTCAAAAAGTTGGGCTTAAGATAATTTCCATTTGTCTCTATGTCTTATCATTAGATTTTTGTTTTGGTATATTTTATTACTTTTCAAGAGTTAGATCATAAATTTTTACCTCTAAGTTCACATATTTTTACTTGTATCTCTTATTTTTTTAATTCTTTCAAGGTTGGAAAGGTGTTTTAGAATTCTTTATGTTGGAATGATCTGATATTGGGAGAAAACTCAGAGGGGGGGGGATCAGTTTTCTCACAAGTACAATAGTTAATTCAAATTATATATTTTATACTAGATCATAACACAATGAAAGATAGACCATGAAATAACAGTACATATGACACCAATATTTTGACGTGGAAAACCCGATAAAGGGAAAAACCACATTGGGAAACCCTACCCACAATTAGTAATACTTCTACAGGAGTATGTGAAATAATTGCAATGGGGATTGAACTCGCAATCAAGCCAACCACCTAAAGTTCATTGTTCATCACATAAGAGAAGTCTCACTGACTTACAAAGCATCGAGCTACAATCCTAAAAGAATGAATTGTGAGAGTAGCATCTACTAATGCTTGATACAATTCTGGTTAAGCACAGATGTCTGCCCTGCAATACAAAAAAATTCTCAACCCCTTGCTGAATGATATGACTTTATGCACACACAAGCCTTCCTCTGTAATGCAAACATAACCATTGATCCCAAAAACCATACCCAATTACATGAATAAGTCACCTATAAATATAGATCATCAACCTTATTGATAAGGTCAGCTAAACCCTAAACCCATAAACCCTTAAATAATAATAATTACATCACACAATACTACCAGACCAATTTTATGATTTACATTACATAGCTTGGACCTAATTCAAATTCCCAAACAATTACACTTGTCGAAAATCACTCTAAGACCAAAATCCAACATGTTTCACCAACCGGTAGAAACCCTCAGTGCAATAACACAGAAAGTCTAACCAAATCTGAATAGGACCATCATAGCAGCATGTCGGCCAATGCAAAGCCACCAAACAATTAGGACATGATCAAGAAGCACCTTTAGCACTATAGAAACTGTTTCCATAAGCCGGACCAAAACCATCTAACCAAATCATCAAATATCGCTAACTGGTAAAGCTAGCCGGTACCAAGAAGTATCAACCAGGAATATAAGTGATATTTACCGGAGCACCAAATCATGAACCAACAAAGTGTGGAAAGAATATAACCATCCTGAGTAAGCATCCAAAACTGAATCGAAGAATCTGATCATACCATATCCACATCAATGACAACACTTAACCAAATCTAGCATACTTCCAACACTTTAGCTCTATACATACCAGTTTTATAGAGTCTACCCCAAGTATTTTCTATTATTATTTTTTGTGATTTCACATTTTGGTCATTTACTTAAATATTTCGGTGCTTGGAAAGTGTCTTTCTACATAAGATAACTTTATTTGATCTACTTTGCATGCATTGAGGCCATTGGTCTCTAAAAATTTAATTGAGAAGGTATCATGAGATTTTTAATTTCTTATCTTTTAGTCATCCTAAAAAAATAATTGTGAGCCTTAGCAAAATGGCATCTTAACCCATCTCAAGTGGCTTAATATTTTTCCTTATTTATGTGGACTCATACTGACATAATAGAAACAAAGGACTGAATTAGCTTTGGGTAAGATCAATGACCATATTGTAGGACTGTTTTGTTCTAGTATTTGTCATGACACTAAGTGTGTTGTATTAGACATTGATTGTACTCACAAAATTTGGACTGGACTTTGGAAGATCCATGGAGACCCTCACATATTTCCATTTTTAAATTATCCATATACATATTGGCTTATTTCCCTTAATGATTTATATTACACATCCTTTGATGATGAAACTTTAAAGGAGTTTGAGTATATCACAAATCTTTCATGTTTTGATGGTTGAAAGGCTCGTATCCTTGTTCTCACCCTTCATATTGATACCCAATATCTCTCTTCTATGTTTCCTAATCAAATTATCATCTCGACATCCATTTCACCTATTAATTCAATGTAGTAGGACATTCATCCTCTTCTAGACATAGCTACCTAGGATTCATATCTTGCAAACATACCATCCTTGTGTATGGAGTCTCATATTGCAAATTTGGAAGATTATTTTTAGGATATCTATCTCCTCATTCATGATAGCCACATCATTGATTTTACTCCCCATTTTCATTTTCTTCATAACTTGTTCTACATTAGTCTTCATAGGATCCTAGATTGAAGTCATCTCATTTTGACATATGGAAACTTGATCATTCGTAAAATAAATTTGCATTTTCTTTTTTCACCTTTTGCCTAAAATAAATTTAAGCTCACCTTATGCACTTTATTTTGTGGCTTCACAATCTTCTTTGACCTTAGATAATTTTCCACACCATCTATATTCTTGGATGTCTTCAAACTTCTTCAATAACTTCAATGCTTCCTCAATTTATTTTCACACTTATATTCAAGGAGGTAGCTCTATTTGTTGTGATCTTTCTTCCTAGTGAACTTCTCTTTTTTCATTTCCTTGATGTTCACAATCTCCTTTGGATCTTCACATCTTGGGATTCACATGTCATCCTCTTCTTGACCTTTAGCGTCTGTGCCACTTCTTAACTAATGTTAGCAACTTTTTTTGCAATTGCCTTCTTCCTGTAATAATGATCAATCACAAATTTGAATCTTCTCTCATGCAAAAGGAAATTTTATTAATGACAAAAATTACGGCACCATGAAAGTATGAAAATGACTTGACTTGGTATTAATCCTCTCTTTCCAGTAAGTATGGCATGTTTTGCTTGGCAAGCATCTGGGCTACGCTGGAAAAGCCCGTAAAAACAAAATGAAAGAATAAACATAATTATGTGTAGCTCATTTTTAGCCTTCATTTCATTGAGCCTCAGTTGTCAAAAATAGCTGAGTTTGTCTTATGCAAATGAAAATTTTGGTAAGAACAAATGTTATGGCTCCAAGAATAGAACAAGCAAGAAATTGTGACCAACCAATTTTGATTACACTTCTTGTTTGAAATATTGATTGTTATGTGTGAAAAAATTGCGTTCTATTTGTTTAGATTCACATTTTTCATAACACGTCAAATTCAAAAATTTTAATATGCTATCCACTCACTATTGCTACAAGCATCAAACACATCAATAGACTTTCCTAGTTTATTGTTATCCAATTCTATTGCCTTAATGAGTAGTCTCATGACCCAAATATTAGCTCAACCTTCTTGAGCTTTCTTGAGACAATTCCAAACCATCACATGGTGTCATTATCATAAAGTTTCCTCCTCTTAGAACCATTTTAAGATTGAAATTTGAATTTCAACAACAATCTAAGGTGTTGAATTTTTCTTTGAAAAGTAAAGTTTTTCCAAATCTATCGCACATCAATTGATTTTTGAACTATAAATTTAATATATTATATCCTTAAATTTTATTTATATAAAATGAATAGAAAATTATAAAATTTTCATACTAAATTTTGATTTAAAAATATAAATTTTTAATATTTGAAATAATTTCACCCAATGATCTACATATTTGTTTCTAGATCCTTAGCTTCACTCATCATCCATTAGTTTTTACTGAAATAAATCTTTCATCTTTATAGCTTTAGGACTCACATGTCTTCCCTCCTCTTCGTTCATAGCCATCTAGATAGCTTTCCAAATATTTCCTCTACTAATAGATCCATCAATTTCTCTCTCCACTTTAATATATACTTGTAATTGCATAAAGGCCCATTACACAACTTGTCTTTATGCATATAAAAAGACTCTCAAGAAAGAAAAAAAATCCATGAATTTTTTGGATAGAAGCTCAGTTAAGCAAGTGTGCAGGAGGAACTCATCTTGGTCCATCAGAATATCAAAACTAAAGAGCCCTATGGCGTTGGGCCATTCATCTAATAATGTGCAATCTTGAACCTTGGTAAAAAAGGGGAGAAGCACTTCAAATATTCTATAGCATCAATGTTGATTTCCTTTACAACTCATAATATCTAAAACTTCATTTTGGTCCTATTCATGTATAACAAGATCATAGCCTTAAAGAATGATCTAAATTGTTAGTTTTAATGATTATATTTTGGTCATTTTCATGTATAAGAAGATCATAGCCTTCAAGTTGTTAGACACAATGTACCACTAAGAGGGGGAGGGGGTGAATCAGTGGTTCTCAAATTTTTCCCTATAGCTATCCTATGTGAGCACATCGGTTAATGGTTCTAAATCAATGCAGACTTACCGGTTAGTGGGGAGACCAACACAGATGCAATCACACTCAAAAAGGCATCACATAACACCAGCATGTACAAGGAAAACCCAAGATGGGAAAAACCTCGCTGAGCAATGCCGCTGGAATCTACTGCTCTAGTCCAACCTCACAATGAAAGCACTATTACAAAGTTTAGGCTACCAACCCCTCACTTTATGGGCTACAACCCCTGACTCTAGGGCACCTATCCAAGGAGAACCAACCCCTAACTTTATGGCATACAACCTAAAGGAGCTACAACCCCTGCACCGAGCTACAACTCAGTGGTCACAATGTACACTTCAAATACAAAAGTAGTTATCTTGTTACAAGTGAATCTTGCAACCATTACATATACCTTACTCTGTCAGTGAGATACCTTCTCTGCTACACTGACTCACTTCTCTTGTTTCTCTTCACCTACTGCTTCTCTATCAGTAAGCTCTACTGGTACACCTATCCTCTTCTTCTGCTCTATTAGATCTCCACCTTAATCTCTGCTCTTTATTGGTACAACACTGTCGATTTTCTATCTGTCTTTTTCGCAACCTCCTTCACTTCTACTCTACCGGTATGACCACAAATGGTTCTTCCCTTCACTCTTCCTCTTATCTCAGATACTCTTTGAGCACTTGGTTGATTTTCTCTCACATGAAGAAGTAACGCTTAATCACTTCACAATAGCACAATATATTTCTTCTCTTTAGCAGCAACTAACAATGTCTTTGCCCTTCATATTTATAGACTAGTTTCTTGCCAAAAGAAAATCAAATTCTAGGTGGTTAGGGTTTCTTCACCATCCTTAAGGCAAACCAAATCCAATCAGATCCTGTTCGATCTAATCTTCCAGATTGCTAGTTTGCACAACTCCACCATTTACACACCTCCTAGATCATGCCTTCCATCTTTGGTGATTTGATTTTTACCTTGTCGGCTAGTCTCTTGGTCAAACACAAAGATTTGGTTCTATTGTTTCCTTCATCCGCATCGATCTCCTCAATCACTCTTAGCTGGCTCATAGTTGTCTTCCATACCTCGAGCCTCAAACCCCTGCAATAGCTCTGCAATATGTCCCATGATTTGTGGGACCTTCCATTAATGTTGACCAACCCTGCAACTACCCTATCAGTGTACATTCCATCTTTATCCAAATGCAGGTTCACCACCTTGACTCCAAGTGGCATCCATGTCGACCAACTGCCAGCTTGGCTCTTCATGTCGGTCCAGATAGGATCACCGACCAAACACTTCTATCAGTTTCTCTTCTCTACCAGTGTACAAACCCTACCGATATCTCACACTCTACCAGTTAACTCATCATGTTTGTTCTCTGTTGAATTGCTAGTGGAACACCTTGACCGGTCATCAGTCATGTCTCTCTTGAGCATACTCATTCCCACAAGGTGGGAAGACATCTACATCTGCACCTTGCACATATTATAGGTGGACTTACATACTAGTAAACCTTCTTGATGACACTTTGTTATCAACCTTCACCAGACACCATCTTCAATCAAGCCACTTCCTCTGTTTGCATCTTCTCAGCCTTGCCTTCTCCTTGATTAGCTAGGACCATATCACAACCCGTTTGTCAAGATGACAAACACATCACATCCTTTTTGTACCAGCATTTCAACATGCCTTTACCTCTTCTCTCTTATCTCAAAGAATCATGATGCACACCATGCATAGCTGGACATAAGTTCCACTTACCAGTGGAGTGGCATCTTGCCTTCTACATCTTGCAGTGTTCTAATTTGACTTCCATATTTGTGCAATATTTCTTCAAATAGACACATGTGATCTAATGATGGCACTTTCACTGTCAGTCATTGCTTCTCATGTTGACTACATCTTCATCACGTGGGATTCCTGTTGTTCTGCATCCTCACAGCATACCTGTGATCTTCTCATTCTTCTCATCCAGTGTTGATGTGATTTAGGTAACATTCTTCCTCTTCATCACAAACAACCACCTAAACACCTTGCCCATCCTACTTGTACACTGGTCATGACCTTAGCAAGCAGACAACCACTCACTTGGTTGATTTGACTTCCCTATGTCAATACATCACTTACCAGTTGACATCATTTCCTTACTGGTGATGCACTGTACCGGTACCGATCACCTTACCATTCCTTTCACACAAGTCAGGCACCAACTTGTGTATCAATGGCTCCAGGGGTCATCATCCTTACCTTACCGATGATCTACAACACAAGGTGATATCAAAGATATCTCAACCTGTACTCCTCCTTGATAGTGTTGCCCATACATCTCTCATACCGGTAGACATCCCATACCGGTTGACATCGATAACAACACAATGCCAACACAAGTATGTTCTAAAGTGTCACTTTTAATGATCATGAAATAATTATTTGCAATGTCTAGATGAATTGCATGGGGACTCATGTGGGAAAATAGATTTGATTAAATGTTAGAATTGTTTGACATGATTCTGATAAGTTTTAAAAGTAAAAAAGATTAGCAATGGGAGAGAATGTGACGAAAGTTTGTATTCAATCATATGTGAAGATTTTTGTTATGTGCTACAATATACACTACATGTATGGCATGAGAGAGAGATCAAATGCAAAGGGTATTGTAGGAAGCATAAAGGAAGAGTGAGTTACAATAAGAAAAACAAGAATATAAGTAAAGAAGACAATCAATATAAAGGAAGAGTGAGATGCAAAATTGAGGAGTGTTTGACTACTAGCAAGAGATCTAAAGAGAGACATCCCAAATAAATATGAGCATATTTAACTTTAAGAGAGTGTCAGAGATGGTAGTTTTAAATCACCCTTAATAGTATGTGTAGTTAGCTAAGTACCATTTCAATGAGTTTCTATTTATACATCTTAAGTAGTTATTAAAAAAAATATTTAAACTCTTCAAGTATTCTTTTTAATTTTTTTTGTTTTACTAAATCTACATGTAAAAATTTTATGTTTATAATTTTCAAAAATAATTTTTTGATCAAATGATTGGCTAAATTCATTTGGATCTTATACATGAAATTTTTCAATTGTAAAACAAGAACACAAAATATGTTTTGTGCAAAAATAACATGACTTTCTATAGGCCTGTCATTGTGCAAAAATAACATAACTTCGTACAGGCTTGCCTTAATAAATGAATGATCACATAGTGCTTGTACGAGATTTTTTAGAATATTGCATGAAAATTTATAGATTTATTTAATTTTTTTTAATTGTAGAAATAATCTTTATTTTAGTTAAAGTTAAATTTGCAAACTCACATTGACTATTTCTATTTCTAAATTATATAACTTCAATTTTATGATTTCACTTTGCTTTACTAATAGACTAATAATTAGCTAATTAAAACATAATAATAGTTAAAAATAAATTAAATTTAATAATAATATTAATACTTAATTAATCGTACACATCTAAATATTTTGGTTGGAGGACTTACATCTTGATCGAACGTTCTAGAATAATTATGTCAAACATTTACTCATCCAACCAAGAATTCCATTAAATAAAAACCCACATAAAAAAGGTTTAGTTAGGGGAAATCAAATCTTTACCCAATGTTTTTACATGATTATGCCAAAATTCTATTTCTATCAAGTGGCATGCATAATTATAATAAAACCTTTACCCAAACAAGGGAATTAAAAATCTCAATTGGCAACAAGAAGGATATACAGTGATTAAATAACATTACAAGCACAACATTCGACATACAATATATTCACTTAACCATGTGTTTAACTTTTCTCATTTCTAATTAGGACACCACAATTTTAAATTTGTATGACTATCTAGAATTAATAATGCAAGTGGGAATTTAAGCCTGAACAACACCATGCTCCTATTATGCAATTGTCATTTTACATTTTATATATACCATGCAATGCAAGGGAGATCTTAGTTTTAGGAATTAATAATGTAGGGTTCACTAACCATGCAAAACATACATTTTATAGTATATAAATCTCTAATTACGATACAACACTTTCAAGCATCATTAACATTCATTTTCTATTATGATTATTACCATGACCATGATTATGATCCTAACTACTCTCTTTTATCTGGGAGTTTTAATTTATGCAATTGAATACCTTATAACCTATAATTAGGGGACTTAGGTCCTTTGCCAAAAGATGAATCCTAATCAAAATCCTTCTTAGACATATACAATATCAATTGACATAAAACATGGACTCGAACAAATTCAAGGCACAATGCACTCTTAGACATGCATTTCCATTAACTGCACCATGAGAGTGTGTATTTTCAAATCAAACAAGGCACAATGAGAAAGATTCCATTGCACAAGAGTAACTACCTACATTAAATAGAGACCAAGTTAGGACTCTTTATATGCAACACCTCATTTTTTGTTCAAGGAGAAGGGAAACATCATTTCTAACATGGTAAGGCACAAGCATATGGTTCTATTACCCCATCTTTACCATATTTCTACTTCTTTCTCATATTAGGAATATGAACATAATTTAATTAACAAAAGAGAATATTATTCACATACACATGCATCTATCACATGGGAATATGCAATTTTCAATACAATTTAGTAAGATAATTTATTTTTTCTTGGTTACCATTTTCACAACCTTAATACACCAAAAACTATGAAAGAAATTTAGGGCCTCATAAGGTTATTTAAAAAATCATTTGAAATAAATAGGTAAAATAAATAAGTGAATACACATAAACAAACACTTATTGGCAACCTAAAAGGTCCAATTAACCTCCAAACAATGATGAATCAAGAAACCAAGAAATGACAATTTAGGCACTGCACATGTTCTACAACCCACAAGCATAATAAGGCCCTAGCATGCCCACTTCCAAAAAAAGGATGTAAGAGTTTGGTCACTTTTGAACCTTCTAAGACTCTTTACCAAGGTTTTCACTTCTATCCTATTGAGTATTTCAAGGCCAAGGAGGCATCTTTAATCCACAAATATAAGACATGGGTTGGTAAACTCAACCCTCAAAAATTCAATGCTACTGAGGCACATACAACAAGAATTCATACAACTATCTCACAACAAAAAGAACTAAAAAAAATAGATCAATCAAACCACAACCACATGGGAAACAACATGGCTATATCTATCCCAGTGCCACAACATGGGCTTTGATAGATGTAATGCATTGTTTGAAGGACGAAGGAAAAACCTAATAGAATAATTTGTTTTGGAAACATAAGAACCACAACACTAAAGATATGACAAAACATGTCACACTTGCATGACAACGTGCACACCAATGTTACAAGGAACACTACAAAACAAAGGCAATTAAAATAATAATGGTCCATCTCTACTACATAAGCAAGGAGGCATTAATGAAAGACTAAACAAACATGGGACAACTTGCCATGATAAACAAAAAGATAGAATGATGATTCGATGATGATTGTATACTAACCCACAATTTTGTTTGAGCTCACAAAACACACAACAATGGGATGAGAGAATCATCAACCTTTGATCCACATCAAAGCATTTTTAACAACACACTCAAAAACCAATGCTGACAAAGGGATGCCTAGGAGCCTACATTTGTCTACTAGATGATGACTTTGTAGTTTTTTAAGAGAAGGAGTAGGACAAGAGTACAATCTCCTTGGTTCACACAACAAGACCAAAGACAAATCTCACACCTAGAGGACAATCAACTCAATAGGTTTCATGACCAAGAGGTACAAACTCTCCCTCAGAAAGAGGGATGACAAGTCACTTCAGAGAGACTACATGCTTCCCAAGGCAAGGAGATTCCCTAATTCTCAACACAAGACACTCATCAACATAATGACAACTTGGGAAGGCTCTAAGGACCAATGGGAACAACTTTCATAGAGAATGTCACCCTAAGAAATGGTGAACAAAATCTTATTGACGATAAACTATAAAATTGGGTTGTAAAAGAACACTAACACCTAGAAGGGACACTAGTTCCTAGGTGAGATATTAGCACATAGTGTTGGATTCCCATTTTGCTAATAGTGTCTAGTTCCAGTTATGGGGTCCTATCTGGGTGTTGTAGTTCAAATTGGGCATTATAGTTCTACTTCGATAGTGGTATCTTGGTCAGTGAGAAATTTAGAGCTAAGGATTGATCATTTGGAAACCCCAAGCATAGAGGACACACCCACAAATACCTATGATGCAAAAAGAACCAAAAATGACAAAACATGACTTGAGGAGGAAATAAGAAAATGACTCCCCAAGTACTAGAAACCACCATAATATGAAAGGAGAGGATGGAAGGTTTTGTAACAAACCCACATACACCTTGAACTCCTTCCCTAAGCTAAAAGAAGCAATTTCCAACAAATATGATACTTTATGGCTTTTACAAGGCTATAGAAGATGGTACAAGAGGTTAAATTTGGCCAAAAAACTTCACAAGATCCTCGGAAAGAGCATCTAGGACCAGGACAAGGACACAGTGGGTACACAACAATACCCAAGACAATTGGAAGATTTATTACATTCATTTTAGATCCAAATTGAAACATTCATAAACTCATTTTATCCAATAGAATGAAAAATTAAAAGGAATGCATGAAGGAATAGATGCTTAGTACCAACACTGATACATCTAAAAGCATTGATACAATTCCTACCACATATGTGGTATGATAGTTCAATCCATCCAATAAGGATGTCCAATAAACATTTCAATTATACGATGATATGACTCAAATATCCTCAATTACACTTTTTACATATGAATGAAATTAGGTACATAAAGAAAATGCAAGAAGGAGATAGTCCAAGGAGCCAACTCAATCCAGGAACCTCAAAACTCAAGTCTTCAATAGTGGTTTCCTTGCCACAGTACCAAGTGGAATCCAGAGATCAACTTTCACTATACTAGAACAAGGCCCAAACACACACACACACAATACACATAATGAGAGGAGTGCACATGCATGCTAGTCACAGAGTATACACAACATCCAAATAGACATTAAAATTACATTCTTAGCCCAAGAAAAATATAAGGTATCAATTCACATCCAAATGAACAAACTCTAGGAGAGAGGAATAAGTAGAGCCATCACAATGGTGTCACATATTTATTAAGTGGAGTACCACTATACCCCTCACAAGAGATGAGGTAAGATACAAATACATAATTCTAGGTGACTCAATGACCAAGGGGAGTGAAACACAACATCATACAAGAGTAGTTGAAGCACAAAAAACCAAATCATGAATGGATTACATATCCAAACTAGAAGAAGGCACATAAATGAACACAACAATTATTTCCATTTTCAAAATTTACAACAAGATTTCAGTTGGTTTGATTCAACATATAATGAAGGAGATTTATGATTATGCATTAAAATTCATTATGGATCTCTTACAATTTCAAATTTTCTAACTTATTTTCAATGAAAATCATACATTTTCCCAAAAACCCCTTGAAAAAAAGCTTCAAATTTTAATTTTTGAATTTCAAAAATCTAAAGATATCCTTTTTTCGTTACACACATCCAAAACCCATTTGAAACAATAAAATTCAAGTTTCAATCAATTCTCAAAGTTTAGGATATTATAAAAATATTTATAAAAAATATCTCAAAATTTTTAAATAACTAATTATACATAATGAAAAATTGCAAAATGTTAGCACAAAAAGAAGTCTACAAATATAAAGTTTTATAGTCCAATATTAGAATACACATTAAGGGCTTATGTTTAAGCAAATAGAAATTGAGAAAACTAGGATAAATAAACACATGATACCAACTCTACATGAAGAAACTATTGCTGGAAAAAATCCACCATTAAAGAGACCTACATATATGTGTTAATATTCAAAGACAGGAATATGCACACACCACAATTAGTATTCTAGTAGCCTCTAGATTTACAAGTGAAATCTTTATAAAGCTAACTATATTATTTTTTAGAAGATTCATTTTGTAAATACTTTTTGGATTAGGTAGCCTCCATCAATATGACTCTTATCTGAAATAAAAGTGTAGCTCCCAAGTTGAATCCCCATGTTACTTGATTCAACTGAACTCAATATTGAAGAAATTTCCATGGCTAGATGCATCCATAATGCCCCGTCTCAAGTAATCTCGTAACCAAATTGTAATGACATAATTTCCAAGATCCATGAGATCTTGAAATATTTGAGTAGCCATCCATACTATGTTTTATCTACAATAGATCTTTTCTTTACTTCATAATGAGAAATTCTTAAAATAAGTATTTCCACCAAAACACTCTACAAAGTCCATGCATTTCCAACTCCATGAACTGCATTTGTTTAGGCTGGTCAATCACGTGAAAGAAAAATGAATTAAATGAAATTAAAAATAAATTGAGTGCGATTAAAATATCTTGCAACAAATCATGGTTTCCTGTTGAGTGCGATTAGAATAGATTACTGCACCAGGCAAATAACTCCACAAATGACGGCTCTTTTACTGCACAAAGATTACATCACATTGGAAAATTTTAGTGGAAGCATAGCTATTAACAACATTGCACATAGTACAAAATCTTCCTTTTTTAGATGAAAAATGACTCTCCTCAATTCTCTTTTTGTAGATTATATGATGTTCTTGGTTGGTCTTTCGATTTATTGCACCTTTATTTAGCAATATATAAGTTAGTTTTTCTCCATGTGAAAATACTTAAAGAGAATTTTCTTTTTTTATCTCATTCAAAATTTTGGTTGGTTGATTTAATATAATTCATGCATAACTGATCTCACTGGTAATTAGTGAGGATGATATTTCTTGAAACGTAAATGTCAATGTTGCATTGATAAGTTCCTACAAGATTAGTACTTTTACTCAATGTTTTCTATTTCTTTTATGTTAGAAAAGAAAGATATTACTATCTCTTATTTGCATAATTTAGATAAATTTGTTCCTATCAAAATAGGATCTTCAAAACATCATTGTTTGAAAGTTTCTATTCAATCAGACTATTGACAAATAAGGCATAGATCATACAATATTAATACCAGCTACCAAATTTGATAATTTAGATATTAAACCAACATGAACTCTTAATTGTTAATTGAATTTATAGTATAGCAATTTCAAGTATCTTATTGATGTGCTCAACAAAGTAAGTTGGCATTTTGAACTATCTCAAGGTCTTTCTAAAAGCTAACTCCACCTTGATTATTGTTTTGCTTTAAATTGGATATTACATTTGAATCATTTGGAGAATCCACATCTTCCACACGCAAGAGGATCTATTTTCTCTCTATTTATGTATTTTGAGTAATGTAGAGAAACAAAATATTAGCATGTTGACTACCCAACTAATGTGTCATATGAGAGAAAAACCTAGGAGTAGGTGGATAAATATCTCAAAAAGAACTTAATTCCCTTGTCCTACCATCCATAATTCCCAACATGTCCGAAATGGATGTCCTCAAATAAGCTTTAAAACCAAAAGGGTTCTAAGGATTCTAATCTAAATCCAAAAGCTCTTTCCAAACATACATTGGAAATTGAAAAGAAAATTAATTTCTCAAAAATTAATAATATTTTTGACCATAGGTTAGGTATATACGTAAGCTATAATAGTATCTAATGAAAATCAAACTTGTCATACCCTAAAATATTTACATAAATAATCCATAGATAAGGTCAAGATAATCCAAGTCGTGATGAACACTCCTAAGCTTCAACTACTAAACCAATATATAGTAAGAAAGAGACAAAGTGCATTGTAGGAAGGATAAAGGAAGAGTGAGTTGCAATATTGAGGAGTAATTGACCATGGGCAAGAGATCTAAAGTGAGACATCCAAAATAAAGATGAGTATATTCACCTTTTAGACAGTGCGAGAGATGGCAGTTTTAAATGACTTTTATTTTGAATGTTACTACACATTGTAAATGACAAAGGGATATTCTAGTTTACTTAATTGAAGTAAATGATAACTCAATTTCACATACTATATTATGCAAGGTATATTGCTTCATATTATCATTTGGGATTGCACAACCTATGTTAGTGTCCTTTTACTTATTCATGTTGATGAGTGATTACACACATTTGTGCATTGGAAGAAATGTGTGTTTGTGTGTGTGTGTGTGTGTGTGTGTGTGTGTGTGTGTGTGTGTGTGTGTGTGTGTGTGTGTGTGTGTGTGTGTGTGTGTGTGTGTGTGTGTTGCTAAGAAGGGTATGGTTAAGTGTGAAATCCTAGTCAAGAGCCTTCTCCAATGGTTGGAGGCATGGCATGAGCCTATAAGTATTTCATGGGAAGCTATTGAACAACCTACAAGAAAGCAATATATTTTGATTCCAAAAAAATTTGCTAGTTCTACAATTGCCTTCATGGCACATGCTCACATGTAGGTTTTTTGGTTGATTTTGATGTGGCTTGGAATTTAGATTATCTTAGCTATGGGATGGATGGTTCTTTCTAGTGGTTTTTGTCTTAATTTTACTTGCCTAGTTAGGCATTAGTGATTTGGCATGGCAATATAAATGTTGCCCTTATCGACTATGGTTGGGCTTCTATTGGTAACCTTATGTAAACTTTCTATGATTAATAAAAAAAAATTTGCAACCTTAGTTGTAGTTTATGGATCAAGGATAAATTTAAGAAACCACCCCCTGGGCAAAAGTGTAAAATCCTAGCGAATCACACATTATTTTTGGGGGAAATTTTCATATTGATGGCGAAATTTTTTTTCAAAGTAGGAAAAAAAATATTTTGTATTGGTGATTTTTTTCTAGGGTACAAAAATTACATAAAATTCTGGTGAATAATACCTTGTTCTATGGGGTCCAAGGGGTTGAGTTTAACTGGTGAAAACACTGGGTTCTCACTGTGGATACCCAAGTTCAATTCCCAATAGGGACATCTAAAGTGGAATTCTAAACTGTGACTCTTGGCCTTCCATAAAAATGGGGAAGGTCTAGGGTCAATCTAATCAAACATAATAATAATAATAATAATTCAAAATATTGTGGCTTCAGCCTATTACCTACCCAAATTTTTTTTTTAAAAATACCTTGTTCTGTAGGGAAAATATATATTGTAGGAGGCAAATATTTATCATTTAAAGGAACAAATATATAATTGTACGGGAGAAAATTTACTCCAAAAGAAAAATTGTTTAAGTGTATTGTCGATTTTTATCCAACGCTTGAAGATTATTTAATCTGTTTGGCTAATATTTTGTTATTTATGGAAAAATATATATTCTATTGATGATTTCATGAATTCATTGCCATTAATAGACATGGTACATCACATCACATCAGTACATCACATTGAGTCCAGACTCTGCATGATGTATCGATAAGTGTGGCCTCTTTGACACGTGAAGGGTGACATGTACCTAAAATCCATAAATGATTTTGAACCATTCAATGATCATAGATCAATGGCTGAAGTTTTATTTCGACCCAAATTTCTAAAGAGAACGTAGTTCACCAGAAAGTGCCCAGAATGGAATTGGATTCAATAGACACGTATCAAATGTAATAGTTGATAATGTTGGTCATTTAGTATATGTCTAGTCACTAACTGCAATCCACTTTGTCCCCATGACTACCAATGTGGTACTTGGTACTGGTTTATAGTTGTTTCCAATTTTGCACACTAGTGCATTTATGGGAAAGATTTGCAGAGATATACGAAAAGATTTAAAAAAAATTAAAGGAATTAATACAGTTCAAGAAGGAATTATAGCAATCAAGAGCTTCAGCTAGTTATATATGAACTCTACTTCTTTCATCTTAAATTAGTCTTTGGTAGATAAATTGTCAGAGCTCACGGTATTTAAACTCTACCTCTGGTTTAGGTCTATAGGCTTAGGGTGTTTAATTTGGTATTCTGATTTCTCAAGATGGACACTCCTATCCGCTTGAGAAGCATTTATGCAGAGGACCAGAGGTCTTTTTTGGGCTCTGTTAGAGACCCAACCCTCCAATCAATCTGTAAGGAGATTGGGATATTCACTAATGAGGCTGTGAGGATGGTGCTAGGCAAAGACTTTCTACATAATGAAAATAGATACTGTGTTAACATGAACGTTACGTCCTGATTTTTGGCGTGTCTTTTGGACCTCGGAGGAGACAAGGTGGATATGTTGATGTTGTTAAGGAAGGTGTTTATAGAAGACTTCCTTTGAGATGACATTATTGTTGTTGCCTTTGAAGTAGGGGTGGGGATCCCCTAGGCAAATGAATTAAGAAAGCTTCTCTTCCCTGACAAAACAGTGCCAGTGGCTAGGAAACCATTTGTTTTGAACCTAAATGTGGAGAATTTGACATGTCATAGGAAATGGGCATGGATTGGAAGGGACTTTCTCTAGAAATGGTTCCTCCTTGATGACTTTCCAAACTACAGTTGGCCTGAAGAATTCTCACAACTTATAATGTCTAAAGAATTCTATATGGAGGGAGGGCAAGATTCTTAGGGTAAACCATGAATGTGTCCACTACCTGTGCCCTAGCCCCAACCCCCTAGTAGTTTTGTTTTTTTTGGCTATTTCCTCGTAACCTCATAGGCTCACTCATTTTGGATTTAAAGTTTTTGAAGGACTCAGACATGTAAAAATTTTAAATTTGCAAAATATATATATTAATGATAATTTTGCAAATTCCAGTTCATTTCAGTTTGCCTCTTATGGATATAAAAATGCTTTCTATTTTATTTTATTATTTTTTGATGCCATCATGCCATGGTAGGATACTTAGCATAATCATTATATTTTGAAATAGATTAAATAGTTATTAATTTGTGTGGATATAAGATTTAATTTTCACCATAAAAAAATAACATGTATATTCTAATTTCTTCTCTGAAGTTAAAGAACAAACTCAGTGTCACTTCTGAGATGACCTTTTCTAAAAGATATTTGAAGTGCTTGACAAAGAAGTATTTAAAAAACATAATGTCAGGGATTGGATGAAAGTGATAGCATCCAATAAGGATCGCAATGTTTATGAGCAACATTTTTTTTGTCTATGAGCTACATTATTTCAATATTTTGTTAAACAATGGAAATAATTATAATACTGTGATCTTTTTTATGTAATGTTTCTTCCTCTATATTTAATATATATATAAAAAATCTAGTTCATTCCATTAATTATTTGTACATTGATTATCATTGATTATTTTTTTATAAATATAAAAAAAAAACATGTTTATCTTGCGAAAAGCAAGTGAATTAAAAGTCCAACTTATAATTTTTTTTGCATAATTTCAATATAAAAAAAAAGTCCAACTAACTAGATACATGTACATTGAACACTAAAATGAAACAAAGGCTATGGCCAATGGGACGATGAAGCGTCTGGTGATGTGGCATTTGGGTGGCTGAAATAGTATGTATAATGAGACCCATGGGAACTCACAATGGATATGCAATGATATTGCCTTATGGACCTATGGTATGCACATCACTATCATGAAAGTGAATGGTTAACATTTAGCCTTTATGCAACTTTAATGTTAGCTTGTGCGTACGAACTATGCGGTTAAAGTTTTGAACTAGTGCATGTGGAGGAATGATGGCAGATTTTGTGATTAATATCGATGGTCACTGCCATTGGGTGTCAGAAATTTGAATTGAGTGAGAGTGTTTAAATCTTAGGTGGATTGGAAGTCTTATAATCATACTGTCTACATTTGCAGCATTTGCCATTGTCTTAGGTTTCTTAAGAAGCATGGAAGCTAATTTCTCCTTCCATACTGATAAGAAATTAGTCCCATTTCTCAGATCATTTACGAACAAGAGGCTAAAAGGTCTGTTCTTGTTTAAGGATGATCGGCTATATGAGAGTGTGAAAATGTCATTAGGAGAGTAAATTATCCATGTAGGTCATTGCTACAGGACAAACATGGAGGCATATTCATTGATTGTCACTTGGGGTTTCCAATTTGAGGATGAGGTGGACATGGTAAAAATTGCCTTGAGAGTTGTAATTGATGGCCACTACTTGTTAAATCTAGATAGTGTGTGTGCTCATGTGGTCCCGAAGGTGGGCATTGTTCTTGAGGTAGGGGTGGCTGGTCCGATGGTGCCGCTGCCACTCATTCGATGGGTTGATGATGATTTGAAGGAAAGATACAGAGCTCTTGCTTGGTGCGGGTCGAAGGCATTCAAATTGTTTGCAAGGTTGATGCAGTGTGAAATTTTTTTAATAGTCCTTCATGAAGTGGCATGTGCAGAGGTGGGTCGAGAGTTGCGATCGAGACCCGAGACTACCCAAGCAATGAAGCGGCTTTTAGAATTCTATGATGACCTGGAGTACAGGTCATTTCTGGGTTAATCTGCTTGTATCTTTTTGTTCCATGTCTGTTTTCTCACCAGGGCCAACATTCTATGTATAGGGGAATGTCTGCTACAAATTTTGGTACGCCAAATTGGAATTCTGGGGTTTTTGCATGTAGTAGAGTAAGTGCACCAAGATGGTGAATAGAAAAATGGCCACATGCCAAAAAAAAACAAAATTTTTCATAACCCGTGCGGGTTCTAAAATTTCAAAAATGTGCTAGGCTTGGTAACACCAAGCCTAGAGAAAAAGCAATATAAAAAACCAAAAGTTCCTCAAAACCCATATGGGTTTTGAGGAACATTTTTTTTTAATAAAAAAATTTAAAGTTTCTCAAAACTCATACGGGTTCTGAGAAACATATTTCTTTTCTGTAGGCCATGGGTTTTGGCCATTTTCAATGCCAAAACCCATGGAACAGTAGCAAGGAGAAGCCAAAAAAGCATAGAACTCGCATGGGTTTGCAGCTATTTTTTATTTTCCCAACATCGAGAGCAATTTTTAATAATGGCACCCCATCGAACAGGTAAGATTTGATTTGTTTGATTATTTTTCTTTGCATTTTAATTAAATTAGGGTTTTTTAATTGATTTAAGTTTTATTTTTATTAATTTGATGGCAGATTCTTCAAGCAATCCCCAAAAATGAAATAGACAACAAAGACCTCCTCCTGCACAAGCAACACAAGAAAACCCTCAAAATCCTGAAAATGTTGCTCCTCAACAACCACCACCACTCCGAAACCCTCCACATCCTCCATTAGATCATGTAGATGCCACACAAGATGATCTAATCAATCACCTTACACAAAATAGTGCCCAAATTTCTATATTGGTGAATAGGTTGAGGACCTCTAGGCTTGAGCACCACTCAACCCTTGCTAGAACACTAGAAACAATGGCTAATAGTGCAAATGAGGTATCTAGGGAGGTTACAAAATGGGGTTCATGGAGGGATAGATGTCGAACATTTTATGCGGATTGGTTGTCATATGATCAAGTGAAGAAAAAGGGCATAAGAAAGCTGACGTATGTGCTCTTTTCACCAATTCTGTTAGCAGTAACAACCTAGAACTAAATATGACTCAGTTTCCTATACATTGGTGTGTTCATGCTAGGTTGAAAGAAGCTTTTTGGGATAGGTGGTATATGGTCTTTGACCAACCACCTTGTAATAATTGGGAGGTGCCTCTATATTTTTTGAGAAAGTTGTATTGTGAGTTTATCCTTGGCGAGAAGTCGAATTACTTTGACATTCAACAATTTTAGGGTAGAGGGAGAGGTTCTACGTAGGATAGACCTAGGGCCCATAGGGTGGTATCCCCACAAAATTACATGAAAAAGTTGATGATTTGTGAGGAGAGGAGACTTCAATTTATAGATTGGAGGAGGCCAAAATGGAGGGCCAAGATTGATTCAAAATGGAGGGCTAGGATTAAAAGAAGGTAGAAAAAGATTGAGGAAAAGGTGTGGGATCCAAGAGATATACCATAAAGGCATTTCTTGTTTTCACACCCTACAAGTACATGGGGATGAGTTCCCAAATACATTGGGAAGAGAAAAAGGAATATAAAATTCCTTGGGGGAAGGGAGGAGGAACTAAATCCCAAAATAGAATATTTTGTGGGAAGAATAAAGGGATAAAGGAATTAAAAATTCCTTGGGAAGAGAAAGCATCAGAAGATTCAAAGAATTTGAATATCCTTGAAAGGACCAAAGTGAGTAACATTTAAGATTGGAGGATGAGATGGGAAAGCCATTTATGGAAAAGAGTTGACCCATTCCTAATCAAGGTGATTAGAAATGTGCAAGTGATTAGAAGGAAAAATTAGGTGGCTTAATGAGATATTAGAGTGCAACTGGGAAAGTTAGGAGGATGTGACATGAGGAGAGATAATGAGTGGGGCAATATAAAATCGAGGAAAATGATAAGAATGATTAGAGGGTGATTAATTAGGCTAGATGATACCTGATTAGAAAAAGGTGATTTGTAGGAATCACATGGTTAGCTTAGTTAATTGAAGTTAATTAACTAATAGAGGTTTAGAAGAAATAATGATTGGAATGAACTTATAAGAATGAAGAATAATTAATTTATTATTAAATTTATTATAGGACTATAGTGATAAAATTAATTAAATATAATTTAATTAATTTTGAGAAGAATAAAGGATAACATAATTAATGAAATTAATTATGCAAGAAGGGATAAATTAATTAAATATTAATTGAATTGTAGGGGAGGGGATTTGTCACCTCTAAGATGATAAATATTAGACAACAAATCAATCTGCCACTACCTCACTTATACTAGTGCTAAGGGTGAGCCAAGCGATAACAACAAAATAAAAACTATAATAATAGAGGAACAATTATATAATTAAAGCATAGAAATAATGAAATATAAAAATATGAACTAGCAACACAATACAAAATTAAAAGTAGTTTATACCACAAAACTAGGAAGGTCTAAGGTTTTGGGCACCAGTGCAGTGCATAGATGCTAGTGCGGCACACTGCCATCCATATGGCTAGAGAACACAAAATTTAATGAAAGACGCATAAGTCTCTACAATTGCACAAAACCTGGTCATCACTACACACACAAAGATAGGGACAAATGTTGGGGTTGTATAGGGGTTTGTCTCAATCAGACTGCCAATTTGATGTTTCCACCTCCACGGACAACTAGATAGATAGATTGGACATAAGATAATAGATAAACTTGCAAATAGAAGCTATACTCTATTCAATGGAAGCAAACCCCTATTGCAAGTAGATAAAATGATATGTATTGATAAGTTAAATGCACCTAGATAATAGATACACTTAGAGATATGATAGATAAATTGCATGCAATGATAAAACATAGATAAATAATGCATGTAACCAAACCCCAATTTTTTGAGATATGAGCATGATGAAGCTCAAGATATGTACTTGTTGCAAGATGATTGCAAGAGTGTTGTAGATAGAAGTTGCTTGATTGAGCTTGTAGAGCCTTCAAGAGAGTATTACTGAGAGAGATCTAAGAGAGCCAAGGAGTAGAGCCAAGAAATCAATAGCCAACTAGAAGAAGTCCAAAAGGGAACCCCCCAAAATGAGAAAAGAAGGGCTTTTAAGGCTAGGAAGAGGCACAAATGACCGTTATAGCAGGAAGCAAGGCATGGGACACATGTCGGAAGGCATCTGGCCAACTGTATGACATGATATTTCATAGATCTATTGGGACATAAGCATGGCATGAAGACATCTATGCAGCACGTTGTTGTCTTCTCAAAGATAGACCCAAATGGGGTTTTAGGGCAAATGGGGCATTTTGTCTTTGGGTCCCATGATGTCAAAATGATGGATTTTGATCATGGACCCACTATTAATGCACTAGGTGCCATGCATGAGTGTCATAAATACACTAGGTGGAATTTAGGACACTAAATTTTTCCCCCACTTTAGTGGACTGATCGACTCAAGGGATCAAGCGCACTAAAGTAGTTTCAAAAATATGAATTGATTAAGCTAATGCAGTGCAATGAATGTAATAAATACTTATCCCAAAATTGATACCGTAGAGGCCATAGAGCTCAAGTTGACAATCACAAACGATGCCCTTAAGTCTCCATGAGAAACCACAGTATTCAGTGTGATTAGTCCCATACTGTAAAAGTTAAAAATTTGTCAGCATGAAAAACATAGCAAACTACTTCGGTGAGAAGAATGCTTAAGGAGCGTTAGTATGGATAGAAAAGAAAAATTAGATAAAGGCAAGTATATGTCCCCTCATGTTTTGTCCCTAGTGAGGTGGGGAAAACAAGAAGGAAAAAAAGCAAGGATTGTCCCAAAATGGTCAATAAAATTTTGAGCAAAAATTAGGCTATATACTTGAGAACGGGGCTCAGGAAGGGTCATTTTCACTATTCATGATGGGCATTTGAGCTGATATTTGTATAGAGTTTGAGAAAAAATGTCACATAGAAAGGATCATAGGGTGAGCAAGATTGATGAGCTTTGGATCAGAGTGGAGCAGGGTGATGAGCCCGAGTAGCTGGGCCTCAAACTATACTCTTATCTTGAGTTTGTGCACTTTTTTAGCTTTTTCATTTTTTACTCTACACAGGCACCTAGGGGACATGTTTGGGTCCCAATGTCGCACATCCATCTAGGGCATGTACTGTTATTCTAGGACCATGCATTGGTCCCTCTAGAATGCTAACATCTAGGAGATGTGCTAGCGTCTCTAGGACACACTGTCGTCCTAAGTAGAGGGTTGATAGAGTCTGATGAGAATTTCATGTTTTTCATGCAAACCTTTCCCGAGATACAAGAGAATACATTGGGAGATCCACTACAGACACTGCGGGACCAGGTAGAGGAGTTATTAGCCGCAGACACATGACTACTCTAAAGAGTGGGACTGTGGTGGATCTTCCGCCTACCAAAGTTCTAGTTTCACACATTGATGTTGCGAGCCTTGATGGAGAGATGGGACATAGATACCATGTCCTTCCATCTTCCCATAGGGGAGATGACTGTGACTTTTATCAATGTCTACCGCATCCTCTAGCTACCTGCCAGGAGTAGAGCTAGGGAGATAATAAGATTGGTCCTTCGGTTGTAGAGTCGACGTGATTGGGCATATCTATTTGCGAGCATTGAGTCAGGACCGAGTTCCAATTCCCTTGGTTCAGTGCATCATGATAGTGATCATGTCGTGTCAGGTGCTGATTGATGGTCATAGATTAGAGGAGACTGCCCGATTTATGTCATTGATCTGGGAGATGGAGGAGCGTGGGACCATGTATGCATGGGGGTGGAGCATGCTCACACATTTGTATTACAATCTTTCTCTCTACGTCCACCATGAGTACCAGAGCTTGACAACATGCACCCCACTACAGGTTTGGATCTTTGAGCATATCACGTGCACATGACTTGTTGGATTCTTAGTTCCAATGCCTCTAGACATGTCGAGGGCACGTGGCTACCCATTGCGGTGTGGTGAGTGGCAGACCAAGGACCTCACATACTAGAGGGTCACCATCGAACAACTCAAGATCAATGACATCATATGGCAACCATTCCATGACTTTGGGGTCTGGATCATAGACCACACTCAACTCCTATAGATGTAGCGTAATTTCATCCTGCTCAGTCACTAGGACCATATTGTGATGCCCTACTACTTGCGAGAGTGTATGTGGAAGTTTGGGTAGGTACAAATCATTCCACCTGTTGCGCCCACATATGTTTGTCTGGCTAGAAGCATGGTGTGATTGCAAAACCTATCTTGACCCACCCTTGGAGATGTTTGTGCTAGCTCCGAGGGCAGTGGCGATGATGACATTGCACCATAAATAAACATTGTTGATGTCAGAGTCACCTAGGACTTTGAGGACTAGTAGGGCACGGTAGGGCTTGCTTTGATCTTCCCACCAAATAGAATGAGGAGATGTCAGAGCTCTAGGAGGAGACAACGATGACTAGTCCTCATTGGGCGATGAGGGTGAGAGGGCAACATAGAGATAGAAGGTGGGGAGCCCGATCCTAGAGAGACTAGCATTTGCAGTGAGGGGGCTCCCACCATCGCCTGTTGCACCATCATCTGCACCACCAAATTGGGCACCAACACGAGCAACCATTGTGGGGGCATCCACTAGCAGGGCACATCAGCAGGATCTAGATTGACAGAGGGTCAATCTTGGTATGCATTATCATTTCAATTCATATATTTCAGTCTTTTCCATACATGTTTTGATATGTACATAGGCATTTAAGATTTTTATACCATGGATACTGACATATTGATATTTTGTGCTTGCAAAGGGTGTTGTCGAGTGGCTGAACTTTATTCACGAAGCACTCATAGAGATCATCCCTGACATGCAGATTCAGGGCCCTGTACTAGTTAGCTACTAGACCCTCTAGATAGCAGGGAGACATGTCAACCTATTTGAGCCAGTAGCACAACTTTGAATGAGATATGAGGAGGGTTGGGTGGAGCAGGTGTAGGGAACAACACAACTAGCCATCATGATAGAGTAGAGGGATTAGGATTTACTAGAGGCCTGCTCTGTCCTCAGAGAGAGAGATCAAGCAGTGACATGGTCTGAGAGTACCGAGAGGGCACGTGATTCTTTACAAAACTAGATCGATGACCTTCAATGATAGGTGGACACTTCCCAGTAGGGAGCCACTGGTCACCTCTACCACCCTATATAGTGCCAGTTGCTATTAGATTTAGAGGCGACACGCTAGAGAGAGGCTTCCCTATGAGAGGAGCTCATGATGCAGTGAGAGATCATGACAGAGTTGCATGGAGAAATGAGGGGCTTGCGATCACAAAGAAATACTACTATGAGATCACAGTCCACCTCAGTGAGACAACCTTCATGTCAAGACCAGGATCCTTCGGCACCTGTGACCTTAGGGACCAGACCCATCCTCCTTTGGGGTTATGATACATTTTGAGTTGTACAGATTGATTCATTTTTTATTCATCAGATGTATAGAATTCTTTTGATGTATATACAGATGGGTAAAAGCACAAACCTGTGCCACACTTTTATAAAGGAACCAACCAACACAACTAAAACCATTTAACTTCGACCACATAAAAGTTGCATTTCTAAATTGAATTTTGAAATGATGTAAACTAATCAAATGTAGAATTATTAATGAAATTTAGGTCTGTTATTTTTAAATTTTTTTGAAGAAAAATTGATATTTTTTTATAAATTCAAAGATAGATTTTTCATTGTTCAAAAATTTTGAAAATCAGGGGTTCTAGTCGGCGTCACTAAAAAATTTGAAAATGGACTTTATTTTTCCAAGTTTTTTTTCCAAATAGAGAACATATATATACAATGTTAAAAAAAATAAAAAATTGATGTATATTTTTCTCGTTAGAATATTTTGAAGTCCAACATAGCTAAATTTGACAGTTTTTATTCAGTGCCACCTTTTGACTACTAAATTTATCATTAACCAAAACAAATACCCTTTTCGAGAAGATTCTCTCGTCTAGTGAAAAGCTTTTTTTTAATTTTTTTTAAATACCATTTAATATTTTTTTAATTTCTAATCAACCTCTTTTTTAACTTTTAAAAGATACTTGTAATATTTAAATTAATCAAAATACTAAATATATATATGTGTGTGTGTGTGTGTGTGTGTAGATTCATGACTCTAATCTCTACAAAAGGGTATTTTTTGATTTTTATAAAAAAATATTCTGCTTGAAGAAACATTGAGCAGAAGTGAAAAGTTTCAGAAATACAGAGTTTTTCACCTTTTTTGTGCCACATCACATGACACATAGGCTAGTCCGACCGGATTGAGTTTGGTCAGATTGAGTCCGACCGAACTTTTTCTGGTTGGACTAACCTTAGTTCTAACAATAAAAGAAAAAAAATGATTTTTTTTTAATGAAAGCATTTGAACTAAGGGAGTCCAACAGAACTCAGTCCAACTGGACTTTCAGCGCCATGTGGCCCAGGGGTAGTTTGGTCAGACTAAGTCCAGTCGGACTACCCTCATTTCCAGGCCCAAAGTGTGACACAACTCCATGCTTTCGCCAATGTACTTATATAGTTTAGATACACGTATGTCAACATCATGTGTTTTTGTAGTGATGTGATACATGTACATTGATAATTTACATTGACATCATGCACATACACACATATAAGATTCAATGTTCTGGTCTTATATTGTGCCATTATGGATCGATGCACTTTTTGCTTTATATACTTATAATGTATGCTCATGTGATGGATAGTTTAGAGTAGATGTACATCGTGATTTTATTTACATATGGTTGGTTATATGCATGATTAAATTCCATGATGACCATTGTATAGATGTTTTTAAGATATAGAGAGAACATATATACACACGCACACACATACACATAGACCTATATATGTACACTCACTTCATAACACAAAGATAATTAGACATCTTGTTGATGAAGATATATCATGACATTACTAGCATATAAATCTAAGCATCACACACATGATACATAGGGATTTTCTTGTATGCATAATATCTACGCAGGTGTAAAGCATTGATAGGTTCCTTGAGAGGTGTACCATCCATATGAGATAAACCATAAGCACCAAAACCATAGACAAAGGTGATGATGTACGGACCCAACCAGTTCAAGCTCAGCTCCTCTCTTTGATCAGGTGGTGCATTAACATTTCTTTGATTCTCACAAAGAACTAGGTCACCTATCTTATAGGTTTGGGGTAGCACACTTTGGTTATATTGTTTAGACAAATAATTTTGATAAGCTTGAAGATGTTGAAAGGGCTTCAGATAGTGTTTGTCCAGCAACTCAATCTAATTGAGATGAAGGGTACAATAAGAATCATCATGAATAAGCCCTTTCAGAGAGATGCACAATGATGGAATTTCTAACTCAAGAGACATGATAGCATGAGCACCATACACGAGGTTGTAAGGAATTGTCCTTGTATCCATTTGTACACTCATACAATAGGCCCACAATGCATATACCAATTGAGTATGCCAATCTTTGCCATATTTAGTAACAGTCTTACGTAGAATTTGTTCAATAGTCTTGTTAGATGCTTCCGCTTGACCATTAAATTGAGGGCAATAAGGTGTAGAAAAGTTATGCTAAATGTGAAATTTTTTGAGGAACTGCTTAACCTCCTTGTTCTTAAATGGTGTACCATTATTAGAAACAAGGGTAGTAGGTAAGCCGAAGCGATAAATGATGTTATCCATAATGAAGCCACAAATCATATCAGTGGTGGTGGATCTCAATGGTATAGCTTCGACCCACTTTTTGAAATAATTGGTAGCAGTGATGATAAATGTATGAGACTTAGAATAAGGGGGAGATATCTTGCCAATGATATCCAACCCCCATGTCTAAAAAGGCCATAGAGAAGCCCGAGTTTGGAGCTCTTGTGTGAGGGCTCGAATCAAGTTACTATGTCATTGACATTAGGGGCATTTCTTGACAAAGGTAAAGGAATCTTGTTCCATTGTTTGCCAATAACACCCCATGTGGATTAGTTTTTAGATTAAAGATTTGTCCCCAAAATGCCCACCTCTAGAGCCTGAACGAGCTTCTTGGAGGGCAAGGGGTACCTCAGCTTTTTTCAAACAACGTAAAAGAAGGCTATTATAGGATCGTCGATAACGGATGTTAGATAAAAGGATATAATAGGTGACAAGTTTTTGAATCTGCACATGTGAGCTCTTTCTAGCGTCATCGAGAAAACTTCCAGTTTTGAGATAATTATAAATGTGCACGAACCATTCTCATGAATCAATATGAGTGCACATAAAATTATTAAATTGGGTTTGATCAGTTACAACTGAAGAGTGGAGGATTTGTACCAAGAAATGATATTCATCCTGACCAAAGTTCGGGCCTACAAGGGAAGCAACACTTGCCATTGCATCTGCATGATGATTCTCTTCGTGAAATACTATCGATCGTATAAGCAGTGAAATATTTTCCTACGGTTATGACTAAATCCCTATAGTGAGATAAATTTAGCTTCTTAACGCGACATGCGCCTGTAACCTAATTTATAATAAGCTCAGAGTCTCCATGGATGCAGATATGTTTCACATCCATGACAATCGCAACACGCAACCCAACAATTAAGGTTTTGTACTCAACGATATTATTAGTGCAATAAAATTCTAAATGGAGTGAAAGAGGGACTGGTTTTACTTCGAGTGAGACCAAGATCACATCTGTTCCTGAACCAGTCTAACATTTTGATCTATCAAAATACTCATCCCATACAGGTTTATGACCAGTGGTTAATACATCTTCATCAGGGAAAAGATCTAAGGTAGGAAATGATTTTTTAGATGGGGCATCATCCAACTGATCAATGATGATTGGCCCTTTAATTGACTTCTGAGTTACGAACTTTAGATTAAACTTAGAGAGAAGCATCACCCATTTATCCAACCTTCTTGAAATATCCGACTTTGAAAAGAGATACTTAAGGATATCATTTTTATCAATAGCTCGTGTTTTTTCATGAAGGATGTAATGCCTTAACTTCCGCATTGCAAAGATGAGAGATAGACATTTTCTTTCCATGGTAGGATATTGAGTCTCATATTCTATCAAAGTACAACTAATGTAATAGATTTCTCTCTCTTGGCCTTTGTCATCACGTTGAGCTAATAAAGCTGCTAGATTGTGAGATGACGCAGTGATGTACAAAAAGAAAGGTCTATTAGACATAGCTAGCATTACGATAGAAGAATTAGCCAAGTAATTAGATTAATAAAGTCAAATGCTTCTTGAAAATCCTCATTCCATTTGTAATAAACATCTTTCTTCAACAATCGTGTGAAAGGAAGGGTGCGATCAACCACTTGCTCCACGTACCTGCAAATGGCCTGAATCTTCCCTTTTAAATTACGAAGATGGGAGATGTTTGTAGGTGGAGGCATGTTTACAATTGCGTCACTTTTATTAGTATCTATCTTGATTCCTTGACGAGAGATAATGAATCCTAAAATTTCCCTAACATGCACATCAAAGACACATTTAAGGGGATTTAGTCTCATCTTATATAATTAAAGTCTTTTAAAGACAAATCGAAGGTTTGGAATATGTTCTGGACGAGCAAGAGATTTTACCAAGATATCATTAACATAATCTTCCAAGATTTTATTGATGAAATCATGAAATATCAGGGTCATGGCCCGTTGGTAGGTTGCTCCTGCATTTTTCAACCCAAACGACATGACAACATAGCAAAGGTTTCCCCAAGGAGTCATGAAGGCAATTTTATACTGATCTTTCGGATTATTACGAATCTGATTTTACCTCGAGAAACCATCCATGAAGGAGAGAAAAGCATAACCTGTGGTTGAATCCACAATCATTTCAATGTTCGGGAGTGAAAAAACATCTTTGAGAGAAGCTTTATTCAAATCCTAAAAGTCAATTCAAATACGGACTTGACCATCAGGTTTTCTAATTAGAACAATGTTTGAGAACCAAGGCAAATAGTCAATAGGATGGATAAAAGCAGCCTTTAAGACCTTTTCTATCTCAGTTTTTACTAATAAAGCTACCTTGGTATTCATCTTTCGAATCTTTTGTTTCACAGGCTTATCATCAAGACTAAGTACAATATTATGTACCACAATTGATTCATCAATGCCTAACATTTCTTCATAAGACCAAGAAAAGATGTTAGGGAACCGATGTAGAAGATTAGAATATTCTTTGAATTCTTCAGAGGATAAACACTTCCCAACCTTGTTGACCTTATCGAGAATTTTATCACCCATAATGACATCAATAGTTTCTCCATTAAGGAGCACACTGCGGTCTTTTGGATGAGACATAGGTATATGCTCCTCATTATAAGATAAAGGTGTCCTCTATCCAACAGACTCCCCAAAAACACACTTGGATATTTAAACAATAAGGGAATCAACATTTATGGTGATAAGAGGGTAATTCATTATAAACACCTAGAAATTCCTTCAAGGATTCTTGTGAAAGAAAAAGGTCCAAGGGGACTTCATCAGACAGTCCAATGTTTTCAACAAGTTTTGGATGAATAAGTTTGAGAGGAAAAGGATTGACAAAAACCATACTAATAGTCAACCATGGTTTCATCCTTCAAACCGTATGGTGATATCCTAGTCCAGTGTTGTGATGATGAGGTTCCACTTCCAGAGGAATTCGATTACCTTGTTTATTAGGTCCACAACCTTTTCCATCATAACCGACTTTTGATACAATTTTATATTCAGGACCATAAATATCATGCAACTCCTTAAAGGAAGGAGGCTTTGTATAGAAAATATGGTCAACATGATAAGTGTCACCCGACTTTATAGATGCATATAATCATCTTTTGTAGTCAAAGTGAATGGAATCTTAGGAAACTTCAGGTGTACAAGATCCACCTTATATTCACCGACATGAGAATCAGTGAAATCTAGGGAACCCCAATCATCACCCAAGCATGCATTCACTTTGGATGGAGAAGGTGATTTTTTTAGGAGTAGACTCCAAGGCTTGTACCTCAAGGAGATCTACTTTCGGGGAGTCTTGATTTAGAGAATCGTGCTCCCTAGGTAGTCTTTCCTTCACAAAATCTTGCTTTTTAGGAACTTCCTCCTTCGGGACTTCTTCACTCTTTTTCTCTCCTTTTTAGGGGATGAAACAAAAATAGATGTCTTCACCAAAAAGGATAAGGTAGGTATATAATTTTGAAACTAAGGCGCAATTGAAGCCTGACCAACTGCTGCTATTTGACAAAGGCGCATAGCTTCAAGGCCAGCCTTGATTGTGACAACTTGGTTATTAGATACAAAATCTACATACCCATGAAGAGTAGAGGATACAACCCCCAAGACGTGAATTCATGGTCTACCCAGAAGAAGATTGTAAGACAAAGGACCTAGCATCACATGTACAAGGGTTGAATAGTGATAGGGCCAACTTCCAAGGACAATATGACCATTCCCACAGTGGTTTTACCACTGTTATCGAATCCTCGAATAAACAGGGAAGAAGTTGCCAAGGTGTTTGGATCCACCTTGATTTTTGGTAACAAATCCAAGCTACAAACATTGAGTGTCGAGCCTGTATCTACAAGCGTTCGTCTAATACCAAAACTATTTGCATGAACAATTATCATTAGAGGATCTTCCAAATTTCCCACTTCTGGAGGCGAAAGCTCATGAGGATAGAAAGTAATATTCGATGAATCCGCATGAATATGATCCATCAATGCATTCACATATGTTGGTCTTGCAGAAGAGGGCAGTTAAATATTTTGCAAAGCTTCCTATAGCATACCTTGATACATTGGAGCAGTCTAAAGCAAATTCCATAGTGAGATCTGAGCGGGAGTAACCTTAAGTTGCTCGATAAGATCATAATGACTAGTTCACTTATCTACCGATAAAGGTGCTTGAGGAAGACTAGGTTGAGAGGATGGTAAAGAAACTTATGGTTGATCAAGAGTTTTCTTATTCCTTAGAGTATTATATGTATGAGAAATGGTGTTGTAAGATGACTATTTAGATTGCATAAAACTTGTGTATAAATCAAAATTTTCTACTTTAAAATGTTTTCCATTAATGGTTTTAACTTTCTTTGGAGAAGGACTTGCTGCGGTCACGGTCTCTTAAGCCTTTGAGGGGTTGCAGAAACACCAATAACATTCATGGACTTATCATCTTTGAATGAGGATCTTGTGGAGGATGACACTTCTTTTACATATCTTTTGGAAAGAGGTGCTTCTAAGAAGTCATCTAAAACTTCATCCAACATATCAAAATCATCCTTAGAAAAAGCCTTGTCAAACACATGAAAATCTAAAAGAAAGAGATTCAACATTAGGCATTCACATCGGGTTCACCAAAAATGTATGGGAGGGGATTTGTCACCTCTAAGATGATAAATCCTAGAGAACAAATCAATTCACCACTACCTCACTTATACTAGCACTAAGGGTGAGCTAGAGGATAACAACAGAATAAAAACTATACTAATAGAGGAACAATTAAATGATTAAAGCGCATAGACAATGTAATATAGAAATCTGAACTAACAGTGCAATACAAAATTAAAATTAGGTTAAACCATAGAACTAGGAAGGTCTCAGGTCTTAGGCAATAGCGCGGTGTGCAGACACCAACACGGCACGCTATCGTCCATACAACTAGAGAACAAATAATTTAATGAAAGACACAGAACAACTCTCTGCAATTGCATAAAACTTGTTTGTCACCTACACACACAAAGACAAGAAAAAATGTTGGGGTTGTATAGGGGTCTGTCTCAGTCAGACCCCCACTTTGGTGTTTCCACCTCCACATACAGCCAGATAGATAGATTAGATAAAAGATAATAGATAAACATGCAAATAGAAATTATACTCTGCTCTATGGAAGAAAACCCTTATTGCAAGTAGATAAAATGATATGTATTGATAAGCTAAGTGCACCTAGATGATAGATACACTTAGAGATATGATAGATAAATTGCATGCAATGATAAAAGATAGATAAATGATAAAGAGAAGACAAGGCGTGTAGCCAAATCCCCCTTTTCAAGATACGAGCATGATGAAGCTCAAGATATGTACTTGTTGCAAGATGATTGCAAGAGTGTTGTAGATAGAAGTTGCTTGATTGCGCTTGTAGAGCCTTCAAGAGAGAATCAATGAGAGAGATTTAAGAGAGCCAAGAAATCAAGAGCCATCCGGAAGAAGTAGGAGAACTCCAAAAGTGAGCAAAGAAGGGCTTTTAAGGTTGGGAAGAGGTGCAAATGACTGTTACAACCGGAAGCAAGGAATGAGACACGCGCCAAAAGTGTCTGACCAGTTGTGTGACACAAGATTTCATAGATCTATTGGGATGTAAGCACAACACGTAGATGTTTGCGCGACGTGTTGTGGTCTTCTCAAAGATAGGCCCAAAAGGGGTTTTAGGGCAAATGGGGGCACTTTGTCTTTGGGCCCCATGATGTCAAAATGATAGGATTTTGATCTTGGACCTGTCATTAATGCACTCGGTGCTATGCATGAGTGTCATAAATGCACTACTTGTGCTATTTAGGACACTACATTAATTAATTTGGACATCTACACATACAACTTTGTAGACACTGAGATCTTGAAAAATGTCTTTGGAGTCTTTGAGACAGGGGATATGCTTTTTAAAGTAGGGAGGGGCTTGAAAGCATACTGAAGGCCTTTTTTTAAAAGGATTTTTGAGATCTTCTTGGAGATTCCTTCGATATAGGGAATGAATGCACTAGGGAGGTTTGTGGGAGGTACAACCCCAGTGTTGGAAAGGAACTGAGCTATTCTTTGCATTTTTTTTATCTCCTTGAACTCTGTATTATTATGAGTTGATGATAAAAATGCCAACACAATCTAATAAAAAACAATTGCAATATTCCATATAAATTGTGGAAATCTGATATCATTATTTTTAAATTTCTTCATAAAAAATTTAGATGAATAAAAACAAAATGATTATTGAAACATGATCAACAATTTGAACCTTTCTCCTAATGCAAATGAACTGATCAAATAATCTTTCAAATTTGTTAAATTTGTCATAACTATTTCCACGATACCTTCTACATAATTGAAATAATCAACATTTCTGATCTTTCAAATTCATTGTATTTCAACATTTCTAATCTTTCAAATTCATTGTGCTTGAAATGTCATACCTACCGCTACGTGCCTCCATTACGAGACCATATTTGAATGTTGTGATGCTTCATGGTTTAAGTGTAACTGGGAGAGATTGTCTAGAATGAATGGTAGTTAAGAATCTTACTATTCTTGTATTGAACTTTTAGTTTTTCCACCCTTTGAAAGCCATGTATTACCAAATTTCAATTCAATGCAAACGTCAATGAAGGATCTTGGTAAACGCGATTTGTTTTTCCTAGTACAATACTGAGCGAAAGGCAATGAATATTCTTCCTGCTTTATTTTTTGATTTTACCTCTAACAAATCCAATTGAAATACGGCAGTCATGATAGGATATTTTGTTGTACTTGGTTATGACAGGATTTTTCCACGCATTCATTTAAGACCCCCGATTTTCTATGTGGCCCACAGTCACACGATAAATGCTATGTTTTCCCAAGCAGTCTTACTATTATGGTGCAAACAAATATGACCAGCTAAATCCCAGATTCCCATCTGAATTGTAAAATAAGGTTTCTTTTACTTTTAGTTCGGGACCCCACCCCAGAGAAATATTAAGTTTTTTTTTTCTATAAATATGGCAAAAACATTGCCAGACTGTGGTACTCTGTAACCATTTGTAGTCGCGTAATTTGAAGCTTCTGCCATGGGCAACCACACGAAATGTAATTCAAAGGTCCCTTCTGCAATTTTCTTCTGCCTTATTGTCTACTGCTTCTGCTCTTTTCCCCAAATCAGTGAAGCTGCTGCAACCACCGATCCGAAAGAAGGTGAAACCTCACTTTAAATTGGTTTCTGAAGCCAAATTAAAAGGGATTCAGTACAGAGTAAATAATGCGTTTTAGCTTGTTTGTTTGTGTTGTTGATAGTTGACACACTCAAAGTAATCGCCAACAAAATGAAGTTTTATAAATGGGACTTCAATTTGGATCCCTGCAAAAATAATGATTCCAACTGGTATACTGTTGACGACTCAATAGGGCCGTTTGGGGTAAAGTGCAGCTGTGCTTTTGAGCGAAATACCGTTTGCCATGTCGTTCAGCTGTAAGCATCTCTCGCCTTTAGAACCGTGTTTTTCTATCATTTGACTTATGGAATGAGATACAAGTTTATCTTGTTATATTGCAGAGTATTGCTGTATGAAGAACTTACAGGGATTGTTCCCCCTGAATTGGCTAATCTTACCTACTTGCAAAACCTGTGAGTACTACTTATTTTCAGATGTCCCTTTTTCCTGCCAAATTAAATCGATTCGAGGTCTAGTTTACGGAATTGTATAAATTTTTCAACAGTGACCTGAGGTACAATTATCTGGGCGGATCGATTCCTGCAACTTTAGGCTCATTATCGCGCCTTGAGTATTTGTAAGCGAGCAAGAGCCTCGTCTCATATAAATTGTGCATTTTTTTGTTGAAGATGTTTTGGTGTCAATTATTTAAGTTGTAATTTGCATGTTATAACAGATCGCTTGGGCAAAATCGTTTAACTGGTGAAATTCCAAAGGAAATGGGGAGTATTATTAAGCTGATATCGCTGTAATGTTTTCATCTATCACTTCGCACGGTAAATTGAATTTAGTCGCATGTTAATATTGATTTCGCTGAAATATTTGCGTTTTGTGTGTATGCGGTACAGGAGTTTTGATATGAGTAGGTTATCGGGAACGCTGCCACCACAGCTTGGAAATCTGACAAATCTTGAACAACTGTAAGTTCATGTTTGTGCTATCCTTCATGGACTCCGAAATTTTTGTTTATTTTTATTAGTTTTTTCGGATATGGACTCTGATAAATAATTAATTTTGAATATACTCTGCATTTTTATGCCGAAGTCTGTCTGAACTTCATTTTATTAGTTATTTTTAACTTGAACTTTGCTATTTTGGGGATTATGGACATTGTCTATGTTATTATTTTGAATTTAGTAAAAGATTTTTAGACAGGGTTCTCTGGAAATTTTAATCAGAGTTTTTTCTTAATTAATTTTGAAAGGAGATCATTGGACTTTGGATTAAATTTTTACTATTATTTGTAGATTTTTATTTTTTAATTTTAAAAGTCCGATTATCTTTAATAACTTTACTCCTACACAAGCTTGACCTGCTGCAGCGCTGTTTGCAATTATTTTTCGCTACAATACAAGTTTGGCAGAACGGCTAGCCCACGCTATTTAACAAAATCTCATTACAAGTCAATTCACAAATCTTTGAAATTTTTACTGTTATTTATAGATTTAAATTTTTTTATTTTAAATTTTAAATTATTAATGTTAGTTATTAGTAGTAGTTGATTTTAGGTTTGATTTTTAGGTTTTGACTTTTAATATGATATTTTAAATTTTTATTAATTTTAATTTATTTTTGAATTCTAAGTAGCTGATTTTAAATTTTTATTAGTAGGTAATTGATTGACTTTCAGTTGTTTATTAATTTCAAATTTAGTTTTAAACTCATGCCACTTTTTTATTAGTTCGGAATCAAGATTATTGAATTTTGGTTGTGTACCTTATTGGATTTTAGTCTAGATTTGTGTTTTCTATTATTGTACTCAAAATAAATTTTAGTATTTATAAGAAGTTATTAGATGTGGAACTGAGTTTTGATCTTGTATTAATAGATTTTGGACAAGATTGTTTTGGCGATTGAAGGATGAACATCTCATTTTCATAATAGATATTATTTTTTTATTGGTTTCAAACAGATCTTGAGGTTATTAGATTCACGGCTTTTTACTAGTATAAAACTTAATTTCAACCTCTAAATTGGATTTTGGTCTTTTAAACTTAATTCAAACTAAATTATGATATTTAAAAATTAATTTCCAAAAAAAGACATACAATTATAAATTCAATTTTACCATTTTATAAATAAATTCTAAACTTGATTTTACTCTTTTTCTATTCTCAAACTTAATTTCAATTTGAAGGTCATTGAATCTCAATTTTAATTAAATGATTCCAATGAATATCTTAGAACACATAGATTAAGTTCACGTTGCTAACCACTCTAGCATTAAACCTTCAATACTTTTGTACAATTCATTAAGCTAATGGTTCCATCGAGTAAATGGAATGAAATAAATGTTTATGAAGTTATCGTTTTAATTGTTCATGAAGTGTTGTAGACTAGACTTAATTAGAATTACTTTATTTGAGATTTTTAATTATTTGCATCAAGATAGATCTATTTCTTTCATAAATAAAATATCATATAAGGGAACAATATTTAGGAAATTTTGGGGGACTCTGGGCAAGGGTTGAAATTGATGGTTGTATTATTGCATTTATACTTATTTTTACTATAAAATGTAATTAGATTTTTTTTTAAAATATATTCAATACAAGGTGAATTTCTAGGTAGACTATCAAAAATCATAAAGAATTATAAATGCACACACATGTATCCTTATTCTACTCTAAAATGCATATGAAGGACAATGCTAATAAATAACAATTGTAAAAAAAATATGACTAATAGGATCAATTGACAAATCTAGTCGCTAGACGTTGGGGAGGATGGTTACATTGTGATTACCTCCTTGCTATACAAGTATATGCTTGGCCACTCTTATAAGATAATAAGAACATCTATGGGCATAGTGATAAATGGTTTTTATTGAGTTATAAAATCATATTCTCCTTGTCAAACTTGACAGGTTTCCATTTAATGAATCATAAATTGTTGAAATGCTAAATTTCTTTGGTAGATTGAAAGGTTATTTGAATATGATTTAGTATTTGATTATCAAAGCTTGAAGATATGATTGTGGCATGAGTATAAATGAATTCACATTTCCCCTCGCATAATGTTTCGATGGAAAGTGTGCAATATATTTCATTAGGAAAAAAAATAGTACATCTATGGTCAAAAAGGTGGGTTGCGGCATAGGCTTAGACCCTAGGCAAAGAGCACCACAAATATTACAAATCAAATAGTCCCCTGTTGGTGTGAACAAGGTAGATTACCTAATCAGTTTCCCTCTTGGGTCAGTTTCATAGTTGTCTAGACATAACTTTACTTAGGACATTTACTTTTTATGTCTCAATTCATAAGATTAAAATAAATGTCATTATCTTATACTATCCTCTGTCTTGCCCTTTCTTATATATATAAGGGCTTCCCATTGTATGATTATGTAATCATATTGTATATTTTCATCCTTTGATATAGAATAGAATTATTCTCTCATGTTGGATCTATCTTATGCTTTCATTGAAGCTCCTTGATCTAGGGAGGCCATTTTGATAGCCAAATCTTACATTGTATTAGAGGATTCTATAAAAATTCTTACATGCATGAGAGTAGCAAGGCCCAAGGAAAATACAAATAGTATGTGCTACAACCTTAGTCATGGGATTGCCACATTTCAAGGAAGAAATTTGAAATCTGACAAAATTCATGAAAATCTTAAAAATTTGTTTAAGTTCACCCCAAACTAGTATGGAGAAGGGCTTAAAGGTTGTTTATTAGAATACATCTTTAAAATTCATTTTCAAACAATTATTTTTGAGTTTTTCACAATTATTTCATTTGAAACTCATGGGAGTGATCTAGAATAGTGAATACTCAAAACTCATGGGAGTGATCGAGATCAACAACTAGTTCATTCAAAACCTTGGAGAGTGCATTTGTCACAATTGCGTCCCCTTAATTCTATATTGCAATTAGGTCTTCCCGTGCAATATTTAAGTGATCAATTTTCTTATTCCTGTCTAGCAAATAAAAACTTGATACTTGCATAATGCTTTATTTTTTTATCTTCTTTAGAAAAAATGTAATTAGGAATTAATGGGGGATATGTGATTATTAAAAGCAGGCCCCTCTTTTGTACTATATTAGTAGACCACTTTGACTACAAGGATTTAGAGTCACACTATAGAGAGTTGTCTTAGTTGATACAAGTTGGGACACTTGAAGTATGCATTTCAAAGTCTCAATGGTTGTCACTAATGGTTTCTAATTTGACCAAGAAGAGGTTGATTTATTGGTTCATAAAACATTTGTTAGAACATGTTAGAGGTTGGCTCAAAGATTTTGATCTACAATTCTTGGAGGATTCTATTAAGTGTGCAAGGAATATGGAGCTATGTACACCATAGGCTTGGTTTTCTAGCAAGTTTTTGTAGAGACCCTTATCATAGAGTTTACTATAGAGGAAGGACAATAAACCATAATATACTAGACTAATAGGTGAGATGTTTAGGTCAGCTAATGGTGCATCTTATGATTTGAGGGATGAGTTGAGATGAAAGAGGCTTTTGTTTGACTATCGCCAACCTTGAACACCTAGACATAAGTGTAAAAGTGGGGGCAAGGCCCATTTGATAAAGGTCTTCAAAGAACCTAGTGATGACGAGTTAGAGGAGACATAGGTTCTTGATCACCAACATGAGAAAATGGATGGGGAGACATGCATAAATGAGTATTAAAATGATTTGGCATAGATGGAGGGTGCGATACTATGACTTCTCATTATAACACCTTCCAAGTAAATGGAATTATGTAGGGATAGTGAGTTGTGTTGATTGATAACTTGGCGCTACCCACAACTTCATTGATGTGTCCTATGTGAAGAAGAAGGGTTTGCAAGTTAAGGTGACATGGTTTCTATGTGCAAACAATGAATGGCATGTTGTGTTGTGTTAATCATGTTCCAGAATTGAGTGCGAATTTGGGTAATTATTACCTTATTGATGACTTTATGTGATTGACATAGATGAGACCAATGTTTTGTTGGGTTGCATACTATAAGTTCATATCTCACACTTTAAAACTATGTAGTTGAGTTGCATAGTAGATGGTTGGAATGTGGTATTATGGGGCTTATCTTCTGATGCTCATACACTCATTTTATCTAAGAGGATGGATAGGTGTTTTCAACATTCAGAGGATGAGTGGATAGTGTAGTGCTTCATTTTAGATAAGTCTACCGATACAAGACAAAATGGATATCATGTTGACAAATAGGGTTTGTTGGACAAGCGTGGTGTGGTGTTTTTAAATCTACCGAATGGTCTCCCTCTATATTGTGGTTTTGAGCATGCTATTGAGCTTGTGGATAACAAGCCAATTGTTACAGATCCCTCCCATCATCCTAAATAATTCAAGGATGAGATTGAGAAGATTATTCAAGAGTTGCTAGATGCAAAATTTATATACGGCCTAGTTCAAGTCCCTTTGCTTCTTTTGTTGTCACGGTGAAGAAGGCTAGTACTATGAGGATGCACATTGATTATCATTCACTAAATAAGAAGACCATCAAGAACAAGTATCCTATTTTGCATTTTGATGAGTTGATGGATGAGCTACATCAAGCGATCTATTTCTCCAAAATAGATCTTCATTCATGATACCATCAGATTTGGGTCTGGGAATAGGATGTGCACAAAATAGCTTTTAGGTGTCACTTTGGACATTTCAAGTATTTGGTGATGCACTTTGGCTTATCAAATGCCCCAAGGACTTTTTTGTCTTGTATGAACCATGTTTTCAACAAGTAGTGAAAATTTGTGTTGTATTTCTATGATGACATCTTAATTTACAACATGACATGGGAGGGGCGTATTCGGCACCTTAATGAGGTGTTAAGTATCTTAGCGGCTAACTCCCTTTAAAAGCCTTTAAGTGTGAGTTCAGTATGACCAAACTATTATATTTGGCATATGTCATTGGGGAAGGTGGAGTGAAGGCACATAGGGAGAAGATTCAAGCTATATTTAATTAGCCACCACCAAAGAACATGTCCCATTTGAGGGGCTTCATTGGTCTATGCACATACTACAAATGATTTTTGAAGGGGTTTTCTTCATTAATCATCCTTTGATATGTTTGAACAAGAAGGATGTCTTTGTTTGGATGGATGAGACTCAAAGGATCATGGATCAATTGTAGAAGGTAATGGGTACTTGTCTTGTTTTGGCTTTACTGAATTTCTCTAAGTCCTTTGTGCTTGAGTGTGATGCATCCAATATTAGTACTGGGGTTGTTTTGATGTAAAACAAGCATCTAATTTCTTATGAGAGCCAAAAATTGAATGAGTTTGAAAAGAAGTTCTCTACATGTGACAAGGAAATGTTGGCAATCATGCACATGCACTTGAAAAGTTTCATCAATATCTTGTGGGCAACAAGTTTATAGTTTGGACTGATCATAATAGCCTCAAGTATTTCATGGATCAAAGGGGATTAAATGAGAAACAACAAAGTTGGGTGAGTAAGATTCAAGGGTATGACTTTGCCATTGAATTTGTTAAAGGAAAAAATATTGTTATTGCTGATGGATTATATAGAAACCCTTCATTTGTTCACTTTTAGAAATTTCAGCCTCTTGGAAGGATCACCTACTAGTAGAGTATTCAAAAAATCAACATGCTTGTGATATTCTAGATGATAAAATTAATGATGAAAAGTACAAAGTGTTGAATGACATCATCTATTATAAGGATAAAATCTATTTAGTACCAAAAAGTAAGCTAAAACATAAGATTCTTATTGATATCCATAACATTCAACTTGCTGGTCATTTGGGTTATTTGAAGATATATAGGTATATCTGTGGAAGATTTTTATGGAAAGGTATGAAAGACGATGCTCTCAAACATGTGATGGAATGCATACAATGCTAAAGGAATAAAGTTGGAGCTTCTTTTCTAGCAAGGTTGTTAGATCCACTTCCTATTCCCAATCAAAATTTGAAACAAATATTAATGGATTTCATTACTAAACTACCTAAGGTCGATGGTAGGGACTATATGTTTGTTGTGGTAAATAGACTCACTAAATATGCTCATTTTATCTCAATGCCTTTCAAGTTTAAAGAAGGAAAAGTTGCTGGTTTATTTTTTAAACAATTGTCCAGACTTCATGGTGTGCCAAAGAGAATTGTAAGTGATAGAGATCACATATGACATCAACACCTTTTGGAAAGGGTTGATGAAGCTTACAGGAATAAAACTCAATCATATCACTATTTATCATCCTTAAACATATGGTCAAATAGAGATTATAAATAAATAACTTGAAGGATACTCGAGGAACTATGCTTTGGGACAATAAAAATGATGGGTACCATTTGGAGGTTACAACACCACTTATCATATGAACATAGGTATGAATCCTTTCAAAGCTTTGTATGGTTACAAAGCTTCTACATTTGTGGATTTGGTTTTTTAAATTCTAGAGCTCAAAAAGCTCTTGAGTGGGCCAAAGAGAATCAAGATATCCTTAAAGCACTTAAGTATAATATTCAGATTGCATAAGAATACCAACAAAAATATGTTGATTTCCATCGAGTTTAGAGATCTTTTGAGGTTGGAGACATGGTATTTTTGCCTTTTTTTCCTTATGGACAATCCTCATTGAAAGTGAGTGGATTAGAAAACCTAAAACCAAAGATTTATGGGACTTTCAAGGTAATCAAAAGGATTAATGAAGTAGCAAATTAGTTAGAGTTACCTTCTACAATCAAGATCCACAATCCATGTATCATGCCTCAAAATGAGTCTTGGATAGCAAGTGATTCCTTCTATAGAATTGCCCCCTATGGATAAAGAGGGTAAATTGATACTCATATCAGAAATAATTTTGCAACTAAGACAAAAAAAAATTGAGGAATAAAGTCATTTCTAAATATCTCATCAAGTGGAAAAAGTTGCCTTTAGAGGATATGACATGGGAAGGAGAAGAGATTCATAAGCATCCTAGTCTACAAATGCTTGAGTACAATAATTCTATGGGTGGGGAGGACTCTAATATCCCCAAATCAAGTATTGTGGATTAACAATGCATTGGCTATCCTTTCCTTGGATTACCCAAGAGGACAAAGACACAAAGCATTATTGGGTAAGTGTAGAGTCTTTGGCTTGTATACTATATTATTCTTAAGCTGTGGGCACATCTTTTTATGCAAATTAAGTGACTTCTAGACTAAAGACTTAAGTTGTACCCTTGTACATGTACTTTAAGTGATTTTGCTAAACATGTGATAAAAAGGCCAAAGGGGCGGGTTTTCAAGGAGCCTATTGGCTCATTTTTAGGGTTTTAATTTGGAGCATTAGATTGAGATTATAGTGGATCAAGGGCTCAGGTTAAATCCTCTCTTTGAGAGTTATTATATAACATTCAAGGGTTTTTTAGGGCTCATTTTGTTATTAATATTTAATATTTTTTTGTTGCAATCTTTGGCTTGAGACCTAAAACCCTTGAGTATCTCTAGTTGCAAAGAGACATATGGGCTCCCCCTAGTTAGAAGGGTGTGCTTAGATGGAAGGGATTAAATGGTTTGGATGCCCTAGTACATATTTTTCAGAGTTCCAATTCTTTATCAAGTTTGAAGGCCAATTTGGAGGTGAAATTCAAAGTTACAAGTTCAGATTTGGATTAATACAATAAAATGTTTTCATATTTTTGGGTATCATTGAGGATAGCAACATAAAGGACAAGTGGATGAGACGTAACACTAGTTTTCTAGGAGTTTGGCAAGGATAGCTAGGGTTTGAAGTTATTTATGAGAACAACAAGGCTTTGAAGGCATATTTTGAGGTATTTGTATCTAAATCTGCATATTTTTAGCATCTTCATCTAAAAAATATTAAAGAAAATAAATGTAAATCATTTTTTAAATTTCAGGTAGAATTAGAGTCCTTTTTTATAATTTTTTTAATACTAAAAGTTTGATTATAAATCTATGTTTTTTGAATAAATTCTTATATGCAAATAAAGATTTATAATTTTCTATCCCCTAGTTTAGGAGGTATTGTCATTTTTCTGTTATCCCTATTTGGGGATATTACAACTAGGATAAAGGTTGCAGTTAAGTTTTTGTTTTTGTCTTTATAATTAATATGATTTTGTCTTCTTCAACACTTCTAATCCCCTTTAGTAGCTATAGAAATAAGTAGTGGTTAAAAATAATCTTATTTTCCCTTGTAGTGACTGTTCACAACTCCATCCCCTTAAAAATTGCTTTAATAACTTTAATAATTTTGAATATTTTATTCTACTTCTAGGATAGGTTGTTGCCCCATTCCTTTATAATTAATAATATGTCCGAGATATAGAATCTCTGTCAATCCAATCTCACATTTGGATTCTTTAGTAAAAAGGGACCATTCCTTAAACATTCCTAAAACTTCTTCTAGATGTCATAAATGTTCCTTCCATGTTTTAGTATAGATTAAAATATCATCAAAGAATATTAAGACAAACTTGATTGATTTTGAACAAATGGTTCATACATGATTGGAAGGTAGCAAAAGCATTAGTTAAAACAAAGGGCATAACTAAAAACTCAAAATGTCCAAAATAACATCAAAAAGTAGTTTTATTCATGTTCTTTTACCTACTCATATTTATTAATACTTGGATCTCAAGTAAATTTTGAGAAATACATTGTTCCGTACAATTCATTGATTACTGATCAATTTTAGGAATTGGATACCTATATTTTATATATTATTATTTAAAGCTTTGAAAACTAAACACATTGACATAGTTTCATCTTTCTTTTTTACTAGGACCCATCTCTAGAAGTTCCTTAATTGTTTTTTTACTTTCCTCCTTAAATTTTCTTGAATGTCTATAAGGAGTAGTAATCATTGTTTTTGATCTTGTTTCTAATTCAATTATAAGTTGGGATTCTCTATTAGGTAGCAACCTTAAAGAAATGTCATTGAAGATAATGCTATGTTTGTCCAAGATTGTTTGTATGTCCACATGATAAGCTCTCTTACTTGCAATAGTTGTAGACGTTACTAAACATTTTTCTGCCCACACCAATTATTATCTCCTAAAACATTTCTCCATTCTCTTTGTTGATGCAATTGTAGGAGCTTCGTTGGTCAATCCTTGAAGCACTACTTTGTCTTTTGATTTGAATGTTAGCTCCATCATTTGATAACTTTGAGTAAACTTTTCAATGAGTGTAGCCATTGCACTCCTAAAACTACATAGGTTTCTCCTATGCTCACCACATAGAAGTTATCTCACATCTTGTATATGCCAAGAGCAATCTCCAATTGCTTAATTATCCTGGTACATGGAATGGTAAAACCATTAACTTCATTGACATTGAATCCATTGAAATGTTGTGTTTGCAACCCTCTTCTGGCAACCAACCCTTTGTCAATGAAGTTATGCTTTGCCCCACTATCAATTAGAATTGTAACTTTGTGTCCTTGCATAACTCTTTATACTATGAAAGGGTGATATTTATAAGCACCCAACAATTTTGCAAGTGTACCCTCTAGATGTTTACTTTCCTCATTTATCTTCGATTCAAGTTCACATTCTTCAATTTCTAGCTTCGGTTCTTCCTCCTTTGAATCTTTATCAAGAATTACTTTTGTGTAATGTATTTGACCTTTTCCCAAGCATCAATTTCAAAGCTCCCATTATTTTCCTATGAGAAAAACATAATTTGTTGCAATGGAGCTCATTTTTGGTCACTTCATCAAAATGCTCTTTTGTGGTAATGTTTTTCTGTTGAGGAAATCCTTTTTGAAAAGGTTTCTTTTTCTACCTTATAAGAGTGGTTTGCTAATAGAACTTATTCTTGTCCATTGAAGTTTCTAAATTCAAAGCTTTTTAATAACCTTGTGAAAGGTCAATGGATCAAATGCCTTAATCAAAACCCTAAGAGGTTCAATGAACCTTTCAATAAAAAGGAAAATTAATCTTCTTTTAGTAACATCAAGAACCATTATTAATAATTTTTAGAATTCCTCCAAATATTTCTCCATTCATTTTTCTTCTTTAATCGGGCCAACTCTCTAAAATGAACTTCAAGATCCTTTCTATCAAACCATTTGCAAAATTCATCATACGTATCAATCAAACTATGACCCTATGACCTTGGATAACCAACCCATGCTATCACCATTCGTGCACTATGCCTTCTAAATGTAAGGTAATTTATTTGATAGCATCATCCCCCTTCATAGGTTCAACCGTAGATATGTGTCTAACTTTTGTACCCATGCACAAGCAGTACATATATTTGAACCATCAAATGTAGACACTGTTAGCTTCCCTAAAAATTGTTGATGGTCATATTGCCTTGGATGATATTGTGGTTCAATTCTCAGTACATTATTGTTTCTTTTCATAATTATGAGTCATTACTTCTTAAATTTCTGGAGGCAGATCTCTATATTTTGCATAAATGGTGTGAATATCGTTTAATGTTGGGCTTTATGTTTCCCTTGATTGGTCCCTTTTTAGTTGTCACAATCCCATTCACTTAATTTGTCAATCCGGATGGTGTCTAAAGCTATTTGTGGTAAGGCAAGGTGAGTTATGTTTGGGAGTTCTTTTGGCGTTTCAATGATTTTAGTGGTTTTCAGCAATTGCAAACTTTGTTTTGATTCCTAAAAATCTATGGCCGCAAAGAATTAAAAATCCTATTCCACCACACTTTGCACAATCAAATGTAACTCACACTTGCAAGAATTCAAATTAACATATTCACACTCACCAAATTTCAAACTAATCTATTTCACACTATAGGAATTAAACATCTAAATATACTGTAGAATTTTGAACCTGACCTATCCTCTCTGAACCAACTGATTAGAAAACAATAACAACAAAAAGAAGAAAACAACAATATCTTTATTGAAGCTTAATTAAAAAATTACATAGAGGCTGTATATATAAAGAATTTGCAGTCTAGAAGAATAAATAATAACTGCAGTTCTAAATATATTCCTAGCTTTGCATGGAAAGCTACTAAGGCTCTCAAACTAAAAAAAGAAAACTACTCCCTAAATTAAGAATACAATAAGTGCATGCACAACATGCTTTATTTACTAAAAACAAACTCATGCAAAAAACAAAACTAAAAATAGTCCTAAGGATTCATGCATGCTAGAGTACATGCTTTATTTGCATGAATAAACAAATAAAACTATTAACTAAAAATAGCTTATGCATGGTGATGAATGGATAGCTTCATGTCCAAACTGGAGTTGCATGGAGCTGCATGCTAGAGCAGCATCACTTATCAACATACTCCCCCTTGATGTTGAGAGGGCTGACAATCTTATCTCGTAGTGCTATAAACTGAGCTTTCACAACCGCTTTGGTGAATATATCTGCTAGTTTATCCTGGGTGTTGATGTGCTTCAATTCGACATCCTTCTTTTGCACCAAATCTCGTATGAAGTGATATTTCAAATCAAAATGCTTTGTTCTACTATGATGAACCAGATTCTTAGCTAACTTGATGGCACTCACATTGTCACAATAAATTACTGTAGGCTGAATTTGTTTTTCTCCAATTTCTTCCAAAACTTTTCTGAGCCAAAGAGCTTGTGTACCTGCTGAGGTAATTGCAACATACTCCGCTTCTGTAGATGAGAGGGCAACAATACTTTTCTTTTTTGAGCTCCAGGTAATTAAACCAGAACCAAAAGAAAAACAATTTCCAGATGTAGATTTACGGTCATCTATACTACCTCCCCAATCTGAATCACTAAAGCCTACAAGATTGAACTTTTCAGAAGAGTAGTAATGAATACCAAAACTTAAATTCCCTATCACATTCCTCAAAATCCTCTTGGCTACCTTCATATGTATTTCAAATGGATTTGTCATATACCTTGAAACAAGTGAAATTGAATAGGCAATATCTGGCCTCGTGTGGGTTAGAAACATCAAGCTCCCCACAATACTTCTGTAAGTTGTCTCATCAACTAAATCAGCACCATCATCTCTACATAACAAATCTCCATGAGCACTTGGAGTGGAGGCAGGGTTACAATCAGTTATATTAAATTTCTTCAGCATATCCTGTGCATACTTTGTTTGAAAAATGAAAATCTCATCCTTACTTTGATAAACCTCCATTCCTAGAAAATATTTCATTAGACCAAGATCTTTCATCTCAAATTCTTTCATCATAGCAGCTTTGAATTCATCTTTCATCTTAGAACTACTACCCATATATAAAAGATCATCAACATACAAACTTATGATGAGAATATCAGTACCTTCTTGTTTGTAGTATAGGGTAGGATCACTCTTACTTCTCTGGAAGCCATTCTCCTTAAAGTATCCATCAATCCTAGCATACCATGCTCTTGGTGCTTGCTTGAGGCCATACAAAGCCTTCTTCAACTTGTAGACATAATTATCTTTTCCTTCCACTTCAAAACCTTGTGGCTGCTCCACATATACTTCCTCTTCTAAATACCCATTCAAGAAGGCACTTTTCACATCCATATGATGTATGCTCCACTTCTTTTGAGCTGCTAATGAAATCAGCATTCTTATGGTCTCTTGTCTTGCTACTAGTGCAAATGTCTCTTCATAATCAATTCCATACTTTTGTGTGAAGCCTTTAGCAACTAATCTCGCTTTGTGTCTTTCAACACTCCCATCACTGTTAAATTTGGTCTTGTAGACCCATTTGGTGCCAATCCTTTTTTTGTCATTTGGAAGTTCTGTTAACTCCCAAGTATCATTCTTGTGAATGGAATCCATCTCTTCTTCCATGGCTTTCACCCAAACCTCATTAGTACATGCATCTTCAAAACATGATGGTTCAAAATCAGCCTTGGCTAATAAAGCAAAATTCACTGTTTCACCTACTAGGTTTTCTTCATGTACTTGATTTCCACTCCTCTGTTAGATATCACTCAATCTCCTTACTTTCCTTGTAGAACTTGGAGAAGAAGCTGGACTTGAACTTGGTACTAAAGAACTTGATGAAGGGTTGCTTGGTGGAGTTAAACCACTGGATATAGAAACATTAGTTGGCTGCTCATGATCAATATCAGCAATTATATCATCATTCAAAATAGATTTTGGCTTCTCAACATGGCCTTTTTTATGACCATAAACTCCCCCTTTATCAAAAATCACATCTCTTGAGACAATAAGCTTGTTAGTGAGGGGATTATACAATCTATAAGCCTTGCTTTTCTCACTATACCCAATAAAAATACATGACTCACTCTTTGCATCTAACTTCTGTCTATTCTGATCCGGTACATGCACATAAGCCAAACAACCAAAAACTTTGAAATGATTAACATTAGGCCTTTTACCATACCAAGCTTCATAAGGAGTCATCTTTTCTAGTGTACTGGTGGGGCTACGGTTGAGGATGTACACCGCTGTAGCAACTCCATCTCCCCAATAAGAATTGCTCAATCCCTTGGTTTGTAACATGCACCTTGCCATTTCAACCACAGTACGATTCTTCCTTTCAGCTACTCCATTCTGTTGAGGTGTGTATGCAGTAGTAAGTTGCCTCTTGATGCCATTAAAATCACAATAATTTTGGAAAGCCTTTGAGCAAAATTCTCCTCCACGATCAGTCCTTAAACATTTGATCTTGCACCCTTTCTCATTTTCCACAAGGGCTTTAAACTTCTTGAATGTATCCAAGGCTTCATCTTTGGCCTTCAAAAAATATACCCAACAATTTCGTGAGTAATCATCAATAAAAGTGATGAAATATGATGACTTACCCAAACTCTTAGTTTGCATAGGACCACATATATCTGAATGAACAAGCTAAAGTGGGTGATGAGCCCTCCATGCATTGCCCTTTGGAAACTTTTCTCTTGCATGCTTTCCTTTAGCACAACCTTCACAAACCTCCTTGTGTTCCTCAACCTTGGGCAAACCAGAAACTAATGCATGTGAGGTTAGAAACTTCAAACTATGAAAATTTAAATGCCCATACCTGAGATGCCATAACCAACTTGAATCCTCATAAGCCATATTTGCCAAACTATTGTTATGTTCACCAAACCTCAAGGGGAACATCCTATTTCTTGTCATAGGAACAACAGTGATCACCCTATTATCCTTATTCTTATCATAGATAGTACAAGTCTTATTCTCAAAGACTACTTTATAATTTTTTTCACATAGCTGTACTTAACAAATTGTGCTTCAATTGTGGAGTATAATAAATATCATGAATACTCTTTATACCTTCTTTTGTTTGGATCTCCATAGCTCCTTTGGCAGCAACCTCCAATGATTTATCATCACCAAGCTGGATCTTGGATTTGAAACTTCCATCCTTTGTTGAGAACAACTTCTCATTCCTTGTCATATGGTTAGAGCATCCAGAATCTAGGTACCAAACATCTTTACTAGTATTTTCACCCTTGGCATAAGATAAAAATAAGTGATCAGGAGGATTGTCACTACTTTCTTGAGCATAGTTAGCACTTTCACCTTCTTTCAATCTGCATTCTCTTTCAAAGTGGCCATACCTATTACAATGGTAACATTGAACATTTCTCTTATCAAATCTGCCTCTACCTCTTCCTCTGAAACCACCACTTCCTCTTGAGCCACCTCTTCCTCTACCTCTTGAAGAATTTTGGCTTTGCCCTTTACCTTGGCCTTGATTGATTTTGGCACTACTGCTGCTTGCATCTTCATTTTTTGTGATTAGCAATTTAGAGGAAAATGCTTTCTCTACACCTTCAAAAGAATCTTTCAATCTTTCTTCATGAGACATCAGGGATCCAACCAGTTGATCAAACTGTAGTTTTGTCAAATCTTTGCTTTCTTCTATGATTATTGCTACATGATTCCATCTGGGTGTCAAAGATCTCAACACCTTTTTTATCAAAACTTCATTGCTTACAATTTCTCCAAGTGTAGCCATTTTATTGACCACATCTTTGACTCTGACACAATAATCACTTATACTTTCAGCTTCTTGCATCTTCAAATTCTCGAACTCTCGCTTCAATGTCTGAAGCTTGACCACTTTAACTTGATCACTACCCTGGTAAGCTTCTTGTAGAGTCTTCCAGGCATCTTTGGCAGTTGTTGCTCCTGATATTCTTTGAAATAAGCTCTTATCAAGAGCTATCTGAATGTGAAACAAAGCTTGAGCATTCTTTTTCCTTGCTTCCTTTCTTGTTGTTCTTTCATTGGCTGTAAGGGCATTCCAATCAGTTGGCTCTTCATAACCTGATTCAATAATCTCCCACAAATCTTTTCCAATCAAAAAGGTCAGCATCTTAATGCACCAATAATCATAATCATTCCCATCAAATTCTGGAACGGGATATGGTTAGAATTCGACATGATTAACTTTGGCGAAATTCCAACAATAAAACTTTAACCCAAAACAATTTTACCGGCTTTGATACCACTTGTAGAATTTTGAACCTGACCTATCCTCTCTGAACCAACTGATTAGCAAACAATAACAACGAAAAGAAGAAAACACCAATATCTTTATTGAAGCTTAATTAAAAAATTACATAGAGGCTGTATATATAAAGAATTTGCAGTCTAGAAGAATAAATAATAACTGCAGTTCTAAATATATTCCTAGCTTTGCATGGAAAGCTACTAAGGCTCTCAAACTAAAAAAAGCAAACTACTCCCTAAATTAAGAATACAATAAGTGCATGCACAACATGCTTTATTTACTAAAAACAAACTCATGCAAAAAAGAAAACTAAAAATAGTCCTAAGGATTCATGCATGCTGGAGTACATGCTTTATTTGCATGAATAAACAAATAAAACTATTAACTAAAAATAGCTTATGCATGGTGATGAATGGATAGCTTCATGTCCAAACTGGAGTTGCATGGAGCTGCATGCTAGAGCAGCATCACTTATCAACATATACCTCACACAATCACAGAAATAAAGATAGCACACTTTGCAGAAATGAAATATTTAACTAACAATACACTTCTACCATTCATGAATTCAAGAAATTAATTACTGAAAAGCATAAAACAATCATATTGAACTCAGGTCTTCTTAGTTTTTTGGTAAATGAGAAGCTATCTGCAGACTTGAACACAGGACAACACACAATAATACAATGAAGGTTACAGGAAATAAACATTAACGATTACATCTAACGGACCACAAACATAACGAAATGTAACAGATTGAAATAACAAGACTAAAAAGAAAGCTAACTTTGGATCACCTCCATCCAAACGAGTGGGCACTATTCTCTTCTGGAGCGACCTGGAGTGCTAATGGTATTAACAATGAACTTTCCTTCTTATTAGCATCAAATGGGCGCTCAAAAGGGGCAAATAAAAGCTAATTTTTAAGCTGAATACACTACTAAAATTCATGGGACCACCAATTTTAAAATTTTGACAATTCAGTTATATTTTTTAGGATGCTCTCCAAGGGACCCCAGCCTAACTATTAAGAATTTAAGATGAATACACTACTAAAATTCATGAGACCACCAACTTTAAAATTTTGACAATTCAATTATATTTTTTAGGATACCCCCTAAGGAACCCCAGCCTAACTATTAAGAATTTAAGATGGCAGCCTGAATATATATATCTTCAGCCTTTATCCTTAAAACAGAATTTAAGGAAAAAAGATTGGAAGAGAATCAGTCAGTTACATCAACGGTTTTCAACTAAAGTTTAAAAAAAGAATAAAAATAAAAAGCGGTTTTCAACTAATAATTGAGATAATCAAGGTGCATCAAATCTTTCAGGAAGATCAAACTGGAGTGATCCGCGAAGCACAACTGGCTCAAATTGAAAGGTGGAACTGAACGTTCCTTGCATCAAGGCAATTTTCGATGATCAAACAACGATTGTTGCTGGACAAACTGGAAGTTGGCCCAGTTATGGAGACGCTTAATCAGGCTTGCACTAAGGCAATACACAGCAGTTAGCCGCTGAAGCCTATTTTGCAGGAGGAGGGTATTTGGGCGAGCCTGAACATGGCTTGGCGTTAATGGATCAACTCCGGAGCTGTCAATAGTTTCTTCTAGCTTTGGAGAAGTGAGGATTCCTGCAATGATTAATCATAAAACAAGTGCACTTATGCAGAAAAAGAAGGAGCATTCATCATCCATATAACATTTCATACAAAGAGCATAATTTCTTCAAACGTGATCTATTTAACCTTTTTATATAAGAAAAGGGAAATTATCAAGATGATTTAATACGCCAAGTTTCTTAGGAACAAGAATATGTTTTTAGAAATGAAATTAAACAACATATTTTTAGTCTCATCATCCCTCACAAGAACTTCTTTCCTTTGAATGAATGTGGGACAAAGATGTCTACGCGCAGACCCACCCATGGTTCTCTATGCGTCGCTTCTCTGCTTGTTAATATTGCTATTATTGGCTTCAAAAGAATATTCTTTACTATTTTGCTTGTTGGAATTATTTTGTGTTTTTTTGTTGCCATGCATTATGTAACAACCGCCTTATCATATCCATCATAAGATCAACATTCTTTCATACTTATCTTTAAGATCTTTCGAAGTTTTCTTCTCTATTTCCATATTTACTTCTTTTGCCTCAAGTTCCAAACGAGTTTCTATTTCTTTGTACTTGGGCAATCGATATTGAATTTTTCTAAGTTACCTTAGCTGATATTGCTGGTTTTGTCACTCGACATGCATAGGAAGAATTTCTCACAGGCTGGTAAGATCCTGCTTTGATACCATTGTAATATCATATTTAATTTTTATTTTTTAAAATATCTTGAAGGGAATATTTAGTAATATCTAATCAAGTTCAATTTTTAAATTTCTATAGATATAGAATGATATATTGCAGGAAACAGTACTTATTCCAATTGATATTTTTGATAATTAATTGAATTTGCACAATCGTAATCTCCGTGTGAAATCACTCTCAAGGAACTGTGGGTTTTCATCCTCCAATGCAGACCTTGAGGGGTTTTGTCATCAAATTAGTTGAACTGTACTTCCATTCACCTAAATGAGTAGAAATCAAATAATAAAATGTTTCTCAATGACGCTCCTTCTTCTTGCTTGGTCTCTCTTTTAAATACCTTTCTTCTCGAACAGCCACAACACTTCACATGCTCTTTGATCTTTAATTATTATTTCATTTAATAATATTAATTAATTCTCTTATTGGAATAAGCTGCTTTTAATTTTCTGCAATTCCTTTTTACCTTGCAATTTCCTTTTGTTTTCTTACGCAAGGATAAATGCTGCAATTAGAATTTTGCGTTTGCCTTTATAGTTGATTTGTTTTTGTCTTATTCCGCACTTATGATTCCCTTTGGCAGCTACAGAAATCAGTAGTGGTTAACAAGTGAATCTTTCTTGTCCTATAGTGGCTGCTCACAGCCACGTTCCCTTCCAAACTGCCTTAATAAATTTAATATTTCTTAATATTCAGATCTGTGTATAATTTTGAAGCGGGACATTGCAATTAATCCTATGGACATTGTGGTCTTGTTTCTAATGGTTGGTAGCACAGTCTTAGCAGATATATGGTTGTATCAGATGCCATCTAAAGTAATGTGGATTGTTGATGATTGTATCCTTGGTAACTATTTCAAAAAAAAAATCATCAGTTAAGAATCAATATTGGTGCAGTGCCATATAGATGATAAAATAGTAAGTAACCTTTTCATGGCAGCTATGTGCGAAGCAATCAAATCAGTGGAACAATACCTACAACATTTTCCAATTTAAAGAAGCTGAGAACATTGTAAGTAGCTTAACTTGATATACCCTGCATTTTCTGCTGTATTCAAGTTCTGAAGTTGTCAAATCTGGTTACAACATCACTCATGTCTGCAGAAACAATTTTTTTTTGTGCAGTTGGGCATCTAGCAACAACTTCACTGGAAAACTTCCAGATCTTATTGGAAACTGGACCCAACTTGAGGATTTGCGAGATTAATGATTCTTGAACTATTGCTTGTATTTTATTTCAATTGTATAAACACATGTTTCTTTTTCCTTTTTCCATGTGTATAATGTTTATCTAAATGCAGGAAACTGGAAGGAACTTCTTTTGAAGGGCCAATTCCTTCAACACTATCAAATTTGACTAAATTGACTAGCCTGTAAGAATAAGCACCGTTTCATCTCACCTACTAAATTCTGAATGCAAAAATTACTTTTTGGATTTGACTAACTAAGAATCACAAGTGCAAACAGTTCTTTGTCTGTCATCCTAATTTTGCTAGTAGCCTTTTCATAAATATTTACTATTTTTGAGATTTTTTTCATTTTTAGTGCATGGGTATTTAATATCTTTATCTTCAATGGCATGTCTTCATTCTGATTAAACAGAACCATATGCGATCTACCTAATGGCGGCACATCACTTCCAGTCTTAGCAGACCTGAAGAATCTCACAACATTGTGAGTAAGAAGATAAAGTGTTTTTTATGTGTGGGAAAAATGGTCTTCAAGCTTAAATACTTGACGTGAATTTGTTTCTGAATTTGATTTTTTAATTTACTTGTTTCACTTATACTACAATTCTCTTGATTAATCTTGGCAGAGTTCTAAGAAACAATAATATCTCTGGACAAATTCCTGAATACATTGGAGAATTGGTTGAACTACGGACGCTGTAAGTTATTCTTGAAAGATCATAGATGTTACATAACTAAGAATTTAAATCTGATGGGTGCTGTATAGTTAAGAATTTAAAGCATATGGGTGCTACATAACTAAGAATTTGTATTAAAGTAGAAATCCTTTTGTGGAAGTTCAGTTATTTTACTGCATCACTTGTCAGAAGATGTCTGTGTCCACTTTGCTACACACGAAAAAAAAAGGATAGATAGGATAACTTAAGCTTACATACAAAGGAGATAAATCATCTTTAGAACTAAGAATTTAAGAAGTTTTGGTGGCATCCCACAGTTTCACAAGTTGGGGCTGACTTCTCCATGTGCCCTGCAGTATAAGATTAAATAATGGATACTATCTGATACATGTCGCGTGTACTTCAATCAAAAGTGAGAGATTTAGTAGATTATAAGTTCAAACAGTTACATAACTCATTAGTGACATCTTATGTTAAGATAATGACATAACCATATCAATAGATATGAGTGTCTTGAGAATGATTGTCAAAGTAGGTTTGCCCTGCAGGCTGGCGTAATCATGCTCTGATACCATTTGTAATGTCCCTTATATGGGAATGCCCTAAATTTGCCCTAATTCACAATTTTCAGATAAACAAGTGGGGTTAGAAAATATCTTTCACCTGATTGAAACCCTGCAAACAGATTAGAAACCATTTGCAACAATAATTTCAATAAATAGATTATCATAATTAGGCATCATTAAATTCTTGGCAGAGTTACCAATTCAATCATTAAGTATCTAAATATATTTGGAAGGCTCAACCATAGGAGAGAATGGAAGAAAGTGACTTCGATGGGGTATCTCGGATCCTCTACCCCAGGCCCAAGAGCAAATATACCATCCCTCTTGACCTCATGTGGCCCATGCCATCCATATGAGGTAGTCTACCCAGTGAGGTGTCCACTTCCCGTTCCTCCTCATCTTGCCAACCATTTCCCTCTCCCTATGATTGGACTTCTTGTGTTGATTCACCATGATAGGGGGATGAGGTTACAACAGGTTGCCTGGAAGCCCATCTCTCCTAAGCCCAAAGGCAGTACCCTCTGTACCCCCTTGGCCTCATGGGACTATCTGGTCCCCACCTTGAGGTGGCACACCTAGGAGAGTGCCTCATCACTACACCCCTCTTGTAATCCTTATTACCTCTACAATGGTCGAGAACATTCAGAGCATAAGGATCCCATATTATTCAAATAGTCTACATATAATCAGTGAACTGCAGCAAAATCATGAATCAGATATAATATACTATCATAAAAGTAGTGTATTGTAATTATTATCCTGCAGAGATTTATGTATATCGGTGTAGCATTGACTATATTACGCATATGAGACTCATACCAAAACTATAATGGTCAATCGATCTGCTGAGTGTTTAATGTATTATCCAATACCAAGTTGGATCCTTCAATGATAATGCCTTGGTTTGTGTAATATCCCAGATAATTTTTTTTTTTGGGTTTTAAGTGCAATAAGAATTACAAACAAACACATAACCTGTTAAGGTTAGAAAATATAATCTCAATGCTTGCTGAAATTGTAACCCTTCCACTTTCTGATCACCAAGTGCCCAATGTGGGAAGGTGAGAGCATACGGTGATAAGGGTTTCGTTAGCTCATTGATCTGCTGGAAATTATAAAGCAAGTACAATATTGGGTGGCAAGCCAGCCCCTTCCACTTTTCAGCGGGATGAAGATCAAGAACTTGGCGGTAAACCAACCAAGGGAACAAAAGCATAACTAGAACCAAATCAGTCTACTGCTTATGCAGCAGGAGGACTTATGCATAAAAACTATCACTCAATCATATATTTCAATGGGAGGACAATACCACTCCACCACTTATTCAGTGGGAGGATAGAAGTGTAAAGAAATTACAAACACTAAGGCGGCCCAGCCAGCCTCTTCCACTTATGCAGTGAGGATTACAATGAGAACTTCAAGTTCAATAAGAGGTTAGTACTACTAACCAATGATACCAGATGATTACAATGAAGTACTACAACATTCAATCATAGAATAAAACTGATTTCAAGCTAAAACATAAAAACAACAATTCTAATGTAAATACCAGCATCTCCAAAAATGGGCCAGCAACATAGAAATGCACATAATTCTTCTGAATCAGCTCCAAAATGCTCACGAACTCAAGCGAACAACTTGCTATGTCCAAGGCGAACCAACCAGAAGCTCAAACCAGCACCAAAATCACCACACACGAATGGCATGCAAACCAAGGCACTCCAGGAAAGGTACAACTAGCTGAGAATTTCGATTTGCTCTTAAAAACTCCAATCAACACCAAATCCAATGCCCTTCCAGAGGAATGATTGCCTCTCCAGTACGCTTCCGACGAGCCTCTACCCAGAAGAAACGGACACTCAAGCAGAGAGTTATAAACAAAAATCCGCTTCAGCCACTCTAAACCAGCAACATAGAAAACTCACCAAAACTCTAAAACTGAAAATCCTCACACCAAAATCCATTCTCAATCACACCCACCAGCTAGGTACTATATTGCAAGTATGAAACTGTGCTTGCTAGGAAGCCTCAACTCCGAAGCTTAGTTTTGCTCTCCATTTCGGCAGCATAACAATGCAAATTCTTTTGATCATCCAAATGAGAGCCCAAGGCTCTTACTTATAACTTTTTTGCTCCCTAAATTCAAATGCAAATGCGCCCAAATACATCCAAAGTACATGCCACTTCATTACACCTACCAAGGATGCCCAAATACATTTGAAAAATATAAAATAAGTCCCTCAAGGATGGCATCCCCTTCCCTTAGGCAAGTTCGAACTTTGCCTAGGATAACAACTTGCAAACAAGACATTAAGTGATGCACATGAAATAATTCGATTTCCCTTATGCCATTGACTTAGGAAAAAATGATAAAATCACTTGAATAAAATAAACTTCTATTTCCCAAAGTCGTCCAAAATAATATAATTAAATATTAACCTTAGAATGCAGCATTAATATATAATAAATCATCCTGCAAGACAAATAATGCTTAAAACCCAAATGAATTGAGGACTGAAGTGTCGAACCATCCACCGGACTGAACTGAATCTCTGAACTGCCCTGCTACAAATAGAATCACCTGAACTGATACTTACTAAAAATAGTAAGTCAAGCAATATAGCTCCGAAAAACATAATCTTCGCACCCAATGACAGAACATGGAAAACTCAGTAAGATAGCATCATCTAAACAATCAACCCCTGACTTACTAAAAATAGTAAGTTCATGTTGCACCACTGTTTGAAACCCTAATTCTTCATTCCACATAGCCTACAAGTCCCTGAGATAGGCCAATGGACCACTGAAAGCACATCATTGAGAAGGGGCCATCACAGTTTTCTTGGCATGTCGTTTTATATCCTTCGATAGATAGTGACACTACCTCATGGTTGTGACTCTTGGATGGCAACATGTCTATTGGCTACAATCACACCTCTTTAATTTCTATCACCTCTTCCAATTCCAAATTGTGTCAATTCTAATTAACCCTTCATTCTATTAAGGAAAGGATCCTTCATTGATTAAGGGAAAGCATCATTGCTAGGAGGAGTGAAGGAAGGCGATTCATACAGTAATAACCTTGATTTGTATATAGAGATAATCACAGTTTGTTCTCAACATTAGTCTCGATTTGCACTCATCTGTGTGCTGTTGTAGCCATGATTCAGTGTGAGGGATAAGAAATCATAAAGTCTTACTAGGGTATGACAATTTCTTATTGTCAACAAGGGTCATCAGATTGGGGGCATGACAACACAACAAAGAGTTGCAGTGAGGTGGGTAAGGTAACTGTTTCAAGTAATGGGTGTAGAAGTTAGGCACCTACTTCTAGCTTAACCCATGACAAAGTTGGAAGCAATTAAGTATGTTGCACTTTATCTATATGGAGAGGCACATGAGTGGTGGTACCATGCGTTAGTGACCTTGGAGCATGAAAGTATCACTTTCTATGCAGATTTCACTTGGAGGTTGATTGATAGATCTTATAGGAAGGATTCATGGCTACATTTTAAAGAATTGGCACAACTGAGATAGGTTGGCTTAGTTGACTCATATTTCAAAGATTTAAAAGCTATTAGTTATGGTCACGGATGTCTCAGAGCATAGATTGATTGTTATCTTTATGGTGGGATTGTTAAAACTACTTTGTGGTTGTATGAAAGCATTTGATCCTAATACCTTGCAAGATGCTATCAAGAGGGCTAGAAACATGGAACGTTTAGCCCCTAAAAATAGATTTCAACCTAAACCTTTTCAGTATAAAAAAGATAAGAAGTCTTTTCAAAGGGAGTTGCGTAAAAAGAATAACATGAATGATGAGGTTTAGAATGAACTATGCAAATAAAAGTTATGTTTCAGTTGCAAAGAACCTTGGGAACCTAGCCATAGGTGTTTGGGGAAAGGAAAGGTTTATTATATTGAGGCAGTTTCAGATAGTAAGAAGGAAGAGAAGGTAGAAGGATCCAGCAACAAAGAACAAATGGAGAGCATGTAGAGGAGGATGAGAATTCACCCAAGGGGGTGAAAGTTGGAACCATTACTACACTGTCTAGCACTCTTAGATATAACTCTTTTAGAGTTCGTGGGTTCTACATGGACAACAAGTTATATTTTTTATCAACAGTGGGGCTACTTACAACTTTATTGATTCAAAATTGGTGGCTAAGGGGTATACAGGATGAGGAATTTGAGAGCTTCAATGTAGTAGTAGCAAATGGCTTCAACATGTCTTGCAACAAACGGGTCCCACAACTGAATATTGCTCTAGGCAATTATATTGATACAAATTTATTTTATGTAGCGAATTGGGGATACTAATGCTATTTTGGGTATTCATTGGCTTCACTCATTGGAAAAGTATTCACAAAATTTTCAAACCATATTGTTTAAACTTGGAGCAGATGGTAGAAGGCAGTCCTATTAGGTACGTGCAATGGTGCACCTAGGATCGTGACAACAAAAAGGATGGAGAGCATATTTAGACATGGATATGTTGCATTGGTAGCCTAGTGTTTGATTTTGTCTAAGGCCCCTACTAATTGCAGTGGACAACATCATGTGGATATTCAATCTGTGTTGGATAAGAAAATTTGGTTTTCAATGAGATTTCTCCAAGGAGACCTCTTGACAAAGGTTTTTAGTATGTGATCGATCTAGAGGAGGGCTTTGAGCCTATTATTACCACTCCCTATCATCATCCAAAAATATTCAAGTAGGAAATAGAAAAAGTGATTAAGGAGTTACTCGACATGGGACATATTAGGCCTAGCTCGAGTACCTTTGCTTCTTAAGTTGTTTTGGTGAAGAAGGATGGGACTATGTGAATATGCATTGACTATCATGCACTAAATAAAAAGACTATAAAAAACAGCTACCTTATTCCCAAGACTGATGAGCTACTAGATGAGCTACATGGTGCAGTGTATTATTTGTAATATTCCCCTTAATTTTTTTTTTGTTTTTAGAAATAAGAATTACAAAGCAAACACCATAACCCATTAAGGTTAGAGAAATAATCCAAACTGCTGAAAGGGAACCCTTCCACCTTTTGTTCACCGAGAGCCCAATCTGTGAGGGTTAGAGCATACGGTGTTCTAGGTATCATTAGCACCATAAATCAAACTGAAATTACAATGCATGAGTGGCAAGTTAGCCCCTTCTGCTTATCCAGTAGGATAGAAACTGAACTCTTGGCGGTAAACCAACCAATGGAAATAATAAGAAATTGAAAATCAATCACTCTACCACGTATTTCAGCGGGAGGAAATTACATTAATCTATCACTCTACCGCATATTTCAGCGGGAGGACAATTGCATAAAACTTATCACTCGACCACTTATTTAGTGGGAGGACCAAGTACATAAATTGAATTATAGAGAAAGAAGGCGGCTAAGCTAGCCTCTTCCGCTTATGCAATGGTTAAGCAACACAACAGAAATGGCTAGTAGTACTACTACTTAACCTTACAATATAGGAATTAGAGAGATTGAATAGAGAAGTACTATTTTCTGAGATGATAAATATTTCCAAGCAAGTGTTAACTCCCCAAAAGCCCTTCAACATGAAATTATGAAATTCTAAGAGCAATGACACATAGACCAACAACTTCAAGAAGCTATTACACACTCAATCTCTCTCAAAACTCACCCAAATCTCTCCAAATCACTCCCCAATCAGCTAATCTGCTCATGCTCCTAAATGCACACCCAAACACTAACTTTTGTAAATTTGTAATTTGATAACAAGTTGGAAATGCATAACCAGCAACACCAAGACACACTAAATTGCATAAAACACTCTCACAACTCGCCCAAATCACTCCAAACCAAACCCAAACTACAATATATCAATACTAACCAAGAACAACCAATAAAAAGACCACTAAACAACCCACTTAACTCAACTTACTCCCAAATGCCCACACAAAGAAAAATGCCATAGCTGGGAATTTCGATTTGCATTATTAAATTGAATACTCAGAGATTAGTGCTGGACACTTACAAATTCCTTCGCCTGGGACATAGAAAATCAAAGAGCCAATACCTAGAAGCAACTGGCAATCAATCGGAGACTTATGGATGAAAGTATGCTTCAGCCGTGAATTTCCCAGCAGCTTGGAAACACACTGAAATTCAAACCACAGCAAATCCAGCAATCCCACACTTCAACAAACTCACAAAGATCACTGAGAGAACATGGAAAACAGCTAGGTACTGTCTTGCAAGTACGAAACTGCACTTAGCTAGGAAGACTCACTTCGAAGCTCAAATTTCTATTGCCAAACCGGTAGCATAACGATGCAATTTTCAAGATACCAAAATGGGAGGCCAAGCACCTGTATTTATAGATTTTTCCCTCTGAAATTCAAATGTAAATGCTCCCAAATTCACCTCTCCAATTTGCATTCCATTTCACTATCACATGGTGTCCAAATGATAATTCATTTCATTTCCCAAAGTGGGAGCCCAAGTTGCATTTTAACCAATAATTAAGCAAGTTCGAACTTGCCTAAGTCTTCAACAATAACTTAAAGCATTCTTCAAATTTCAATGCCTAACTTAGGAAAATATAACATTGATATTAGATATAAATATTTATTTTCCTAAGTCACCCAATATATCATTCATCAGTAATAAAATAATTAAATATTAAACCTTAAGATAAGGAAATAATATTTAATTAAATCACTTATGACTGCAATACTGCTATAGGAATAAGAACCTGTCCAAACTGCTAAAAATAGAATTGCTCAATACTTCCACTTACTAAAAATAGTAAGTCATGGAATACTCCTCTGAAAAACATGATCTTCGCACCTCGAGAAAGAGCTTGGAAAAATCAGTAAGACATCATCATCCAAATAGCCAAACCCTAACTTACTAAAAATAGTAAGTTCTCACTTCACCAAAGAATCAAATGCATGTTATGCCACCCTGGAGCTCATGAAAAACCCAGAAGGAAACCATAGACAAAACCGAAGAATTCGCTCTTGGTAAACTTTTAAAAGCTCGAGCAGAACTCCACAAAAGTTGGAAACCCTAATTCTCCTTTCCAAATAGCCTACGGGTCTCTAGAATAGGCCAATGGACCACTAAACTAGTCACTGTGGAGAAGGGGCCATTACATTATTCAAAGATTGATCTTCTATGGATAGCACCAGATGAGACTAAGGGAGTAGGATATTCACAAGACAACATTCAGATGTGACTATGAGCACTATGAGTTTTTGGTCATCCCCTTTGGATTGACCAATACTCTCACTACCTTCTAATCTTGCGTGAAGCACATTTTCAAAACAAAAGTTGCGGAAGTTTCTTTTGGCATTCTTTGATGACACTCTTATATACACAAGACATCAGAGGATCACATTAGGCATCTTGATGAGGTGTTGGGCATCATGGAGGCACAGTCCCTATTTGCCAAAGCCTATAAGTGTGAGTTTGGATTGATAGAGATTCTTTTTTTGGAAGATATGGTCAGCGCAAATGGAGTCCAAGTTCATAAGGAGAAGATTGTAAGATCCCACACTTGATTTTCCTCAAATTTTTCCCCCTTTTACTATTTAATTGGTATATGACTGCTGTTTGGACATATTCTGATTTGTATATTTGTTTTGGGTAGTGATTTCAGCATATAAATTTGCTTTGGAGGTATTCACAATTTATAACCAAAATCTACTAGCATTTACTGAAATACTAAATGTAAAAACAACTCATGAAAAATAACAGAATTGAAAACATTTAAATCTGACCTTTAAATAATATTGTAGAGTCTGAGATGCATTCTATAGGACATCAATTACCTATTGAACCCGTATATTAGATGCTCTAAGCTTAGAATTTATGAGCAGCAGGAAGTAACATGAATAATAGGCTCAACTTCATATACAAAACTTAGTATTAAACAACAACGAATTGCGAATAGGAAGACGAGTTTCATTGTTCAAACAAATTCCCCATATCCTAGCTAGAGCCACTCGACCCTTGTAAACTAAGTTCTCTTTTGCAGTGAAACTTTAATGCCCTTCTTGGAGTATGCAATGACCCTGCAAAGGTGGAATGATTCAGATGAAACCCACACAGATTCAGATTTTTGTCTTTTAAATACCACGACTTGTTGATAGAATACCACACCCAACCAATAATAGCCTTTCCTAGAGGAATTAATCCCTTAAATGGGACTTATTTTGCATATTATCAGCCACCCAGCTAAGAAAAACAATGTCTCATGCCAACCAACTAAAGTGCACATATTTGCAAATAATATCGTTGATAAACCTTACACCTAGGAAATACAAATCGATAGGCCCAACAATACTTCCAATCCCTTCATAAAATTGTTTCTCTAGTCATTGCAAGCCATCCATCAAGATATTGGAATGAATTCATACCCTTGCAATTGAGAACCTGAAGTTTGTCTTTGTTAGTCCCAGTTTTGAACTGGTTAAAATTTAAATTTTTTGTCAAAATGATAAATATTGTTGATCATTGAAAACTTTCACAAGTCAATTATAGTTGTCAAAAGATACTCGCACGTATTTCACATGGTTTTCATTGTCTTCATGAATCTTTAGATGGTCATAGTTGGTTGAATTCACTTTGGAAGGTATAACAATTCAAGGAAGGGCCATCCTTCATTCCAGCCGAAGTCCTGAGAGTGATCAAAATCTGGTTTTGTAGTTTATTGCATTTGCAAATTAACATTATGGATGGTTGGGAAGTGTGCTTTTAAAGCTAATTCTTAAGTTAACAAATCTCCATGCAATGTCATGCATAAGAGCAAAGCCTTCTTGATGGATTTTATTGACTTACTTTCAATTAGTAAAAAGGAGTAATCGGCATTCAAAGTTTGGTTATCGACTCCTCTTTACATGTTGATTACTATCTCTGTGCAAAACACTGACTCGAAGGAGAAATTGGTATTTGTCGACAGTTTAGTGTAAGTTAACAGACTCCCTCTCGTTGGCCATATTGTAGGAGATAATAACCACATTTGCGTTGAGTTGGCAAAAGAGACAAAATAGTTGATACATTAATCCATCGGTGAGTAGTGTTAGTTTATGAAAAGACCGACGCCTTAAATGTGCTGACTTATTTTGCATGGGAACCAATCCATTGTTTTATTGCGAAGTTGGCTTGGTTTATCAAAAGCCCGATGCACCAACTTAGAGACAATTTGATTAAGACTTCATAGTTATTGATAACCAAACAATAAATAAAATTGACCTTCTCATTCACTTTCATAACCATCCAAAGTAGTCGATAGAATTTCAAAACAACTTTTAAATACCGATGAATGAATACTGGTGGTTGTTAAAACTAGAGTATCGGTAAGTTCTTGTTTTGTGCAAACAGGCCGATGGAGTAGTTAGTTATTATAACTAAAGAGAAATACAAAGAATCTGCATAAGGACATTCATCAAAACATAATGGTGTGAACTTGCGAAGGTTTTCCTTAGATATATGCCCTAGTTGGCATGCATGCACAGCATGGAGAAGGCACATGAATTGTTTGTTAGAGTGCATCATGAAGTGTTTTATAGACATTTCACAGAAATTAATTTGTTGAAAAGGTTTTAGAAACTTTTAAGAAAATGCAATTGGTAGGTGTAAAGACGATTTCTACAACCTTTGCCATCGTCGTGCCTTTACTCTCTCCAACCATGCAAACCCTGAAGCAGTACATGGTCACTTACCAAACTACAGAAACTAAGAAGTTATATCATATATTTAAGTTCCAGACCCATGGATATGCATATAGAATATGGATGTATTGATAAGGCTACACCCCTAAATGTTTGACATGCAAAATGTAGAATCATAGAACAATGCACCGAATTGTCTAAAAGAGATTTCATTTCAGGAGCCACCATGATTGTATACATATGCACAAAATGATTCTGTGGAAAAAGCTTTAAGAAAATGCTCTCTTAGACCTGCATGCAAGACGCAAAGCTTAGAAAAGGCTCATTGCGTGCCATGTGACATCATTGTGTGCCATGTGACAAAATCATCAAAGAAACATGAAAATACAATCACAGGTTTAAAAGAGATTTCAATCATAGAACAATTCACCGAATTGTCTAAAAGAGATTACATTTCAGGAGCCACCATGATTGTAGGCATATGCACAAAATGATTATATGGAAAAAGCTTTAAGAAAATGCTCTCTTAGACCTGCATGCAAGATGCAAAGCTTAGAAAAGGCTCATTGCGTGCCATGTGACAAAATCATCAAAGAAACATGAAAATACAATCACAGGTTTAAAGCCAAACTCTTCAACCTCTACAAGTATACTTGATTCCGACATGAAATGGAAGCCTGAAAACGATATTGTTAATGCCAAAATGGAAACTTTGGAACAGGTTATAAACATATCAATGGGAAGATTTTGTTAGATATTATGCCTGCAAATACATAGGAAGGTGCAAAATGGGTATGTTGAAACGTTTTAGAATCTTTTAGGCAAATGCATTTTGCAAGTGCAAAGTCAATTCAGCAACTTTTATTGGCACCCTCTTATCTGTGCTGATGAAAGGAGCTGTAAAACAACATATAAACATTCATTGGATCATAATATATTTTCATTAAAAATTGTTAAGAGTGCATAGCAGACATGCAAAGCTTGTGGAAGCATATACTCAACATATGAATTGTTCGACAGAAACTCTCGAAGAAGTGTGGTCTCATGGATGTCACAAATGTAGTTCATGCACTTAACAGACTTGTTGAAAAATATTTCGTGTTAAACATGTATGCAAAATACACAAGCAAAAGCAAAGCTCGTGAACCGTTTCACAGCATGTGATGGTGGCGGCTTATACATGGACCAAATTTGTCGAAAAGGCCTAAGAAACTTTCAACCACACCTGCATGCAACACCTAGAAGCATTGACAAGGCACATGAATCGTTTGACAAAAGAGCTCGCAAAAACATAGTCTCACAGTATGTTGTGATTGCATGATATACACAAAAAGGATTTGATGAATCAAGTTTAGAAACTTTCTAGCAAATGTAGTCAGTATGCATAGAAACTATTTGATTGAAAGCCTCTAAGAAATGTTCTCTCGTGGGATGTAGTGCATGGCATGACTGCAATACAAATTTATTGAAAAGCTTTAAGAACTTTCAAGCAAATGCAATTAGTAGGCATAAAGCTTCAACCACCTTTGCCAACATTGGCATTGCCTACATTGATATGGGAGATTTGAAATGAAGTATGGGTACTCACAAAATGCTCAACATCATGAAACATTTTGGAAACAAGAACACCTAAGGTCCAACCCATAATATCTGATGATGTTTAGGAGTTTTATAAAGAAATATATAGAACTTATGGGGTGACGGATACATAATTTCTTGAATATTATCTAGTTTCTTGGCTCCTACACTATTTTAGTGTTTGAGATGTAGAAACATATCAAATTGATATAGAAAATGAAGAACATGAAAAATGTGTATGAAGTGTACATTTTTCAAGCATAGCTCATCTTAGGTAGTAAATATGACATACGCAATGGCATATATTTTTGAATGGTGGTGATAAAGATGAGGACACAAGAATTGGTTATGTCATCATATGAGCCTTCCCATTATTTAGAGGAACATTATGTTGATAGAAGAAAAGGATGCTTATTAGCAATAAAGACTGGACAAGCTTGATGGACTAGAATTTGTTATTGAAAGGTGTAAATGTGGGAAAATTTATGATAATCAAACAATATCCTTATAAATGGATCATGTCATGATACAAACTCCTATGTGCTAGCTTTTAATCATATAGCTTATGATGCTTTCCAAGGAAGAAAAAAGGAGGACTGAAGCTTGCTGATATATTGGTATTATTGGCCTAGATGTTTCAATATGTGAAGACACTTGGTACTACAAGCAAGAAAATTTGTCATCCTTATGAAGATTCCTCAAAACTCTTTTGTCAAATGTGCCTAATCGGTGTAGAGCCTAATTTTGCACCATTACTAGTGTTGTTGCAACATGTTCTTATTTATCCAAACTTCAAAATGGCAAAGATACATACGGATACTTTATCAAAAGGACATTCATGCACATCATGACAAGGGATATAAGGAGGTGATTCAAACGTGACAGTATCATCTAATGAATTTGTTAATGATGAAAATATCAAAGTCAATAAATGTTAAAGTCAGGGTAAGGAATGAAGAATGTGAAATCATCAAAGGAGAATTCAGATAGACTTCATGTTATTAAGAAGATTTACAAAGGGATGCAATGAATTCATGTGATAACAATGAGGTGATGAAACTGTTGTAATGTGGCGATTGATCAGCAAAGTACTGTACACTCAGCACGTATCCTTGCTGGGGTCCGGGGCTGGGCTAGGCCGGGCCCTGGGGGTGGTAGCCCCCAAGAAAAGTGGGGGTTTGGGGGCAGGAGCCCTCGAGAAAAAAAATTTTGGGTATTTTTTTGATGAAAACCGACATTGTAATAAAACCCTAAAAAGGCCAACTTTGTTTTTGCCCTAAAAACGCATGTTATAAGCGACTAGGATGCTTAAGGCATTGTAAGGTTGATGTACTATTTTTGCTGGACAATAAGAAAGATTAAACGACTGTGTATGGTGGACGTAACCCATTCTGGGTGAACCTGGTTAAATCTCTGTGTTATTTGTGTCCTGTTTTATTTCTTTATCTTTTGTATTTAAATCTGCATATAAGTGTTAGTTCATATTTGCTTCGGATCTGCTTGAAACCCTAACAATTGGTATTACAGCGAGGTTTTCTGTCAATTGGCAAGACTTTCAGATTTGAGTGGGAGCAATGGAGGATTCCAAATTCAAGGTCAAAAAGTTTAACGGCCAGAATTATCAGTTATGGAAAATGCAGATGGAAGATTACCTTTATCAAAAGGATTTGTGGCAGCCATTAGAAGGAAAGGCAAAGAAAGCGACCACAATGTCAGATGAAGAATGGGACATTTTAGATAGAAAGGCACTGGGATCCATTTGATTGTGCCTTGCACCGTTTGTATCTTTCAATATAACAGAAGCAAAAACGGCTATAGATTTGATGGCGACATTGGCTAAGCTGTATGAGAAACCCTCGGCTTTGAATAAGGTATTTCTTATGAAGAGTTTGTTTAATTTGCAAATGAGTGAGGGAGGATCTGTAGCAGAGCACTTAAATGAATTTAATACAATTACTAGTCAATTGTCTTTGGTAAAAATTACTTTTGCAGAAGAGGTTAGGGCTCTCTTGATTTTATGTTCTTTGCTAGAAAGCTGGAATAGCTTGGTTATGGCTATAAGTAACTCTGTCTCTGGAAAAAATACTTTGGTATTTGATGATATTGTTGGTGTTATCCTAAGCAAGGAAATGCGAAGGAAAAGCACAGGTGAGACTCCAACATCATCAAGTAGTGTTTTGAGTGTGGAGAATAGAGGAAGATCAAAGGAAAGAGGAAAAAGCCCTTGGAATGAGAAGTCATGAGGGAAGTCAAAGAAAGGACGCTCTCAATCTAGAGGAAAGAAAGATTGCTAGGACTGTAGAAAGCCTGGTCATCTAAAGAAAGACTATTGGTCTCGGAAAAACAAAGAAGGAGACAAAAATGAAAATGATAGTAAGGAGGCTAATAGTGCAAGTAATACTTTACAAGATATTTTAATCTTATGTTTGGATAATGTTAATGATTCCTGAGTAATAGATTCTGGGGCTTCATTTCATACTACACCCCATAGAAAATATTTTCTAGATTATGTTCAAGGTGATTTTGGACAAGTATATTTGGGTGATGATGAGCCCTGTCAAATTGTTGGAAAAGGAAAGATAAAGATCAAGTTGCAGAATGGAAATGACTGGTTTCTGTAGGAGGTAAGACATGTTCCTAACTTAAGAAGAAATTTAATTTCTGCAGGGCAACTAGGTAGTGAAGGTTGCATAGTTACCTTCTTAGACAGTATCTAGAAGGTTAGTAAAGGATCATTAGTTGTAGCTAAAGGTGTGAAGGTAGGCACATTATATCTATGTACTGGTAACACTTACTCTACCTTAGTTGCTACAAATAAAGTTACTGCAGGGACAGCAACAATAGATATTGCAAGAACAGATTCGATAATGTGGCACCATAGGCTTGGGCACATGAGTGAGAAAGGGATGAAAATCCTTCACTCCAAAAATTTATTGCTAAGACTAAAGAAGATTGATTTAGAGTTCTGTGAAAACTATGTTTATGGCAAACAGAAAAGAGTCAGATTTCTCAAGGTTGGGAAAGAGAAGAAGAGTGAGAAGTTGGAGCTTGTGCATTCAGATGTATGGGTACTAGCTCAGGTATCATCTCTTGGTGGCTCTTGTTATTATTTTATTTTTATTGATGACTCAACCAGAAAAACATGGGTATATTTCCTAAAAAAAAAATCAGATGTTTTTGAAACTTTTAATAAATGGAAAGATTTGGTTGAGAATGAGACAGGAAAAAAGTTGAAGTGTCTCAGATCGGATAATGGAGGTGAGTATTGCAGCAAAGCATTTGAAGATTACTGCTCCTTAAATGAGATTAGAAAGTAGAAGACAGTTCTAGGAACTCCATAGGAAAATGGTGTGTCAAAAAGAATGAATAGGACTATCATGGAACGCACAAGGAGCATGAGATTGCATGCTGGATTGCCCTTATATTTTTGGGCAGATGTTGTACATACTGCTGTCTATTTGATAAATAGAGGACCTCAACCCCTTTGGATGGTGGTATTCCAGAGGAGGCATGGACTGGTAAAAAGGTAAATTATTCTTTTCTAGAAAACCTTTGGTTATGAAGCTTTTGTCCATGTTGATAAAGAAAATAGAACCAAACTTGATGCTAAATCTCAGAAATGTACCTTCATTGGATATGGGATAGATGAATATGGCTATCGGTTATGGGATTTTGAAAATAAGAAAATAACTAGAAGTAGAGTGTTATATTCAATGAGAAGGTTATGTATAAAGAACAGATGTAGGAAAAGAAGCATGAACAGGACAAGCAAGAATATGTGGTGTTGGATGAGATTCCTGAAAAATGAAATGCCACAGGTACCTAATGCTCAGCAACAACAAAATGTCCCACAAACTCCTGCAAGTGTTAGACGTCCTACGAGGTCAAGTAGACCCCCTGAAATATTTTCTCCTTCTTTGTATTCTATATTATTAACTGATTCTGGTGAACCAGAAGAATATGAAGAAGCAATGCAGGTGGATGCCAAACAACAGTGGGAGCTAGGCATGAAAGAGGAGATGGACTCCTTGATGAAAAATAAGACTTGGGACTTAGTCCCTTTACCTGCAGAAAAAAGAGCCTTGCCTAACAAATGGGTTTATCGGCTGAAGGAGGAGGAAGGAGGTCAGAAAAGATATAAGGCCAGACTTGTGCTAAAAGGTTTTGTACAGACAAAGGGTATAGATTATGATGAAATATTTTCTTCAGTTGTAAAAATGACTTCAATTAGAACTGTACTTAGTCTTGTGGCTACAGATGATTTACATCTTGAACAATTAAATGTGAAAATAGCTTTTCTCCATGGAGATTTGGAGGAGGAAATTTACATGTTGCAACCACAGGGATATGAGGTCAAAGGTAAGGAGAACTTGGTGTGCAGGTTCAAGAAAAGTTTGTATGGCCTAAAGCAAGCACCCTGACAATGGTATTTAAAATTTGATAGTTTCATAGCTGATCATTGTGTATATTTTAAGAGATTGGATAATGGTAGTTATATTATCCTATTGCTTTATGTTGATGACATGCTTGTTGCTGGCTCTAACATGGAACACATAAATGATCTTAAACAGAAATTAGCCAGGTCATTTGCTATGAAGGATTTGGGTGCAACTAAGCAAATTTTGGGTATGAGGATTACACGGTACAAAAAAAATAGAACCTTGAATTTGTCCCAAAGTGAATATATAAAGAAGGCGTTGAAAAGATTTAACATGCAGGATGCAAAAGTAGTTAGTACACCTTTGGCTAGTCATTTCAAATTGACTAAGGAGATGTGCCCAAAGGCACAGGAAGAAGTAAAGAAAATGTCTAACATCCCGTATTCATCAGCTGTTGGCAGTTTGATGTATGCAATGGTATGCACAAGGCCAGATATTGCACATGCAGTGGGAGTTTTGAGCAGGTTTATGAGTAATCTGGGTATGGATCATTGGAATGCTGTGAAATGGATCCTTTGGTATTTGAAAGGAACCACTACGAAGGCATTATGTTTCAAAGGATCTAATGTTGCTCTGAGTGGATTTGTTGACTCTAATCTGGTAGGGGATATTGATTCACAGAGGAGCACTACAGGGTATGTTTTTACTATAGGGGGAACTGTAGTCAGTTGGATTTCTAGGCTACAAAAGGTTGTTGCACTTTGAACCACTGAAGCTGAGTATGTTGCTGCTACAGAAGCCAGCAAGGAGGTGATTTGGTTACAATGTTTTCTGGAGGAATTGGGTCAGACACAGGAGGATCACCCATTGTATACTGATAGCCAGAGTGCCATTCATCTTGCGAAGAACTCTGCTTTTCATTCAAGGACAAAGCACATTCAACTTAGGTACCACTTCATCTAGACTGTTTTGGAGGAGGGTTAGTTACGGCTTGAGAAGATTCACACAAGTGAGAATCCTGCCAATATGTTCACGAAGGCAGTTCCATAGAAGAAGTTGATTTCTTCATCAGTTTTTGTTGGTCTTCTTGATTGATAATTGTGGAATTTATATCAGTCGAGTCCTAGTGTTTTATCCAGCGGATGTTGCATGTGTAGTGGTGTCATGTAGTATCAGTCTCCAAGTGGGAGATTGTTTGGTGTTGAGCCTGATCAATCTCCAAGTGGGAGATTGTTGAAATGTAGTGATTGATCAGTAAAGTACTGTACACTCAGCACGTATCCTTGCTACCCTCGAGAAAAGTGGGGGTTTCGGGGCACGAGCCCCCAAGAAATTTTTTTGGGGGTATTTTTTTGATGGAAACCAACATTGTAATAAAACCCTAAAAAGGCTGACTTTTTTTTTGCCCTAAAAACGCATGTTATAAGCGGCTGGGATGCTTAAGGCATTGTAAGGTTGATGTACTGTTAAATCTCTATGTTATCTGTGTCCTGTTTTATTTCTTTATCTTTTGTTTTTAAATCTGCATATAATTGTTAGTTCATATTTGCTTCGGATCTACTTGAAACCCTAATAGAAACTACCCAAAGGTGATCACAAACATCATCTTAAGATTACATTATTCAAGAAGATTGAAAATTTAGAGAGATTAAGAATGCTTAGCAAATACAATTGTAGTGCATGTCCTTGAAGACCAAGTCATTCATGATTGGAAGTAGACATGATGCTCACCTCAACTAAACTAATGACTTGTTCCTTCATCCAAAGTTACAAAACTTCAAATTCTCATTTTGTAAAGTGACTTAAGTCACCATTGTAACTACTAGTTAGAAAATTGACTTCATTTTTATAAAATTTAGGTAAATCCTAACTTGTTCTTAAAAAGGTTGTTACTAGAAGTAGTCACATTAACCTGACTTTAACCTATGAGAATTAAATTGGCTAATTAGTTTCTTTAAACTACTCCTCAGATGGAGACATTATAGTCCTCCCCAAAATTGCTTTCCCAAAAGCAATTGCAGAATAGGATGCTAAAGAATATATTCACTCTCCCAAGTCACATCTTCCATGGGCTAGTCTCTCCTTTTGATAAGATACTCCTTAATTAATCTGCTCCTCAACCTCCTCTCTTTGACATCAAAAATTTCCTTCGGAACCAATATCAATATGCCCTCATCCAAAGATATAAGCTCAGGTGAAGATGTAATATGCTGCCCTAGTAATTTTTTGAGGCACAATACATGTAAAACTTTAAGGATTCTACTATTTTCAGGCAACTCAACTTCACAAGATACTTCTTCCACTCCGTGAACAATTCTGTACGGGCCATATAAGAAAGGTTTTAACTTTATCGCACCACTTTTCTTCAAGGATGACTGCTTGTAGGGCTGTAGGTGCAAGAAAACCAAGTCTCCCACCTTAATGCTTCACTCAATTTTGTACCTATTTGCATGTATTTTCTGTTGACTGTCTTAAGGATGTCCAAACTCTCCTAGATCCAATCCTTAGCTTTGAGAGCCTTGCTATCACTAAAAGGTAGACCCAAAAATGATGCAGCATAATATCCATATAAAGCTTTGAAAGGAGTCATCTTAGTCGACATGTGATAGATGGTGGTGTAACAGTGCTCACCCAAATGCAACCACCTAATCCAAGCCTTGTATTGCCTCGCTACGTAGCTATGCAAATATCCCTCAACCCACTTGTTCACAATCTTTGTTTGTCCATCAGTCTGAGGGTGGTAACTAGTCTAGGGGTTAGTTTGGTGCCAGCCAACCTAAATAGCTCCTGCCAAAAAGCATTGAGAAACCGGTTATCCCTATCACTGACTATATTTCTTGCCAATCTGTGGAGTTTGAATACCTCCCTAAAAAGAAACTCTACAACTTGCAATGCCTTATACTCCAATGAGATGGCAAAGAAATATGCAAACTTGGTTAACCGATCTACAACTATGAATATAGAGTCTTTGCCTTGCACCTACAACCCTATAGACCAATGATGAAGTCCCTTGATTAACTCTCACACTTCTTCTTTGGAATAGTCAATGACTGAAGCAGACTAGCTAGGAAAGTGTGTTCTAACTTGTTCTACTGACATGTTCCTCGAGGCCCTTCCATGAGAACCTCGTTACCCGTCTTTAATTCAGAATAGTTCTTGGGGGTCAGTAAGCCTCATTTCACTATGGTCTCTCTTCATATTCCTTAATTCCTAAATTTCCTAATCGGTCGATCAAACTTTTTCCAAGCGTCAAGTCTTATTTATGTCCAAACGGGCCCAACCTTGCTTTGTGGGCTTATCGCTATGTAATGGAAGTGTAACTCATTAAGTCTTCTTTATCATTGAACCTCATTCCACCTGTTCTTCGATCCTCGATAAGCATTGCATCAGTGGGTCCCTCAGGAGTCTCATATCGACCGATCTCATCTTAAGGATTTTTTAGCACACACATTCTATTGTTCCATAGTTCTTAAAGAAAGCGATAGCTCGATGCTCCAATGGCAGTAGTCCCATGACCGAAAACTTGTGTGGTGACGTTAGCATGGTACCGGCTTGTAATGTGTGTTAGATGAAACATTAATTAAATGTTTCATTTCAAATATCAAGGCAGTACAACAACTACCGAAATGCATGAATTAATTGCTTCAGGTGCACATATGTATGTCACCTTTGTTCTGATCATTTGCATTTGAAACTTCCAATGAATATGAAGGAGCATTCAAGCGCAGGCACGAAAACCAGGTTTGGAAAGAAAGGAGTTTCTTTGCTCAAAATTGTTGAAATTTTCAGTTTCTCTTGTTTCCGTTGATAAGATAGAAAGAGTTTGTTAATCTAGCATTCATAACATCTATAAGTCCTATGATTACCTTCTATTTTATCCCAATTCAAGTTTTCATCCTTTGTTAGAAACCCTAGCTTTTCTCCCTTCGGTTTCTATGGCACCCAAAAACTCTCAGCCAATTGAGAGCAAGCTGGACCTTAATAAAGACATAGAGATAGGGCCATTTGTAGTGTGTGATATCTACAGAAGGTTGTATAGCTCAGAAAGGTCCCCCATTACACAAAAAGTTGTAGAGTTTGCTTTGTCTCAAGCCATTTGTTACCCATCTGCTGTTGCATGTCCAAAATTGGTCTTCACCTATGTGCAACATTATCATTCCGATTCCCGTGAGATTCAGAGTACTAGTCAAATTGTGATAGCTATAATTGATAAAGATAATGTTGCTCTTGTGCTACATATTCTTGAGAGAGAAGGCAAAGTAAATTTGTCTCTACAATCGGGATGGGAGTTCTTTCACAATTGAATAAATTGGTGTCTTGATACTATTGCTCAGGGTTGATTGAAAACCCTTTGACATGGTAAGTCTAAATTACCCTCCTGGATGAAAACATAATCATTCAGAGATGATATTGTGAACACTATTGTTCTATTATGCCATGTGGCTGGTAGACCAGGGACAAAATACTTTGATGAGTGGATGTGTCAATTCATTCTGACTATTTGTGATGATAGGAATTAAATTGACTAGGTAAAGTTGATAAGTGACTCACTCCATGAGAAGCTTACAAAATTTAATAATAGAAAACAGTTCCATTTATGCTCTGCACTCCTCTATGTGCTGGTTGTTGGAAGAATATTTTGGCCAAGGTTGAAATAGGTGGGTAATGTTGTGACCTAATCACACATCACCCCATCCTAGATAGGGACCCCCTAGCTTTTAGGCCCTTTTGGTCGTTTGGTCTTGGTTTTTTGTGTGTGTTGGTAGCAATCTCTTCAATCTCTCCGCATTGCGGATGTTTGAGGGTCAGTTAGAGTTAATCTGCTTCTCTGTTGAGCAAATTTTGTGAAGTCTAAGGCTCGTTTTGTCCTTTTTTAGGGTTTATGCCTTTTGTCCTAGATTTTAGGGGTTCTGGTTAGGGTTGTGGAAAACTGAACATTCGATTGGAATCAGGACCCTTCAAGGGACCTCCCAGTAAAATTTGAGACCAAACGGAGCAACTTTCTATTTTTAGAAAGTCCCCATTTTTTTAGGGATTTTTCCAAGTCCCAGAATGTTGCCATTTTGACAAAAATCAAACTTAAGTTTTTAGTCATTTCTATTTTTAGTAAGTCATTACTGCACACTGTCTAAAAGATCTAATGTTGACACCTGGAAAGTTTCTATTTTTGGTAAGTGAGTATTGGCAGGGTCAGTCAACCAAGGCGACAAGCATCACGCGTTCATAGACATTTCTAACTCTGGAAAGTCAGACAACAAGTAAAGATAGCCATAAATGGTTCAAGTGCTGGAAGTCCATGGGAGAATAAATGAAGGAAAAATCTGTGAATCCATGGCCAAAGAGAAATTGCGCCCAAGTATGGACTGGGGCACCAAAATGGCGAAGCCAAGGAGAGGAGGAAAAATCCATGAATCAATGGCCAGAGAGAAATTGCACCCATGTATGGACTGGGGTGCCAAAATGGAGAAGCCAAGGAGAGGAGGAAAAATCCATGAATCCATGGCTAGAGCAAAAATGCACCCAAGTCTAGGAGAGGAGGAAAAATCCATCAATCCATGGCCAAAGAGAAATTGTGCCCATGTATGGTCTAGGGCACCAAAATGGAGAAGCCAAGGAGAGGAGGAAAAATCCAAGAATCCATGGCTAGAGCAAAAATGCACCCAAGTCTGGAGTCAGGCGCTAAAATGAGATTCCCAAGGAGAGAAGAAAAATCCATGAATCCTTCTCCTAGTCAAAATTGTGCCCAGGTATGAGCTTGGCCACCAAAATGAAGATCCCAAGGATTCACAAAATTTGATGAATCCTTCTCCGAGTAAAAATTCTGCCCAAGCCAGGTGGAGGGTGCAAAAATAGGATGTCCAAGGATAACAAAGAAAAGATGAAATTCCTTGGCCAAGTGTGACTTGCGCCTAAGGATGCAGTCATGCACTGAAAAGAGGAGGTCAAGGACAGAAAGAAAATCCATGAATCCCTAGACAAGGCAAAAAACCACCCAAATGTGGAGTCAGACGCCAAAATGGGATTCCCATTGACAGAAGGAAACTCTGTGAATCCATGGCCAAAGCAAAAATCCACCCAAATGTGGAGTCAGGCGCCAAAATGGGATTCCCATGGACAGAAGGAAAATCCGTGAATCCTTGGCTAGAGAAAAATTCTGCCCAAGTTTGTAGTCAGGCGCCAAAATGAAGAAGGCAAGGACAGAGGGAAAAATCCATGAATCCCTCACATTAGCAAAATTCCACCCAAGTCTGTAGTCAGGCACCAAAATGAAGAAGGCAAGGACAGAGGGAAAAATCCATGAATCGCTGGCATTAGCAAAATTTCGCCCAAGTCTGCAGTCAGGTGCCAAAATGAAGAATGCAAGGACATAGGGAAAAATCCATGAATCCCTGGCATTAGCAAAATTCTACCCAAGCTAAAAGTTGAAATTTTGCATAAGGCATGGAATCCAAGGAGTCAAGGAGGAATAGAAAGTAAAATTCCCCTCGGGCAAATTTTTTGAAGTTGCTATTTTTAGACACCGAATCTCGTCAGAATGAGGAAATTGTTATAGATTCAGAATCGTGGCAGAATTCTCCATCCAATGAACCTGGCTCCTAAATTTTAGGAGGATCCCTAAAAAAATAGGGATGTTGAAAAGAAGACATGGACAATTCACAAAACAATGAATTCCTTCCTCAGGAGGAATTTCTGCCCTGACCTTGTGGAGGGCGCTAGAATGAACAGTGCACAAAGAGATGAATTCCTTCATCGGGGAAGAATTGCACTCAAGAAGAAGAAATTCTAGGAAAGGTGAAAAATTGACTAGGTATTTGAAATTTCTTCCTTCAGGACAATTCTTGGAAATCATGAAAATTGGCTAAGGTATGAAGAATTTCCTTCCTCAAGGTAAGGAACAAATTTCTTTCCAAAGGAGAATTCCTCCACAAAAAGAAATCACACCCAAGGATGAATTGAAGATAAAATTTCTAAGGCAAGGAAGGAATCAAGGATGAACTAAATGAGAAATTCCCCCCCCCGAGGGAAAAATTTGAAAAATCCATTTTCGGGCATCAAATCACATCCAAATTTCAAAAGTTTGTGCAAAATTCTGAAAAAATAGGAGTTGTTGAAAAATCATTGAATTCTCCCTCTTGAAGTTTTCTCTCTCAGGGTTTTTTCCACCAAGTGGCTACCGAGCCAACATACGTTGAATTAATGAAGCATCTCTTTGCATGCAACTATCACATTTATGGGATTATGATAGATTCTCCGTGCATGTCGCCGTCACTAGGAAAATGATGGGCAGTTATGATGGTGTTGGTTATATTCTAAGCATAATCAACATCATGGGGCACATTTAATGTGCTAGTGGGCACTATTTAAGGCTCTTTAAATTGATTGTACATGGGCATAATGGGTTATTAATTACTGATTCCCACCTTGTTGCACCTTGAGTCGGGAATCTTTAGGGAAAACCCTAATTAGGGTTTTGCATGTGATCATGGCTTAAGGCCTATATAAGGGAATGACCCCCTCATTTGTAAAGGAGGAGTGACTATCATCAGAGATTGTTGCTAAGAGTTTTTGAAGCAAACACTTAATACATTGTTCAATTGTTGGTCTGTTCTTGTGTTGTTTTGGAGCTCGCATGGTCTCATTCTCTTCATAGATTAGATTTGCTTTCATGTTGTTAGACGAACTGGATTTGATAGGATCACTTGTTGCAAAATTCATGCTCACACTTTTGGTGTGCAACTGATTGTTGCACACTATGCAAAGTTAGCCTGAGCCTCCATTATATGTGTATGTTTAACTTCGATTAAGAAGAGATTGTTCGATTTGATGGTTTCTCTTGATAATCTAAAAAATATTTAACACACCCTTTGAAGATTGCATCGCCTTCATGTAGTTGTGCATTGCTGGCAAAGCGAAACGTGGTTGGATTTTGCGCAAGTTATCCCGTCTCCTCGTTCATAGGATTAGATTACTTTTAGTCTAGTTTTTCTCTACCCTATTCCTATTTACTTTCCGCATAATTCAAAATCCAAAAGATCCAAAACTAGAGCTTTTATTGCAAATTATCCGTATAAAAAATACTTGAGCTTGCATAAGTTTCTTCAACATACGTAAGGCCCCTTGGGTTATCAGCAAACCCATCAAACAACTGAGTCACATCCACGAACTGAAGGAACCTTGGGAATTACCCATTTGAACAATAAGTAATCCTAGCATATGGACTAATCTTGATCAAGAGGGGATAAGGTGACCGTTGGTGACTTTATTCTGTGTTAGACGCGGTCATAAATAACACATCAACAAAATTGGTGCTAGACAGAGGACAGAACATGAATAGTTCGAGATCTTGTCAATTCATATTTGAGGAGGTAATCACAATCTTATTTTTCACCCTCCTCCACAGGCATCAAAATTGGCGCTAGAAGTAGGGCGGATTTCATTTGAAAAACTTTATTGCTAAAAGAAGAAGTTATGACTCAAGATGATGTTACCTGGCACTATAAGTCCACCTCCTGTTTTGTAGCTTGGTTTGGGATTTCATGATCATCAGGAGGATATCATTGCTGACATAGCTGATTTAGCTCAGAAGATAAGCACAAGCGAAGATCAGTACAATGAAATTCGACTGGTGTTACAAGGAGAACGAGAAAAGGCTATTGAGATTGCCGTTGAGATTGAAAGAGATTTGCTCAACCAAAGGTTTCTTCTTGGTCCATGTGCTCCGTGCCTCCGGTGATCCAAGAAGCTGGAGCATATTAATTCATTCTCACCAGAAAGACATCAAAGGATTCTGTGATCTACCCTAGGAGCAAAGGAATTCCAAGAGCTTGCATTCAAGCCAAGACGTGGGAAGAAAGAAACTGCATCCTCAAGTCAAGATTCACCAAGTGTTGAAGATCTTACCCGTTTGTTTCAAACCCCACTGTCGCAACGGACAATATTAAGAGCAGCTGGCGTGGGTATTCAGCAGCAGTTGATACTTGCAGTGGCACACCAGCAACAATAGCAGCAGCAACAATAGCAACAACAACAAGCCCCGGGATTGAATTGGCGTCCTATAAATGCCTCACCGCTTGCTTCCTTTGCCACATATCATGACATGCCAAAGAATCTGAAGCATTTTTGCACCAAGTTCTACATTAATGATGTCAATCGTACTGCTCAAGAACATATTAAAGTATTCAAAGATACTCTCCAGAATAGAGATATCCAACACGAGGATGTCACCTGCCAACTATTTCCATATTCCTTGGGTGAAGAGGCGTTCTATTGGTACATTAACCTGCCGGTGGATTCCATTGGAACTTGGAAACAAATGAAGGACACATTCTTGGCAAAGTTTAGATTGCCTATCTCCCCAGCAGAAGTGTATCAACAATTTATCGAAGTAAGGAGACAAGAATGGGAGCTAATTGGCGCCTTTAACAATAGATTCTAGATAGCTTATTCTAGGCTACGCTCGCCTTACAATGTGAATGATGAAGCAACCAGAAATATATACTATGCTACACTAGACTGTTTTACCTCTATGTTTGTCTACCAAACCAATCCTGCTGATTTGAAGGCAGCCTATGATGAAGCTTTCAAGATTAGCCTACGATCACCGGCGACTGCTGCAGGAACGATGCCTTATAATCCACAAGTTGGTGTAGCAAATTATCTCCCTACTATCAATCTAGTTCCCGCACCAGCAAATCAGTTAGTGCCTCATCCAAGGGCCCCAATGTCATAGGCCCCACCATCGTAGCCAGTCTATCTACAGAACACAGCCACTCCATCTAGAATTCAAGAAGAAAGGGATGATATGAAAGAACTGATAGAGCAAGTGAAAAGGCTATCTACGGAGGTGACTTACCTTAGAAATTAGAATAATCAGATGCAAAACATGCAAAGAAATTATCAGTCATACCAAGGAGGCAATAGAGGGTATCATAATAACCCTCCAAACCATCATGAAAACCATCAAGGACATAGTACTGGGCATCAAAACAACAATCATGGTTTTCAAAATAACAATAGTAATCAAGGGTTCCATAAGAAAACATGGAACACGACACCAAATAATGGGGGTGTGCCTTCACCACTGGACAATCCGACAATCGACCGGTAGATAAAGTATTCCTCATGGAAGCTGCCCTATCAATTTGGTGTAGGCTACACAATACCAGTCAGCATTCTGAGCTGCAATGTCATAAATTCCAAGTAGCTACTGATATTTTTCGACAGGAAATGAAGAATTCTGAAGGTCCTGAACATCCTCCAACAATGGGATATGAGATAGTCCCAATGCAAAGATATGACCAGGCCCTTATTCTAGAGGATTTCAAATTCCCAACTGAATTTGAGGATTATCTGCCACCATAGGGATCTTACAAATTCCCACCAGCATCGGCAAATGGCCCCGTGGAGGCCCCAAGATATCATGGATCCTCAAAAGTCTCTCCTGATGAACCTCATATTAAGGATGGGTACATTTTCCCTCTACTGAACAACAATGTTTTAGTGGAGGCGGTTGGTGAAGTTCAAGCATTTCAACAAACAAATGGGAATGTCGCTCCAAGGGCATATTAGAGAAATTATCGGAACCATGAGCCGCTCACGTCTTCTATCCCTCCAAATAATTTCTCAACTCCTCCCAACCCCAACGCCAGCAATGTTCCTAGTCTGTCGAGGGATTCGCCAGAGTACAGACAAGTAGTTGCTTCTCAGAGTGAATGAGTCCAACCATTCGCTCAACCTGCAGAAAAGAGACAATAAGATAATCCTCCCAGGGAAGAATTGAAAAGATTGAGCTCTTACATTCTAGAAGAGTTCAAGACGATTAAGATAAGCTTGCCTTTGTTCGAATTAATGAAAATCCCTGAGGTGAGAAATTCGTTGTTGGGAAGCCTGAGCGATGCTCCAGTACCAAGGAGTGTCCCGCAAGCCATGATGAATGTTCAAAGGAATACGCCCAACAATTCAAACTTGACATCAAACACAAATGTTGTTCAAAATGTACCACCACTCTTTCCCGATGCATTTGACGCTCCGCAGCAGCCCCCAAGCTTTATCAGAATGGTGCAGAATTCTCCCTGTGATCCACAAGAGCAGAATCCCGCGACAACTCAACCGGCTCTGCAAAGAACCCCTGCAGCAAAGAAAGAAGAAAGGACTTAAGAGGTCAATGAACCTGTGAAGCCAACTTTTACTAAAATCATTCAGGCACTGGCTACAGGTCAAGACTCATAGCAAGAGGCGAGAAACCAAGAAGTTATCAACAACGGTGAACAGAGGAGGAAGCCCACAATTTGTTACACAAGAAGGGACGAGCTTGCTCCTTTCCTGGTCTCTGTCAGGATTTTTGGCAAACTCTTACATAATTGTCTGATAGACTCTGGTGCTTCAAGCAACGTAATGCCATTGGTAGTATGCCAGAAACTAGGATTAATGCCTCTACATACAAACATGAAGGTCACCCAGCTTGACAAGACTGAAGTACCCGTTGTTGGGGAGCTCAACAACATCCACATGCAATTGGCTGCCGACCCTAGGGTGCAGAGCTGTATTGATATTTTATAGGTGGACATCCCGGACGGATATGGCATGTTGCTAAGTAGAGATTGGTTGAGGAAGTTAAATGGATATATCTCTACCAACTTTTCCCACATGTGGCTTCCATGGGAGGTCCTTCCCAATCAGAACAGAATTGATAGCATGTCCAAATTGCGCCTGACAATCACTGAATATGGAGAAGGCAATGAGATCCTATTTCTGGAGACCAACTTGGGTACCTACAGGCCCAAGGTTGAGGAGGTTCTGATGCTGCATGGCTCGATAAAGATGGAACGGAGAGAAGAAATGCCTGACTCCACAGAGATTCTTATTAAAGATGATCCCGAAGAACAGCCAGGTGGAGGTAAGGATATGTTTGATAGTTTCAGAGAGTTCATCATGAAAAGTGTAGAGCAAGAAACCTAGTTGGGCAAAGGCATTGGCACTTGTGATCTATTGCTACCCAATTCATGTAGAATCCATAACACATTCCATTCAGAACTTACCTGTGAAATGTGTAAACTTGCTATTGAGCAAGTAGTAAAAGTGGTCCCCTCAAACCCAGCAATAGCAAATATGGTAGAGACCAGTAATCCTGGAGCCCCTTCCAGGGTAGTTCCAGATCACAAGGATTCTCAAAAAGGAGAAAAGGAGAAAGAAGCCATTCAACCACCCCAAATCCAAAATGCTAATCAAATGTGGACCTTAAGGTTTGATGGATCCAAATCCAAGAATGGGAGTGGCGCTAGAATCAAATTAATTAGTCCAACTGGAGAAGCTTACCTGGCAGCATACAGGCTACAATTCCCTTGCACTAACAATGTAGCCGAATACGAATCATTGGTCCATGGGTTGCTCCTTGCAATCCAGAAGGGTGCAAAGACCTTGCATGTACTAGGAGATTCACAAATCATGGTGCAACAAATAAGGAAATTATATGCTTCTCATGATAGAAGGTCGTGCTACTACCATAACAAAGTATGGGACCTGATTGAGAGTTTTGATGCATTCAACATCAAGACAATACACAGAGGTGACAATGAGGCCACGAATGCATTGGCTCAAGTAGCCAGTTCCTTGGAGCCCCTCGCCATGGAAGGTTTGAAGAAGTTTACAATTGAATTACCTCTAGTTCCCTCTATGCCAGACAATGTTACAAATTTCCTAGTGTTCGAAGATGATAAACACATCTTGGATTTTCTTACAAACTCAGAGGTGTTCATGGCACAGATAATTGATGAAGAGGAACTTGAAGAAGTAAAATTTGATGCCGACAGGATAATGAACTTAAAAACAAATACTATCCCTCGTGGAATGATTGACTTGGAAAGACTTTTTGATCTTGATAGGTTGAGGAGAAATCAAACTACAGAAGGTAGTGAATGTGAAGTTGTGAACTTAGGGAAAGATGGACAAACAAAAAATGTGTTCATTGGGAAAGTTTGCACCCCAGAAGAAAAGGATGGAGTTTTAAAGAACCTGAAAGAATTCTCTGATGTTATCGCATGCGGATACGAGGATTTGAAAACCTATGATACTTCTCTTTTCACCCACACAATTCCATTAAAGCCAGGAAGAAAACCCTTCCAGTAGAGATAGAGGCCCGTGAATCCATTGCTAGAACCACTGATTTATCAAGAAGTTAAGAAATTTCTCTCAGCAAGGATAATATTTCCAATCAGACACTCGACATGGTTTGCCATTCTGGTTCCAGTGAGGAAGAAAAATTGAGAAATAAGGTTATGTATAGACTTTCAGAATCTGAATAGGGCTTCTGAGAAGAATAATTACCCCCTACCATCTTTGGATGAGGTGTTGAAAATCATCAATGGATCTCAAATGATTTCCTTCCTAGACGGGTACTCTGGATATAACCAAGTTCTAGTAGAAGAAGAAGACAGACTAAAGACAGCTTTCACCACCAAGTGGGGCACCTTCGCCTATAGAAGAATGCCATTTGGATTGATCAATGCGGGAGCCACCTTCCAGAGGGCAATGGACATAGCATTCCATGATTTAGTGGGAAAATGCATAATAATTTACATGGATGACCTCACAGTATTTTCCAAAAGAAGAGAAGATCATGTTGATGATCTGAGAAAAATCTTCCAACGTTGTAGAAGGTATGGGATATCTTTGAATCCCAAGAAATGTATGTTCGACATTACTAAGGGGAAACTTCTTGGACATGTTATTTCCGAGAAAGGGATTTCTATTGATACAGAGCGCATTGAGGCCATTTCAAGGATTGGCCTGCCCGCCAATCAAAGGGAATTGAAATCATTCTTTGGCAAGATTAACTTTGTCAGGAAGTTTATTACTGGATTAACCGAGATCGTGAAGCCACTGAATGACATGTTGAAGAAAGGAGCAAAGATCAAGTGGACGACTCCAACAAAGCAAGCATTTGAAGAAATAAAGGAAGCAATTGTTAAAGCTCTGATCCTGGTCAGCCCTGATTATACCAAATCTTTCTATTTGTATTCCTTTGCTTCAGAACATACCTGCGTGGTAGTCCTCACCCAAAGGAATGAAGAGAAAGATGAAAATCCAATTTCTTTTATGAGTTCTCCGTTGAAAGATGCGGAGTTGAGGTACCCAAACATGGAGAAACAGGCCTATGCATTAGTCAAGGGTATTAAGAAGTTCAGACATTATTTATTAAGAAGCAAGGTGTTCACCATTGTTCTTGATGTGGCTGTGAAGATTTTATTGATGCAGAATGAATTAGGTGAGAGAAGAGGCAAGTCAGTCGCCACGATCCAAGAATACGATATCGAGATACAACCAATGAAGATAGTCTGAGGTTAAGCATTGGCACAGACAATTGCCGCAACAGGGCCTGGACTTATACAACAGACATATTCTGGAAGAGGTATCTCCTAGAGAATGGTACGATGAAGTTGTCTTCTATCTATTGAACCATAGATGCCCTTCGCAGTTGAAACCTATCCAAAAAAGGGCATTAAGAATGAAGAGCTAGAAATACATGTTGCAAGGAGTTGTCCTATACAAGAAGAATCATGAAGGAATATACTTAAGATGTGTAGGCAAAGAAGAAGCCAAACAAATTATGGAACAGTTTCATGGTAGATTTGGAACTAGTCACTGAGGTAGTTTGGCTACAGCACATCAGATTGCTCGGGTAGGATATTATTAGCCCACATTGTTTAAGGATGCATACCAACATGTGAAGGCATGTCACACGTGTCAGACAACCATTGTTCGAGAAAAGAATCTTGCTATGCCACTTCAGCCAGCCATTGAAGTAAGGCCATTTGCCCAATGGGTGTTGGATTTTATTGGAGCAATCAACCCCCCTTCTTCAGCCCAACACAAATACATCCTTGCCGCCACAGACTATTGCACCAGGTGGTTTGAAGCCCAAGCTCTGAAACTGTGTACCTCTAATGTAGTAATCAAATTCCTTGAAGAGAATGTTGCCACAAGATTTGGATGTCGACGCGCCTTGGTGTACGACAATAGCCCTGCATTCTCATCATTAAAGTTTCTAACTGGGCCTTCGAGTACCGAATCACATTGAAATTCTCCTCGAATTACTATCCCCAAGGAAATGAGCTGGCAGAATCAACAAATAAGAATCTATTGCATGCTATCAAGAAGTTGTTGGACAAGAATCCCAAGGACTGGCATACACAGCTAAGGTTTTCTCTTTGGGAAGATAGGACACAAGTGAAGAATTCCTTGGGAACATCTCCCTATCACCTAGTCTACAGACAAGATCTAGTGTTTCTCATCTAGCTGAGAATCCCAACTCTGTAGTTCTTACAAGAATACTTGGATGCTAAAGATGCGGTTCAGACATGTCTCACACAGTGACTACACCTTGAGGAGAAGAGGAACCAAGCGTTAGACAACTTTGTAAAGCATCAAGGAGTGGTCAAACGATGGTTTGACAAACAAGCCAAGGTCAAATGTTTCTGGATTTTTGACTTGGTTTTGTACTGGGATAAGGCCCATGAAAGAAGAGGTGATCGTGACAAACTCAACAAGCTATGGATGCGTCCTTATCAGATTTCTGAGATCATCGGTGATAATGCATTCAGATTAAAGGCTTTGACCAGAGAGGACATCCCATTGCCCGTCAATGGGCATTTCCTTAAGCATCATTTCCAATTATAGCCCTTCCTATGAGGCCTTCTTTGTACCATATTAGTTTAGGGTTTTGGGTTCTTTCCTTCTGGTTTGTTTTTGGGTTTGGTTTGCATCTTTCGGTATCGGTTTCCCTCGAGCTTGTCCGCTCATGTGGTTTTGCTTAGGTCTAGGGTTTTTTTTGGGTGGCCTTAAAGTATTCAGAGTCTCCGTCTGTTGGTGGGGTGGTGATGTTGTTTGGCTTATTTTTTCCATGATACACAGACCTCTGTCCTAAGCCATTCAAATATTTTAGGAGAAGTTATGGTTGGTGAAAACTTTACATCTTGCTTCAACACCACTGGAATCTCCAAACCCACAGTAGGCTTCACTGCTTACAAGCCAAAGGAATTGACAGGAACAAAATGAAAGACCAAAAGAGAAAGAAAGAAAGATGAAAAATAAAAAGAAATATCAAAATATTGGCTTTGGGAATGTGAGGATAACTCCATCAGGGTTATGGACACCCGACTGGCAGTGGAGCTATGTTCGTGGAATTCCTGAGACAACCTCGTCGGGGCTATGGATGCCTGACTGGCAGCGAGGCAATCTCCTGGATGCTTTTGAAGTACAGATACCACTAGCCTACCATAACTAATTTTAAGAGTTTTGATGATCTCTTACAACAAATTTGATATCTATGCACTTAAATTTTACTCTAGGTTCAAACCCTGAAGTGTTTCTCAACACTCGAAGTGTTTTTTGAACACTTCACCCATGGAGTTGCTAGATGTTGTGACCTAATCACACATCACCCCATCCCAGATATGAACCCCCTAGCTTTTAGGCCATTTTGGTCATTTGGTCTTGGTTTTTTGTGTGTGTTGGTAGCAATCTCTTCAATCTCTCCGCGTTGTGGATGTTCAGGGGTCAGTTAGAATTAATCTGCTTCTCTGTCGAGTGAATTTTGTGAAGTCTAGGGCCCGTTTTGTCCTTTTTTAGGGTTTATGCCTTTTGTCCTTGTTTTTAGGGGTTCCGGTTAGGATTGTGGAAAACTGAACATTCAATTGGAATCAGGACCCTTCAGGGGACCTCCCAGTAAAATTTGAGCCAAAACGGAGTAACTTTCTATTTTTAGAAAGTCCCTATTTTTTAGGGATTTTTTCAAGTCCCAGAATGTCGCCATTTTGCCAAAAATCAAACTTACTATTTTTAGTAATTTCTATTTTTAGTAAGTTTCTATTTATATTAAGTCATTACTACACCGTTTCTAAAAGATCTAACGCTGACACCTGGAAAGTTTCTATTTTTGGAAAGTCAGTACTAGCAGGGTCAGTCAACCAAGGCAACAAGGATCACGCATTCACAGACATTTCTAATTCCAAAAAGTTAGACATCAGGCAAAGATAGCCAAAAATGGGTCAACTGCTGGAAGTCCATGCTTAAAATGGAAAACTCGAGAAAACACTTCAAAATTACAGGAGGTCAAAATATTCCAAGTCTGGGAGATTAAATGAAGGGAAAATCCATGAATCCATGGCCAGACAGAAATTGCGCCCAAGTATGGACTGGGGCGCCAAAATGGAGAAGCCAAGGAGAGGAGGAAAAATCCATGAATCCATGGCCAGAGAGAAATTGTGGCCAAGTATGGACCGGGGTGCTGTTGACATGTATTTTGTACACCATCATACACAGAATAAAATACCTAAAGGCATCTTATCCTCTCTTGAGAAAATAGTCTCTAACTACTGAAGATTCGCGTAAAGGATCAGTTAGGTAGACTCCAAGGTTCTTTTAGTGGGGTCTCCACGTGTGGACAAGCTTTTTAGTGGTATGATGTGATTTGCTGTTTCCTCCAAGGGGTCTTACGCATTCTAAAGCTCGAAGATTTTACTAAACTAAAGGAACTTTCAAAAAAAAAGCAAAAGGATAGGGTTTAAGAGGTCTAATCTAGCCTAACCCTATGAATGACTTAGCATGGACGAGATTTGGCAAGACTCAACCAACTTCAATTTTGCCATAAGATAACAACTCAATTGAAATTAGTGCGATCTTCTAAGGTAATATAATGATGTTCAATGCATCAAAGACCAAGGACACTACTACGAAGGTACATATCCAAGACACAATGATAATTGAAGATTAAGGACTCAAAGTGTTCTCCAGTCGACCACGCAAGGCGTTCCTACAATCAGCAAGAAGCTAGTGGTTTGGATTGCGAATCCTACCAAATATCAAATCTCACACTTAGTCTTTCAAATTAACAACTACCTCGATTGAGCACGATTCAAGTGTATCAAACAACCATGAAGATAACTCAAGAAATTTGCAACAAAACACCATAACTTCAATATTTTATTGATTTCCAAGTCATCATGTACAACAATTGCTTGAAGTTCTCTCTTCAAGACTCAATCTTGCTACAAAATAAAATTGCTTCTAGCTTTAATCTCTCTTCTCTATTACATCAACTATTACTATTACCAATGAAATGAAAAATGGGGGTATATATAGCATCCCCAGTTACAATGAAAGGTCCAGATTGAAAGTAAATCAACGGACAAGATCATGACACCTAAACCCTAATTAGGGTTTGTTACAAATGACCTCCTTTTTACTGAAGAATATTAAATACATAGCCAAATATTAAATTTGGCACAAAAACCTAGGAGGTATCAACCAATGAGAAATAAGATGTCATGTCATCTGTAACAACCTTTCATCTAGAATCTTATTCCCTTTCCAATTCTCTTTCTTAGCATATGCAATGAATTTTGTCACGATTCCTTCGATTTCTGTGATTGGAATCTCGGGAAGATTCTTGATACTCTCTTCTAAGTGGATGATCTGATCGAATGCATCTAGAAGAGTTGCGTCCCAAGTAGGTTCAAGTTCCTTTGTTCTATCAATCAGGAGCATGGTGGCGTACATCTGATCATACTGTTCATCTGTAACATCTGCGTCCTTGCGAAAGATGATCTTGATTCTATCCTCAAATTCCTGCATATCCACATCTGTCTCGACCTCGATCCTTCTGCCAAGAATGGTACGAAGTACCTCAAATACTCTGTCCTGGATTGGATTGATCACCTCCTCAACTTGACCACATCTAACACTGATGTCCTCGAAGAGAACACTCTTTATATGGAGTAAGGTTGACCACTGGAACAAACTGTGAGAATCACCTTCCAAGATCCTCTCCTGCGCTAAAATTCTTCTGGATGTATGTCTTATTACTTTCAAGATAGGGATGACAACGTCCTTGGTATGGGCAAATGCAGCTACTGTTGCCATCAATCTGTGGATAATCTCAAGAACTTGGATAGCCTGATGAATGATCTTCGTCATCCTTGTAACAAACTCTATGGCCACTGTATGAGATCTATCCATCCAACTACATGTATGCTGGACGAGGTTCCTGAATCTTTCTGCTTCATTGATCGATTGAAGGGGCAATGCCTGCACTGGTGATCTAACTGGATCCTGACGTCCCAAAGGTTCATTGATGTGACTGAAATATGTCCTCCATGCACCGACCTCTCTCTCAAGCTTTCTATTCTTTTCCACCTCTTCTCTAAGCTTGTCCTTCAATGCCTCAAATGTGTCGGTGGCATCATCTAAAGTCTGCTATGCTGTGGATGGTCCTAACTCAAAAGTCTGTATATCATAATCCTCTGCTAGGATCTCACCCTCATATTTGTCTGCTGCTGGTGTAGCTATCTGCAATTTCCTAGATCCAGTCTCATCTCGAATCATCTTGGACATCTTTGTAGCCTTCTTCTTCTCTGTTATCACATGTGAACGTCCAACAAGGCTCTCTAAATCAATTGCACTGTCCTCGTCCTCAACTACGATCACCTTAGTCAATCTTTCCTTCAACCAATCTGGGATATTCGATCTTGTCTCTTGAACTTGAATTTCTTTATGTACTATTTCTTCTTGTCTGGAAGGAGATGTTATTTCATTATCTTCTTCTAAATCATAGTCTTGGAGAGATCCATCTGATGAAACATGCTGTGCCTGTCCTTCCTCCTGCCTGTCATTCTGTACCATCGACTCCATGGACTCTTCCACTCGAATTGTTCTATCCTCTGGTCTGGAAGAAGTACCTGGTGTTTGATCTTTGTTGGCACCTTGCTTTTTCTTGGAAGGCTCTTTCTTTTCTGATCTTTCCTTTCTCTTCGAACCTCTCGAATGGAGATTGCCCTCACTGGCACATCGAAGGTTACCTTCACCTGAATTCCTAGGATTAGGATTGCCTTCACTCACGCTTGCTCCGCCTTCAGTTGGTTTCTCTTCCAAAGTAAAAGACATAGCTATGCCTTGTTCTCTCAACTTCTGATGCTGAACGTCTACCCATCTGCGAGTACAAGACAAAACTGGTGCCATCAAATCATCTAAATCCACGGCCTTGGGCTCATTCCAATCAAACCTTATTGTTTTGCTTTCTCTATCATAGGAAGACTGGATGTGCCTGCCATTTTCCTGAGCTTGGTCGGCCACTCTGTAAATCCTGCATTTCCTGATGAAATCCAAAGGCAATCTAGAATGTATCTTTCATTTCACTTCAAGATCATCTAGGAGGTTCATCATAAAATCTTCAATTTGGTGCTCATGTTTAAATCTTCTACCGACTGTCTCCTCTAAATGTCCATGTGGATCAAAACTATTTCTCCAAGCAAAAGATGAAAAAGAATACAAGGCTAACTCCTTCTCTGCGTCATCCATGGCTAAGACATTAGGACATACCTCAACTGAATTACCCAAAATAATAGGTACCTGAACTCCATTCTGATGTCTGTGTCTGTATGCCTTCACATATGCTGCCAACTGCCTTGTTACCTCAAGTAACACAATTCTGTCTGTCGGATACCTCGGCAACATGTATGGAGGTAAAGGACATCCATGCACTCTAATGTAAGTGAATTTGGGAAACTGAATGAACCAAGCACCGTACCTCTTGATGAATTCCTGGGCATCCTGAGATAACCTGTTGTGAATACCTCCTTGCAACGTCCTTGTGATGTTCATCGTGAAGGTATCATTAACTAACTTGTAGTTTTTCCCTGGCGGATGATGCAAGTAGGCATAGGAATCACAAGCTCTGACCTCGCCGGGTCCTCTTCCAATCATTCCTCTGTGAGGTAGTCCTGCGTACTCAACACTCCTGATCAAAGCATAGATGACGTATGAACTCATGTGGAAGGACTTAGTAGCCCTGAGTCTCCTCAACTGTACGTCTAAGCAATGGCTAATTATCCTAGCCCAATGTATCGTACCCTTTCCTTGAACAATCACCTGGATGAAGTAAAACATCCACTTCTCAAAATAGAAGGCATGAGGTGCTCCTGTAACTCGGTTGAGCATAGTAATTAAATCTCTATACTCCTCCTGGAAATCAATCCGGTGCGGTGCGTTCGGTACCTTGCTTAGACGGGGACGACTCTTGAGTAGCCAGTTCTTGTTGATTATGCTTAGGCAAGCATCTGGATCATCATCGTACACTGATCTGGCTCCTTCAATGCTCTTATATATCATGTCCCTGTGCTCTGGAAGATGGAAAGCTTCACTTATAGCTTCCTCTGAAAGGTACGCCAAAGTGTTTCCCTCATTGGACACAATTGTCCTAGACTGTGGATTGTAGTGACGGGCACACTCGATCATCAATTCGTGGCACTGAATAGCTGGAGGAAAACCGGCCGCCTTAATGATGCCACTCTCTATTATTCTCCAGGCGACAGGTGATGGCTTGCCAATGTAGGGGACCTCTCGAAACTTCTTCGTGCTAAAGTTCCCCAAGTTTGTATCTCCAATGTTGCTCCACTTCGACACGATCTTGGTCTCCACCTCTTCGGTCTTCTGATCTTCTTTCATGAGAGCTGAGCGGCTGGTGGATGCTCCCGCCTTCGGGGTCGCCATACCTACACAACATTTCAATATAAGGACTAGATTTTGCGATGAATAACGTTGATTAGAGAGAGAATTTTTTTTTAGGAAACGTCATGATAAGTCTCTAGAGTTATCATTTCCTAAAAAACAACGATGATTGAGCCAAGAGATTCAAAATTTCAAAATTTCAAAATTTAAAATATGACGATGAATGAATAAAACAATAAAATCAAATCGCCATACCTCAATAGAGAGCTAACTCTAGAATGCAAAAAGGAAAAGATCGCCTAGGCAAAATTGAGGTATAAATAGTCTTCAATGTTATCTCCTCAAGAAAATCCACTTCGCCACCCTTGGATTAAACGCGATCCTCAATTGCACCTCTGACAATTCGCTCAAATGGACCTTCAAGTTCGCCCAAACAAATCTTCCAAGTCTCGCCCCTTTGACGTGGTCTTCGATCCTTGGCAAATTCGCTCCAATGAAGTCTTCAAATATCGCACCACCCTTTGATAGACTAGCGCCACCTTTGGATTAAATTCGCACCACACATGAAATACTTCGCACTGTCTTCGCTTCTCCTTAATTCACATGAAGGATAAAAATAATGATATGACAATAATAGTTCTCACCCTCCATATATAGCGCTTGCATTGCATTCATCCCTTAGGCCGACTTGAGGATATAAAACAATTTTTTTAATGATTTTAAATGAAATAACAAGGCCGACCTCCCTTAAATGAGCGCTCCATGCGATTTTTATTAATTAATTATTAAATGCCTTACGTTTTTTAATTTGCAAATTTCGATTCTAATAAAGGCAAAATAATTAATAAATGTTCAACGCCGTATTAAATGCCAAATTAAATAGGATTTTCAATTTTTTATCGATTTTAGCATTTAAGGAAATTCGAATTGTCTATTTGGCGCCAAAATTATGAAAATGAAAGGGACGTACCTCATCGCCCTGGTCCCTTGGAGAGGGACAGGAGCGATCCATGATTTGGTCATGATTTTTGCATTTTTTTATGTTCAACTCCTTCATCTCTATGTTCAATATCGATCATTTTAATGGGTCCTCCGAATTAGATCATCTTGCATGCGTTCATGGGTGCCTTTTGGATGTTTATCGCCTTGGTCCCTTGGAGAGGGACAGGAGTGATCTCCATATTTTCACGTTCAATATGCATCTTTGATCCTCGATCTTTCATTGTAGAGTAAATAACATCCTTGCTCGTTCCTTCTAAGCTTGTTCCATTTGTTTTCATGACGTGTTTGGACGTTTAAAGGGATCATCGCCCTTGTCCCTTGGAGAGGGACAGGAGCGATCCATGTTTTCTCCTTGACCTTGGCAACTTCTAACTTCGATCCTTGTTGTGATGTCTTCCAAACGCCATCCCTTGCCTTGCTTATCCTCGCCTTGCCTCGTTTTGAAGGAACATGAGTGCCTTTGATGAGATCGCCTTGGTCCTTTGCCACCTTGTCTTGACTTGGATCGGCTTCAAACTTGAGTGAAAAGCAATATATTCACTATATCGCCCTGGTCCCTTGGAGAGGGACAGGAGCGATCCTCCTTTTCTGGCTCTTATTTCACTTTGTCAGGTTCTAAATTTATATTCAACGGACTCGTCATACTCCACTCCATTCGTCCATGCCTTAACATTGCTTGTAACTTAGCCAGAAAATCATTTATACCAAAAATCGCTCTGGTCCCTTCCTGAGGGATAGAAGCGAACTTGGCCTTTTGGGACCCCTGTGGACGTTTTAAAATATTCAATTTGTATTCAATGAGTTCATCTCATGCTTTCTCTTGCTTTTGAACGTAAACTTGCTTTGGTTTTTGCCTGGATTTTGCCTAATGAAGGACATCGCTATAGTCCCTGGGAGAGGGACGGGAGCTATAAGATACTTCGCCCTGGTCCCTTCCTGAGGGACAGGAGCGAACTTTGCATTGTGGACCATTCTCCTCCATTTTTGCATCTCAAATTATATTAATTTGGTAAAGCATCTCCCTTTGGACGTCTTCAAATCATCGAGTCATCGAAATCTCGCAAGGACAAGGCAAAATTTGATTTGTAGCTCCGCTCCTTCACTGAGGGACATGAGCGATTTTCCTCCTGGAGGCATTTCTGTGCTCATGAAAATCTTCAATTTATATTCAATGGAAAGATCTCGTTGTTCTCCATCACTTCCAACTCGAAACTTGTCTGGACCCTGCAGGAATAATGAGATATTTGAAAACGAGCTCCCATCCTTCACTGAGGGACAGGAGCGATTTTGCTCCTACAGGCCAAAATAACATGATTTTTCACATTTTAACACTTCACAAGGCAAAAACAAATCATTTCCAATGCCCAGGATCAAAAATCAAAAAGGTCAAAATTTAGTCAAAATATTCAATCAGACAAAGATTCACATTTCACTTTCAATACTTAGACAAATTTAAGCTCTGCATCAACATTCCAATTGAAGATTAGACCACTCTGGCGAATTTATTGCATTCAAAATTTGCATCCTAGAAAAGGAAGCTCAAAAGATCTCAAAAACGACTGGATTTTGGCCTGAAAAGACAAAAATAAAAACCCTAAGGCTTGACCCTAAATCCAGACAACCGACAGACTAACAAAATCCTAAAACAAAAGCAAAAACGAACGAAAACAAGTGAAAAGAGGGGTTCCCCATTTGCGATGGGGCGATGTGTGAAATGGTCACAACATCTGGCGACACCACTGAGAAATGTTGCAAAACATTTGGGAATCAATCTTTCTAAAGGAAGACTCAGAAAACCTCCCTCAACAAAACCAGGAGTTAAGAAACACTTACAAGAAGAGACCATCATATTGAGACAAAGTATCAAGTCCACAGTTACCCATGTGTGTGCAAATGCGTTAATTCCCCTCAACAAGACAATCATGGTCTTCAGGTTCCCCTGTGATAAGCTACGTAGTTCATCTGAACTTCAAAAGCATCCTGGATAGAGCCTCGCTGCCAGTCAGACGTCCATAGTCCCGACGAGGTTATCGCTGCAAGCTCACGAATATTGCTCCATTGCCAGTCAGGCGTCTATAGCCCCGATGGAGTTACTCGTAAATTCCCTTTAGCCAATTTTGATATTTCTTTTAGCTCATCTCTTTTCTTTTGATTTTTCTCATTTTTTCATCTTTTCGTTTGATACTGCTTTTCAGTTCTGTCAATTCTTTGGCTCGTGAGTATTGAAAACTCACTAGGGTTTGAGGATTGCGGTGGCGCTGAAGCTAGACTTTAGATTTTTCACTGATCACAGCTTCGCTTGTAAACCATAATGACTCGGAGATTACAAGTGTGTGAAAATATAATAACTGAAGGACAAAATACGTGAGTTCAATAAGCTAATCTACTTCAATGCAAATACGTCCTGACTCAAAGGTTCATTAAAAGAAACTCCCTTTGTTGTTCCAAAAGACCTCATGATTTTCCAAATGCAACCAACAATCTAGTGGGAAGTTAGAGCGTTACATAACAAAATCACCCAATGCCAAATGGATACCCCTCAGGACAAAACAACTAACCTAAAACAAAAACAAAAAAACCTAAACTAAGAACGAAAAGGCAAACCAAAGCGAGAAAAACAAACAAACGGAAAACAACGAAAGCAAACTAAACTAACTATGTACAAGGGAAGGCCTTGGGCACTTTAGGATTGGAAATAATGTTTGAGATATCTCCCATTGACAGGCAACGGGATGTCTTCTCCAGTTAAAGTCTGCAACCTAAATGCGTTTTCTCCCAATATCTCTGAAATTTGATAAGGGCCTTTCCAAAGCTTATCAAACTTATCATGTTCTCCTCTTTTCTCATGTGCTTTGTCCCAATAGAGGACGAGGTCTGAAATTCGGAACGCCTTGACTCTTGCTTGTCGATCAAACCATCTCTTCACCACTCCTTGGTGTTTAGCAAAGTTCTCTAGTGCTTGATCTCTCTTTTCTTCTAGGTTCATCAACTGTGTCAATCTGGCCTGCACTGCATCAGTGTCTTCCATGTACTCCTGAATGAATCTCAAGGTCGGAATCCTGAGTTGCATGGGGAAGACTGGGTCTTGGCCATAAACCAAAAAATAAGGCGAAATGCCTAATGCATTCTTCGTTCTGATTCTGTCTGCCCATAAAGAAAATCTTAATTGGGTGTGCCATTCTCTTGGACTTCTCTCTAATAATTTTTTGATGACACTGAGAAAATTTTTGTTTGTGGATTCTGCTAACCCGTTACCCTGAGGATAATAATTTGATGAAAACTTGAGGGTTATTCCGTACTCAAAAGCCCAATTTGAGAATCTCAATGATGTGAACGCCGATCCATTGTCGCAAACCAACGCATAAGGGCATCCAAACCTTGTGATTATGTTCTCCTCTAGAAACTTGATTACAACTTCGGTAGAACAAACTTTAAGTGCTTGTGCCTCTGACCATCTGGTACAATAATCTGTAGCTGTAATGATGTACTTGTGTTGTGCTGAGGATGTGGGGTTGATGACACCAATAAAGTCCATTCCCCACTTAGCAAATGGTCTGGCTTCAATCACTGGATTCAGTGGCATGGCAGGATTTCTTTCTCTAAAAGCTGTGACTTGACATGTGTGGCAGGTCTTAATGTGATTGAATGTATCTTTGAAAAGCGTAGGCCAGTAATATCCTGCTCTTAGGATCTGGTGTGCTGTGGCGAGGTTGGCTCCATGTCCGGTTCCAAACTTGGAATGGAAATGTTCAATTATCTGCTTTGCTTCGTCTTTGCCAACACATCTCAAGTATACTCCTTCATAGTTTTTGCGGTATAAAACAGATCCTTGAAGCATGTAATGTTGACACTTTAATCTTAATGCTCTTTTCTGTGTAGGTGTCATATGAGCAGGACATCTGTGATTAAGCAAATATGTCACAATATCTTTGTACCATTCATCATGAGTGACATCTTCTAATTCATAAATTTGTTGAACTAATCCTGGCCCATCTATTGCCAATGTCTGTGCCAAATCTTGTCCTTGGACAAGTTTCATGGGCTGGATCTCAATATCAAATTCTTGGATAATGGCGACCCACTTTCCTCTTCTTTCTCCTAATTCATTTTGCATGAGAAGAGTCTTGACGGCTACATCGGGCACTATTGCATAAATTTTGGCTCTCAGGAGGTAATGTCTGAATTTCTTCACTGCCTTTACTAATGCGTATGCTTGCTTTTCAACATTTGGATATCTCAGTTCTGCATCTTTCAACGGAGTGCTCATGAAAGCAATTGGGTTTTCGTCCCTCTCTTCACTTCTTTGGGTGAGAATGGCGGCACAAGTGTAATCGGAGGCGAAAGAATATAAATAAAAAGGTTTGAGATAATCTGGACTGATCAACACTGGTGCCTCTGAGATGGCGGTCTTTATTTCTTCAAATGCCCTTCTGGCTTGTGGAGTCCATTCAACCTTTGCATCTTTCTTTAACATTTCATTCAATGGTCTGACAATCTCGGCAAATCCGGTAATGAACTTTCGGACGAAGTTGATCTTGCCGAAAAATGACTTGAGCTCTTTCTTGCTTGCTGGCAAATTGATAGTAGATATGGCCTTCACTCTTTCAGGATCGATAGATATCCCTTTCTCTGAAATGACATGTCCTAAAAGCTTTCCTTCTGTGACTCCAAATATGCATTTCTTCGGATTGAGGGAGACACCGTATCTTCTGCATCTTTGGAAGACTGTTCTCAAGTCGTCCATATGATCTTCTCTTTGTCTGGAGAAAACTGTGATATCATCCATATATATAATAATGCATTTACCAATTAAATCTCTGAAAGCGATATCCATAGCTCTCTGGAATGTGGCCCCGACATTTATGAGTCCAAAAGGCATTCTTTTATAGGCAAACGTTCCCCATTTGGTAGTGAAAGCAGTCTTCAGTCGATCTTCAGGTTCGACTAGAACTTGATTGTATCCTGAATATCCATCCAGAAAGGACATCATCTGTGATCCATTGACGATCTGCAATACTTCATCTAATGATGGGAGTGGATAATTATCTTTCTCTGACGCTCTGTTGAGATTTCTAAAATCAACACACAATCTGATCTCTCCATTTTTCTTTCTAACAGGTACCAGGTTGGCGACCCACGTCGAATGTCTTACTGGGAAGATGATCTTGGCTGTGAGTAACTTCTTTACTTCTTGGTATATCAGTGGTTCTAACAAAGGGTTAACGGGTCTTTGTCTTTGCCTGAATGGCTTGCTTCCTGGCTTCAACGGGATTGTGTGAGTGATAATTGCAGTGTCGTAGGTCTTGAGATCTTCATAGCTCCATGCGATGACATCTGGGAAGTCCCTCATGTTTTTCAGAATTCCATCTCTTTCAGTCGCTGTGCAAGACTTTCCAATGAAGACATTTTTAACTTGTGTCTCATCACCTAGATTGATTGCATCACACATATTGCCTTCTACATTGTGATTTTTCTTTTCTTTCAGCTTGTCAGGATCAAAAATCCTTTCTAATTCCACCATTCCTTTTTGAATAGTGTTTGTCTTTAAGTTCAAGACTCCTTCAGCATCGAAATCTGCCTCACCTATCTCTTCTTCATCTATGATCTGTGTTAAGAAGACGTCCGTGTTGGTTAGGAAGTCTAGTATGTGCTTGTCGTCTTCGAAAACTTGGAAATTGGTAATGTTATCTGGGACTGAAGGAACTGATATTAACTCGATTGTAAACTTCTTCAATCCTTCCATTGCCAATGGTATTAACGAACTAGCGGCCTGTGCAAGTGAATTGGCCACTTGATTCTGATGTCTATAAATTGAATTGATATTGAAAGCATCAAAACTTTCGATTAGATCCTAGACTCGATTCCTGTACTTGGTTAATCTTTTGTCATGGCAAACATATTGCTTTCTGATTTGCCTTATTGCAATTTCTGAGTCTCCATATACTTGCAGTATCTTCGCCCCCTTTTGGATGGCTTACAGTAATCCATGAACCAAAGATTCATATTCTGCTACGTTGTTGGTACAAGGGAACTGCAATCTGTGAGCGGCAAGGTATGTTTCTCCTTTTGGACTAATCAATTCATATCCAGCTCCAGATCCTTGTTTGAATTTAGATCCGTCGAACCTTAATGTCCATATTTGATTTTCTTGATTTTCTATTTCTGGACTTTCTTGACTTTCAGATGATGTATCGGATAAGACTTCGTTTTCTGTAGAGCTCTCATCTTCTGAATCTTGAATTTCTTCTATAAGTAGTGTCTGTGGGACTCTTTTGTTTACTTGTTCCAATGCGGTCTAGCATAAAGCACAAGATAATTCTGAGTGGACGACATTGTGAATTCTACACCAATTCGGAAGAAGCAAATCTTGGACGGAGGTTAGGTTGCCAAGTTGCACACTTTGCTGGATGTTTCTTTGTACGAACCTTCTGAAGTTTTCAAACATCCCTTCGTCCTCTTGATCGGATCCTTGATCACTTTCAATGACGATCTCTGTTGATTCCATGACTTCTTGCTGGGTATCTTCATTTTGCATATCTTGTATCATCAAGATTTCCTCCACTTTGGGCTTGTACGTTCCCAGGTCGGACTCTAAAAATAGGACTTCGTTGTCTTCCCCATATTCAGTTATCATCAACCTCAACCTTGGGGTGCTATCAATTTTAATCTGGTTCGGGACTCCTCTCCATGGTAGCCACATGTGTGCGAAATCGGTCGATACATATCCATTCAATTTTCGGGACCAATCTCGACTTAGGAGCATCCCATATGAATCTGGAATATCCACTACTGATATATCTATGAAATTCTGGACTCTTGGATCTGCGGCCAATTGCATGTGAATGTTGTTCAATTCTCCCATGACTGGAACTTCTGTCTTGTCAAGCTGAGTGACCTTCCTCTTGGTAGGAGCGGGAGTTATTCCAAGTCTTTGACAAACAACCAGGGGCATGACATTGCTTGAGGCTCCGGAATCATAAAGGCAATTGTGTAATAATTTTCCAAATATCCTAACTGATAACAGGAATGGTGCCGGTTCGTCCTTTCCTTGAGAAGGGACTGAAGTTTCCTCACTTAATTCTTGATGCTTGACTTGATTAATCTTTGAATGATCATCCTTTGCTGGGCTCTCCTCCTTTGAGTGACTGGCCTTGCTTGTAGACTTTCCTTTTTTAACCACATCTTTCTTGATTGCGACTTCCTTTTCGGGAAGAACCAAGTTAGTGGTGAGGTTCTCTTTGACTGTAGGCTGAGCTTTCCTGGTCTCACCCCTTTTGAGTAATACTTTCCCTTCCAACATATCTTCCTTTTTAGCTGGGAAGGTTATAGTTTGAACCATGCACTCATTTTGTTCGGATTGTTCTTGGGAGTCGGCTTCCTCTTGAGTCACATTGATAGTGGCTTGAACATTTGACCTTGTTGTACTAGGTTCACTCAAACTATTAATCACTGCATCTTTGATTTCTGACACTTTGAGCAACTCGTAGAGTGGTAGACTTACTTTGACTTTCTTGAGTTCATCCAATACCAAGACGGCCAATCTTTTCATTTCATTTCCTGCGGGAGGTGTAATATTTCTTTGTCTGTATTCTTGAGTGTTTTGCGGATACTCTGGAACGTTACTAGCTTGGGGATCCGGCGGAGTTGAGAAATTGTTTGGAGGGATCGACGTTGTTAAAGGTTCAGGATTCCTCTGATTCCTGTGATAAACTCTTTGGTTCACTCCTCTTGATGATTGATGGAACACTTCCTTTATTCCTTCTACTAGGACACTATCGTTCAATGTTGGGAAGTAGTATTCTGAATCCTCTACAGGTCCATTTGCAGATGCTGGCAGAAACTGGGATCCTGGTGGTACCATCGGTCCATTGGCTGACTCTGGAGGAAATCTTTCATTTTGCACTTGACTAATTTCTTCTTGTGAATATCTGCATGTTTCAACGATCATGGCTTGACCATATTGCGTGGTTGGAACAATTTCATATCCTGTGGTGGGAGGATTTTCAGGTGGATTAGTGGTACACATCTCCTGTTGAAAAATGTCGGCTGCAATCTTGAACTCAGGACACTGCAACTCAGAATGTTGGTTCATGTTGTGGAGTCTGCACCAACTGGACAAGGTTGCTTCGGCTAAAAACACTTTGCTTGAAGAGGGGTTCTCTTGACTTTGCGAATTTGGCGGATTGTCCAAGGGTGTCACCACATTTCCATTGTTCGGAGCTGTATTCCATGGTCTTCTCTGGAAACCTTGATTGTTATTTCCTTGATAATTGTTTCTAAATCCTTGATTATTATTCCCTTGGAAATTTTGGTTGTGATTGATTCTTTGCATGCTTTGGAGTTGATTATTCTGGTTCCTTAGGTGAGTGACCTCAGTTGATAGCTTCTTGACTTGTTCGATCAACTCTTTCATTTCATCTTTTTCTTCTTGTGTCCTTGACGAATTTGTGGCATTTTGCAGGTACACAGGTTGCGCAGGTGGAGCTTGAGAAATTGGAGCTCCTGGGTGAAGGACCAACTGATTTGCCGGTTGTACGCTTGGATAGGTTGCTTGCGGGATTGGATTCATGACTGGAGTTTGGTTGGCCAATGCTGTGCCAACTGCCTGCATTTGGTCCGGTGCTGTGACAGGTCCCATGTGTAACAGTGGTCCAGTGATATTTTGACCCATGTGCTTACTCACTTCGATGGCCTTTGCATAGGCCGCATTTAGATCATTCGGAGTTGGATGCGTCCTTACGAACATAGCTGTGAGATGGTCTAAAGCACCATAGTAAATCTCTCTTGGATCTGCAATAAGATAAGGAGGACGTAGCATTGTGTATGCTCGGTGAAATCTGTTGTTGAAGGAAGTAATAGGTTCATGCTCTCTCCTTCGAACTTCAACAAATTGTCTGTATAACTCTGCTGGTGTAGTTGGGATGCCAAACTTGCCAATGAATGCGTCTTTCATCGCGTCCCAAGTCCTGATCGATCCTGTAGGCAAGTGAATAAACCAAAAGTATGCCTCTTCTCCCAATGAGTAGGGAAAAAGCCTACATGCCAAATCTCCATATTCAATTTGTCTGTTACGAAGAAGGTCCTCGAACATTTTGATGTGATCTTCTACTGTGCGATGGAAATCACTAACATTGAACTTGGAACAAAAGTGTTCTGGATTCTTCGGCATATCATGATAAACTGCAAATTCCAACGGTGACGGATTGTTGACTAGCCACGTCGCACCATTAAGTATATGAGGAGGAGGAGGAGGAGGTGGAACACGTTGAGCCATTGTACTCTTTGAAGCTGAACTTGATGAACTAGCTTGGCCCTTTGTTTGTGAAATTGCCTGGATACTAGATCGGATCGCCGCTTGAACTTGCTCTTGAAGAACTTGTGATGACTCAGGAGATCCTTCCAATCTTAGTTTGAATCCTTTGGGAGTGTCTTCTCTTTTAGCTCGCTTCGCCTTAGAAGTAAATTGAAGTTCACTTAGATTCTTAACGCCTGGTGTGGACCTCAACAACCTTTGATGTTTCTCGGGCGAGAAAGAACCAATGCGATCCAGCGTGAAGTCTTGCAAGGATTATTGTGGGTTCCTTTGATTGCGAAGATCTCTAGCTATGACCCTTTGATGTTCTTCGGCTCTATCTTCCTCTTGCTCTAAGATGATCCTGACTCGGTTATATTTGGCTTGACTTCTCCTTGCGTTCCAAGCTACTTGATTCAATTCGGAAATGATGTCTTCTTGGGTATTGCCTACTTGCAAATTGGGTTGCACTACTTGATTCAGTCCTTCATTCGGCAACACCATTGTACTTCATGATCATGCTTGCAATGTATTTCTCTTTTCAAAATCTTCGGACTTCGAACTTTCGGAAACTAAGGCCCTCCCTCTAGCGCCAATTCTGTTGACGTGTATTTTGTACACCATCATACACAAAATAAAATACCTAAAGGCATCTTATCCTCTCTTGAGAAAATAGTCTCTAACTGCTGAAGATTCACGTAAAGGATCAGTTAGGTAGACTCCAAGGTTCTTTTAGTGGGGTCTCCACGTCTGGACAAGCTTTTTAGTGGTATGATGTGATTTGCTGTTTCCTCCAAGGGGTCTTACGCATTCTAAAGCTCAAAGATTTTACTAAACTAAAGGAACTTTCAAAAAAAAAGCAAAAGGATAGGGTTTAAGAGGTCTAATCTAGCCTAACCCTATGAATGACTTAGCATGGACGAGATTTGGCAAGACTCAACCAACTTCAATTTTGCCATAAGATAACAACTCAATTGAAATTAGTGCGATCTTCTAAGGTAATATAATGATGTTCAATGCATCAAAGACCAAGGACACTACTACGAAGGTACATATCCAAGACACAATGATAATTGAAGATTAAGGACTCAAAGTGTTCTCCAGTCGACCACGCAAGGCGTTCCTACAATCAGCAAGAAGCTAGTGGTTTGGATTGCGAATCCTACCAAATATCAAATCTCACACTTAGTCTTTCAAATTAACAACTACCTCGATTGAGCACGATTCAAGTGTATCAAACAACCATGAAGATAACTCAAGAAATTTGCAACAAAACACCATAACTTCAATATTTTATTGATTTCCAAGTCATCATGTACAACAATTGCTTGAAGTTCTCTCTTCAAGACTCAATCTTGCTACAAAATAAAATTGCTTCTAGCTTTAATCTCTCTTCTCTATTACATCAACTATTACTATTACCAATGAAATGAAAAATGGGGGTATATATAGCATCCCCAGTTACAATGAAAGGTCCAGATTGAAAGTAAATCAACGGACAAGATCATGACACCTAAACCCTAATTAGGGTTTTTTACAAATGACCTCCTTTTTACTGAACAATATTAAATACATAGCCAAATATTAAATTTGGCACAAAAACCTAGGAGGTATCAACCAATGAGAAATAAGATGTCATGTCATCTGTAACAACCTTTCATCTAGAATCTTATTCCCTTTCCAATTCTCTTTCTTAGCATATGCAATGAATTTTGTCACGATTCCTTCGATTTCTGTGATTGGAATCTCGGGAAGATTCTTGATACTCTCTTCTAAGTGGATGATCTGATCGAATGCATCTAGAAGAGTTGCGTCCCAAGTAGGTTCAAGTTCCTTTGTTCTATCAATCAGGAGCATGGTGGCGTACATCTGATCATACTGTTCATCTGTAACATCTACGTCCTTGGGAAAGATGATCTTGATTCTATCCTCAAATTCCTGCATATCCACATCTGTCTCGACCTCGATCCTTCTGCCAAGAATGGTACGAAGTACCTCAAATACTCTGTCCTGGATTGGATTGATCACCTCCTCAACTTGACCACATCTAACACTGATGTCCTCGAAGAGAACACTCTTTATATGGAGTAAGGTTGACCACTGGAACAAACTGTGAGAATCACCTTCCAAGATCCTCTCCTGCGCTAAAATTCTTCTGGATGTATGTCTTATTACTTTCAAGACAGGGATGACAACGTCCTTGGTATGGGCAAATGCAGCTACTGTTGCCATCAATCTGTGGATAATCTCAAGAACTTGGATAGCCTGATGAATGATCTTCGTCATCCTTGTAACAAACTCTATGGCCACTGTATGAGATCTATCCATCCAACTACATGTATGCTGGACCAGGTTCCTGAATCTTTCTGCTTCATTGATCGATTGAAGGGGCAATGCCTGCACTGGTGATCTAACTGGATCCTGACGTCCCAAAGGTTCATTGATGTGACTGAAATATGTCCTCCATGCACCGACCTCTCTCTCAAGCTTTCTATTCTTTTCCACCTCTTCTCTAAGCTTGTCCTTCAATGCCTCAAATGTGTCGGTGGCATCATCTAAAGTCTGCTCTGCTATGGATGGTCCTAACTCAAAAGTCTGTATATCATAATCCTCTGCTAGGATCTCACCCTCATATTTGTCTGCTGCTGGTGTAGCTATCTGCAATTTCCTAGATCCAGTCTCATCTCGAATCATCTTGGACATCTTTGTAGCCTTCTTCTTCTCTGTTATCACATGTGAACGTCCAACAAGGCTCTCTAAATCAATTGCACTGTCCTCGTCCTCAACTACGATCACCTTAGTCAATCTTTCCTTCAACCAATCTGGGATATTCGATCTTGTCTCTTGAACTTGAATTTCTTTATGTACTATTTCTTCTTGTCTGGAAGGAGATGTTATTTCATTATCTTCTTCTAAATCATAGTCTTGGAGAGATCCATCTGATGAAACATGCTGTGCCTGTCCTTCCTCCTGCCTGTCATTCTGTACCATCGACTCCATGGACTCTTCCACTCGAATTGTTCTATCCTCTGGTCTGGAAGAAGTACCTGGTGTTTGATCTTTGTTGGCACCTCGCTTTTTCTTGGAAGGCTCTTTCTTTTCTGATCTTTCCTTTCTCTTCGAACCTCTCGAATGGAGATTGCCCTCACTGGCACATCGAAGGTTACCTTCACCTGAATTCCTAGGATTAGGATTGCCTTCACTCACGCTTGCTCCACCTTCGGCTGGTTTCTCTTCCAAAGTAAAAGACATAGCTATGCCTTGTTCTCTCAACTTCTGATGTTGAACGTCTACCCATCTGCAAGTACAAGACAAAACTGGTGCCATCAAATCATCTAAATCCACGGCCTTGGGCTCATTCCAATCAAACCTTATTGTTTTGCTTTCTCTATCATAGGAAGACTGGATGTGCCTGCCGTTGTCCTGAGCTTGGTCGGCCACTCTGTAAATCCTGCATTTCCTGATGAAATCCAAAGGCAATCTAGAATGTATCTTTCATTTCACTTCAAGATCATCTAGGAGGTTCATCATAAAATCTTCAATTTGGTGCTCATGTTTAAATCTTCTACCGACTGTCTCCTCTAAATGTCCATGTGGATCAAAACTATTTCTCCAAGCAAAAGATGAAAAAGAATACAAGGCTAACTCCTTCTCTGCGTCATCCATGGCTAAGACATTAGGACATACCTCAACTGAATTACCCAAAATAATAGGTACCTGAACTCCATTGTGATGTCTGTGTCTGTATGCCTTCACATACGCTGCCAACTGCCTTGTTACCTCAAGTAACACAATTCTGTCTGTCGGATACCTCGGCAACATGTATGGAGGTAAAGGACATCCATGCACTCTAATGTAAGTGAATTTGGGAAACTGAATGAACCAAGCACCGTACCTCTTGATGAATTCCTGGGCATCCTGAGATAACCTGTTGTGAATACCTCCTTGCAACGTCCTTGTGATGTTCATCGTGAAGGTATCATTAACTAACTTGTAGTTTTTCCCTGGCGGATGATGCAAGTAGGCATAGGAATCACAAGCTCTGACCTCGCCGGGTCCTCTTCCAATCATTCCTCTGTGAGGTAGTCCTGCGTACTCAACACTCCTGATCAAAGCATAGATGACGTATGAACTCATGTGGAAGGACTTAGTAGCCCTAAGTCTCCTCAACTGTACGTCTAAGCAATGGCTAATTATCCTAGCCCAATGTATCGTACCCTTTCCTTGAACAATCACCTGGATGAAGTAAAACATCCACTTCTCAAAATAGAAGGCATGAGGTGCTCCTGTAACTCGATTGAGCATAGTAATTAAATCTCTGTACTCCTCCTGGAAATCAATCCGGTGCGGTGTGTTCGGTACCTTGCTTAGACGGGGACGACTCTTGAGTAGCCAGTTCTTGTTGATTATGCTTAGGCAAGCATCTGGATCATCATCGTACACTGATCTGGCTCCTTCAATGCTCTTATATATCATGTCCCTGTGCTCTGGAAGATGGAAAGCTTCACTTATAGCTTCCTCTGAAAGGTACGCCAAAGTGTTTCCCTCATTGGACACAATTGTCCTGGACTGTGGATTGTAGTGACGGGCACACTCGATCATCAATTCGTGGCACTGAATAGCTGGAGGAAAACCGGCCACCTTAATGATGCCACTCTCTATTATTCTCCGGGTGACAGGTGATGGCTTGCCAATGTAGGGGACCTCTCGAAACTTCTTCGTGCTAAAGTTCCCCAAGTTTGTATCTCCAATGTTGCTCCACTTCGACACGATCTTGGTCTCCACCTCTTCGGTCTTCTGATCTTCTTTCATGAGAGCTGAGCGGCTGGTGGATGCTCCTGCCTTCGGGGTCGCCATACCTACACAACATTTCAATATAAGGACTAGATTTTGCGATGAATAACGTTGATTAGAGAGAGAATTTTTTTTTAGGAAACGTCATGATAAGTCTCTAGAGTTATCATTTCCTAAAAAACAACGATGATTGAGCCAAGAGATTCAAAATTTCAAAATTTCAAAATTTAAAATATGACGATGAATGAATAAAACAATAAAATCAAATCGCCATACCTCAATAGAGAGCTAACTCTAGAATGCAAAAAGGAAAAGATTGCCTAGGCAAAATTGAGGTATAAATAGTCTTCAATGTTATCTCCTCAAGAAAATCCACTTCGCCACCCTTGGATTAAACGCGATCCTCAATTGCACCTCTGACAATTCGCTCAAATGGACCTTCAAGTTCGCCCAAACAAATCTTCCAAGTCTCGCCCCTTTGACGTGGTCTTCGATCCTTGGCAAATTCGCTCCAATGAAGTCTTCGAATATCGCACCACCCTTTGATAGACTAGCGCCACCTTTGGATTAAATTCGCACCACACATGAAATACTTCGCACTGTCTTCGCTTCTCCTTAATTCGCATGAAGGATAAAAATAATGATATGACAATAATAGTTCTCACCCTCCATATATAGCGCTTGCATTGCATTCATCCCTTAGGCCGACTTGAGGATATAAAACAATTTTTTTAATGATTTTAAATGAAATAACAAGGCCGACCTCCCTTAAATGAGCGCTCCATGCGATTTTTATTAATTAATTAATTAATTATTAAATGCCTTACGTTTTTTAATTTGCAAATTTCGATTCTAATAAAGGCAAAATAATTAATAAATGTTCAACGCCGTATTAAATGCCAAATTAAATAGGATTTTCAATTTTTTATCGATTTTAGCATTTAAGGAAATTCGAATTGTCTATTTGGCGCCAAAATTATGAAAATGAAAGGGACGTACCTCATCGCCCTGGTCCCTTGGAGAGGGACAGGAGCGATCCATGATTTGGTCGTGATTTTTGCATTTTTTTACGTTCAACTCCTTCATCTCTATGTTCAATATCGATCATTTTAATGGGTCCTCCGAATTAGATCATCTTGCATGCGTTCATGGGTGCCTTTTGGATGTTTATCGCCCTGGTCCCTTGGAGAGGGACAGGAGCGATCTCCATATTTTCACGTTCAATATGCATCTTTGATCCTCGATCTTTCATTGTAGAGTAAATAACATCCTTGCTCGTTCCTTCTAAGCTTGTTCCATTTGTTTTCATGACGTGTTTGGACGTTTAAAGGGATCATCGCCCTTGTCCCTTGGAGAGGGACAGGAGCGATCCATGTTTTCTCCTTGACCTTGGCAACTTCTAACTTCGATCCTTGTTGTGATGTCTTCCAAACGCCGTCCCTTGCCTTGCTTATCCTCACCTTGCCTCGTTTTGAAGGAACATGAGTGCCTTTGATGAGATCGCCTTGGTCCTTTGCCACCTTGTCTTGACTTGGATCGGCTTCAAACTTGAGTGAAAAGCAATATATTCACTATATCACCCTGGTCCCTTGGAGAGGGACAGGAGCGATCCTCCTTTTGTGGCTCTTATTTCACTTTGTCAGGTTCTAAATTTATATTCAACAGACTCGTCATACTCCACTCCATTCGTCCATGCCTTAACATTGCTTGTAACTTAGCCAGAAAATCATTTATACCAAAAATCGCTCTGGTCCCTTCCTGAGGGACAGGAGCGAACTAGGCCTTTTGGGACCCCTGTGGACGTTTTAAAATCTTCAATTTGTATTCAATGAGTTCATCTCATGCTTTCTCTTGCTTTTGAACGTAAACTTGCCTTGGTTTTTGCCTGGATTTTGCCTAATGAAGGACATCGCTCTGGTCCCTGGGAGAGGGACGGGAGCTATAAGATACTTCGCCCTGGTCCCTTCCTGAGGGACAGGAGCGAACTTTGCATTGTGGACCATTCTCCTCCATTTTTTCATCTCAAATTATATTCATTTGGTAAAGCATCTCCCTTTGGACGTCTTCAAATCATCGAGTCGTCGAAATCTCGCAAGGACAAGGCAAAATTTGATTTGTAGCTCCGGTCCTTCATTGAGGGACAGGAGCGATTTTCCTCCTGGAGGCATTTCTGTGCTCATGAAAATCTTCAATTTATATTCAATGGAAAGATCTCGTTGTTCTCCATCACTTCCAACTCGAAACTTGTCTGGACCCTGCAGGAATAATGAGATATTTGAAAATGAGCTCCCGTCCTTCACTGAGGGACAGGAGCGATTTTGCTCCTACAGGCCAAAATAACATGATTTTTCACATTTTAACACTTCACAAGGCAAAAACAAATCATTTCCAATGCCCAGGATCAAAAATCAAAAAGGTCAAAATTTAGTCAAAATATTCAATCAGACAAAGATTCACATTTCACTTTCAATACTTAGACAAATTTAAGCTCTGCATCAACATTCCAATTGAACATTAGACCACTCTGGCGAATTTATTGCATTCAAAATTTGCATCCTAGAAAAGGAAGCTCAAAAGATCTCAAAAACGACTGGATTTTGGCCTGAAAAGACAAAAATAAAAACCCTAAGGCTTGACCCTAAATCCAGACAACCGACAGACTAACAAAATCCTAAAACAAAAGCAAAAACGAACGAAAACAAGCGAAAAGAGGGGGTCCCCATTTGCGATGGGGCGATGTGTGAAATGGTCACAACAGGTGCCAAAATGGAGAAGCCAAGGAGAGGAGGAAAAATCCATGAATCCATGGCTAGAGCAAAAAGGTGCCCAAGTCTAGAGTCACGCGATAAAATGAGATTCCGAAGGAGAGAAGGAAAATCCATGAATCCTTCTCCTAGTCAAAATTGTACCGAGGTATGAGCTTGGGTGCCAAAATGAAAATCCCAGGGATTCACAAAAAATTCCATGAATCCTTCTCCGGGTGAAAATTCCGCCCAAGCCAGGTGGAGGGCGCCAAAACAGGATGTCCAAGGATAACAAAGAAAAGATGAAATTCCTTGGCCAAGTGTGATTTGCGCCCAAGGATGTAGTTAGGCACTGAACAGAGGAGGTCAGGGATAGAAGGAAAATCCATGAATCCCTAGACAAGGCAAAAATTTGCCCAAATGTGGAGTCAGGCACCAAAATGGGATTCCCATGGAGAGAAGGAAAATCCGTGAATCCATGGTGAAAGCAAAAATCTGCCCAAATGTGGAGTCAGGCACCAAAATGGGATTCCCATGGACAGAAGGAAAATCCGTGAATCCTTGGCCAGAGAAAAATTCTGCCCAAGTTTGCAGTCAAGTGCTAAAATGAAGAAGGCAAGGACAGAGGGAAAAATCTATGAATCCCTGGCATTAGCGAAATTCCGCCCAAGTCTGTAGTTAGGCACCAAAATGAAGAAGGCAAGGATAGAGGGAAAAATCCATGAATCCCTGGCATTAGCAAAATTCCACCCAAGTCTGCAGTCACGTGCCAAAATGAAGAAGGCAAGGACAGAGGGAAAAATCCATGAATCCCTAGCATTAGCAAAATTCGGCCCAAGCTAAAGTTGAAATTTTTCCTAAGGCATGGAATCCAAGGAGTCAAGGAGGAATAGAAAGTAAAATTCCCCTCGAGCAAATTTTTTGAATTTTCTATTTTTAGACACCGAATCTTGCCGGAATGAGGAAATTGTTATAGATGCGGAATCGTGGTAGAATTCTCCATCCAATGAACCTAGCTCCTAAATCTTAGGAGGATCCCTAAAAAAATAGGGATGTTGAAAAGAAGACATGGACAATTCACAAAACAATGAATTCCTTCCTCAGGAGGAATTTCCGCCCCGACCTTGTGGAGGGTGCTAGAATGAACAGTGCACAAAGAGATGAATTCCTTCATTAGGGAAGAATTGCACCCAAGAAGAAGAAATTCCAGGAAAGGTGAAAAATTGACTAAGTGTTTGAAATTTCTTCCTTCAGGACATAGTTCTTGGAAATCATGAAAATTGGCTAAGGTATGAAGAATTTCCTTCCTCAGGGTAAGGAACAAATTTATTTCCAAAGGAGAATTCCTCCACAACAAGAAATCACACCAAAGGATGACTTGAAGATAAAATTTCTAAGGCAAGGAAGGAATCAGGGATGAACTAAACAAGAAATTCCCCCCCCCCAGGGAAAAATTTGAAAAATCCATTCTCGGGCATCAAATCACATCCAAATTTCAAAAGTTTTATAGATTTAGATTCATAGGAGAATTCTCTTCCTCCTGGACTTGAAACCCTAATTTGTGCAAAATTCCTAAAATTAGGAGATGTTGAAAAATCATTGAAAATCTTTTCCAGAGCAAGGCAAGTTCAAAAACTTCAAGAAAATACTTCCAGAATTGGAGATTCTACCTCTTGAAGTTTTCTCTCTGCAGGGTTTTTTCCACCAAGTGGTGGCCGAGTCAACAGACGTTGAATTAATGAAGCATCTCTTTGCATGCAACTGTCACATTTATGGCATTATGACAGATTCTTCGTGCATGTCATCGTCGCTAGGAGAGTGATGGGCATTTATGATGGTGTCGGCTATATTCTGAGAATAATCAACATCATGGGGCACATTTAATGTGCTAGTGGGCGCTATTTTAGGCTCTTTAAATTGATTGTACATGGGCATAATGGGTTATTAATTATCGATTCCCACCTTGTTGCACCTTGAGTGGGGAATCTTTAGAGCAAACCCTAATTAGGGTTTTGCATGTGATCATGGCTTGAGGCCTATATAAGGGAATGACCCCTCATTTGTAAAGGAGGAGAGACTATTGTCAGAGATTGTTGCTAAGAGTTTTTGAAGCAAACACTTAATACATTGTTCAATTGTTGGTGTGTTCTTGTGTTGTTTTGGAGCTCGCATGGTCTCATTCTCTTCATAGATTAGATTTGCTTTCATGTTGTTAGATGAACTGGATTTGATAGGATTGCTTGTTGCAAAATTTGTGCTCATACTTTTGGTGTGCAGCTGATTGTTGCACACTACGAAAAGTTAGCTTGAGCCTCGGTTATATGTTTATGTTTAACTTCGATTATCAAAAGAGATTGTTCGATTTGATGGTTTCTCTTGATAATCTGAAAAATATTTAACACACCCTTTGAAGATTGCACCGCCTTCATGTAGTTGTGCATTGCTGGCAAAGCAAAGCATGGTTGGATTTTGCGCAAGTTATCCCATCTCCTCATTCATAGGATTAGATTACTTTTAGTCTAGTTTTTCTTTGCCCTATTCCTATTTACTTTTCGCATAATTCAAAATCCAAAAGATCCAAAACTAGAGCTTTTATTGCAAATTATCCGTATAAAAAATCCTTGAGCTTGCATAAGTTTCTTGAACATACGTAAGGCCCCTTGGGTTATCAGCAAACCCGTCAAACAACTGAGTCACATCCACGAACTAAAGGAACCTTGGGAATTAGCCGTTTGAACTTTAAGTAATCCTATGATACGGACTAATCTTGATCAAGAGAGGATAAGGTGACCGTTGGTGACTTTATTCTGTGTTAGACGCGGTCATAAAAAACACGTCAATAGGTAACTTTGTAGATTGCACTCCCATTTACAATTGTTTTCCCCAATTGCGGAAAGAAGGCATGCGGAACTTTTCCCGTTTCCACGATGCTTATGAAAAGGCACCTCTAAAATTGCCCAGGTATGCCCCCAATTATCTCATCTTCCTGGAACTTTTCCATCAAACAACATTTATAAATACTAAATATGTACAAATGAGAAAGAAAGGATATTCTTTTCCAATGATTTTATCTCATTTTCATGCAAAAACAGTGAGTCTTTCAAATTTTTTGATAAGTTACTCGCTAAGCTTGATTTTCGTTCTCTACCGATGAGAGTCCATTTTGATAGAAAGGGCTATGTGCGACAAAAATTCTATGGGGCCACTCAATATGTTCATGTGCCAAAGGTAGAAGACTTTTGGGAGGAGTGTGCAAATGAAAAAGAAGTCTTCAGGAGAAATTTCATGCGACTGACATTAAGTCAGATGATAGCTTTCAATGTCATTCCTTTAGCTCTTGAAAATATTGCAGATAATGGTTCAAATATGATAGATGACTCATACCAGGATGATGTTTTACCTTCATTTTAGTGGCCCAAAAATGAAGAAAAGACAGATGTCAAGGCTAGAACTTCTCAATTTCCAAACAAGTCACATGCTTGGTTAAATCATATGGTCAAAACACATTCTAGCTCTTCATCACATAAGGGAACACCCAAGGAAATTGATACAACCATTCAGATCACTCAAGGAGCAACAAGGATGATGGCATTAGAAATTTGTACATCTTGAACAGGGTCTCAACTTGGTGGAGGTAATGATCCGCTCGAGAAAAATCAAAAATTAAAATTTGTTTTTGAAGCAAGTGCTGGGACACCAATGAAGAAAAGGAGGGCCTCTTAGTAGATAAGTTCTAGTGAAGAAGATACTCAGTTCCTTGATCAATTGGGAGAACAAAACCCTCTAGTATCCCTAATTGATGATATGGATCCGCAAACACCAACATCTAATGTTTCTGTGTTGCCATCTAATGTTGCTGCTAATACTCTGGCAATCAAAGGATCAACAAGTACCTCATCCACTCCATGGCTCAAAAAGCCAATTGAAAAGAAGAAGCAATACTCACCGATCACTGAAATCAAGGTCGATATAGTGGCATGCCTATTGGGAGAAACACCCAAACCCAAGAAGGCAAGGCGAATGGCTAGGATGATTGTAGACCTGCAAAGAGAACACCATGTGCTAGAAATTGCTGATCCAAGTGTAGACAAGAGTGAACAAGAAATCACAGAAGGGGAGTTCAACATAAGAAAAATTAACATGGGTCCCTTGACAACTGAAGGTGACATTTACCATGCAAAACTCTCTGTTGCTGTTCTATCCAAGAGAACTAAAGCCACAAAGAGGAAGAACCAACAGCTCACATAGTATGTAGATGCTCTCATTGCCTTTATTCAATCTGCTTGGTCTTCTGAAAAATTTCACAACTAGTTCATTCTCAGGAGTGACTATCACTAAACTTATCAATTCTAATAAGTTAGAGTTTGTTAAATGATCACGGGCCATCACCAAAGGAGTTGGTGATTGGACTAGTATGATAATTCTATGTAATGTCCCTGATATAATTAAATAGTTCAATTTAAATAAATTATTGTACAGCCCTGTACTTAATTTGTAACCCCTCGAGAAACTTTTAGGAGCCCATTTATATGGTCGAGTTTGGCATAGTTGTAGGTATGGTGAATTTTATATTTTCTTTGTATCTGCAAATTCCAATTGGAGTTTGGCACTATTGCAGTTTTGGAGGTGCAAGATCCTCCCTATTTTGTAGTCGTAGTTTCGGTGGTTAGCTATTTCCACCAAAATTCCTCCTATCCAAAGACATTAAGGCACAATTTGATAGTGCTCAAGGAGAAAGTTGGGCGCATATGCAAGCCAAAGAGGGACTTTCCAAGTTAGAGGGCACAATTTCATGTTAAGCAAGGACAATCAAGGGTGCAAATGCAAAGTGATCATGGACAAGGAAGGGCGCTTTTTCAACTTGTCGAAGGATTAGGACCAAAGTCACTCAAAGACTAGTGGGCACAAATTAGGATTAGAAAGGGACTAATGAATGCAAAGTGAATTTTTGACAAGGATCCTCTATAAATTACTAAGGGACTGCTGGGCGAAAATTCCTTCTATCCAAAGATATTAAGGCACAATTTGATAGTGCTCAAGGACAAAGATGGGCGCATATGCAAGGCAGAGAGGGACTTTCCAAGTTAGAGGGCACAATTTCATGTTAAGCAAGGACAACCAAGGGTGCAAATGCAAAGTGATCAAGGACAAGGAAGGGAACATTTTCAACTTGTGCAAGGATTAGGACCAAAGTCACTCAAAGACTACTGGGCATAAATTAGGATTAGAAAGGTACTAATGAATGCAAAGTGAAGTTTTGACAAGGATCCTCTTATATTTGTGAAATTCAATCCTTGCAAAATTTGTTCATTCCATTCTCAAACCGTGGAATTCTCATTCTATCCTTATCTAACCTTAGGACTTCTTCCTTCATCCACATCTAAGTGTTGGAATTTTCATGACATTCAGATTTTTTCCTAGTTTCCTTGAGAACTAATCACTCATTCCTCATCCAAGACTTGGAATTCTTGACTTGATTCACCTATTCCAGACTTGAACATACCCTTCCAAGGATGAACTCTTACACTTCATGGATTGACCAATACATCCCCATCCGGATGTACAAGACATCACCACCTACTTATAAGAGCTAGGAGACTGAAAAAACCAAAAATGCTGCCAAGCCAAGCAAAGTAAGCAAAAGACCTAAGCTAACAAGTGAAAAAGAGGGGTCCCCATTTGCAATGGGGTGTGTGTGTTTACAACACAACACTAAGTAGGTGTATGTAAAGAAATATAGTAATAAATTAAATGGAAAAATAAATAGTGTTTCGACACTAAGCAATAGGTAAGTAATTCTTAAGTTTTGTTGATTAGAGGAGCAGTTCAAAAATATTTTCATGAAGGCAATGTCAAAAGAAGTGTTTGAAATATTGAGACCTTCTTTTGGTGTTATAAACTCTAGAATTCGAGTTTTAGGGAGGGTGTTAATATTATTGGTTCACCATATATGGTCTCCAATGTAGGCTACAAATGAAGGTTATTAACATCACAAGGCTTAAAAATTGGCAATGGGCCATGCACCATTGGCTGCTTGATTGATCAACTAGTTAGGGAACTTTCACCAATCCAAAATGAGGGAAGATTCACATATAGCACAACTTTCTAAGTATAGCATTGGTTTTGTACCCTATATCAATGATACACTTACATAGAAACAACAATGTAGCATTCCATGTCTTCAACTACTAGTACATATTTAGGAGTTGTCACATACCTCTTGAGTTGTGTATAACTAATACTTAAATTCTTTGCATTTTCTTTGTTTTTTGAACCTTTGTAGGAAAGGCTTTGTTAATTAAGACAAGCATGAAAGACTTAATTTATTGTTTCATGTTGTTAAATCTATAGAATAAATGTTATGCTAGTGAGATCCTGTATATGTTTTATTTTTCAAGAGCAGAAAGTTCATAGTCTTCTTAATGAATCATTTATGTGTTTGTTAGGATAAGATATGTCCTGTTGTTTTTGTGAATATTTGAATTGCAGGGTAAAATAGTGCATGGATTCAAAGAGATAGTATTAGAAATTTGAGTACAAGCTGAAGGTGTTGGGTAAAATGGAAATATTATGAGTGTGAAAATTTTGTATTAATCCCTTGCCCCCAGCCTCTTGCTCTCTTGCCTACCAAAGGATAATGATTAAATCTTTGAAAAATATTTAGTTTGAAAACGTTGGACCCTTTCTTAAGGATAATGATTCCTTATTTGAAAAATAGCCAATTTGACAAAATTTAATCCTACTGATTTCTTATCGATTTTGAACAAGTGGTCACAATATTTCTCTGTATTTATATTTTGCAAAGAGATGTATGTTTTATGAAATTGAATGAATTGATCCACGTCTTGTACATGGAATTTATACTGGCAAGACTAACCAAGACCTGTGTCACTAATGTAAATAATGATTGAGAATTTTTCATGGATTCTTGGTACATTGATTGCATTAATTTGCATATTAAATAGAAATACTTATTGTGTAGTTGGTATCCAAATGTCTACAATAGTTCTATATGGTTTTAATTAAAATGAGTTTGAAAGGGAGCCAAAGAAATTTTAAAAATAAAAAAAGAGTAAATTGCAAATGCTCATGTATACACTTGCTCAAAAATGTGTACAATGGATTTGTTGAGATAAAACATATCTTTTGCCAAAACACTTGGAAGATTTCAATTCCCAAAATTGTCTAGAAATTGAAATGCTTTTGATTGTCAAATATTTAACAGGGATTTGAGCTTCAACAATTTGAGAGGACACCTACCAAATTCCTTGCGAAATTTGAGCTCTTTGAACTACTTGTAAGTAATGCATACATGAAAATTGTTTCAAAATAAGGTATTTTTTGTAAATTTTACCATTGCTTCAGTCATTCAAGAACATTATAATGAATTTCGTTTTGTGAACAATGCATTTACATTTCAGGTTTCTTGGTAGCAATAATTTAACAGGACCACTCCCTTTATGGCTGAATGTAGCAGGAAGAAAAATGTAAGTAATGTTTTTTATAGACCTGTAAGCATTACTGCACGTTTAAGAAAATCCCTTACATGATATAGTAACAAAGCACAATCTTGTAAAAATGATTTAGTTCTGGTGAGAGGGAACTATAAATTGAATGAATCATGTATTACTCTCTTTCCTCAAGGATATGGATAAGCTCATTAGCTCTTTGATTCATGAGATGTCCCATCCCTCATTTTTTTAAAGTTTCTTTTGCAAATTATTTAAAAGTAGTTTGCTGTTGTTTACTTTTTCAGTTTGCATACAAGTTAAGATAATCAACGAAAAAACATGATCAAAACAAAGAAATAGCAGAGCTGTTCATGTTAGGACATCACTTGAATTTCAAAGGATGAATTCATACATTACAAATCAGTTTTCTAAACAGTATTGCAGACCTGGTACAATCTTCAAAACACAAAATGAATGCTCAGAGTCAGTCCCAACGTACAACCAGTAACACAAGTGTCGAAGGCATTTGTTTTGAACAAACTTCTGGTCTTCACGCAATTAGAGAAATGTGAAGGACTGAACGCTAGGGTGGGATTTAGGGATCCTGGTGCACAAAATGCATGGGTGAGCTAGGTGTACATTTGCACAACTCTGTACTTGTGCATGCTTCAAGGAGAGAGGCGGGGGGGGGGAGCGTGAGAGGAAGGCGGAGGGGGCGGGAGATTTGTTCAAGACTTAGACAAATTTTAGGTTCCATCTCCTCATCCACCTTGAGCACATCTAAGATAGCTTGTTGCGCAACCTTGCCTGGAGCGGGCTTGGAGGGTGTTCATACACATCTTTGTGCACAACTTCTTGTGGCCCTCTTGCTTTGATACTTAGACAATTTTAGCTCACCCCTACTCTTGAGCAAACATTGCATGGTCTATTGCACAAACTTGAGTGCATGTATGTGGTGCAAGGGGGTTAACTCTAGACTATCAAATTTTCATATTATTTCCCCACCATGGTCTTGCACAATTATGGACTTGAAGTTCATGACCTTAAGACATTGTGCTTGCAATTCCTCACGGAGTTACAAGAAAACTCACCACTTCTCACTCTTCTATCCATTCCTAACAACATCTTGCACTCTGACACCTATGACCAAATTAACAACTTTGACATGATTTTGAAACATTGGAAAATGTTGACAACTTTTATCTATTTTAGCAATTTTGACAAGATTTTACAACTTCACCTTCACCACTCAGCTCGAACATTTGTTCATGAATTCCGTACTTGACCACACTAAAGGCAAGAATTTGCAATCTTAAGACATACTAAAGGTTGTTGAACACCCCTAGCCTGGACCATCAAGAAAAATCCTTCTTTCAAGTAGAGGTTAAAGACTACGACAATTGCCAAGCTAAAGATGATTTAAACAGAACACTTATGCTAATACGCAAAAAGTGGGGGTCCCCTTTTGCAATGGGATGATGTGTGAAAATGTCACAATAGGTTACTTTCAAAGAATATTTTGTTGGACAAGAAAGTAACTATGGTTGCTGAACCCACTCCGGGTGAGCCACAACTAGTATAGGGTGTTCAGAGATAGCATTCACATCTAGAACCACAACCAGAGCCAACATAGCCAATGCCTGAGCCCATCGAGCCTACAGTCCCCTAGACACTTGCAAGAATAGAGGGAAGTCATCATCTGGTGACTGGGATGAGATTATTCTATGATTGGACTGACCGAATCCCCATGATCTGGTCGGTATAGTTTAGCACTACATTTGACAACTGTAGGGAATGGTTACATTCATGGATACAGAACCAACTCTACCCTTATCTCTATCTGCCATGCCTTCTATAGTGTTCTCACTACCTCTAGGAGGGTCTTGATGCATTCCAAGAATACCTAAGACTGTCTCACCTTCAGGAACCTGTGGGGGTTGCCAGTTATTTTTACTTTGTTCCCTGTGAAAATACCTTTGTTCTCTATCACTCATAGAAGATATGTAGCTGAATGTTGTTGTCTAAGACAGGCTGGAAGGAAAGATATGCTCTGATACGACTGAAATGTTCACCCCTAATTTTTTTGGAGTTTGTTTGATAGAATAAGACGGAGATGCAGAATGTGTTATGTGTTATGTGTTTTCATGGTGTTGCATACATTAGATAAACATTGCATTGAAAGAGAAGAGACAATCCATTGTAACTAAAGCATATTTATCTCCATTACAAAATCAAAAAGCCTTGAGCATTAAACTGAAATCAGACTTATAGAATTAAATTGCAGACCTGATTACAAAGACAAGTATATATTCAGACCTTTAAGTGAACAGCAAACTTCTCCAACTTCCTCCAAATGACTTGGAACCAACTAGTAATCAAATGCAGATTTAAAACCCAAAGAAAACCATGCCAAAGGTGCAGATTGGAGAGACTAGCAAAAACCACATGCCAAATGAGGTACGACACCCAGCCTGGAGAGGTGATTTGTATAGATAAATCAGTCCATCAAAATCTGCAAGTGACATATCAAATGATTGCACCCAGCTCTGAGGAATACTTTAAAATTAAATCAATGCTCAGAATGATATCTATCACTCCCACTGAGTTATGAGAAAATCAATGGTTTCCAGTTTCTCAGAAAAAGTACACCAGCACATTGATAAAGCTTCCAATCACTTCAAAACTTGAACAATGCTCAAAGAAAGCACTCACCACACCAAAAACTAAATATCTATATCAGAAAACTTCATATATCTTCAATATGTTCAAACCCATATCATCAAACCAAGCCAAAATGTTTGTCAATCTCAAACCAAGCACAACAACCAGCTAGGGTGGATGTTTCACCACCGAAAACAGCAACCAAGAAGAGGGTTTTCATCCTCAACCAGAAAAAGAATTCTCAAAGCTCATTCGAGCAGCATCTCCTTAAGTTGTCAATTCCAATATGTACAAAGAGAGTTGAAACTCATATTTATAAGAAGAGGGAAGAATTAGGGCAACACACATTTGAATTTGAATCTATTTCCCTCTCATTTAACCTTTCAAAATAAAATGAAATTACCTCTCCAAGTTGGAACCCCCTTTGAGCTCACATATATTAGCTTTTAAAAACACTCTATTCACTCCCTTGTCTTGGTGTCACCTTTAGAAGGAAAAATATAATTCTTTTAAATTATTAAAGCCCCACCTTAACTTGACGTCACTTTTGAAGTCTAACTTGCTTTCTTAAAACAACTTAAATTGACACACTTCCCTAGGCATCGAAATAGGGCAAACACCTATAAACACCAACCCCTTCACTTAAGTTATAAAGTGACTTTATAAAAGAACACTTAAAGTGAAATAATTCAAATATTATTCTATCAACCTTAGAACTCACCAAGGGATTGAATTGGAAAACATTTCACTCTAAACTGAAAAGAGATAGAAGCCAAGACCAGGTGCTAAAAATAACACTTATTAAAACTAGCCATATGTTAAAAACAGAAACTCTGCCAGAAAACACTGAAAACACCTGCTAGAGCTCTCTTCAGGACACTAAGTCTCCTAACCATGTCCACTTAGCCTATGGGCATTGGAGAATAGTCTAATGAAAAACTCAAACTCACTAGGTGCAAGAACATGACATTACAGAAGTTGAAGCATGTTTGAGCTGACTGTACTACTTCTTTGCTACCTTGTACGAACCAGAGAAGGCATGGGAATTTGCAATCTCAAGTGCCTTTTTTTTTTGGAGCCCTCTTTACGCAGAATAGGGGTGCTCTGCAATTAAGAATCAATCATTTGTTGGATGGACTTTGCATGAGTTTAGCTACATTTTGTCTCTGCTGTCCAATTTTATCAGCAATGCTCCAATTTATTTCAGAACTATTGTTGACTGATGATGCTTTCATATCAGATATACATATGACCTTTGGTAGCGTTTTCTTTGGGACGTGTTTCAGTGTGGGATTTGTTTTAGTAGTTTGCAGCTTGGTGTATGAAATTAACTCCATTTTAGAGTGATTTCTGAACAATACCAACAGTCAGTATAAGTTGTCTCAGACCCGCTGCAACCAAATTAGACTATAAGTCTGTATTTTACCCAACCCTGAGAGTTAATGACTGTTTGAAGAGTATTTTGATGCTTCACAATCAAGGGGGCAGTGTGTTGAGCTTGTAGTTGCATGTGGAGGTTGATTTAAAATGTGAAGGGGTGACTTCAGAGCATTATCAGTGAGCTACAACTCATTTCTGGGGAGTGATTTCAATAATTTCAAGAGATCTCAGACCTTGATCAGCTTTGGTGTCCTTGAGGTGTATCTCATGTTGGGCTTTGAAATATTGGTTTATCTTTGCAAGATAATTCTTCTAGAAGGTTAGAGCTGTTAATTCTATTATCAGAATTATGTTATCAGTAATTAATCCTCATATATGATATTTTATGATGCATATGGACTATAATCATAATGTTTTGGATGTTCATACTACTGGAAGATATTGTTTTGAGCATTCAATATTGTAACACTGGAGGGTAGTGTTGTGACCTTTTCACACATTGCCCCATCACAAATGGGGACCCCTCTTTTGCCTTCAGTTTTAGGAGTTTGTTAGATTAGATTGCTAGAATGATCCTTTTAGCATTGGGTAAGTTTTGAGTTGATCTCACAGTTGGTACTTTAAGTGTTAGGAATTTGCATCATTCGTTGGTTTTGATTGGAGTTAGATTCAAATTTGGCTAAGGCAAGTTGCTTTTGGAGCGTTGGCGTTCTATGTTCACACTCTGGAGTTCAGTCATTGACCCCCCAAATGTGCACCTTAAGGTTCCAAGCTCAGTCATTACCACCTTGAAAGTCAACCTTAAGCATTCAAGGTATTTCCTTTGATAGGTCAGATATGCACCTTAAGGATCAGCACTCAGTCATTGCCCCCAAGATGTGTGCCTTAAGGAATTTGTGATTGATGGTCCCCACAATTTGACAAGGACCATTTTAAAAAAAAATTTGAATTCAAGAATTCAAGTCGGCCTCTTGTTCTAATTGCAAAACATTTAAAGTTGAATCACAAGTCGGCCTTGTGGTGAGGTATCGCACCTTGTCAAGAAACTATAAATTGTGTTTGATCATTTCATTTGATCAAATATATACAATAGATATTCCATCTATCAAGTTTTAGCGACTACTATCAGGTCTGATTCAAAGTGACATCATCCCTATTGACAGCGATTTTCAAACTCGAAGGCAAAGGTGACCATTGAAGGTGGCGAATTCCATCATTTGTCACAACGAATAAGGCCTTTTCACAGCAAATTTGTCTCCATGGATTGCGATTTCAATTCTGATCAAGTATTTCCAAGGTCATCATTGCCTACTGTTGTGACCTTTTTCACACATCGCCCCATTGCAAATGGGGACCCTCTCTTTTCCTGCTTTCTAGGGTTTTTGTTAGTGTCCTGTGGCCTTCCACTTCAGTTTTGCCAAACCTTGCTTTTTGAACAGTTCCAGTCCTAGAGCTTGAAAGTTAGTTTTTGTAAGCCAAGTGATAACAGAGTCTGGATACCATCAAAGTGTCTAGAAAAGCAAAAGGACGAAGATCGCAATTGATTTGGACGAATTTGAACGACTTTCTATTTTTAGAAAGTTTGCATTTTTGCTTTTTCCTATTTTTTAGGAAGTTTCATTTTTGGCATTTTTAGCCCAATCCCTGGTATGGCTATTTTTAGAAAGTTTTCCCAATTTTTTAGGGATGTCTGCTTTTTTCTTTTTTGGAATGGGGACCTAGGTTTTGCACTGATACGATGTTTGCTTTTTGCTTTTGCAGAATGGGGACCTAGGGTTTGCACTGATACCACTGACCTGCTTCGACCGCAATCCAAAATTTTCAAGTTTTGACCCAAAAAGCTAAGTTCCTATATTTTAGGGGGTCATGGCACATTCAAAGGATAATCGACTCAAAAAAATCATCTAAGTCTAGAATGTCATCCTGATCCTCAAATGTCCTAAAATTTGGCTGTCTGGAATGTCATCTTGATCCCTGGAAAATTGAAGAATCCTCCAAAAACTAGATTTTTCATTATAACTCTTGGAGGTCCGAAACCACTCTCAAACATCTTGACAATATATATGAAATATAACTTAAAGTCTTTCTCTTTCTTATACTTAAATGTTATATTTCAGATATAGTCTGCCCTCTTGGTGGCCTTCCAAAAGTCCACCCTGGCAAAGAGTCATAATGTCTATGAAACTCCGACCTATCCAAGCAACATGATGGTGATCTCCCAAAAGTCCGCCATGAAGTTGAAGGCTCAAAAGTCCGCCATGTTGGAGGGAACACCAAAGTCCGCCATGCATGAGGAAGTAGTCAAAACTCTGCCTTGGAGAGGGAGCTCAAAACTCTGCCCTCCTTGATGTCTCATGAAAGTCCGCCTTGATACCTCCAAAAATCCACCTTGGAGTGGTCTCAAAACTCTACCCTCCTTGATACCTTCAAAAGTCCGCCTTGAAGAGAGAGCTCTAAAACTCCGCCATGGAGAGGTGCTCAAAGTCCGCAATGTTTGAAGAAGTCTTCCAAAGTCCGCCATCCTTGGTGGAAGCCTAAAACTCTTCCTTGGTTGAGGTCTCTCCAAACTCCGCCCTCCTTGGTGTCCTTCCTAAACTCCGCCCAAGGAAGTAGATACAATGTTGAAGACCTACATAAGTCCGCCATGTGGGAGTGCTTCCTAAACTCTACCTTGGTAGTCATGACAAAAGTCTGCCATGTTAAAGAGGCCAAGAAGAGGGAGCTTAAAACTCTACCCTATACCTCCTTGATGCTTTCAAAACTCCGCCCTAGGAGATGCATCAAAAGTTCACCCAAGGTGCTAATCATGGTGAAGAACTTAAACCCTGCCCTCCTTGATACCTTTCAAAGTCCGCCTTGGTGATGAGGCCATGAAGAGGGAGCACAAAACTCTGCCCTCCTTGGTGTCCTTCCAAAACTCTGTCATGCCTTGAGAAGGTAGCCAAAAGTCCGCCAAGGTGATGCCTTCAAACTTCGCCCTATGGTGGAGATGTCATAGAAAGTCCGCCCTACCTAGTAAACACTTCCAAGTGTGGTGTCAAAGAACCTAAAACCTCCGCCCTATGTAAGAGACATCAATGATGGCAACATGAAGATTGGAAGTTAGTAAATGGAGAAGTAATATGATGCAATATGAAAGAGAATTGATGACAGAAATTTAGCTAAGTATGAAGTGATACTTGGTGCCAAGTAGAAGTCCGCCCTACACTTGGACATGCAAGATGTTTTCAAAGTGAGTGAAGCCCGCCCAAGGAGAGAGCCTCCAAAAGTCTGCCCTATGAATGGGATGAATGAAGTTTAAGGCAAGCAAACAAACATGATGATAGAAGTCATAAAACTCCACCCAAGCATCATGTTAGAAGATGAAAACTCCGCCCAAGCATGAAGTTGAAGCCTCAAAACTCCGCCCTACTCTTGGAAGTCAAACAAAGTCAACAAGAATGTGAGTGATGTCATCAAATCTTCCCAAAAATTGAACTCCTAATCAAATTAGAAAGTTGGAAAAAGAGATTTTCAAAGATCATCGAGTTGAAAAGTCAAAATGGAAACTCAAAATTAAAATTGGAAAGAAGATATTTGCAAATCAAAAGGATTTTCAGACTGAGTTCTAGATTAGAAACTTTTTGGAAGATGCTAAATTGTAAGCCTAGTTCGAATTTATGGACTAAAAACAATTTAGAAACTTGCACAAGTAAAGGATTTTCGACTAAAGAAGATGACAACACTTTCCCAAGATTTGAGTTAGATTTAGAAACATGAGTTGGATGATTTTGCGTGTTTCTAATTAGGAATTCAACTTCATTACAAATGCATCATTTGTAACTTCATTCTTACACCAAGAAGTTCAAAATTCTTTAGCTAAGGAGAGCCTAAAGAAGTGTTTGTAGATTGGACTTCATTTGGAGAAAATCTTGATATTGCTTGCAGTTGGGTGAGCTTCTTGTCAAAGAATCCGTAGATTTTGGAGTATAACCAGCTAATAGGAGGCAAATCATTCAGATTTTCTGAGTTTTTCTAAAGATATTTTTGTCTTCTTGTCTTTTTCTTCTCTCCCCATCAAAGGTGAAGTTGGTTAAGTACACATTTATTACATTCTCTGAATTTTCAAAATCCATTGGAGATGATTTTTGTGGACTTGTTCAAGTTTTTAGTGAGAATAATCATTTTGTTGACTAAATGGAATGAAAGTTTTGAAGTTATAAAAGGTTGGAGAATTTACATGTGAAAATCCCATTCTCATGGCTAAGTATGAAAATGAAATAAAATCTCCAAACACTTAGCTATTCGCAACCTCGATTTTCTTTAATCCACGATAGATTTCTAACTTATTTTCCTTTGGTTTTACAGGTCACGGGAGGAAATAGAAGTGGGATCATCATAGAGATTGCAATTGGAGTTTCAAGCCAAATGGAAGATTGAGGACAAGTTCACGGGCAAGGTTCATCCGAGCGTGAAGATAGCCAAAATTTGGTTAAGTATGGGAAATGTTTCACAAAGAAAATTCCAATTTCCTCAATTATCATGAAGGCATGGAGAAATTCCTTTCCAAATTTCAGGGTATTCAGAGGGAGGACATGATCACAGGGAATGTTTGAATAGCTTGATCCCATCATTTCATATTTGCAAGGGGTTATCTAGAGCTTTTACCCTCCTCCCGCGCAACATAAATTGGCAGCTGAAGGCAGGATCGTCACAGAAAACACAAATGGAGTTTCAAGCCAAATTAAGAATTGAAGATAGGACCACGAGCAAGGTTTGTCTGAGCATAGAGAAGGCCGAAATTTGGCTAAGTATGAGAAAAACTTCACGAAGGGATTTCTTCTCCAAATTCGAGGCGCTTGAAAGAATCTCAAGGCATCAAGAAAGAAAAGTTCTCAGACTTGGTGAAAATATGGAAAAGTTAAATAAACTCCCAACTTCTTGAAGGATTTCATCTCCTGAAGAAATTAAAAAAAGATAAGCTCCCAAGCAGAATCAAATGGCGACAAGAAGGAATCAAATTTCCATACTTAGACAATTTCATGACACAAATTGGAGAATTCAAGGAAGACATCCAACACGTTGAGGTGGCACCTCATCATCTTCCAACCAATTAGATTGTTCCAAGTCAGCATGTCCAGGTTCGATGAACCTGACTTTTCTAGAAGCTTCTAGAAGGGCACACTTACAATGCAACAACCTTCTATTTTCATTCATGGTTCATATTTAGCAAGAAGGACAAGTGTCCCAAATGTAATTTTCTCATTGGTCGAGGGTAGTTAGTTTTGGGAAACCCTAATTAGGGTTTGTAGCTTTCAATCTGGGCTCTTGATCACTGTTTGATCTCGGTCGTTCATTTATTTTTGAAAAACTATATAAGTCTACCTCCTCTCATTTGGAGAGTGTGAGGTTTTTGATGTATTGTTGCGTAAGGTCATTTCCAGATAATATATTGCATGTGTGCTTTCTCTTAAGACTTTGTAATCCCTATTGTTTGAATGATTTGCATGGTTTTAATTTCCTCAACACTTAGTTAAAGTTAATTTAGATTTCTTTCATTGTTGTTAATTTGAATGAAGGATTTGATAAGTGTCAATCGATGGTGTATCTCCGCTCATACTTTTGGTGAATGGATGATTTCCATTTCACCGTGCAAAGTTAGTCTGAGCCCATCCTCTGTGCATCCCAACATCTTAATCATAAGCACAATCCATTGAAGATTACACTGGCTTTGTGTAGTTGTCCCTAGTGTGGCGAAGCAAAGTTTGGTTTCCCAAGAGCACCCAATTGATACCGTCTCCAAAGTTCATAGGATTAGATTAGCTTTCTCAAACTCTATCTCTTTTCTCCTTTTTGAAAGTCTAAATCTCGAAAAATCTAAAAAAATAAAGAGCCTAAAATTGTTAAATCCATCTAAGTCCAGCAGTTCAATAGACACTTGTTAACATAAGTCCCCCTTGAGATTTTCACCATACACTATCCAAGAAGCTATTTCACTAAAGTTGCTTGTTCGCACATATAGACCTTGGAATCAGTAGTGATTTTTCAAGAGGATAGAATTCCTTCGAGTATCCTATTCTAATGTTTGGTAGATGATAAAACAGACACCAACACCTACCACAATGAATTCAATTGGATTGAAGAGGCAATTTTGACTAGGACTGAGGCAGAGATATTCAAGACATCAAACCTTATCATTACCTACAACAAGAGAACTTTTGAATCAGCAAATTCTGGAAGCAAAATTATCAAATTCACACCATTAACCTTGCAAACTCTAGTAATTGATCTCAGGCGCATTCAGGTAGAAGGGCAATTTTGTCAAAGAAACAACCAAGATTGTTTCATTTTGAAGCAATTCATAGGTCTGAAATAGGGCTTATTTAATTTTTTTTAACACAGAATCAGACATTGTTCAAGACTGATCCAGCTCCTTGCTTATTGCTTCTATGAGGGTTTTGGTATAGGAGGCTTTAATGCATCACATTTCTAAATGTGTTCCAAGACATAATTTACTAATTAGATGATTATGTTCAAGTTTTACAAGATAGGGTTTTGCATATGAGCCTAAGGGTTTTAGACAGTATTAAAATTCTCATCTTAGGTTATTGATTTCACTTTGCAAGCATTTATACCATATCATAAGGCTAACTTAGACAACTCTCGGGGGTAGGATATGGCTAGAGCACGACAAACTCTCATCAAGGAGGACTTAAAGGGAGATGCAATGGATTCCAAGATTGTTTCATTTTGGAGCAATGTAGGAGATATCAACCTTGGCCAATTCAACATGAAGAAGTTTCAAAGGCTTCTATACACTAACAAACCTTCCAAGTACTCCAAAATGATGATTGAGAACAAAATAGTGGAGGCAGCAGGCTTTCCTCCAGTAGTGCAGTGCAATGAGTTGATCATTGAGTGCGCTAGGCACTATGATGCAAGCAAGTGGATGATAGTAGCACCCAATGGTAGAGAACTTGCCTACCTCTCCGAAGATGCTATTTGGGAGGCATTCCATATACTTGAATTCAACAACATGATCAACAAGAGCAACGACTCAGCACGGGCATTCTATGACGATGATCTAGAGAAATGCCTACATATAATTAATAAATATTGGCTACTGAAGAGCAGGCCTTGCTTATCCAAGATATCCGCCAAGCTACACAGAATTGACTTCAAGGAGGAATTTAGTGACCTAATCACATTACTCAGCTGGATTGTGGGAGCTCCTCATGCCTCCCAGTTTGAGAACTAGATGTTCTACTTCATGGAGACCTTACCAAAAGAAAGAATCAATTGGGCAAGGATTATTAGCAACAACATTGATATACAACTGAAGAGGCTTGAGTGAACCAAGACATTCTACATGAGCTCATACATCATATATTCACTTGCCAAAGCTCATGAATATGTAGGATTAACCTATAGAGGTCTAGTTGGTACAAGATCCGGTGAATTGAGGGCATGTGAGTCATACACACAGTTGCATTATCCTAGTAGGACACATTATAGAAGAGTGAATGATGCTTTCACTATGCATATCGCAAGCACATTACAAGGTGGCATTCATCAAAGACTATCTCCTTAGGCAAAAGAGCTAATAGAAAAGTTTGGTGCTTGGTTTATCTAGTTTCCCAAGTTCACCTACATAAGAATACAAGGATGCTCATGCCCATCCTATATGCTACCGAGGTATCCTACCAACAGGTTGATATTGCTTGAGTTGATGAGGCAGTTGATTGCATACAATAAAGTACAAAAGAGTAAACACAGGACAAGAATTCCATTCCCGATTTTAGTCGGATAGTCATTGGACATGTGCCCATCCTTGCAAGTGGGAGAGAAGGTGGATGAAGAATAGAAGTCTCTCTATCTCACTCCATACTTTTTGAGAGATAGCTTTGATATAAGAAAGAGGATGTGTTCAAGGCTACCTATTGAGATTGTTAGAGCAAACAAAGTCTTTGACATCCCCGATCAAGCATAGGATAGTGGAAGGAATCTCCTGCCCATATATGAGAAAGAAAAAAAAAGAAGTGAAGCTCAATTAAATTGAATTAGAGGTCACCAAACCAAAAGAATTAATGAAGTCGATCCTATCATACACAAGGTGATGGGTAAATGCTCAAATGCATAAATTGAAAAGTGAAGGCATCTGGCCAACATTTGAGTTGACAGGAATAGTGGAATCCTTCAATGAGGAGGAGGAAAGTGAAAGCCAAAGTGGTAGCGCCACCCACTTCGTTCATTCCAAAGGATCTAAGAGGAAGTTGGCAAAGAGGAGCCTCCAAAGAAGAAGTATGAGTCAAGCTTAGGACATCACCCTTCCACCAAAACCTCTTTCGTGCACAAATTAGAAATTAATCAAGCAGTTGTCCAAGAAGATCGCCCACCTATGGAGAGCATCGATCATGAAGTGATCCATGGAATATAAAATTCAAAATAGCAAGACAGGCAAGGGAAGAAAACCAGTAAGTCAAGACAAAGGAGTCCCACCTAAGCCAGTCAATGACAAAGCAGGCAGTGATGCACATGTTAACGTTGAAGATGAAGATCAAGAGGTTACATCTCCACCACAAGAAGATCAATAATTGAATGAGGTGCAAGTAGGAGAAGAAAGATCAGGTATTCTTGCTTGGCTTAGGGAGGGGTTGGCAACAAAGGTGATAATAGAAGAGGAAGATCCTTCCGATTTGGGCAGCTACTTGGATAGAACTCAAGAAACCAAGATTTCAAAGATGACAAGAGATGATGAAAGATTCCAGATAATAGAGATTGCCACTCTGAGAGTAGATAGTCCGAAGATCAAAACACAATGAAGGAATATGATTTAGAGACTATTTATTGAGGTCCTCCCACAATGAAAATAGTATATTGGGAAGTCATCTCCAATAGTTCAAGATGCCACTGAGACACCATGATCCCTGGCTACACCACCACCATTGCCTCCTCCAAATGCAATTGATGATTTTGAAAAGATGAAAGCCTCAACACAGGTGATGGATAGATGGATAAATAAGACCTATAAAAGGGCAAAGGCATTCATAAGAGAGTTAGTAAGAATAATTGAAAGAGCTATGATGATTCTTGAAAGAACTCAAGCACTCAAGGCAGCATATGATACCTTCGTGTACACTAGAGATTTCACCATACCCATATTATAAGTAATGAAGAATACACCAAGGAAAACTTTGATGAGCGAAGGAATATTAAGAGATGGGTAACAATCACTTGATTTTCAACAATGGTGTAATTTGTGTAGTTGGCATAAACTGCGTATTGTTATGTTTGATAATTTTGGTTACCCGACAATGTATTAATTAATTGTATTAAGTGAGTTGTCACCCTCAAGTAGTTATGTGTCGATTGGCTGACGATTGTTTACCTCTTGACAATTGTCGAGTTCTTTAAATATATTTTGTACCACCAATGAAGGTGGTACAGTATAGTCGGGTCAATTGTAATCCTTTGCCTCATCTGTGGTCTTCTTCTCTGTAATAATTTCATGTGTGAATAAAGATATATTTTACTACAATATGTTGTTGTGTTGTGTTGTTCATGTGTTGTACATTTCCTATTTACTTCTAGTAGTTAAAGAACATACCTCATAGGGAGTAAATAATTTGGAGTTGTTGCCTTAAAAGAAATCTGTCTAGTCGTGTGTGATTCATGCCTATAGACCCCAATAAAGGTGAGAAGAGACCACAAGGTGGTTAGCACCAAGCAACTAGGTGATCCGCCGACCCTCGGTCGGAGGGAGAATAGCTTGGAAGTACCCAGAGTGTTGGGATGCTAGAGGTGGACATGTAGAGGATGCACGTGGTCAGGAGTGAAAAGAAAGCACCAAAATGTAGCGGTTGGAACAGTCCAACACACCTAGAAGTAATTTGAGTGTTAAGGACACTGAAGGTGGACATGTAGAGGACATCTGTGGGACTGAGAGTGTAGGGAAAGCACCAGAACATAGCGGTTGAAACAATCCACCCAGGTTCAACACACGAGGGAGTAAGTAGGCGAGAAACCAATTTGCACCATATCGGGAACTTGCCCCTCACTGAAGGTGGCCAAGGTGTGGAAGATGCAAAAGGTGGACGCGTAGAGAGCTTGCATTTACCTGAGTGTGCAAGCCAGGAACTGGAACACGAAGAGCAAGATGGTCCAATCTGGTTGAACACACACAGTACCTTCCAATTAAGGACAATGTTGCCCAACTAGAATACCCAAGAGAGGCAAAAACTCCCGAAGTTCATAGGAGATGTATTAGAATACCCCATACGATCTTGTAAGACATGTATAACAATATGGGAGGCAAGTGGCCAAGATGACCATGATTATTGGCTGAAGGCATTTCCTGCCACCCTTCGGGGAATTGTTATTGACTGGTACACAAACCTATATGCTAAGGACAAGGCCGAGTGGAGTAAACAATAGAAGGAATTCGAAGAGGATATCAAACTCTTGAGGGATGACAATGAGATTGTGGTCGAAATCTATAATACCAAGAAAGGTAAAAATGAGAGTGTATGCGCTTACAACTGTAGGCTCAAAGAGTTGTTAAACAAGATGGAGAATTAGCTAGCTGACGGTTTGAAGAAGAGGTGGTTCATTGAGGGATTGATACCTTCATTGCACAAGAAGATGAAAGTAGTACCTTCTTCCTCGTACATCGATGCTTACAATCGGGCGATGGACATTAAGAGTGAAAACAAAACATCCTCTCAAGGAAAGAGGAAGACTAATGATGAGAGTATCAAAGGTAGCAGTGATGAAGAACCCAAAACAGTATAGGCCCTTCGATAGGATATGTTGAAAATGATGAAAGAATTTAAGGCTGAGAAAGGAATCAATAAAGAAAGTAATGAACTATGGTGTGCTAAGTGCAAAATTGAGGGGTATAAGAAAGATAATTGTCCTAAAAAGATATTTTGTGAGATTTGCTAGGTGATGGGTAATTCAATAAAGGAGTGTCCATATAATTTGAAGACTAGAAATATGGAAGTACTCTTCACACAACGAGAGTCTATCCCATTGAAACCATAGAATGTATCACTAGACAGTTATGGAAATCAACGAGGGCGAAATCAAATACAATACGACTCCAGAGAATGTCCTATCATACACTGTCAACAATGTAGAGAATGGGGACACTTTGTGAGGGACTGCCATAACAAGAAAGACAACGTACAATTATTGTGCAATGGTGTGGACTAGGCGACCATGAAGATGCCAACTGCTTGAAGCAAAAGGGTATTAATATGTTGGACGTGGAGGAACAAGAGGATGTAGTTATGGCAATCATGAGAGCAAAGGAAAAGAAGGTGATGTATTCAAACTCTTGTAAGGAGAAGGAACAATTTTGAGAAGGCGGAGCTGAAGTAGAACAAGTGTTGGCAAAGGAATGAGTAACCTCCAATTGAATTGTAGGTATGATATTGCAAGAGTCAAAGAAGAACATAATTCAGCAGGTGCTATAGACAACCATACCGATCAAGGTGGTAGACCTTCTTCAAACTATGCCACAACTGAGAATGGCGATTCCCAACAAAGTGGGTGACAACACAGTCATCCAAAAACAATGTAAGCCACAAGAGGAGGAATTGATAGGAAAACCACCACCTGAAGGGAATGAGGATGGTGATCCAATGTTGCTGACGATGAGCATCAGGAGGAAGCCAACTATTGTCAAGATGGAAACAATGAGCCAAAAGTTGGCAAACACCATTGTCAATGGGGGCTTGAGAGTTAATGTGTTGTCGGAGGACACTTGGAAATGTCTAGGGAAGCCGACACTCTGGCCGCCAAAATTCCACTTCGTAGGTGTCAACAAGCATGGCATCAAGCCATTAGGAACATTGATGGCACACAAAGTAATGATTGGGAGACACCATTTTTTCTTGGACCTTGTAGTCATCTTGTTATAGAAGACGTACAACGCATTCCTTGGTAGGGGATGGTTTATTATAGCCAATGCAAACCATAATTGGAAGCGAAAAACACTCTCGATCCAGAGTGATGGGAGGAAGCATGTCATTGACTTGAGGAACCAAGTAGTGAGTGAAGAATTGGCATCCTCCAACTCAGAGTCTGAGGGTGGAGATTTTAGAATGGAAGGAGGATGGGAAATGATGGAACCTAATGACGAAGGGGTGCTTGAACTGGAAGATTGCTCTAAAGATGACATGAGTACTTTGAATGGATTATTTCACTAGTAGATGGAGGATTACGAAGTCTTCCACCCTGACTGTAACATGCTACATATTGGCAAATTTGAGGAAGTGCAAAGTCCGTACATAGGCCAAGTCCAAACATTATGCACAAGAACAGGCACGAAGGAATTGTATGCAGTTAGATCATATGAGAAGGAGAAGAGAAGTTGGAGGAAGCTATACGAGAGTGGAGGTGAGTTGTACGGATGAGGGAAGGGAAGACCGTACATAAGCGACATCAAAATGTTGTATGAAGAGAAACTGTATGAGTTGAAGTTGTATCCCACAGATGTCCATAGGGTAACTTGCAGTTTGTACAAAGAATGGTCATACGGGATGGGTGAGGAATCATCAAGACAATACAGGGAAGAGGTGTCAAGATCATATAGGAACATTACACCGTATGAAGAGTAGATTGGAAGGTCGTACGACAAGAAGAGAATGAAACCGTACAAGGAAAGAAGGAAGTCATATGGACAAGGATGAGTTGAGACCAGACCATACGCTGAAGAGATTGAGCAACTCACCAAACTCGCCAACTAGTACAAAGGGATGCAAATTTTTGAATCAAACACTCCATACGTAAGGAATTCATATATGAGAAGGATACTGTATGGAGGGGTGATACCATACGTAAGGAAAAGCTTTTAGTCATACGGATAGAACAACAACATGTCGTACGAATAGGAATATACCCGAGCTGTACATGGAACCAAATGTGTTGTGCCTACATCCTATCAAACCATATGGAAGACGAGAGGGTGGGAGAACACATACAAGATGAGGAGGGGGTGGTCGAACGTGAGCACCATCAACCCGTACATGAACATAGCCATACAGACATGGACATAGGTGGAAGGTGGTCCATACATCAAAGGGATCAAGCCGTATAGAACTGTGCATGAAGAGCATCAAACCCTACAAAGAGTGCATCCAAATTTGGCCATAGATAAGGACAAGCCTAGGTTGTATGGGTTAGCCATTGAACCATACATGCACATAGGTGTGCAGGCCATATGGGGAGAAGAGAAGACCATATACGTTATGTTTCAAACCATACATAATTTTTATCATACTGTACGCAATGCATATGAGGTCGTACTTGAGGTGATGGGAGTCGTATGTGCTTAGAAACATGTGGTAGGAGCGAAATCTCTATTTTTTGGCTTCATCAACATTGTTTTTGGCGTCTTTAAAAATCACAAAAATCATGTATGCTAGGACCCCGCAAGGGGCGCTGCCCCTTGACCTCGCTGGGGACGCTAACCCCAGACACCCGTTGGGGGTGCTAACTCCAGACACCCGTTGGGGGCGCTAACCCCAGACCCCCATTTGATTTGGTAGGTACACTACAAGTTGGGGATGTCCAGTCCAAGTCATTGTTTGTCATTAGTCTTTCCAAATATTACTTGATGTTTACTTGTTGTTTGGAAGATGACTTTTTCTTTTGGGGGGGATAATGTAGTTGGCATAAAATGCGTATTGTTATGTTTGATAATTTTGGTTACCCGACAATGTATTAATTAATTGTATTAAGTGGTTTGTCACCCTCGAGTAGTTATGTGTTGGTTGGTTGATGGTTGTGTACCACTCGGAAACCATCGGGTTCTTTAAATATATTGTGTACCGCCAAGGAAGGTAGTACGGTATAGTCAGGTCAATTGTAATCCTTGGCCAACCATTTGTGGTCTTCTTCTCTATAATAATTTCATGTGTGAATAAAGATATATTTTTCTACCATATGTTGTGTTGTACATTTCTTGTTTACTTATGGTAGTTAAAGAACATAACCCATAGGGAGTAAACAATTTGCTTCACATGAGATGACTCATAGTTGATAATATCAATGGAGGATGCACTCACATTGATCAGGTGATTAATTTGATACATGAAAAAATCTTGGAAATGGCTTAGATCATCGTGAAGAAGGAAAAGAATGAAGGGATTGATATTGTTGTTGAAGAGCTAGCTGAAAGAGTGAAAACTATATTTTTTGGAGCAAATGGAGCACCTTTGGAAAAATAGCTAGGTGATATCCATTCATTTATAGGAGATTTTGGGCCGGATTGGGAGACAACATTTTCCTCAAGCCTAGATGAAGTCAGTTACTTGGAAGAATAATTGAAGAACCTGCCTGTAGCTCCAATAACTGAGATAGAATCAATGACGTCCAGATTGATTGAATATGCCAAAAAGGATAAGGGCAACAAGATTCTAGAAGATAGTTTGTTATGATCCTATGTGGCATCAAATTTTCCTACTGGAGGATTTTTCCTCGTATTTTGTACCAAATGGATGTAACATTCCCATTGGATGATATTAAATATTTTGCAATAACTAGGTATTTTGGTTGTAACAAACCCTAATTATGGTTTAGGTGGAAAAATCTAGGCCCTTGATTTTCATTTAATCTTGGTCATTCATTGTAATTGAGATCTCTATATAAGCTCAACTCATTCCATTTGTACTTCATTAGAAATTAGAGATAAAAATAAGAGGATCGATTAGAAGAGATTTGAAGAATTGTTTCTCGATGCTACAAAATTAATAAAATCATTGAAGTATTGGTGAATTATTGAGTTTTGGAGCATTTGCTTGTTTCTTCATCCTTTTGTGAAAGAAATTCAAAAGACAAAAAAATTAGAATAAAATTCATTTTAAGTATTTTTGATGATTGGAAGATACATGTGCATGATTGATAGTGAAGTTGTATCATCCATACTACTAGCAGTTTGTTGATTGCAAACTCGCCTTACATAGTCAACTGGAATCATTAGCCAAGCTTAACTTCAATTGCTACCTATTCACTAATATGCTTCATCTTGAAGGTGTCTATGTTTGTGATAGTGATTTGAAAATCACCAAGCTATCCCTAGAAGATTGCACTAGCGTTGTGGATATGTTTACAACATATCAAAGAAAAGCTTAGTTGAGCTCACTTGAAATTGTCCATTGTCTTGCATTCCTAGCATTAGCACATCTTTCCTAAATCTTACTCTTTTATTCATTTGTTATCCAAAATCAATAGTAGTAGAAGAGAACAATACTACAACATCATTTGAAGAATGTCATTCCATTGAACTTGAATCTAATTTAATGAACAATTATGTAAGTCCCCTCATAGGTATAGCAAATCACATCATACCATTGAAGCTATCCAACTTGTCAAGACTTGACATCAAGAACCTTGGAGTCATCTCAAGTGATCCTTTTTGCTAATCTTCATCATTTGATAAGTCTTTTTTCGAGAGGATAGAATATTAAATACTTTATTTTGTGTTCAATTGTGCATAAAAACACCATCAATAGGTAGCACTGCCAATAAGTTTATTCTTAGTTATTGCTGATACTTACTCCATTGAAAAAGTAGCTCATTATAATCGCCCATCACTATCCAAGTGGATGGAGCATGTTATTTACTTTCAGGTGATCAAAAAGTGGAAAGGAAGTTGTTATGCAATTTATAGTTGAAGCTAACATATTTTTGAAAATTTTTGAGGGTGATTATTACTAAGAATCATATGACACTACTATTTATGCAGTTGTATGTCTTCTTCCTTTGTTTGAGGTTGTTCCAATACAATTATTTCTTTTTCTCTTGCCAACCATTCTCTCCTTACTTTGTATGACCTTGCTAATGAATATTTGGTCATATGGTTTGCCTTGCCCTATTTTTTCCTTGTAGAATCAGTTAAAGTCTGCCTTTTTGCACCGTTGTTTATTCTATAACCTTTTTTCCCTCACATCTCAATGAATTGTTTGTAAAGAAGAAAAAAATTAGTGGGTTTTTTAGAAGCATGTTAGGTAGGAAGTGCACCACTTTTTGAAAGATCAGAAGTTCATAGAAGCATTTTCAAGAAGGATGTGGGGCAATTTTTACCACAATCACTTCAACAACCATCCCTCCACTAGGAATGTTTTCCATCCTCACTCTTCTTATTTTTCTCGTGTGTTTGGGTTGTGTGGGAAGGGATTCCGAGTAGTTATAAGGGTGGGACAATGTAGACAATTATATTAATATTGTCATTTTTATTAGCATTGTATGAATTATATGTTGTAGTAGCTGATGCTATGTTGTTATCAATTGTATTGTTACCATTAGGTAGTTTTGTAATGACTTTGGTTAGTATGTTTAGTTGTTAGTGGTTGTGTGTAACCAACCACATTGAGTATTTTTGTCACATGAATAGCATGATGTGTGTTGGGGTAAAGCAACTTGTATTAGGTCCTCTTATTTCTACAAAATGTATCAAGCACTGTCTAATTATAATACAATGCTGATATTATTTGCGTATTTTAAAGTATTAGTATTTTGAAGTATTATCTACAATTGTTATGTTCTACTTGCTGTTATTGATTGTGTAGTCCTAATTTTATAAAGGGCATTAAGATATCTCTCTTATGGTAATACAAAAAACATGCATTCAAACACCAATTCATATATGAATTTGGTCATCTCTAAGCATGACCAATGTTTGTTTCTTTTGATGGAATGATTTATGTGATTCCATTTTTTCCAGAGATTTGTCATACAACAACTTTTCAGGGCCAATTCCAACATGGTTTAACGACCATAACCTAGCCGTGTAAGAACTTATTTCCACTTATAGAAATATTATTCATGAGGCATTTTTTTGAAAAAATTGAATTATATTCATCTAGCATCTATGCTTCTTTAGTTTCTCTTCTAGCTTCAAAGAAACATAATTTCTTTGTGTTTTGAATTCTACAAAGCATCTCTTGATTCTCATATGTACAAACTTTTACTTGTATAATTGATATATCAATTTGTTATTCAACTTATAGAAACTTGATTGGAAATTTCTTGGAGAGTAATACAACAAATCAAAGGTATATTGCTGATGCATTTGTTTAGCTTAGATTTTTTGTGTTTAGCCCTATTTTAAGAATTTTCAACCCTATACTCTATTTTGCTATGACTTACTAGAAAAAATATTTTCACTGATTGAATGTATCTAAAGAAAATTTCTTGTTTGTCTTTCTTGTAGCTCATTGGCTTGTCTCCAACGAAGCTTTCCATGTCACAAAGGAAAACCAAAGAGTAAGTCTCTTGCACAATAAATTGCTTAATACGAATTTATATACATCCTCATGTCATCAACAAGTGAAAAAGGACAAATATATAGAAAGCATTTTATTTAAGTCCAAACCACTTGTATAGTAATTTATAACTTTCAGTTTTAATTGTAGTTCTTACCAATTATACTAGAAGGTAAAATCAACAACCTTAGATGGATGTTAAAATGACCTTTAATGCATAATTTTTTTTTCGCTCATTAAAGACTTTAATGAGATTAATAAAAATATAAAGTATTGGAGTTTTATGGGTATTTTTTATTAGATTGTTAGTATTTTGTGGGATTTTGGTCCATGTATATGTAAGTCGTTTCTTAGATGTCAACTTTTTAAGCAGTTATTTCAATGAACTTTTATTCATTTAAGTTGGCAATCATAATAATGCAAGGGAACCTACAAAACCCAAACTCTTTTGAGTATTTATTAGCATGGGTGAAAAATACAGATTATAAAAAAAAAAAATCACTACTTTAGGCTTTTTAGTCTCTAGCCTATTTCCCAGTTGTTAAGGCTTTGAGTGCATATGATTTAGCCTTATGAGCTCCCCTTGTCTCACAATTATTATCATTGTGGGATCAATCCAATCTTCCTAATACCTTTTATTTAGTAGTTAGAGCTCTTGCAATGATTTTTAACTAGTTTATTTAATGTTGGATATTGACCCCTTTATAGTTAAGTCATCTCTATGATGACCAATTTGAGTAATTACTTTAGTGACCTTTCTTTCATTTATGTTGGTAATAATAACAAGGAAAGGAGACCCACATAAAACATAAACACCTTCAACCACTTGTTAATAATGGGATCCACCTCTAATTAAAAATGATTAAGTAGCTCTAAATACCTAACAAAATAAAAGGTATTGGGTCAGCGAGCTGTGTTGTGTAGCACACACATGCCCCATCTCCGACAAGGACCCCCCTTTGTTTTGCTTGTTGTAGTCGGCATAAAATGCCTATTGTTATGATTGACACATGCCCCATCTCCGATAGGGACCCCCCTTTGTTTTGCTTGTTGTAGTCGGCATAAAATGCCTATTGTTATGATTGATAATTTTGGTTATCCAGCAATGTAATAATTAATTGTATTAATTGGGTTGTCTCAGGTAGTTATGTGTTCTTTGGTTGACAATTGTGTTCCTCTCAACAATTGTTGGGTACTTTAAATATGTTGTGTATTACCAAGGAAGGTAGTACGGTATAGTCCGATCTATTGGAATCCTTGGCTAACCATCACTGGTCTTCTCCTCTATAATAAAGATATAGTTTTTGGTATGCATTGTCATGTATATTATTATTTCTTGTATTTGATTTATTAGATATAGCTGTAAACATTTTGCCACTATTTTCTTAAAAGAAATTGTGTCAGCCTTGAGTGATTCATTCCCTTAGACTTGAATAAAGGTGAGAAGAGGCCACAGGGTGGTCAAGACCAAGCAATTAGGTGATCCACCGACCCTCAGTCAGAGCGAGCACAAGGACGAGTCGGAGCCTGGAAGTACCTGGAGTGTTGTGACGCTAGAGGTGGATGTGTAGAGGGTGCGCGTGTGGTTGAGAGTGCAAGGAAAGCATAAGAACGTAGCGGTCGGAATAGTCCACCCAAGTGCGGCACACCTGGAAGTACCCAGAGTGTTGGGGACACTGGAGGTGGACGTGTACATGGCCGAGAGTGCAAGGAAAGCAATGGAATGCAGCAGTTAGAATAGTCCACCCAAGGTCGACAAACAAGGGAAGCAAGTGAGAAAAAAAATTCCACCGTATTGGGAACTTGCCCCTCATTGAGGAACCGAGAATAGAAGCCTGAGCTAAAGACTCCAAGGAGAGAGTATAGAAACGAAGAAGGTGACCAAGGTGTGGAAGACGTAGAAGGTGGACATGTAGAGAGCTTGTGCATGGTTGAGAGTGAAAGAGAGGCATAGGAATGCGGAGGAGAGAAAGATGGTCCAATCTGATCAAATACACATGGTACCTAGGAGAAGCAAAAGCTCCCAAAATTCACAAAGGACGAATCAGAGGATCCCATATGCCATTACAAGACTTGTATAACAATATGGGAGGTGAATTGTTAGGATGACCAAGATTGCTAGCTAAAGGCATTTATGGTCACTCTACGGTGAATTGCCATTGACTGGTATACAGACCTAGAGGCTAAGCATAAGGCCATGGATTGAAATAAAGAAGGTATTTCAAGAAGAATTTAAATTGCTAAGAGATGACAATGAGATTGTTGCAGAAATTTACAACACCAGACAAGGGAAGAATGAGAACATATGAGAATACAATCGTAGGCTCAAAGAATTGTTGAACAAGATGGAGAACCAACTAGCCGATAGGTTGAAGGAGAGGTGGTTCATTGAGGGATTGATACCCTCACTACACAAGAAGATGAAAGTAGTGCCTCCATCCTCATATGTTGATGCTTACAATCAGGCGATGGACATCGAGAGTGAAAACAAAACATCTTCCCGAGGGAAGAGGAAGACTGATGATCACAAGAGCAATGAAGGTAGCAGTGATGAAAAATCCAAAATGATTTAGGCCCTTCGATGGGATATGTTGAGAATAATGAAAGAATTGAAGGCCAAGAAAGGAACCAATAAAGAATGAAATGAACTATGGTGTAATGAGTGCAAAATTGAGGGGCACACGAAAGGTAATTATCCTAAAAAGATGTTTTGTGAGATTTGCTAGGTGATGGGTCATTCAATAAAGGAGTGTTCATATAATTTGAAGGCTAGAAGTACATAAGTACTCTTCACACAGCGAGACTCTAGTCCATTAAAACCACAAAATGTATCGCCTGGTGACAATGGAAATCAACAACGGCGAAACCAAATATAGTATGACTCTAGAGGACGTCCTATCATACAATGCCAACAATGTTGTGAATGGGGACACTTTGCGAGAGACTGCTATAATAAGGATAATGTACAACTATTCTACAAATGGTGTGGACCAAGGAATCAGGAAGACATCGACTGCCTAAAGAAAAAGGGTATTAATATGCTAGACGTAGAGGAACAAGATGAGGTAGTTCTGACAATCACGAGAGGACAGACAAAGAAGGTAGTGTACCTAGACCCATATATGGGGAAGGAAAGACTTCGAGAAGCCAAAGTAGAAGTAGAACAAGTGCAAGTGAAGGAACAAATAACCTCCAACAGAATTGCAAGTACGTCATTGCAATCGGAGTAAGAGAAGAACATAGATAGGTGCTATAGACAACCATACCCATCAAGGTGATATACCTTCTTCAAACTATACCACAACTGAGAGAGGCAATTACCAACACGGTCATCTAGAAACAATGTAAGACACAAGAGGAGGAATGGATAGGAAAACCACCAAGTGAAGGGAATGAGGCCAGTAATCCAATGTTGTTGATGGTGAGCATTAAGAGGAAGTCGACTATCATCGAGATGGAAATAATGGGCTAAAAGTTGACAAACACCATCGTCGACGGGGGCTCGAGAGTTAACGTTTTGTCAGAGGACACTTGGAAATTTCTGGGAAGTCGACGCTCTAGCCACTGACCTTCCACTTGGTAGTTGTCGACCAGCACGACATTGAGCTCTTGGGAACATTGATGGCATAAAAAGTAATGATTGGGACACAACAATTATTCTTGGACTTCGAAGTCATCCCATTGGAAAAGGTGTATGATACACTCCTTGGGAGGGGATGGTTGATTACAGCCAAGGTGAATCATAATTGTAAGCAAAACACACTCTTGATCAAGAGTGACAAGAGAAAGTACGTCATTAGCCTGAGGAATCAAGTGATGATTAAAGAACTGGCATCCTTCGACTTAGAGTTTGCGGGTAGAGAGTTAGGTATGGATGAAGGGAGGAAAGGAATGAAACCTAATGAAGAAGGGGTGCTTGAACTGGAAGATTTCTTTTAAGATGAGATGAGTTCCCTGAATGGACTATTCAACTAGTAATGGAAGACTATGAGGTATTTTTGCGAGCATGTAATTTCCTTGAAGCTACAACCCTTGGTGAAGAGCAATCGATGAAAGATTGTAAAGTTATGGATGATACATGTGACAGTAAAAAGATGGAAAATGGAACAAAAAAGAAAAGGGAATCGAAGAAAATTAAAAAATTAAGAAGGCAAAATATGGAGTTAGCCAATGAGAAATAATTTAAAAATTGGAGGTATTAAACTAGTATGACACCCAACACTAGTACAACACTCAATACTTAGTGCATGACCTTCAATAAGTTTTATAGCATGGCAACCAAGTCTTCATTTCGTACCATAGCATTTGGCAAACCCCATTCAACAATCTTGGTACAACACTTTAAGATTTTGGCAATTTCATTCAAAGGTACGACATATTGAACAACATTCCCAAACCTACACTTTGTACGACAAGGATACAAGACCATACACCACAAACTCAAGCAACCTTGCCACTTTGAATGGAGGAAGGGACATCAACATTGTTTATTGGAAATAACAATACAAATGATAATTCATACCAGACATAGTATTAAAATATATCTTTATTTGCACATGCAATTATTATAGAGAAGACTAGAGATGGTTGGCCAAGGGTTACAATAGATTCAACTATATCGTACTACCTTCCTTGGTGGCACACAACATATTTAAAGGACCCAACGATTGGTGAGAGGAACACAGTCGTCAACCAACCAACACATTAACTACCCAAGAGTGACAACCCACTTAATAAAATTAATTAATACATTGGCATATAACAAATGTTATCAAACATAACAATAGGCAATTTATGTTGACTGCATCATCCCCCCCAAAAGAAAAAGTCATCTTCCAAACGACAAGTAAACATCAAGTAACATTCGGAAATAGTAATGATAGACAATGACTTGGACTGGATAACCCCAATTTATAGTTTACCTGCCAAATCAAATGGGGGTTTGGGGCAACACCCACAATGGGGGTCTGGGGGTAGTGCCCCTAGCGGGGTCAAGGGGAAGCACCCCTTGCAAGCCAAGAGGCAATGCCCCTCACAGGGTACATGAAACTCCATGGCACAAATGATTTTTGTAATTTATTAAGATGCCAAAAACATTGTTGATGAAGCCAAAAAATGGAGATTTTGTAGTGTTTAACCACAGCCCAAGTGGCAGTTCCATATACGGCTTGCAAATTTTACTCACTTGTGGCCTTGACTCATTCCTCACGTATGGGCTTGATGTGTTTTCTACGTACGGTTTAGTGTTTCCGTAAGATGTCTTTGAATTTGAGTCTGACTCCTCTATATCGAATAGCTTCTCTACCCTATACAGACTTGACTTCTCTACTATCGTGTGTTTCTCCATATATGGCCTCAACCCATGCATCCTCTTCTCTATTCTATAAAGTATGTGAGATGGTTCCACATATGGTCTTTCATGTCTATACGGATTATTGTCTCCCCTTTTGTATGGTGTGTAGGATTTCTTTCCATACGGCTTGGCGACCTCTTGCATGTAAGGCTTTGCTTCCTCCCTTGCTCCTATAGTGTATGGATGGTGATGCCTATATGGTGTGTTCCTCTCTTCTCTGTATGGTATCCTAGAAAACTTCCCTTCACGTGTTTAACTGTGCCAAGTGTACAACCCTTATGAACCTATTGCTTCCACATACAACCAAATCTTTAGATCCTTGCATACTTCTTTCAATTGTCGTACAACTTTCTCACTTGTGCTTCCTTCCTATGATGTCTAATACTGCAACACTCTACTTTTATAGAGCGTACCTTATCCTCCTACGACTCCACTTGTATGTCCATACAGTGTCTGTAGGATATTCAACCTTCTTCTCTTGAGTCCATATAGGCTCCTCCAACATACAACTGCCTTGCTCATGTACCGCCATCCACTCAACCTATACAGGTTCCTCCATCCCCTTGTCTTCTCGTACGACATACTTCTCACGTATGACCTGGACACTTCTTTCTCGTACAACCTTGACATTTCCTTCCTGGATAATTTCTCACCCACCCCATACGAACATTCTCCATGCAGGAACTTTCTCTCTCCAAATAGCTTGTCACATGTGTTTGAATTTTCCCTTCGGATGTTTGTGGCATTCAACTTCAACTCATACAGTTCCTTCGAATTTACTTCCCCACTCCGTATTATTCTTGTATATATCTCATGTGTGGTCCTCTCCTCAACCCCGTAGGGTTTCCTAATACTACTTTGGCCCACATGTGGATCCACGTATAGATTTTGCACTTCCTCAATTTCACTGATCTATAGCACGTTGCACTTAGGGTGGAAGACTTCGTAGTCCTCCATCTGCCAATGAAATAATCCATTGAGGGAACTCGTCTCCTCTTCAAAGCAATCTTCTAGCTTGAGCACCCCTTCATCATTAGGTTCCATAATTTTCCATCCTCCCTCCATCCCCAAATCTCCACCCTCGGACTCTGAGTCGGAGGATGCCAATTCTTGACTCACTGGCCTATTCCTCAAGTTGATGATGTGCTTCCTCCCATCACTCTTGATAGAGAGTGTATTCTGCTTCCAATAATGATTTTCCTTGGTGGCGATCAACCAACCCCTTCTAAGCAGGGCATTGTATGCCTTCTTTTCTAGTGGGATGACCACAAAGTCCAAGAGGAAGGGTTGAGTGCCTATAATGACCTTTTGTGCCATGAGTGTCCCGAGTGGTTTGATGTCATTCTAGTCGACACCTACCAATTGGAAGGTTGGCGGCTAGAGGGTTGTCTTGTCGAGGCACTTCCAGGTTTCTTCAAGCAACACATTCACTCCAAAGCCTTCATTAACGATGGTGTCAGTCAACTTCCATCCCATGATTTCCATTTCTACCACTATTGGCTTCCTTCCAACCCCTACTCTGAGTAGCATGGGATTGGTAGCTAGGTTGCTGAGTGATTTTGTTGTTGGTTTACAAGGTTCTTGACTAACTAGTTCAACCTCGACTACATTGGTGAGGGCCATCTTCAATTGTGGCATAGTTTGTACTTTGTAGATGGTCTACCACTCATATAGGTACGATGGCTTGCAACATCTGTCAAACTATGTTCTTGTCTGAAGTTCTATTGGAGGTTATTCATTCCTTCACTAACACTTGTTCTACTTCTTCTCTGCCTTCTTGAAGTCATTCCTTCTTTGTACATGGGTTTGAGTACACCACCTTCTTTGCCTGTGCTCTCATGATTGCCAACACTGCCTCCTCTTGTTCCACCACATCCAGCATATTAATACCCTTTTTCTTTGGGGAGCCGATGTCTTCATGATTCCCTAATCCACACCATTTGCACAATAGTTGTATGTTGTCTTTCTTATTCTAGAAATTTCTTGCAAAATGTCCCCATTCACTACACAATCTGCAATGTATGATAGGATGCCCTTTGGAGTCATACTATATTTGAGTTTGCCCTCAATAACTACCTGGTGATGCATTATGTGGTTCCAATGGAGTGGACTCTCCTTGTGTGAAGAGTACTTGTGTACTTCTCATCATCAAATTGTATGGGCACTCCTTGATTGAATGACCCAACACTTGGCAAATCTCACAAAACATATTTCTAGGAAAATTACCTTTCATGTGCCCCTCGCTTTCGCATTTAGTACACCATAGTTCGTTACTTTCTTTATCGGTTTCTTTCTCGGCCTTCAATTCTTTCAACATTCTCAACATATCCCGTCAAAGGACTTGAACGATTTGGATTCTTCATCATTGCTACCTTCGGTGCTCTCATCATTGTCGGTCTTCCTCTTCCCTCAGAAGGAGGTTTTGTTTTCACTCTCGATGTCCATCGCTCGATTGAATCAATCCCTCATACGAGGACAAAGGCACTACTTTCATCTTCTTGCACAACAAGGGTATCAATCCCTCAATGAACCACCTCTTTTTCAACCCGTCGACTGGTTGGTTTTCCATCTTGTGCAGCAACTCCTTGAGTCAACTATTGTAAGCTCGTACACTCTCATTTTTACCCTGCTTGGTATTATAGATTTCTGCTACAATCTCGTTATCATCCCTCAAGAGTTTGAACCCCTCGAATGACTTCTTTAGATTAGTCTATCCCGCCTTATGCTTAGCGTCAAGGTTTGTGTACAATTCAATGGCAATCTCCTGAAGGGTGGTAGGGAGTACCTTTAGCCAGTAGTCCTGGTCATCTAAGGGATAGTATTGCCCCAATTATGCTCAATTCTCATGATTGGAAGCCTTTCCTTTGGTCTTAAGAAGTCATGCAACTGTGTAGGAATTCTAGGTGGATTAACTATTAATCATTGCCTTAATCTAGAAGCAAAACCATTGTCAAATATTATGAAACTAACTTCTAGCCTATCCCATGACATGTCCATACTCCATAACTGCACCAATATCTCAACATTATCAGCTATCTTTCTGAGATTCATGGTATCTTCAAAATAATCTAAATTCTTAAATAAGAACATGTGCATCAACAATGGGTACCAATAAAAATTAGTTCTTAATACATTGTTATTAATATCCAGTAATCTCTCATGAATCTTATCTTCAAGATATGGTGCAAAATAAAAAATCACTGAAAAATCAGGATGTTGAATCTGAATAGCCATAAACATGTAATCTGGTGGCATAACCATGAATGGGGTAAAACCTCAAACTTGACACAGAGAAAAGAAAGTAGCTTGTAAATATTTGGCAAAGGCACCAATTAGAAAAATGCTCCAGTGAACTTGGGCCAATATGGTATGATGTATTTCCCGCTTTTTCCAAATGGGCTGGGAGAAGGTTTGATCTAGAAAAAACCCTTTGTCCTATAGTATTCGGTCTTTATCTCATCCAAATTTACTTGAATCATGGTAGCAGAGAGTTCATAGAGGTCAAAAACTTCTTGGAATTCCTATCTTCAGATTGTCAATAAGACCTCGGCATCATTTCCCCTTATTACTCTAGAAACAAGGTCATATCTATCTGCAACTGCCCTGAGAAGGTCAACATCCATGAAGATATTAGGCACCACCAACTTGCCCAAGTCATATTGTCGTGCACTCAAGAATGGAGAATGCAAATTCCTCTGTCCATACCATAATTTGAACATATTTATCCTAGTCATAGGTACCCTACCATCTAAAATTGTGTATGATTTATCAACTAACCCTTCTCGTAGGGTTTTTCCTTGAATAAGATTTATCACCTGATACTTTTCATTTGTTAATGGTTTCAATTGGTCCAAAAAATCATCATATAAATTTCTCTTCAAATATTATGTCTTTCCTGAGTGGTTTCGTGAGGGAGCCATTTTATCAAACTAGGGTTTTCTCAATATTTATTGACAGATGGGGAAGGGAAACCAGGGTTCAACATAAGAACTGACAATTCTAATAGATGAAAGGAAAATTCACAAACTCCTTGAGCCAAGACTATAAAATCCTACAACACTCTTCAATCCTTTTACCCAAATTTCATACAGTTTACAATATCCATGTTTAAAAACATAGAAGGGAAGTGTGAGATTTTCCCAAGATCAAGAACTCAATGAAAAGTACAAAATAGAGAGATGAAATATAGGACAAGAATAAATTGTATTCTCATCAATAGATAAATGATCAAATGTTGAATAGTTGTTACATACAATGAATATGTGCCTGCTTATATAGGCAAGGCTATATGGATACGTGAGCACACAAACATGGCATGTGGATCAATAAGAAACAAGGGTAGGCAGGAAATAGGTGTGGTAGGTAGGAGAAACAATAAAATATTCCACATGAGGTGGATCACCCATTGAAGGTGGAATGTAACAACAAAACCACAAAAGGTGAAAATTATCCTACACACACTATCCCAATGTGGCGCAAGCACCCAAGTGTCTCATACCCAAACTACTATGAAATGCATTATCCTAAGTAAACTTAAGTACCCATGTAAAAATGCAAACCAATGCAAACCAATGCAATGAAATCTCTCTTAAAGCGGGGAAAGAGAGAAAAACCCAAAGGGAAAAAACCCTCCCCCAAAAGAGAGATGAAAACTATACAAGTGAACTCTCATAGAAGTATGTGAAGGACAAAATCCCATGTGAGGAAAAATTCCCCCCCATATGAGAGAAGAAGAGAAGCAAGGAAGCCCCCCCTCAATGTAGAATTTGCACCAATGGTAGAAGCTTGAGAATGAATGAAGAAACTACTCCATGAACGTCGAACAACATTCCTCCCCTTGGGAAGAAATAAAACCAAAGGTGTATCGATGAAGTCTCCCCAAACATGAAGGGAAGATGTAGGGAAAAAACACATGATGAATGAAGTCTCTGAAAACTACTCAAGGGTCCCCATGTCAATGTTGAAAGATACCCCCTCCAAAGGTGGTGAACTGTCCACACTGCTCTATGGGCTTCCAACTACTGCAAGTGGCCCCAAATAGTTTAATTTGATCCTACCAAATAGTTTTATTTCTCAAAGCTATATGCTGCTACAATGAGTTGCAAAGCTCAATTTCCAAAAAGTTAATTGTAAAAATGATTCAAAGATGCCAAAATGAATCTCGCCACATTACTTTATTTCTTCCCCATCCCTAATCCAACGTTTTACGGTTTCCATGCCTTATTAATAAATGAAATTTATTTAATAGTTATTCCCTAGCAAGTTCACCCAACTTGAGGGTCTAATTTGTCATTGAGTTTGCCCACCTTTCAAAATCACTTTATGCCTAGGGGTGCATGCCACGGGGTCCCTTTCAAATAATTTAATTCAACCTTGCACTTTATTTTATAAAGTCGCTTTAATTAATTCTTTTTCTATTTTTTAGAAAAGTGACTTTATATTATAATAACATTATAATATCAAATAATAACTATCCCTAGTGCCCAAGTGTCTAGTATAGGCCCCCATATGTCATTGCTATCATCTCCAAATCATTGAATTCACCAACGGAGATGGCTAATAGGTGAACCTTTGTATTTGAAAGATCTACTAGGAAAGAGGGGACAGTATAGTCCTCCCTTCCCATGATTGCTTGCCCTCAAGAAACTAAAAAGATGGATGTTGAAGTATCATCTCTCCTTCCCATGTGGCATCCTCTATAGGAAAGTCCTTCCAACATACCAGATATTCCCTGATCACTTTTCTTCTCAACCTTCTCTCCCTCATGTCAAGAATCTTTGTAGGAGTCAAAATTAATCGACCCTCCCCATCCAATGGAAGCAAGTCAGGTGATGGAATCACATGTTGTCCGAAAGCCTTCTTCAAGTAATACACGCGAAAGACATTATGTATCTTACTCTCAGAAGGTAGCTCAAGCTCGTATGCTACTTCTCCAATCCTCCTCAGAACTCTATATGGACCATAAAACCAATGCTTTAGTTTCTCTACGCCACTCCTCTTGAGTGTACTCTACCTATAGGGTTGTAGACGCAAAAATACCATGTCAGCAACCTCAAAAGTCCTCTTAACATGATGTTGGTTTGCATACACCTTCTACTAGTTTTCTATATACTGTATGTTATCCTTAAGTACCTTAAGAATATCTTGACTGTCCTGTAGCCAATCCCAAGCTCTAAGCACTCAACTATCACCCAACACCAAATCAACAAATGATAAGGCATCATAACCATACAGGGCTCGAAAGGGAATCATACCAATAGACATGTGAAGCATAGTATTATAACAATACTCACCCAAATACAACTAATGCACTCATGCTCTCTACTGACCTGAAACATAGTTACACAGATATCCCTCTACCCACTTGTTGACTATCTTTGTCTATTCATTCGTCTAAGAATAGTGACTGGTGCTAGGGGTCAAGTTTGTACCTGCAATTCAGAATAGCTCCTGCAAGAATATACTCATGAATCGGCTATCCTTGTCACTAACAATGATCCTAGGAATTCCATGGAGTCTAAACACCTCACGAAATAATAACTCGGCCACCTGAGATGTTGTGAAGTCAACTGCAATAGGGAAAAAGTGTGCAAACTTTGTCAACCTATCCACAACCACATTCCTTCCCCCAAACTCTCGGAAGACCAGTGATAAAGTCCATCGAAATACCCTCCCACTTCTACTCGGGAATAGGCAATGGTTGTAGAAGACCAGCTAGGAAAGTATGCTCTGACTTGTTCTGCTGACAAGTCACACACTCATGAACATAGCGCAAGACATCATCCTTGAGATCCTTCCATGAGAATCTCTCATGTACCTGCCTATATGTCTTGAAGTACCCAGGATGTCTTTCTAGTGGTGTATCATGGATGGCACATACAATCTTTTCCTTCAATTTCAATCCAGAGAGTAAATAGATTCTATCCTTATAGTATATCACATCATCAATAATAGTATACCTATCATCCTGAAGCTATCCGTCCATAATCTCGCATGCAAATTGATTTTTGGAATACTCAAAAGTTGAGACTTCCAATCAGCTAAAATCTCACTCATGGAACATATGGTAGCAACTGAAGGCTTCCTGGAAAGTGCATCAGCAACAACATTCTTCTTCCCCTAGACAAACTCAATGTTGAAATCATATGCCTGTATCTTTTTGACCCACTTATGTTGGCGTTCATTAAGTTCCTTTTGTTTCAAGAAGTATTTTAGACTATAGTGGTTTGTCCTCACTACAAACTTCCAACCAGGTACTGCTGAAACTTCTCCAAAGCATACATAATGGTGAGCATCTCCTTATCATAGGTGGAGTACAGTCTCTCATTATCCCTCAATTTCATGCTTTCATAGGCAATGGGATGGCGGTTCTATGTAAGGACTGCACCTATACCCTCTCCTGATGCATCACACTCCAATGCAAAGGGCTAAGAGAAATCTAGAAGAGCTAAGACTGGACATGTGCTCATGACCTGCTTGAGCCTATCAAATACAACTTGCACCTTATATGTGCATCTAAAAGAACCCTTCCATGTGAAATCCGTCAATGGAGCTCCAAGTTGTGAATACCCCTTCACAAACCTCCTGTAATATGCACATAAGCCTAGGAAACCTCACAACTCTAAAACATTCCTAGGTGGCGGCCAATCAAGTATTGCCTGTATCTTCTCCTGATGGACATTCACTCCATTAGCACAAATCTCATGCCCCGAATATAATATCTCTATAAGTCCAAATTCAAATTTGAACATCTTGGCAAACAAAGACTGAGCCTCCATAATCCCAAGAACCTCATCCAAATGCCTCATGTGCTCTTCCCAAGTCCTACTATATATCAAAATGTCATTGAATAATACAAGCACATACTTATGCAACTTCTTATTGAAGATGTGATTGAAATGTAGCAAGTGCATCAGTGAGACCAAATGACATCACTAAAAACTCATAGTGTCCATAGTGACATTTGAATGTTGTCTTAGGGATGTCCTCATGAACACAGATCTAATGGTATCCTGATCAAAGTTCAATCTTTGAAAAATAAATTTCTTCCTTTCCATCCATAAGGCAGACTTTGGCTACTCTCCATCATAGGGCCGACTTTAGGCACCTCTCAATCCTCTTCAAGGCAGACTTTGGGACTCTCCATCATAGGGTGGAGTTTTTAGATGACATGGCTATCTTCCTACCTTGGCTAGGCGGAGTTTAAAGACATCACCAAGGGGCGGACTTTTGAAGGCTCTTTCCATGGGTGGAATTTTGACTACCTTTTCAAGGCATAGGTCAGAGTTTTGACGCCTTTCCACCAAGCATGGCAGACTTTAGAGTGACCTCAACACATGGCGGAGTTTGGAAGGTGCTCTCCTTGGGTGGACTTTGATGCCCCTTCCTTAAGCACGACAAAGTTTTATACTCCCTCCAAATGGCAGAGTTTTGGAAGGACACCAAGGAGGGCAGAGTTTTGAGCTCTCTCTTCATGGCCTTATCACCAAGGCAGACTTTGAAAGGTATCTCCAATGGCGGACTTTTGAAGGCCTCAAGAGGGTGGACTATATAGTTATATTTCAGTATAAGTGGTATTTCAATATGTCTTTTCTCTTTCTTATACTTTAAGTTATATTTCATATATATTGTCAGGATGTTTGAGAGTGGTTTCAAAGCTCCAGGAGTTATGATGCAAAATCTAGTTTTTGGAGGATTCTTCAATTTTCCAAATAGTCAAATTTCAAGATCAGGATACCAGACTTAGCCAAATTTTAGGATGTTTGAGGATCAGGATGACATTCTAGACTTAGATGATTTTTCGGGCTGATTATCCTTTGAATGTGCCATGACCCCCTAAAATATAGGAACTTAGCTTTTTGGGCCAAAACTTGAAAAATTTTGATAGCTTTCAATGCATGCCAGTGCCACCAGTGCAAACCCCAAGTCCCCATTCCAAAAAAGCAAAAAGCAAGCATCCCTAAAAAATAGGGAAAACTTTCTAAAAATAACCATTTCGGGGATTGGGCAAAAAATGCCAAAAACAAAACTTCCTAAAAAATAGGAAAAAGCAAAAAAGCAAACTTTCTAAAAATAGAAATTTGTTCAAATTCATTCAAATCAATTGCATTCTTCATCCTTTTGGCCTTTCTAGGCACTTTGATGATATCCGGACTCTGTTATCACTTGGCTTGCAAAAACTAACTTTCAATCTTTTAGACTCAAACCATTCAAAACTTGATAGAACCGAGTAGAACTGAAGCAGAAGGCCACGAGCACTACCAAAAACCCTAGAAAGCAGAAAGAGAGGGTCCCCATTTTCAATGGGGCGATGTGTGAAAAAGGTCACAACATGTTATTCATAGGTTGTATGACCAAGTTGGTGCCAAATTCTGAACCAAACGGGGTTTATCAAAATGCTTGGGAAGTGACATTGGGGTCAAGCAGAGCTGCCTATTATCTCTTACTTTATTTAGGATATATATTGACAAATTAGAGGAATGGATAAACATGTTTGGTGGTGGAGGAGCTCATTTGACCAATTATGTAATAAAGCCGCTTCTATATGTTGATCTTATTTTCATGGAAAAAACATCACAATATTTGAAAGAACACTTGAAGGCTCTAGAAATTTTTTGCCATGTGGAGATGCAGGTGAACACTAGCAAAACCAAAGTCATCATCTTTACCTTGAAGAGAAAGAAGGTTTATAGAGAATTTGTAAATGGTCACAAATATCTTGGCCTTTACTTCCAAAATAAATTCAGCTAGGAAACATGTAGAACAAAAGGGATTCAAGGAGCATGGAAAGCCTTATACTAATTGCAAAATAGATGTAGAAGAGATGAACTATGGGACTGAAAAACTAAGAAAAATCTTTTTGGGCCCTTTGTAGTTCCAGTGGTACTATATAAATCTGTGGTATGGGGTAGCAGCACTTCAGCAAGGAAATGGAGACAGATAGAGAGATTACAAAAACATATAATCACAAATAGCCTCAAGATTAAATCATCTATCCCATATGACATTGTCCTAGTGGATGTGGGGGTTTTTCCTATTGAGGTGTTGGCTATGTTCTGGCTGCTAAGTTATCTAAGAAGATTAGAAAACAATGATATACATCGTTGGCCAAAAATGGCAGCGGAAGATAGACTAGATAGAAGGAAGAGCACATGGATGAAACAAAACATTAAATAGATGAATAAGTGGGATATTAGCATAAAAGATTGCCCAAATAACAATGTAGAAATAAAAAGGTATGTGCAAGAAAAACTCAAAGAAAACATTTGGATAGGACAACTAAGGAGGAAAAAGGAATACTATATCAAACAATTCAATCCCACACATGACCATATGCAAAATAACTACATAGGAATGGAAATAAAATGGAAAGAAAAAATATATATAAGTTGTAGACTTCCTAATCAAGATACACAGAAGAAGATCCAAGATGTAGAAGGAAAATGAGATTTAGCAGGCACTATGTTTTGGGCTTCACATGCTTTTCTTTGTTGGCTATTTGTGGGTCCCATAGGCTGTTTGGCCTCATGGACGTTATTAAAAAAAATCATTCATTCATTCACCCACTTCACAATGAAAGTTTGCCATGAAAAATTGGAGGTCTGGAATTGCCATGGTTTTCTCCATAACAACAGTTCAGAAAGATTTACTTTTTTCTTTATTAATTTGTGCCCTTTCAAGGCCGACGGATGGATTACCATCCATTAAATGCAGAGTACACAACTAAACCTAGTTTCATAAATGCAATAGGCCATGCAGTAAATACCCATGGGTGGAAATCAAATTTAAATGCTTTAACAAAAAGCATTGAAAACATCTAACAATGCATACAATAGAACGAGGATAAATCCAGGCTGTAATGGATTCACCCTTAATTTTGCAAAAAATCATTTATATTTAGTTTAGTCTTATTACATTCTTCCTTTTGTGTTGATTATGTTTTCAAAGTTTCCAAGGTGTTGCTAATTATTATTTTAGTCTTCAGAAATTACATCGATTAGACTATAGAATGTTAGTTCATCTTTTACTAGGATAAACCTAACATAATTGTTTTCTATCAAGCATCCACACATAAATAGGGTCAATAAACTTATCATATATAAATTAATATTTAGTAAGTCACCAATGTTAACTACAATAAGAGTTTGAAGGAACAATGTTTGTATCAGAATGTAAGCTTCCTAGACAATTACGATACACAATATTATGCCACATTTTATCAGTTTCGTTTTAGTAGCAGTTAAAATGTGAAACAGATTATTGAATTATTTCACCTCAAACAAAGATAATTGAATTATTGATTGGTGCCTCTGTCCATTATCTAATCTGACTTTTGATCTCTCTCCTGACAGTTTCTTCCTTGGCCATTAATTGTGGAGGTCCGGAGTTGATTGATTCTTCAACAAGAGTCACTTTTGAGAGAGATAATGAAGCACTAAGTTCAGCGTCATTCTACATGAATTCTGCAGAGAGCTGGGGAGTTAGTTCGGTAGGATTTTTTGTAAATGACTCAACTGATCAATATAACTACAAAGCAAATGCCAATCAGAACTCATCAATATATCAAACAGCACGTCTTTCTCCCATTTCCCTAAGATACTACGGACTAGGTCTTGAGAATGGCATATACAATGTAGAACTCCACTTTGATGAAATCCAGATTCCAAGTTTGCAAAACTGGCGAAGTCTTGGATTGCGTTTCTTTGATGTCTTTGTACAGGTATTTCTCAACAACCTTAGGGACAATTTTTTTTATATAATCTTATTGTCAGGTACCTCAATACTAAATACTATATTGTTAATGCATGTTTAAAGTCCAAGCTACAATTTCTTTTCTCGTGGACAGTAAAAGCATTTTGTTCTCTTTTTGGTACTAGAGGAATATATCACTTCGAATGTCCTTTATTGAAATGTTAGCTTAGACTATTGCGTAATAAAAGGAATAATTACAATTTATCATAAAAGAAACAAGCAGAAAGGTATCATAGCCTATAAAAAGTCATATTGGGCATGTGCCCTAGAATATTCTAGCCATATTCATAGGACACAAATCTTGAGAAAGTTTGCTAAAACCATATGAACAGAAAAAGATAATTTCTATGTCCTAAGGGACCAAAAAAAACTCTAAAATCAGATCATTAGAGATGGAAATTAACAAGTAAAGGCATTAGGACAACCAAGGCAATAAAAGGAGGATTGTTTTAATTGTCACCTCAACCACTTCCTTCAGCAAGAGGATCTACATCATTAGATAAGGTATCCCATCTATCTCATGAATTTTATCTCTCCAGATTATGTGGGGAACTGTGTCTTAATTCTCATTTTGTTGGGAGGTATTGGCCATCAAAATAACAAGTACTGGTCCAAGTAATTTGTCTTCTCTACAAGGGGGATTCCAGCCCCCACTCCCTCAAAGGTGAGAATTCCTTTAGTTATTGAAGAGAAATTTGTCTTGCTTTTGGAGCTCCATGCAGAACAAGAGAAATTGCTCCTGTTTGGAGTGTCTTGCTAGTATTGAGGGTTTTTGCCTCATGTATTTTTTGGTAATTAATACAAGACAAGGCAACGCAATTAGCACACAAGCACCTTAAAGCATCTATTCATATGAGGGAGGAATGGTGAATGTAATTGTCCACTTTGGGCTTCTCAGCTTGTAGCCTCTTTCCTCATTGAAAAATCTTTTGGAGGATGTAATTCATTATAGGTCACTGTTATCTCACTACTATTTCTAATCTAGGATCAACCCAATTACAATCCAATCTTTTATTTGTTCACAGTCACTAGATTAAAGTTAAATTATATATAGTTTTTTATTTTTTTAATACCCACATCTCTCAGAAATTCTCTATTCCAAATGCTCGAAAAAGTTCCCCACCATTCCAAGAACTTCATGTAATAGTGGTTTTGGAGTGGTATGATAGATGATTGATTATTGAGTTTGTATGACTGTGTTGGCTCTCAAAACTGCAGGCCCATTTTTCTAGAGAAGGCAATCACTACTCATGCATCAAGGGACAAGACCCTGCAAGAAGGTTGGTAGAACTTACTAACACCAGAATGCTATACATTGTTGAAGCAATGGGTTATAAGTGTGAAATAGGAGTTAGGACTACTATATGCTCAATCCTCTAATATTATGGCTTTCAAAGATCTCTTGTGATATGAAAAAAGTTGGAGAGATGGATCCACAAAGAGTGAAGGAAAATCAAACTACATTAAAACTGAAATGAAAAGTGTTTTAACTTTTAAAGAACTTTAGGATGGTAGGGCAACAAGGGAACCGTTGCAAACCAATACCTTGATCTTGTTAGGAAAGTTGTCATTATGCATTCGACTACCTTACAAATACAAGCTAAAACATGAAAATCAGATCTGCAACTATCAACCATAAGCATATTGAAAGGATGGATATGAGTGCACCTTGAACCATTTTACAAGTCTTTGCATAGATTAACCAATCAATAGATTACTAGTGTAGTAAATGGAACCTCATAGATGGACATCAAATGCTACTTCCTAAGAAGACTACACCAATCTTTTAAACCCTTTGTACAAACATAAATCTGGATTATATTCCTTTTGCCAAATGCTTACAATATGTGAAAACGTGAGAGATAGAAGAAAATGCAAGAGTTGATGCTGAAGGAAATTTTGGGAAAAAAGATAAAGGATTTAGAATATGGCACAATACTTAAGCTAACAACCAGAGCATCAACTAAATATGATATTAAGATAGGCTCAACCCTTAAGCTAAAAATGAGGCCATCAACTGAATATGGCATTAAGATAGGCTTATTTAGCCATTACAATCTAATCTTCAAATTACAGAACAGTCCATGGGCATAGAGAACTTGGCAAAATCAAGCCATATCAACACTTAAACCACTGGTAACAACCATTAAACACTTTCAGGCAGAAGATATGCATTTACATTGATGTAGAGATCTATCTAGGATCATGTTATAGTACCTCAGGCAGGAAAGAGAACAACCATTAAACCAAAAAGCCAGCCATCCTTAGAAATCAAGTGGCATACCCCTATCGTGGAGACTTAGACAAACCAACCATAGCAATATTGATTATCTAAAACTGTACGATTCTTTGCATATATTAGGGTCGACCTAGGGCAGTACGGTAAGACAGATCCCAACTTTTAGGCAATAAATAGAGTAGGGCGGACTTGAACAAGGGCTACATATTTAGGCCAACCCACTTGTTATGTTGGCCCCTCTTAGTGAATGATGAAAAAAAAATTAAATAAACCAAACTTATCTTGGGCCGACCTCATAAAGATGAGCACCCACTTTGGTGAAGGGAAATTAAAAGAAAAGAAATAAAATGCTATCCCAATTGACCTATATGAGTGGTCGCATCCCTTGGATTAAGCGGTGCATTTACATGTATATAAGAGAGATCATTTGAATTTATTTTAGGAAGAAGATCATCACATTTTATTCCAATTCAGAATAGAATTAGGAGCAAAACTCATTAAATACAGTCTAGAGTCTGCACTCAATCCAATAAAGCAGTGAACAATACAGAAAAAAATACTTAAAAGGGCATCGAAGAAGAGAAGATAAAAAGGCATTAGATCAAGGATATAATTGCAGTCCACAATAAATTAAATTGGGCAGCAGACTTACATATATATTTGGGCAAAAACTAGAACATTTACCAAAAGGGACATTACAAGTGGTATTAGAGCAACGTTCCTGCTAGCCTAAGGGACGACCAATAGTTGATACAACTTAGTCAAAAGTCTCTAAGGGCTCTAGAGAGGTATTGGTGTGGGTAAAAGCAAAAAGTTGTGTCACACTTTTATAAAGAAAATCGTCCATGCTGATTCACCTCTTTAAATTGAATCAATAGAAAATGAAATATATCTTTCGAATTTTGAAATGATGTAAATTAATTAAATGTATATTTTTTTGTGTATTTTATGTTTGTAATTTTTTTTAAAATTTCAAAAATTATTTGAATATACTTTGTTATAAAGTAAATACTATAATTTAGTTGTTGATAAAATGTTAAATTGTATATAACTTTTTTTTAATGTACATATATATTTTTCAATAAATTTGAAAAATTGCGTGTACTGAAATATAACTTTTTCCATTTGGCATCACTTTTTTTTTTAATTATTTATCCAAATTTGAAAATAATTATATCATCTTAACATAGACTCTTTTTTGTAGTGCATTTATTTTTTATAAATCTATAAAAAAGTATTTTCACATTTCATAAAAAATATTATTTATAAGAGTGGGAGTTGTTGAAAAATCAAGTTTTTCAAAAAAATATTTCAGTAATTAGACCCAAAGTGGTATAAAAATATATTTAGTAGAGAATTCCAATTAGAAATGTTGTGCCCATATATAATATAGCTATAATGAATCTCTATAGACCCTATGTTTGACTAAAATTAATTTTTAGTTAGAACTACTCAAATTCACTTGTGCTAATAAGGTGGCCTGAAACATGACACAATTTTACCCATGTGTTTTTATGCATGCACAACTCATAATAAAATACCCTGAGATATCCTACTCTCTCTTGATCAAAATCTTCTAAGTGTTGAACAGATGGACTGTGTGATCACAAAGACAACTCCAAGATTCCAGGATTCAATGCAGGTAGTCTCAGTTGGTTCATTGTGAAATGTCGGTAATCTCAAAGGGGACTTAAATAGTTGTTCTAGGAGTTGATTGGTCTAAAGACCGATTCTTGACTCACTATTTTTTGAAATGATTTCAAATAAGTTCTATTTCTACTTTGATTTGAAAAAAAGGGTAAAATGATAAGGGTTTCAAGGAAGATAATTCTACCCTAAACTATCCTGATGAACTCAAGACACAAAAATTGCAAATGCGGAATTAAAACCAATCTTTGCTTTGCCAAATTCAACAACTAGGCAAGAATGGTGCAATCTTATGCAGAATTTCAAAAGATTTTCATATTACTTTCATTCACCAACATTTTGAACAATGAATTAAGCATTAGAAGTTAAATTTTTAAGTATTGGTTCAAGCTAACTTGGCGCGATAATTGAAAATCATCTAACCATCAAAAATATGAAAACACAATTCCACATTGAGCAATCTCTATCAAATCTTTCATTCAATCTAATAACTTGAAAATAAATCCTACTCTAATGAGAGCACGAAACTATACTAACTTGCAAAAGTAGACCAGATTCACCAACAATTGAACAATGAATATGTCTTAACTCACTACAACAATTCCCTCTCATATGAAATATATGAAATGGGGGAGGGTTTATATAGGCGCCCATATTACAGAGCAACGACCTGGATTGATTTAAGATTAATGGCGAAGATTAAACAAAAAAACTAATTAAGGCAAACTATTTTAGTTGTCTATTCATATTTCATGTTGCTTACTTTGTAATGATTTTCTGCTTTGGGTGCCCTAGATGCCTGCTGCCTTAGTCTACTTACAAGGCATCTATCCTACACGCATAGACGTGAATTACCATTGATTTTCTCCCTATTAAGCATGGGGTGAGAAGATTTCAATTCTAGGTGTTTAAATAGATGCAAAGAAACAAACTTAAACATCATTTCATTAAATTCAAATAGACAACAACCCCTGGCGTCAAGTTCAGGGCTAGGAACACATCTTGGATTAAGGAAAATTTAAGTTTCATTGTACGGTGCAAATTTGTGGAAAAATTGGAGATGGGAAACTTTTTAGGATTAAGCCCTATTTCTGGTTTTTATGCAGATACCGAATTTTAGAGATAGCAACGTAATGTCCTCTTGGATTGATTTTGATTTTCCATTCCAATTTTGACTTGGGCAATGTTTTTGAACAAGATTTTAGAAGGAATGTATGATCACGTTTCTGTTCTAGGGTTTTGACAAACAACTTTCATCAATAACAATACACAAATCCCTAATGGCTGATTCTGAAATGACAAGAAGGAAGCAAAACTGAACTGGCGTAATTAGTTTCTTAAAATTTGGAAAGAAAGCCCTGTCGTAAATCTTCCTTTTGCCTTGGCTTGGTGCGATGTTTCTTCGGTGATATTTCTTCCTCTTCCCAGTGTGATAATTGTTTCCTCGTCTTGCATTTTAGTGCTTTTTTTTTTCTCTTTACCCTGCGTCATGTATTCTTCCTTACTTGCAGGCCCGATTGCCTTCTTTGTTATGTGATATTATCTTCTCTCTTGCCACGATTTTCTTCCTCGCCTTGCGTGATGTTTTCTTTTGTGCTTTGCACGATGTTTTTCCTCCTTTGCGCAATCTGTTTTTCACCTGTGCTTGGCATGTCTCCTTCTTATGAGATGTGCGACGATTTTTCTCTATCCTTTACGCTTACCGAATCCCCCAAAAAAGAAATTGCAATAGATCGCGTTTCTTGGGATGTTTGGTTCCAAACTCGGTATTAGGAACCGTTTTAAGATTATAGCTAACTCCAGTTTGATGCGCTAACACCGAATTTCGGTATTGGGAAGGTTTTTTGGAATAAGCCTATTTTCATATCATATGCAAATACCAAGTATAGGGAAGACTGGGTGCGAGGAGGGGTTTTTGGATTAGCGCTAATCTGACTTTGTTTGAAAACACCGAGTTTCAGATCGCTTTGCCCGAAAACTTACTTCACAATTCATTCCTTAAGACGTCCTGGGAAAAGTCGGGTCAAATTGAGTATTGGAAGTATTATTTGTAATAAACTTATTCCTATTTTAGGTGCAAATACCGAATTTAGGATTTTCTCACTTAAAACTTTGCCAAAAACTTGACTTTTCAATCCTGTCAAGAAGTTTGGGGTGAAATTCGGTACTAGGAAGAGTTTTCGGAATAAGGACTTATTCCGACTTTATATGCAAATACCGAATTTGCAAATATTTGATCAGATGTTTGGTGTTAGGAAGAATTTTCGCAATAAAGGCTTAATCCAATTTTGAATGCAAACACCGAACTTTGGGGGTGCAGATCATACTTAGTCAATTTTTTATCGCAAAGAGGAGTTTCCTCCCAAAGTTTTGAATGAGCCCTTGGAAACATGTTCGCCAAATTCCTCCTGAAACTTTCGTATGATGTAATTCGACATCCTAGTTTCCCTTGGAAAGCTCTTGATTCACATTCCATGCTGTTTGTTTCCTATTCATCAAAACCACTCAATCCTAACCTACTCATCAGGGCTGGTGACCTTAACCTAGGCAAATGCAACTCAAGCTCACTGCCTCTTTCACCTACACAAAACCATGACGCAACACTCTGACTCGAAAATCGACAATGACAGAAAAGGGAAATGGGGTCCCTGTCGAGGACGGGGTGTGTGTAAGGCACAACAAAGAGATTATTTGCAGATTGTGGAGCAGATTTATCATTCCCTTGCTGGCAGTATTTATCCTTTTGCTAGTCGTATAGCTGGTGTGAGGGTGTAGGAGTTTGTGAGAGAGAGAGCTACGGTTTGAGGGTGGTTTGACCTGCATTTTCAGAATACATTCAAAACGTGGTCATAGAAGGCATTTCTAGAGTATGGCGTTAAAATCTAGAGCTGCCAGTTTGCTGGTATTTAGTGCAAAATCAGTATTGTGTATTTCAAATTTAATTGTTATTTTTGATATCTCATTGTAATGTGTTTTCATCATCTGGGAATCTAAAGATTTAATGATATATTGTACTTTTATTTCTAAAATTAATTGTGAAATCATTGCTTGTGTCGTGGGTATTTCCTGAAATATTGTATTTGAGGAGTTATTTCTGTTATTTTATTGCTGCAAATAAGATTATTGTAAAAACTATCGTTTCCATCTACTTCTCTAAAACACACTTGAACAGAAAAACAAAGGTGCGTATTTCAGCACCTTGATGTTAATTACAAATTCCTGTATTCCTCACCAATTTGAGAGAGAACGAAACCTATCTTCAAATAGTTAAAAAATAACGGTAAAACTAAATCATTTATCTATATAGGTTAATATAAATATTTATTTAGCATATATTATTTCAAAACACTTTGTGCTTAATGAAGGCCACTCATCAAACCATATAATAATGTCATAGAAATTTAAAATTGATGAATTGGAAATGGGAATACATGAAGAACTAGATGCATTACCATCGCCTTTCTGAATGGGATGACGTGAAATATTAATTGCTGTTAAGCAAATAGACAATATCACCACATCGTTTTGTGATTTTGCATCATGTTTACTGATTATGGTCTATTTTCTGAGGGCCTTGCACACGGGAATTGTGATTTTTGAGTGTTGAGCAGATATCTTTGTATCATCGACACTTAGATTTCATCACTTCAACCATTTACGTATCTTTCACTGTTGCAACACTTTTCTATGCAGGGAACTAGAAAGTTACGAGATTTCAATATCAAGGAGGCCGCTGGAGGCTCAAATGTACCATATACAAGGACTTATAATGTCAGTGTGACTGAAAACATCCTTGATGTGCATCTTTTTTGGGCTGGGAAGGGAACTGCTGGCATTCCAGCGGACGATACGCGTGGACCTTTAGTGTCAGCCATTAGGGTTACTCCTGGTAAGATACCATGTTGGCCTTAAAAGAATATGTAATTATCCAGTTTTTAATCTTAGGACATTTGCTATGGAGATTTATTTTTTTCTAATTTTAATTTATCAGAATCATTCTGGAATTTGCTTTGCATTACTGTGAATGTGTCACTTACGAAATCCTTTTCGCTTGCTTGTTGCAGAGTTCAAGGCAACTATTGGCATTGAAAGTTCCAGCAATCATAGCCGAACAAGAACCATTGGAATTATTATTGGAGTTATTATTGGGGTTGGCTTTCTACTATGCTTACTCTTGGTGGTTTTAAGAAACAAGAGAAGGAAAAGAAAGTTTTCTTCAGCCGATGCTAGCGAAGGTGAAAATGCAATGTTGCGAAGCGTGAGACACTCCATGCATTTTTGAGATCAGCTCAATAACATTTTTTCTCTTTGACCAGCTTTCTTGGAAGTGAAAATTGTATAGAGAAATGGATTGCCATTAACATAGATCCTATAATTTTTATGTTACTTGTTTTTCCAGATTTGAAGAAAATGGCTGGAAAAGCTCATCTTTTCAGTTTAACAGAACTAAAAATAGCTACAAAAGATTTTGATATTGAAAATAAGATAGGAGAGGGCGGGTTTGGGGCAGTTTACAAGGTAAATTAAAATTCAACCTTTAGTTATATTAAGAGTATGAGAGTTGTTTTTGGAGAAAGTGAATGAATCAAATATCAAAATTGAAATGCTTATATTACAATATGTGATTTCAATTGTAGGGAGTGTTGCAAGATGGAAATCTTGTGGCAGTAAAGAAGCTGTCTTCCACGTCTGGTCAAGGAAAACGGGAATTTCTAAATGAGGTGGCCACAATATCTGCTGTGCAACACCGAAATCTCGTCAAACTCTATGGGTGTTGTATTGAAGATGACGAGCGACTCTTGGTCTATGAATATTTGCCCAACAACAGTCTGGGGCGAGCTTTATTTGGTATAGCCTTGCATATTTCTCTAACATGCTAATTACGAACTCTAAGAATCAACTTTGTGTTTATTTAAATTACAATTAATATTACTTTATATTATAAATCTCAGGTTCTAATCGATCTAAGCTAAGCCTTGATTGGCCTCTACGCTTTAACATTTGCCTTGAAGTTGCACGTGGGTTGGCATATCTTCATGAAGAATCGAGAATTAAAATTATACATCGAGACATCAAACCAAATAATATCCTTCTAGATGAATATCTAAATCCAAAAATAGCTGATTTTGGATTGGCGAGGCTCTGTGATGCTGCGAAAAGTCACATCAGTACCAGAGTGGCAGGAACAATGTAAGATTTCTGTCTTATTAATACTTAGAGAGAATTTTCCAGTGGTGATTTCACTGAATTGAAATTTTTTTATCAGCGGTCTCGTTGACCATGTTGAGATTGGGAATTTATTATTTTCCGGTTGTAGTAAATGTAGGACTCAAGATAGGATGATAAATTTAATATGTGGTTGTAGCACAGTTCATATGTTTTACTTATTTTCCAAGCAGACACTGGCCGGATTCAGTCAAAGCAGGTTAATTTAACTCCAATGTTCTATTGAAAACACCCAAATGCAGAATGCTAACAAGGTTTAAAATGAGGTTTAACACTGCATTGGATGTATAGTAAAAGTTTAAACTCGTACTGCTTTCAGCGGATATCTAGCTCCAGAGTATGCTTTTCGTGGGCATCTCACGGAGAAAGCTGACGTTTTTAGCTTTGGAGTAGTTGCTCTCGAAGTTGCTAGCAACAGAAGTCATGAAGACAGGAACTTGCCAGATGAGATGATCTATCTTCTTGATTTGGTATCAATTTTTTCTTCTAAATTTCCAACATAAGTGATTTGTTCTATTGACTTTATCAAATTAAAATCATCTGACACTAACTAGAGATTCAAGCAGATGTTTGTAATGAAATCGCTATTTATATGTACTCTTTGAAAGCAATGTCTTATATTACCAGTGAATGAACTTGCAGGCCTGGCAATTGTACGAGGAGGGGAGACTTCTAGATTTGGTCGATACCAGCATTCTTTCCAGCTGCTCTAGTGGAGAAGAAGTTGTGAGAGTGATTCACGTGGCTCTTTTATGTACACAGGCAGCACCCACGCAACGACCTTCCATGTCACAGGTTGTTGCTATGCTAGGAGGGGCAATGGAAATTAATCTACCACAATGCCGCCCTGGATATATCAAAGACTGGCAGCTTACTAGCACTCCAACCAGGGGAGATGGCAAAACGTGGACATGGAGCATGAGCCTGACAATGGGGGATAGATCAGACAACTTGTAGCTAAATAAAATTCAAGAACCTTTATCTGCATCTCTGGAGTTGACTTTGGAATAGCTTTCTGAAGTTTAAAAGTTTGATATTCTGTTGCTTGGTAGCCATGTTATAGTTAGTCCAGGCAAACTAAGAACCTGTTCCATGCTATGGTATGATAATATTATTTTAGAGATGACTCCCACATATATGGAAAAAATAGTAATGTACCTTGATGATGCCTATATATTATAATAATAATAATAATAACACAATGAAGATATATATATATGTGTACTTATCACGTTCAAACTTAGTGATCGGTTTATTTGGAGCTGTAACACATAGCTAGGATATATTAGCGACGTCGTTGAGAGGGAGGTTCAACAAGAGAAAACAAGATCTTTTATTTGTATCTAATTCATTATATATGCTTTTCTTATAATGGCAAATCTGCACGGTTCATTTCAACAATATCCTCATTCCTTTAGTATTATTTAAGGGAATTTTTTTTTTTAAAAATTAATATTTTAATTTTATTTAAATAAGTTTATATTATAATGAAGAATAATAAGTTTTTATTAATATAATTCTTTACTATTCAAAGTAAAAAATTGAGTGGAAAAAAACAGCACATTTTAACATGTACATCTATAGAACATCTATTAATTTTATGACCAATATAATAGTGTGTGCTTCCATTCTTTACATCAACCATTGCAATCATTGTTGTCATCCAAACTTAACTAAAGCAACAATCTCTAACATTATCTAGCATTTGATGTATTTTTAATAAAATTGGTTTGTAAGATTAGTAAAAACTTATCCTTTAACTTGTCAATCATGGGGACGCATCCCCTCGAAATTCCATTTGTTTTGGGGACAAGGATGTCCCCCTTGCCGAGCTACTACTACCATTAGGACGATAGGGTTGTTGGGGATGGCTAGGCATCCCTTGGTTATCTCAGTGATGTACAAAGGCCTCCCACGATGGAATGGCCCAAAAGTTTTTAAAAAATTAAAATTTTATTTTTGCCTCGATCTCAAAGCCTAAGGCCAAACCCTAATGACCAGTGCCTCCCCTACCTACTCTCCCCTACCCCTCCATCCCACCCATGCCTTCTGAACTCTATAAAACACTCCAAATTCCTCATTTTTACTCACAATCTCATTTCAATAGCTAGGTTGAAGAGGAGCAAAAGAGTGAGTGAAGGAGTGAAAGAGTGTGATTGAAGTGTTACAAGTACAAGAGGGGTAAGGAGTAAGAAGAAGAGGAAGAAGAGGGATTCTACACCAAGTTGGAAGGATTTTTCAAGCACAAGATAGGATTTTATTACTATTTTTTGAGTTTTTTGAGTTTTTTGAATTAAATTTCATATTCAGATTTTAAATTTATTATTTATTTTTTAGACATGGTTGCAAGTGTATATTCAATGATCCATTGTTCAATGTTTTTTTTTTTTTGTTCATATTTCCAATTTGTATTAAGATTCAACATTGAAATTTATTTTTAATTTTTAAACTAGGTTAAAATTTTTGTGTATCCTCTACTTCTACGCTTAGTGTGATTTAAATTAAGAAAAACATAAATGAAATACTCGATTAACAAATATTAGCTTGAATTTTAATCTTAGAATTATAAACTTATAAGTTTTAAATTTATATACTTTATTGAAGTGTCACAATGAGTTCTTATGGTATGAGTGAGGATGAGGTTGAGGTTCAGACTAAAAGTACTAAATTTGATTATGCACTTGAGGCTAAGAGGGGTGACCATGATGTTGAACTTAAAACCCAAACCAGTATTGCCATGGAAAATGCAGCTATAAGTGTAAATTGCCTCTCCACATTAGTGGAAAAGTATCTTAAAGGTCCTTTCGATTGTAAGTCTCCTGAAATAATTTGTAGCAAAATTGCCAAGCAGGACTAGGGCATTGGCTATTGTGGAAGTGCAACTAATTTGCACTTGCATTTTATGACGACATTACTAAAGTTAGTGCCCACCTTCTTCATATTTGAGGAAAAGGTTGGGATGCATGTGATTTCTCAAGGAGATCAACAAACTTGAAATACAGAGTTGAGATGGGGTATCACTAATGACAATGCAACTACACTTATGTCTACTTCTTTATCTCATAAATCAAAAGCTCATCAAAACCAACCATGTGATTCTACTTATGCTTTGTAGATGAGTAGCAAAGATGTCAGGTTCTTCTTCAGGGGCCCATGCAAGAGAGGCTAGTGAGAAACATAAATTGACAAATGATGCTCAAAACCTATAGTTAATTTATTCAAAGTGTAACTTGTTATGTGTTGCATACACACCCCTATATTTCACTAGTCAAAATGGGGTCCCCCTCTTTTCTTCCTCCTCATTTGTTTCTTTTTTGTTTCTCTTTTCCCCTTTCCTTTGGTAAGATTTGCCTATGAAGATAGCCACCCAAGATTTGGAGGCCTAATGGAAAGCACAATAACAAGAGAGAAATAATCTGACAAGAATAAACTATTTTCCTATCAATGATGCAATACAATGTGATCAACTAGAATCAACAAAAATAAATTGGATGTACATAGGATACTCCTTGGTTATATAGGCCAAGGTGACACATAGGAGTGCAGAAGATTATGACAAGTGTCATAATCTTATGACATGAAATATAAAGTGATAGCCTATCATCCTGCCTAAAAAGGAAAAGTGATAGTGAGATAACACCACTAAAGGTAGACCAACCACCTAAGGTGGAAAAGTGCAAGCATAAGAGGTGGATGTAATAATGTGATAAAAGCACTAAAGGTGGAGATGCCACATAAAGTGGAAATGATAACATGATAACACTGCCTAAAGTGGAGATGCTCCTAAAAGATCCTATATGGTCCCTAAGTAAGCCTAAGTGATGTGTAATTAGGACCTAGGTGAAGAATCAGCAAGGTACAACACCTTAATTACACCAACACTCCCCCTTAAGTGCAACTTAGGGAGAATGTACACAGAACCTAACGATGCAAGATGAGTCCTGGCTACTAGGACATGTTAGGTACCCATGTACAAATGAAATGAAATCTCTCACAAATGGACAAAAGGACAAAGCCTAGAGGGAAAAAACTCCTCCCTAAAAGAGATGAAAATAAAAAAGACTCTCAAAGAAGAAGTATGAAAAGGACAAAGCCCCAAATGAGCAAAAATTCCCCCCCCAATAAGAGAGAAGAAGAGAGACCATATAGCAGTGCCCCATCAATGTAGAATGTACACCAATGGTATATGCTCCAAGGTGGATGTAGAAGATGGTCCACGATCATCAAACAATGTTCCTCCCCTTAGGAAGAAACAAAGCCAAAGGTGTATGAATGGAGCCTCCCCAATCCTAAAAGGAATATGAAGGAACAAATCTCAAGATGTATGGAGTCTTTGAAAGCTGCTCAAGTGTCTTAATGTCGATGTTGAAAGTTTCCCCCTCCAAATCAGGTGTACTAGGCCACACTGTTAAAAAATACAATCCAAGATCTAGTGATGATGAATGTAGAACATGATCCAAAGACTCAAGTGTATCCTCTAAAGATAAAGAGACCTCCTCTAAATGTTGTACATAAGTATTCACAATCACATCAAACTCAAAAGAGTTATCATGTAGATAATGAACAAGAGGATCAAAGTGTTGCCTCGTAACAACTAAAGAAGGATCATTTCTATCAAAGAGAAGATGTATATCATCAATGGTGTCTCCCAAATCTACTAGATAGGCCTCCATAAACAAGCTTATAATTTATGTCAAGTAGTAATCCCAAGGAACTATATCTAGAAGACAAAGTGTCTTCATCTACACTAAATCACAAGGAGCCCAAACTGTAACAACACACATATCATCAAATAAAATAGTTGATGAAGGAGATGGGATATCAACACATATCTTAAGAACCTTAGAATGTTCTGAGATTCAAATGACCATATTGAATCTCCTCAAATGTGTCCATGCTAGATTTCGTAGTGTGTACATAAGTTGAATTAATAATAGGAGCAAAATGAGAGAAGGTGTGGACTCAAGAATGATGATCAACCTCCCCAACTACAACAATATCTTTTCTTTGTAAATCTTGAATGGTGACAAAATCTGATGTGAACTCAACACTCTTTCTTGCTCCACCATGTGTGATCTAATAGATAGAAAGGATATTGGTTGATAATGGAGGCACACATAGAACATCATTGAATTCTCCATCATCCATGTCAATTGATCTAGGTTCCCACAAGCATTCATATATGTGTTGTTAGCCATCAGGATGTGTGGTGATGAACAAGAGTCAAATGAAGAGAACATATTCTCTAAAGAATCTATATGATGTGAAGCTCCTAAATCAAGTATCCACCTATCTAAATTATAATATGCGACTACAACAATTGCTTGCCCCATGTTTCTCTAGTGTAGATGATGATGAAGAAGAAGATGAACTCCTTGACATTGATGAAAGCAAATTGATTTAATTCTTCTTAAGAAGATGCTTCAACTCGTCAATTTGTTTTAGATAACATTCATGTCCGTTATGCCCTAATTTCTTGTAGGGTGATACCACAATAGTGGGTTGCACTTTTTAGCCAACTTTGACACTGAAATAATCATTTTGAGAAAAAAAAAAATCAGATTCAGACACCTATTACTACTAAACCGTAAGGAATTTTTAGATGATGTCAACTAGGAATTTGTGACATTTCATACATGTAGATTCTAAATATTTTTTTTAAAATTTTTTTGGAATCAATTTGCATCCATTTTTCTATCTCCCTCTAAAACTAGTTTTTAACAGTAAACAACAATTTTAAGAGTGATACTCATTTGGTATGGAATAACTTTTTTTCTAAAATAAATATGAATGTGATTCTTTTGAATTTAGTTTTGTAACATCCATATCTAATGTTTGCAATGGATTTAATAACATTATCTTCAGTATTTCACATTTTATTAAGTTTTTAAGTCAAGTTAACTATAATTTTGACATATGTTCATTTGGTAGCTCGTAACTTGTTGTGTAGGTATCAAAATTTATTTTAATTTTTTTGTTGGAAAGAGGACTTCAATAACTATTACGTAGATATTTTTCAGAATTTTTTTCACTAGTTTACTATTTTTCCATGAGCATTGAACAACAAATATAATGTTTAGTGTGAAAACTATGTTTAGTTAATCTAAAAAATCAATCATAATAAACTCAATACATATTGAAATCATAATCATTAGGAAAATCACTTTGAGTAATACTATCACTCATTTGGGCTTGTTAAGATTGTAGAATATAAGCCTTTAATTAAATCTTAGAAGGCCAAAAATCTGCAAAAACTAGGATAGCTTTGTGGGGAGATGTCCAAGCAGGTTGTTTGATCAAACATATGTTCTATCGAAAGGACCTTTTAGGTTCAAATAGTTCATTTTTATGTTCCACAGACTTAGAGAAATACTTTGTCAAAGTTTGACAGTTTTCACACTTAAGACACTTAATAGAATGTGTTGGTAGGGTATGGCCTAGAATGTTCAGATAACTTGGCGAGTGAAATGGGGGCATGCCTAGCATAAAATTGAACCCTATATGCATTGACACTGATGGTACTTTCTCGTGACAAACATAATGAAAGTTAGGGCATATGCGAATGCATGTGACACTTTTTAGGGCAGCAAAAAACTCTCAACGCAAACAAATGGTTTTGAGTATTTAAAATCTTAGAGAGATTTTTGTAAAGAGACCTCACACGACCCATAGGTTGAGATGGTTCATTCATATGTGCCACAAACTTAAAGAAATGCTTTGTGAAATTTTGAGATTTTTCAGCACTTAGGACACTTAAGAGAATTTGTCACTAGGGTATGGCCTAAAACATTCGAGTGACTTGGTGAGCGAAACGAGGGCATGCCCAGCATAAACCTAGCCTCTCAAAAATTTTGGTAGTAATGGTGTGAACATCAACCATCAACACATGAGCACCAGATTTTATGTTGAAAACCCAAACTGGGAAAAACCACAATGAGAATCTAACTCATAATATAAATATGAATGATTGCAAAGTTGAAGGCTCACTGCCAAGGAGAAATTGCACCTGATGGACTTGTAAGTCTAAGGTACACTTCCTTGGGGCAAGATACAAGGCACATATAAGGGCTTGCATAACCAAGGCTCACTGCTTTAGGGAAAGATACAATCTTCTATTAAAGGACTCACTGTCAATCAACAATGAAGCAAATAGTAGAACTAAAAATGATGAGGATTTGTTCTTGAACAAAAAATTATCCTTGAACAACTAGATCAAGTGACCAAAATCATGGAAAGCATATCAAATAACCACCACTATCACAACACATTCTCTCACTAAATATACCACCTTCAAACCTCTGATTTTTGCATTTCTGCAATCTCAAATCATCTTGCACATCATTTGCATACTCTTCTCATCAATTCAAACATAACACATCATACAAATTCTTCAACCATACTCCTTAAATATGAGATAGATCATTGAAAACTTAATTTAGGGTCAACTAAGAACATAATAAACATTATTACACAAAATAGTCACCTAGACCAAAAATACTCAAAGCAAACCACTCTTGGAGAAAGATGGAACCAAAACATATCACAATACATCCTTCTAAGAGAAATCCAATGATCCACACATGCTAATTTACATTTTCCAAAGTTGTTATCAAATGTAACGTGTAGACATAACAATTATTCAACCAAAGAACATCTTTTGATGCAATTATCTCACATGGATCTCCACATGCCATGGTGATACCCATAACAACTTCTTAATACATCCTCCAATGCATATTTAGATCAAAGAAATATGATCCAACCAAGATAACTTAATCAGACACACTGAATCATAACACAATTGAATATCCTGAACATAAATCAACAAAACTCTCTTGCATAACAGAATCCACCAAAGAAGCAAATAAAGAATACTACATGAGCCATTAAATCATACCCACTAAACCGCAACACAATCTGCAACATATTTGGAGGCCACACGAAGACTTTCTAGGCCATTCTAACAAACACACTTACTACCAACAAACATAAATGACTATCCAAATCAAAATACCACAACCAACACCAAAAATACCAAACTCAATCTGCAACACAAAACACAATTGCAACAACCAGGAGCATATCGTGACCAGAATCCATTCGAATAACCAGGTTTGGCATCAATGACAACCATACAAGATCATAATTCCAACAATCTCCCCCTTTGTCAACGATGGGAACACTTGAACAATAGTTGAACATTTAAACAAATCTCACAACAACTCTCTCCCCCTTTGACATCAAAGACAAAGGGAGTTACATAACATATTGACCAACACACATGCCACTACTTCCCCATGAGAGAAGGAACAACATCAATCCAAGAGATAAAGGATAAGCATTGAATCTCCCCCTAGAAAGACACACCACTATAATACATCTAGCTAGAGAAATGAGGGGCAATAACCCCTAATTTTTGCCTAAGATACTCAAAAGTATCATTCGCCAACACTTTCGTGAAAATGTTTTATACACTTTCTTTTGTAGAAATGTATTCCAGTCTGACTTCCTTTTCTATAGCCTTCTCTCTTAGAAATGATAGCGGATTGAGATGTGTTTTTTCTTTGAATGCATTGTCCAATTCTTTGAAATGTTTATAGCACTTGTATTATCACACATAACAGGAATAACTTCATCATATACCACTCTGATATCTTTAAGAGTCTATTGCATCCACATAACTTTAGTACAACAAGATTCTAACACAATGTATTATGCTTCTACATTAGATAATGATATTGAGTCGGGTAAGTGCACCAAGATGGTGTGCAAAAATATGGACAACCTCTAAAAAAAAACATCTAAAAACTACTAATGCAAACAGTTTATTTTAAATTTAAATAACCCATTCATGTTAAGCCTCGGTCACCAAGCCTCAATCCAAGCCAAAACACCTATGGGTTTTTTAATAGAAAAATGTGATCGTGTTTTTTAATAGAAAAACGCGATCGTTTTTTTCAAAAAATAAAAACACATACGGGTTTTTGGAAATAAAAAACACGTTCGCATTATGTTTAGTAAGAAAAACAAGTATGTGTTTTTCTTACATAAAATTAGTCTAGAAACATGGATTTGTATGCAATGCATTTATCATTCCCTTAGTTTTTTCAATAGGCTATATACATAAAATGCAACATTTAAGTATAAGAAAGAAAATATAACTTATACTTTAAGTTATATTTTATGTATATATTGTCAGAATGTTAGAGAGTGTTTTCATCTCTATAGGAGTTATAATGTAGATTCTAGTTTTTAGAGGATCATATAAAATTTCAAAGAGTCAAATTTCAGTAATCAACATGTCAAATTTTAGTAATCAGCATGATCCTATTATCATCCTTTAGCTCTATATCTCACTCTCTTTGTCTTTCCCAAACTCTAGACGTAACTCTCGCCCTCTCTTATCTCTCTTAATTCTCTCTCCCCTCTCTAGGTATATCCAACCCTCTCTAGCTTTCATTCCTTCCTTAACCCCATTTCTATCCTTGACTCCTTCCCTTTCTCTTCATCACTGTCATTCTCTTATTACTTCTTTCCCCTCCCTCTCCATTCTCTTGGTTACTACATATCCCTTCTATCCTCTCTCCCCATATATCTAGGTCTCTCCCTCCCTCCCTATTCAACCCAATACCTCTCCCTCCCTATATTATTACCCACCTCTCTCTCCTCCTCTAGGTTTCTCACCTATGTAATTGTCCACTCTCTAGTTCTCTCCCTCTATCTCCACCTTTCTCTCCCTTCCCCCTTACCCCTATCCACTTATGAACTCTCTCCCTCTTTTCTCTCTCTCTCTCTAAACCTATCTATCTCCTCGTTCCCTGGGTCTTTGACTCCCTCCATGTCTACCTCTCCATCCATCCCCTCTTATTCATCTCTTTTATCTATTCCCTCTCTCTATTGTCTAGGTCATCACCTCTCCCTCCTTTTTTCTCTCCCTCCCTCAAATTTCTAGGTTTCTCCCTCATTTCCTCTCCACCTCTATGCCTCTCTATCCATGTCTCATTAGGAACCTATCTCTATGCCCTCTATCTATCGCTCCCCTCTCTCTCTCATCTAGGTATTTAACCTCTCTCTCACCCTCTAGATTTCTCATCTCTCTATATATCCCCTCTCTAGTTCTCTCCATTAGTCTCCACCTCTCTCTCTCTCTCTCCATCACATCTTACCCATCTCCCTTTATGAACTCTCTCCTTTGCTTATCTCTCCCATCACCTTGTTATCTCCCATAAACTCTAGACTTATTACTCTCCCTTTCTTCTCTCTATTTCTTCTCTCCCCCCTCTCTAGGTCTCTCCTATACTATCCCCCCTCTCTCTCTCACCTTCCCTCCCTCCATCTCTCTTCTCCTCCTATTGTTTCTCTCCACTCTCTCTTTGTTCTCTTGATCACTACCTACCCCTCCCAACCTCTCTCCATACATATTTTTCTACTTCCCTTCATCTTTACCTCTCTACCACTCCCTCTTTGTCTCATTACCCACCTCTCTCTTCCCCTTTATCTTTCCACCCTTGGTCTCTCACCTCTCTCTTCTTAGGCTCTAGATCACTCACCACTATATCTCTCTCTCCTCTCTAATTCTTTCCTCTCCACCTTCTTACCCCTCTTTCACTCTTTGTGAACTTATCTATCTTATTTTCTTCTCTCTCTTCCTCACCTATCTACCTCTTCCCTCTTTCTATCTCTATCACTCCCTACCCACCTCTCCATCTCTTCATAGCTCTCTCTTTCTATTTTTTTCCCTCTATCCTCTTCTCTCTCCCTCCCCTTTCTAGGTCATCACCTCTCCCTCCCATTAGGACCCCATATCACCCCTAATGACACCATATACCCCTTAGGACATCATATAACCCCTTAGGACACCATATGACCCCTTTTAACATCCTAGTACATGACATGACCCCTTAGGACACCATATGACCCCTTTTAACATCATTGTACATGAAATGACCCCTTAGGACACCATATGACCCCTTAGAACAATATGATGTCCTAAGGGGTCATATGGTGTACTAAGGAGTCATATGGTGTTCTAACACATGTGTGGCCCATTAGGACCCCATATGACCCCTCAGGACACCATATAACCCTTTTGATGATCTTGGTATGTACAACATGACCCCTTAGGACACCATATGACCCCTTAGGACAATATAAAGTCCTAAGGAGTCATATGGTGTCCTAACATATGTATGGCCCTTTATGACCACATATGACCCCTGACAACACCATATGACCCGTTATAACACCATATGTATTTTAACGACACCATATGACCCCTTTTGACATCCTAGTACATGATATGATTCCTTAGGACACTATATGACCCCTTATGACCAAATGATGTCCTAATGGATCATATGGTGTCCTAAGGGATCATATGGTGTTCTAATAGATTTATGGCTCCTTAGGACCACATATGACCCTTAATGACACCATATGACCCCTTAGGACCATATGATGTCCTAATGGGTCATATGGTGTCTTAAGGAGTCATATGGTGTTCTAACATGTGTGAGGCCCCTTAGGACCCCATATGACCCCTAACAACACCATATGACCCCTTAGGACTGTATGATGTCCTAAAGGGTTATATGGTGTTCTAAGGGGTCATAAGGTGTTCTAACACATGTGTGGCCTCTTAGGACCCCAAATGACCCCTAACGACACCATTTGACCCCTTAGGACACCATATGACCTCTAATGACACCATATGACCCCTTAGGAAACTATATGACCCTCACAACACCATATGAACCCTTAGAACCTCATATGACCCCTTAGGACACCATATGTCTTCTTAGGACACCATATTACCCATTAGGACACCATATGATCCATTTTAATAGCCTAGTACATGACATGACCCCTTAGGACATCATATGGTGTTCTTAAGGGTCATATGGTGTTCTAACACATGTGTGGCCCCTTAGGACCCCAAATGACCCCTAACGGTACCATATGACCCCTTAAGACACCTATATGACCTCTAACAACACCATATGATCTCTTAGGACATTATATGACCCTCATAACACCATATGACCTTTTAGGACCCCATATGACCCCTCAAGACACCATATGTCTTCTTAGGACACCATATGACCCCTCGGGACACCATATGTCTTCTTAGGACACCATATGACCCCTTAGGACACCATATGAATCCTTAGGACCACATGATGTCCTAAGGCTTCATATGGTGCCCTAAGGGGTCATATGGTGTTCTAACATCTGTGTGGCCCCTTAGGACCTCATATGACCTCTAATGACATCATATGACCCCTTAGGACACCATATGACCTCTCAGGACACGATATGATTGTTTTTAATATCCTAGTACATGACATGACCCCTTAGGACACCATATGACTCCTTTAAGCATCCTAGTATATGATATGGCCCCTTAGGACACCATATGACCCCTTAGGACAATATGATGTCCTAAGGGATCATATGGTGGTCTAACACATGTGTGGCCCGTTAGGAGCACAAATGACCCCTAATGATACCATATGACCTCTAACGACACCATATGACTCCTTAGGCCACTATATGACCCTCATGACACCACATGACCCCTTAGGACCCCATATGAGCCCTTGTGACACCATATGACCCCTTCGGACACCAAATGACCCCTTAAGACATCATGTGTTCCTAAGGGGTCATATGGTGTTCTAACAATTATGTGGCCCCTTGGGACCCCAAACAACCCCTAATGACACCATATGATCTCTTAGGACACCATATGACCTCTAACGACACCATATGACCCCTTAGGACACTATATGACCCATAGGACACCATGTGACTTCTTAGGACACCATATGACCCCTTAAGACCCCATATGACCCCTTAGGACATCATATTGTCCTAAGAGTCTTATGGTGTCCTAACACATTTGTGGTCCCTTAGGACCTCATATGACCCCTCAAGACACCATATGACCCTTTTAACATCCTGGTAGGACACCATATGACCCCTTAGGACAATATGATGTCCTAAGGGGTCATATGGTGTCTTAAGGGGTCATATGTTGTTCTAACACATGTGGCCCCTTAGGACCACAAATGATCCCTTAGGACACCATATGACCCTTTTTAACATCCTGGTATGTACGACATGACCCCTTAGGGAACCATATGAGCCCTAAGGAAACAATATGATATCCCTATTGTCCTCATTTTTGTTTTCAAAATTGATGGACCATTACATAAAAAAATTGTCAAAAAATAAAAATTTTACTATATGGCAAGCTTCTCGATGCGGAATTTCACCTTATCTTTTGGACTAGACTAAGCCTCAGGCCACCCTCAAACCACGTTTCGAATTTCATCGCATTATGGGTTCGTTTGCTATGTTTTTCCTTCAATTCCGGTTTTTTTCTCCCTAACTATAGGTGGGAAATTTTCCTTAAGTTGCAAGTTTTATGTTTTCCTTTGTTTTAGTCTTTGTAGGGAAATTTTTACTTAATTACAAGTGCACTTTATGAAATTAGAACTTGTAACTTGCTTTTCATTTCCCCCTTTATGCTTTTTGGCTTTTTAAGTCATAATAGGAACTTTTTGGGTAAGTTACAAGTTAATTTTAAATTATAAATTTAAAAGTCACTTATAATTCTTTTATAAAGTTCCTATTTAAGTGATTTTACTTGTAATAGGGATTTTATTTCCCTATTACATTTTTTATTTTCTAAGCCACTTGTAAAGGGAATTTTAAATCCCCATTACAAGTTCTTTTTTAAAGTTAAGTTATTAAAACTTGTTGAGGGGATTTTATTTTCCTCTTACAAGTTATTATAACTTGTATTTCTCTCACAAAAACCTGAATTGCCTTATGAATGAAAATAAAGGCATTTTAAAACTTGCTAAAGGGTTTTAAAAACCCATTTTTGCCTTGTGCAATAAAAATTGACATTTTAAACTTGTAATATGAAGAAAGAAACCTGATTTTCATTGTTACATGCAAATTTAAACTTGTTGCATTTCTCAAAGAACCCGACCAGCCAAGGAAGGTGAATTTGTTGAAGTTTTCAAGCAAATTTTGTGGAGGAATTTTAGGGGGTAAGAGGCATTTTGGATTGTCTCCTATTTTCATGCATTTGTAAGCACATCCCACACCATTTGAAGGTTCAAATTGCTAGGTTTTTTATGATTTATAAACCACAAAAAATGTGTTTATTAATGCCATGATTTTCTTTGAAATTTGTCACAATTTTAACAATTTCCTAAATAGTTTTTTCTTCCTTCACCTAAGTGTGGGGTTTGGATAGAGATTTGAACCATTTTTCTTGCATCTTGAAACGCGTTTTTGCTATTATTCTTCAAATTCAGGTTTGAAAAAACATGGCAAGGATTTTGGAGTTTATTTCTATTTAAAGGATTGCTTTCTCCATTCAAAGATTATTTCATCTCTTGAAGAGGCATCTTGGATAAGCAAGGTAAGTTTTCTTTTGGTTTTTGTTTTCTTGCTTTGTTTATTTTCTCTTCTTATTTGATCTTTCTAGTTGTAAATTTGTATATATGTTGGCTTTGCCCTAAAATCAATTTTGTGAGAGAGATTTCCCCTTTGCAAAGCAATTTGTGAATTGCATTGATCTTCCCCATTTTCTCTCTTTACTTGTATTCAGGATTTTAAATCCTGATTACAAGTAGGATGAAAATAATTGATCTTCCCCTATGGTTGGAATATTTTAACCATCTTTTGTTGAAATTCCAAGTTTCAAAGATGAAAAATACCCATTCTTTCAAAATCAGGTTTTTAGAACTAGATTACATGTTGAAAGTTCTTCCCATTTTCTTGAAGATGATATTCTCAAAATCCTTCCATTTTCATCCATATTTATTGCCATTATTTGTACATTCCATTCACGCCATTTCCCGGATGTCAAAATCTCCTTTTTCACTCATTTCTCCATTTTTCGTTTTACAAGTATACTTGCATCGGGTTTCAAAAATCTGATTGCGTGTGTGTTCTTCCCCACTTGTATACTTGTAAAACTTTCCCCATAACTGAAATTGGTCAAGATCAAGTTTCCAACATTCCCATTTATTTCCCATCTTTCTTTCACAAAGTTGTAAAGTCCAAGGGCTAGAGTACTTCCCATTTGAAGAAGAAAAAATGTTAGTTGCAGTTGATTATGATGTTGCTTTAACACTTTTAAGTCTTCATCGCAACATACCAGGTTGTTCTTCAATGTCAGATTTACCATCATTGCCCATTCCAAAGAAGATGAAGTATAAATATGACAAGTACCAGAATGAAGTTTCCCCTTCACAAGTTTCCTCTCCTTTGGATCATATCAAGGATACAAAGATATGGCATATTCATATGTTAGAATTCATTAAAAGGGTGGAGGATCGCAAGGATAGTAATATGCAGCGGTTGTTGGATAGCCACATTCATCATGCATCTTCTTTTCTACTGGTTGTCCTAGAACCTGAATTTGTTCTCGCTTGCACTCACCACTTCGACAAGGAGACGAGAACCATTAGAAATGATGATGGTGAGGAGATAATCGTCCTTGGTGTGGATACTATTGAGAAAGTCTTCACAATACCATCAGTACCTATGTATATGGAGATTTCAAAGGATAGTATAGCTGAGTACTATGTCAAGAGGAAAAAGGACTGCAAATGCCACAATAACAGGTAGATTCATGGGCAAATGCTTTCACAAGGTGGGCTAAGTTGTACCATTGTGACTTCAAGTGGGAAATTAGAGACATCATTACTCTCCTCAGCAGGATGATGGGTCTTGAGCACTCTAATGTTTTTGAGCCCTGGATGTATTAGTTTACCATGTTCATAAGTTAGTCCCATCATATATCATGGGGAGAGATTATCAGTGACGCTTTGTGTGAACAACTTGCAGCAGTCCCTAATACCATTACCTTCTACATGAATTCATACTTAGTGTATTTAGTAGCATCACTTAGACATTTCCTTGGTCTTTCTACCAAGGGTGATCTCTTGCTTATACCTGTATGGGAATACTATGTCATGAATCATTTTGTTTAATAATGTGCAATTTAAAGATGTAATGTGATTTTGAAATTTAAAATAGATTATATCATTCATAATCTAGTGTGAGGAAATATAGTTGTTTTTTACTCCTGCAATTGATATGAAATTTGACATTTAATATTCTTTTGGGTTTGTCAATACTGATAAACTTTTGAGTGCAAGTAATGTAGGATGAGGTGAAGGAGGTCGAAGGAGAGAACACGAATTAGGTAGAATTGCTTTTAACTAAATGACTTCGATGGAAAAAGGAATCTCTCACACACCACAGTAGAAAAGTTTGTTTGTGCAATTGTGACGTCATCAATGTATGATTTTGTAATAGAAACAAAATGATGTGAGTAATTGGTAATCGTTACATTGATTTCGTCTATAAAGGTGAAAATTAGTTTGCTATTTAGAGTTACGAAATTTATCGACTTAACGTTCTTTATTAAGATGACTTAATGTTTCTAGAAAAAGAGAATGCAAATATAATTTTATTTATGATTGATGTGTTTACAATTATAAAGAATTTGCATGCATGAAATTTCGATAATTGTTTTATAATTTGTCTTATTTTAAAGTGATTAAGATAATTTTTATTTCAATTTGAAATATTATGTTTCAAATATTCTTGTATATGATTTAGGATTATATATATATATATATATATATATATATATATCATCTTTATTTTAAAACATTTTTACAAATAGAAATAAATAAATCAGATGTTTAATATATATAAATATACAATTAATTTATATTTATATCCTAATGTTTTAAGTAGGTTTTCTTTTTATTTTTTTTAAAACCATATTACAAATATATTATTATATATTATTGTTTTATTAAATATGTTAATAGTAAAAGGTGGTGGGTTGAAAGAGTAAAACAACTAATAGAAGCCAATGGTAGAGCCGTTTTGGTTGGTTTGGTAGTCAACTTCCTCCACCTACGGTAGTCGTTGTCGAACCAATTATTTAGGTCGAAGCATGATAAGAGACTTAACACTCCCACGACCCTTGGTGGGTGACTTGGCATGAAACTCTGATCCTCGATGAATTAGCTGAGAAGTCGATAGATAACTTAAACTCCTCCATGATCCATGTGAGAGGTGGTCGAGTTAGCTCTCCACGATTGCAGAGAACAGCAATCAAAGGCCAAAGGACTATAGTGGTGGCATAAACAAAGAAAAACGTGAAAAGAACTGGCAGAAATAATAGGAAAAGCATTGAAATAGCCTTAGCACATGTTGAAAAACTCAGTTTCACTTCCTCCATCCCACGCATCACGTGTAAAACTGAAGTGTTACTTCTCCATTTCCACACAGCAAGATAAGGTAATAAATGCAACTTATAGCAAACAGTAAGATATGGTGAAGTCGATAAGAAGCATCGACTCATGCAACAATTAAAGCTCAAACTGAAATCATTGCAAGGTTTAACGATAAAAAGTCTTGATCTTGCCACGAAATGAGGGTTTGTATTTAACTTAAAGACTATGCATGTTATACACCTATGGGTTTAAAGACATGCATGGAGATTACAGTTAGAACCAACTACTATGTGGGTAGTTGAACTAATAGACGTGACAATAGAAATAATGGTAATAGTAAATAAAGGCCCAAAGGATAGCAGAAAACATAGCTCGGGATTAGAATAAATAGAAGTATAAACACACACATTCATTCATTCTTTCTCACAAGGAGAGAAGAGTGATAATTTCTTGAAGGGAAGGTTAAAATAGAAGAGAGGAGAAGCTATTGGGATATTATCGTAGAGATTGAGCGATAGAGATAGTTTGATATAGAAATAAGAATAGTTGGAGAGAGAGAGAGACTTGCGATCAAGGCATGGAATCATTTGATGAAAGAACGTCAAGGTCAAAATCTTACAAACCACTCTAAGTTTTCAAGAGGTTAGAATTGTTTGTTTATGTTTATTTTATTTGTTATATTTGGTATAAAATGTGTATAAATGGAAGTTTAGATAATAGGTATGTACGCCCAAATGGGTAGCAATTATTATTATTTTATTTGAAATGCTTTGTAAACCATTGTGGAATAGAAGAAAAAAATTTAGAGAAAAGATGTTGTTAATATCGTATTTTGCACAAAAATAATTAGTTCTAATTCTATTTTAAGAATGTGTTTGCGAACTTTTGGTTATATATGAGATTAATTTCATACATGTATAACACCTTCTTTTGTATGTACCTTATTTAGTTGAAAGATTGATTTTAAGATTATTGCTTATAAAAGTTTATCGTTTCCAAAATATGAAAGATTGTCTTCGATAGATATATTAGACAAGTAATGATTAGAAAGGAAAATGATATCTCTATTTTTTTGTTTTAAAAGAAAGATTGTATTCTCAATGGAATTTGTGTTTGAGGGAATCAAGCTAGGGTTAAGCTTGAGTTAGAAAATTTACATTTTGGGACGGGTTCCGAATGTGGATGTTTTTAGGGAGAATAGTTGCTTTTTCCAACTATTATTTTGTTGTGCATGGCATATACTCGGCTAAGTTATTGTTTGAATTATCCATAGAAAATGATGGAAATTCCTTATTTATGCTCTCTACCACATCCTAGTATGATAGCGAATGCTTGTTTCTTAGAATGAAGTAGAAAAATGAAAATGCATATATTATCTAGGCATGCACCAGATTCCCTCTTGCTTTGAATTCTTTAGTTAAACCAATTCGTGTAGGGTCAGGTATTCTTGATTAACCAAGAATTTTGGGGAAGCGTAAGCTTCAAGGTTGGGCAGAAAAAGCACCTGATTCTTGTTCTCGTTTGCATTCAAAAGACAAAAGGAAGCGACTTAGACTAAAGATCGACGGATGCATCTTCTTGTATATTCTTAAGGCAATTGGAAGCCTAAGTAGGAAATAAGAACTTCCTAGTATGAAATTATATTATTCATGTGCATTATAATGATATATCTATGAATGCTTTTATATCCATATTCGATGTTTGTTTATATCTTGTATAAAATATGCTTAGAGATTGAAATTTAAGTTTATTTATGAATAAAGAGTAGTTTAGGTTTAGATCCTAGATTGACATCTTTACATACTATGATCAACTCCCCTTAAGACCCAATAGATTACACTTCAGGAAGGTTCAAGATGCATTATTTGGTTACTTCATGTGCAAGTTTGACAAGAATCTAAATAACAAAAGGGTGTCAGATGAAGAATGGGAAAGAGTGAATGAGTATAGTTGCTTGTTCCTTCAATTCTCGACTTTCACTTGTATAAGAATCATATTTTACAGTGGCCAGGCATACATGCTTCCTAGATACTCGACTAATAAGATTATTCTTATGGAGTTGGGAAGACAGATCATGGTTGTACATGCACATCAATTTGTCAGACATAAGGTTGGGATGGGGATTTGTACAACCAACCCATTGAATATTGGTCAGTACTCCCTTATCACATCCACCAAAGCCAAAGTTATGGAGACCGAGATACAAGAGATTAAACTCAAAAGGTTTAAGTTCAGGGTAGATTTTGACTACGGAGGTATGAAGGAAAAGATCAAAAATTTCTTCACACATGTGCATGGAATTGAGGATATATGGGTAGATCTCCGTATAAAAATATAGGTTCTCAAGATGGACTATTGCAAGCTCACCCTTGATTAATTTATTGATTTGACATGGTAGACATTTCACAAGGAATGATTGATGATGAGAATGTGCTTGATCCAAAGTATGTCTCATGAAGGGTTGACGAAGCCCCACTTCCTTTAATCCAATGGTCACATAAATAATGCACTTCCATTCTTCAGAGATTTCAACCTATCTTAGCTAACACCAACACTTGGCTCAAAGGTAATGGTGTTAGATTCATGAATATTAAGGTTGGAAAAGAAGATGACTCTACGGGACCCCTTGGATGTAAGTCTGAGTTTCAGATCGACAACAAGGAGGGTGCATCATCCTTAGGCACTAGGATCAATTTGCAGGTTAGTTGAGCAATAGCCCTTCCTCCCGAGGAGGCGACAGTTCATGGAAAAGAAAAATCCCAGATTCACATTCATGTGATTGATCTTGATAATCTAGAGGAAGGACAACAATCCGATGATGCTCCTAAGTCACTAGCTTTGAAGTCACCTCATGAGATTCCCTCCTCAATTTCCATGGAGTTGCCTATATCTCCTCCTGACATAGTAATGGATGAGTCCCCTCAGAATCTCATTCCTATTTCAGCAGTTGAGCCACCTCTTGATCATCAACAAGATAGTTTGTCGGAAATCTTTGAGGATACTCCTCAATGCATTCATTTGTTAGAGTTTTATATCTCTACTTTCATCTTTGAAGAGTTTATGAGACAATATTCATGCCCTTTGGTTATCGAGAAAATAGTGGTTGTCATCCAAACAAATACTTCTCCCAAGGTGACCATAGTTGTTCAAACAGAAATTGCTTATCCTTTGTCTTCAGTAGCTACTAGAGGAGAACTAGTCATTTTACCCCCATGGCTTAGTTCTTTTACTCCCAAGAGGAAGAAGCGGGAAATTTCTCCTAATGTCTTTGATTATCACCAACTCAAACAATCTAGGCCCAAGGTTTCTAAAAAAGCCAAGACAATCTCAAGGGTAATTATTGATAGCAACAAGATGAAAGTGGCAGAAACTCTTGAGCCTCTTGCAGATAAGCCCCATGAGGAAATGTAGGTTGCTGATTATAGGGTTACAAGGATATAATTTGGTAAACAAACACATGAAGTGTTCAAGCATAATGCCCAATAGTTTGTAGCTTCACTAATGCAGTGGTATGATGAACTTTTCATGAAGAAAGATAAGCTAGAAGAGGAGAATAAGCAACTTGTTGTAGCTATTCATAAAATCACAAAACCTTCTGGTGAAGGGAGTAATCCTTCAAGTTATTCCGGTTCACAAGAGTCAATTCAGGGAGTTGAAAGAGCTACTCAGAAGGTACAAGCATTGGATTCTTGGGTGGATCAACTTCATGAGCTATGTGCGCAAGTGCTGAAAGACATATTCCAAATGATGACTAAGTTGGAGACTATTGAAGAAAAAATGAATCATACCTTTGAGACTTTCAAACAGAATTTGGAAAGGGTTGAAGGTAGATTGATAGTTTGACACAAGATGCCTTGACAATAGTTGAGTGTTCTTCAGGAGCATGCCATTATTTCTTCCAGGGTCATGTATCTGGAATTTGAAGAACTTATAGAGAACAAAGCCCTTGTTCTTAAATCCATCATTGAAGAGATTGATGAGATGATGAGGTTGCGAGTTGAAGTATTCCAAGGTGTTGTTTCTCATTATGAGAAGGCCTCTTGCATTATCATGAGTCAGAATGGAAAGTTGATACCAGAAGAAGTGCTCGCAGATCTATAGATGAAGATTCATAATGAGTGGAGTGAACAATTTCTAGCTGCCTTAGTTCAAGTTTTGATGAAACATCAAATATTCTTGCATGAAATCTAGTCCACTTTGGAGAAGAATAACTCTATGCTTCTTCAATGCAATCATACCATTGTAGAGACCATGATAACAAGCCGAATCCTCTTGATCTACGAATGATCATCCAAAAGTTCGAAGGATTCATGTCTTTTTCAACACTTAGTTGCATTTTTTTTTCACAATTGTAATCTCTTAGGTGTATTTTTCCTTTTGACATGTTTACCTGTAAAAACATTTTGTAAATTGCAATTCAAGTCATTACTTGCACTTTTGTAATTACAAGTAGATAAGTAACAAGTCAATTTAGAATAGGACTTGTAACTTTTAATAAGTCATAGTTACTTATTGAATAAGTCTTGGTGGTTGAGAGAATTTCTCAAGTTAGTTAGGATCCTCCCACCTTTTTCTCAAGAATCCTTTCCTATAAATACGTGAGGGGGTCTATTGTAATCTTTATCTTTTGAAAAGCAACCAAAAACTCTGCCAAATTTGCAGCAAAGAAGTCCTTGAGCTTTTATGTGTAAATTGAATAATTGAAAGGAATAGAATAAAATTACTCAAGTGTTGAGACTTTGTGCTATATTCTGGAGTTTATGTTCAATATTACCTTTCTTGCAAGTTTTTCTTAAAGGACTTAATCAAATTTGATTTGCAGACTTTGTGTTGCAAGTATTGAAGATTAATTTAGTTCAAGTAGAAGTTCTATTGAGAAAAGTTGTAAGACTTTGTGCTTACACTTGTTCTTAGAAGAGATTAAAAGTAGATTTTACAATAAGAAATTGCTCTGAAACTGTGAGCTCACACTAGTTCTTGTTGTCTTCTGTAGAAAGAAATAAGTTATTTTAGACTTTGTGTTGTCGTAGTTTGTTCTTGATATCATTCTAATAGAAAAGGGTAGATAGGACTTCATATTGTCAAGACTTTAAGCTTTATATTGTTGTCTCATCCTAAAGGAAGTGACAAAAGTCTTTGAACTTTCAAGAAACTTCATTTCCTTTCTCTCATTTCATTTTTAAAAGTTGTTATTGTTGTTTTATGTTAAATCGCTATCACTTTTCTATGAAGAGAAAAGGATATTAGCTTTCTTGAAAAAAGAAGAAAGACTGTTGTTCCATCCTATTTTAGTTTTAGTATTAGATAGATAGGGGGAGCCTTCCCTTAATTAGGTGAGTTTTACTCACACACTATTGGTCGAAGCCACAATTTTGTATATTTCCCCAAGTGTACAAAATTTTTAACCAACAATCCCAAGGGGTCATATGGTTTCCTAAGGGTTCATATGGTATTCTAACTCATGTATGACCCCTTAGGACCTCATATGACCCCTTAGGACCATATGATGTCCTAATGAGTCATATGGTGTCCTAAGGGGTCATATGGTGTTCTAACACATGTGTGGACCCTTAGGATCCCATATGACCCCTAACGACACCATATGATCCCCTAAGGCACTGTATGACCCCTTAGAACACCATATGATGTCCTAATGGGTGATATGGTGTCCTCAAGGGTCATATAGTGTCCTAAGGGGTAATATGGTGTTGTTACAAGTCATATGTTGTCTTGAGGAGTAATATGGTGTTGTTAAGGGTCATATGGGGTCCTAAGTGGCCGCACATGTTATAAAACTATATGACCCCTTTAGACCCCATAAGACCCCTTCCTAAGGGGTCATGTGGTGCCCTAATGGGTCATATGGTGTCCTCTCTCTATCTCACTCTCTCCTCTCTCCCCAAGCTTTAGATTTTATATTTTCTCAAACATAATCAAATTTCACTAATCCTATTGTCCTAAGGGGTCATATGGTGTCCTAAGGGGTCATATGGTGTCTTATGTCATATGGTGTTTACAAGGGTCGTGTTGTGTACTCGTAGGTTATAAGGGGTCATATAGTGTCCTAAGGGGTCATATGGTGTCTTGGGGGGTCATACAATATCCTAAGGTGTCAAATGTTGTCTTAAGGGGCTACACACATGTGTTAGAACACTGTATAACCCTTTCGGACATCATATTGGCCTAAGCTTTGATATGGTGATTTAAAGGGTCACATAGTTTCCTAAGGGGTCACATCGTGTACTAGGATGTTAAAAGGGGTCATATGGTATCTTGAAGAGTCATATGGTGGCCTAAGGGGTCATATGGTGTCATTAGGGGTTATATGGGGTTCTAAAAGGTCATATGGTGTTGTTAGGGGTCATATGGGGTCTTAAGGGACCACACATCTATTAGAACACCATATGACCCCTTTAGACACGTTATGACCCCTTAGGAAATCATATTATCCTAAAGGGTCATATGGTGTCCTAAGGGTTCATATGGTGTCTTAAGGGGTCATTTCATGTACTAGGATGTTAAAATGGGTCATATGGTGTCCTAAGGGGTCATATGGTGTCTTGAGGGGTCATATAGTGTTCTAAGGGGTTATATAATGTCGTTAGGGGTCATATGGTGTCCTAAGGGGTCATATTGTGTCATTAGGGGTAATAGGGGGACCTAAGGAGAGACACGTGTTAAAACACCATATGACCCCTTAGGATACCATGTGACTCATTAGGACATCATATAGTCCTAAGGGGTCATATGGTGTCGTTAGAGGTCATATGAGATCCTAAGGGCCACACATTTGTTAGAACACCATATGACCCCTTAGAAAACCATATGACATCTTAGGATGTCATATCGTGTCCTTAGGCCTCATATGGTGTCCTAAGGGGTCATGTCATACATACCAGGATGTAAAAAAGGGTCATATCTAGTGTCTTGGGTTCATATGTGGTCCTGACGAGATACACATATGTTACAACAAAATATGACCCCTTAAGACACCATATGACCCCTTAGAACATCATATTGTACTAAGGGGTCATATAGTGTCCTACCAAAATGATAAAAAGGGTCATATGTTGTCTTGAGGGGTCATATGAGGTCTTAAGGGGCCACACGTGTTAGAACACCATAAGATCCCTTAGGACATCATATTTTCCTAAGGGGTCATATGGTGTCCTAAGGGGTCATGTTGTGTACTAGGATGTTAAAATGGGTCATATAGTGTCCTAAGGGTTCATATGGGGTCCTAAGGGGTCATATGGTGACGTTAGAGGTCATATGATGTCCTAAGAGGTCATATGGTGTTATTAGGGGTTGTTTGGGGTCCTAAGGGGCCACACATGTGTTAGAACACCATATGACCCCTTAAGACACCATATGACCCCATAAGACACTATATGACCCATTAGGACCACATGATGTCCGAAGGGGTCATATGGTGTCTTGAGGGCTCATATGGGGTCCTAAGCTGTCATATGGTGTCCTAAGGGTCATACAATTTCCTAAGGGGTCATATGGTGTCCTAAGGACTCATATGGTGTCCCGAGGGGTCATATAGGGTCCTAAGGGGTCATATGGTGTCCTGAGGGTCATATAGTGTCCTATGGGGTCATATGGTGTTGTTAGAGGTCATATCGTGTTCTAAGGGGTCATATGGTGTAGTTAGGGGTCATTTGGGGTTCCAAGAGGATACACATGAACCATTGGGACATCATATTGTCCTAAGGAGTCATATGATGTCCTAAGGGGTCATATGGTGTTGTTAGGGGTCATATGGGGTCCTAAGGGGCCACACATGTGTTAGGATACCATATGACCCCTTAGGACACCTAATGACCCCTTAGGACACCATATAGTCCTAAGGGGTCATATGGTGTCATTAGGAGTCATATGTGGTCCTAAGGGGTCACAAATCTATAGAACACCATATGACCCCTTAGGACACCATATGACCCAATAGGACATCATTTGGTCCTAAGGGGTCATATAGTGTCCTAAGGAATCCTATCATGTACTAGGATGTCACAAGGGGTCATATGGTGTCCTGAGAGGTCATACGGTGTTGTTAAGGGACATATGGGGTCCTAAGGGATCATATTGTGTCGGTAGGGGTCATATGGTGTCCTTAAGGGCCATACATGTGTTAGGACACCATATGACCCCTTAGGATATCATATTGTCCTAAGGGGTCATATGGTGTCCTAAGGGGTCATATGGGGTCCTAAGGGGCCACACATGTATTACAACAACATATGACCCCTTAGGACACCATATTGTCCTAAGGGGTCATGTCATGTATTTTGATGTTAAAAGGGGTTATATGGTGTCCTAAGGGGTCATTTCATGTACTAGGATGTTAAAAGGGGTCATATGGTGTCCTTGGGGGTTATATGGTGTCCTAAGGGGTTATACGGTGTTGTTAGGGGTCATATGGGGTCCTAAGGGGAGGAAGAGGTGATGATCTAGAGAGGGGAGGGAGAGAGAAGAGGAGAGAGGGAAGAACAAAGAGAAAGAGGGAGTTATGAAGAGAGGGAGAGGTGGGCGGGGAGTGATTGATATAGAGAGAGAAAAGAGGTAGAGAGGTGAGGAAGAGAGAAGAAAATAAGATTGATAAGTTAACAAAGAGAGAAAGAGGGGTAATGAGATGGAGAGGAAATAATTAGATAGGCGAGAGAGATATAGAGGTGAGAAATATAGAGCGTAGGTAGAGAGAGGTGAGAGACCAAGGGTGTAAAGATAGAGGGGGATAGAGAGGTGGGTATTGAGATAAAGAGGGAGTGGTAGAGAGGTAAAGATGGAGGGAAGGAGAAAAATATGTATGGAGAGAGGTTGAGAGGGGCAGGTAGTGATTAAGAGAACAAATACAGAGTGGAGAGAAACAATAGGAGGAGAAGAGAGATGGAGGGAGGGAATGATAGATATGGAGATAAGGAGGGAAAGTGAGAGAGAGAGAGAGGGAGAGAGTATAGGAGAGACCTAGAGAGGGGAGAGAGAAGAAATATAGATAAGAGAGGGATAGTAATAGGTCTAGATTTTATGGGAGATAAAGAGGTGATGGGAGAGATAAGCGAAGGAGATAATTCATAAAGAGAGATGGGTAAGATGTGATGGAGAGAGAGAGGTTAAATACCTAGATGGGAGAGAGAGGGGAGAGATAGATAGAGGGCATAGAGATAGGTTCCTAATGAGACATGGATAGAGATGCATAGAGGTGGAGAGGAGATGAGGGAGAAACCTAGAAATTTGAGAGAGGGAGGGAGATTAAAAAAAAATGAGGGAGAGGTGACGACCTAGGCAATGGAGAGAGGGAATAGATAAAAGAGCAAAGAGGTGAGTAAGAGGGGATGGATGGAGAGGTAGACATGTGTAGTTCTCCTCCATGATTCATCTTGTTTGTTGTGTATCAATAGATCATATTGGTATAGCTTACTTTACTTTATGATGATTTGATTGTATCTAACCATATACTAACCCTAATTCATATGATGATGATTTCGATAGTGCTTGACTTTCTTCTACTATGTTCATGATAAGGGATGATGTCATACCACTCATTCATGAGCATGAAATGTTGTTGCGATTTCCTTTCACTTATATTCCTATTATATGATATATGTGTATATATGTTGTTGTATTTGTATTGGTGGTGGCAGGGTTGTAAGTACTAGACATCGACTCCACCTTGCTTCACAGGTTTGAGTGTGTCTTATCCCAATGGTAAGTTAAATGGATATGACATAAAAACTCATTCTAAACTCTACGTTTAAGTTTATTAACCTTGTCAGTTTAGAGTCTTAAATTGAGTTGTTCTTTAGCATCAAGTGGTTTCTTGAGTTATCCTATGTTGGATTGCTTTTAGTGTTATGGTTGTTGAATGATTTAATTATTAATTAATTGATTTATATAGTTCAATAATGTTAAATTATAGTAATAGATTTACATAGTCTATAATAATAAATTAAATAAATGGTTGATATAAATGTAGAACACGAGATATCACTGAGAGGGGTGAATTAGTGATTATAAACAATTTCAAACAGTGTGTGCAACTGATCGAATAATGAAATAACTAACAAAAAATCACACATAAGAGCACATCACATGACACTAGATATATGAGGAAAACCCAATGTGGAAAAAATCTCGGTGAGAAATGTTGTTGGAGATCTACTACTCCAATCCAGCCTCACAATGAAATAACAGTTTTACAATGTTTAGGGCACCAACCCAAGGAGAACCAACCCCTAACAATTTATGGTTACCCACCCAAAAGAGCACCAACCCCTGAACTATTCTAAGCACCAACTCAAGGAGCACCAACCCCTACACTGAGAACCCACTCAGTAAGATACAATGAGATATAAAATCAATACAAAGATAAGCACCTTGTTAAAAATGAGTTTTGTAACCTTTGCAAACTATTCACTCTGTCAGTTGAACTATTTTATGTCACATTGCTTCATCCCTATAGGATCTCAGTTCTCTCTGTCTAAATCCTCTTTAACTTAGCTTCTGCCTAGCCAAATCTCCTCTCACACTCTCTTTTCTCTCCTTCACTCTTAGTGGCTACTTTACCAGATCGATCTCTACTAGTTTGATAGATTGTTATGCTTTGTAATAGTTTATCGGCTACCTTAAACCTTGTTGGTTAAACCCTTCTTTCCGGTTCTTCTTCTAACACTCAGTCACTTCAATATTTTTCTATCAATTCTTAGACTGATCAACTCTCCTCTAGCATGATCTGACTTTCTCATCACTCATCCAATTCGCTTAAGTCTTTGATCTGCATATATATACACATGTTTTCTCGTCAAAACAAAAACTCAAACTTTATGTGCCTAGGGTTTTCTTCTTCGACCACAATCCATATCAAATCTCATCTCATCTTCTTGAATCAACAACTTGCAATTCATCAACAAATATATATATCCTTTTTTATTCTTCCAATAAACATTTACTATATTTAGAAAACTGGATCCTGTTCATCGGCCTTGATTTTTGTCGATTACAATAAATGATCTAGTTGTTTCCTTCTCTAGATCAACAAGACGATCAGATGTCCTACTTTGATCATAACACCAAAAAATCCTTGCCTTTCAATCTGCTTCAAGCCGCAATACTCTGCAATCGATCTGTAATTTTTGCAATCTTCATTTAATCGACCTAATCGACAACTACCTCGCTGATGCGCTATTTACCTACCACTACATGTTTGCCACCTAGAGTCCACATGACATCTCTGTCAACATCCAACTCACTTGATTGTGTCGGTTCAAACTTGGTCACTGACCGAACATACTACCGGAATACACCAACCAGTTAACCTTTATATCATGCACTTCTCTATTATGTTAGTTAGGACATGTTATCATTTACTGGTGATAGTCCTCAACCATTTTTCCAAAATGGAAAAAACTTCACATCCTTTCATCTTCTTATCTGGGTCCTTCAATTTGTCTCTTTTCTTGCTTATCGGTTGACATCAACATGCCAACAATCTTCAATACTCCTACTTGTATACCGATAACATCAACTTGCATACCGGTTGACATCAATGACAACACAATGCCAACAATAAATATTTAATAATAATGTGTAATTAATAGTTGGGAATTATTATTACTATTTATCCTTTGGATTTATATTTAATTAATGATTGTATATCATTATTATCTATCAAGGATTATTTGTTATTTATTTAATTATTAGGTTGTGGCTTTTATATTAATTTGGGTATCTATTTATTCACCCTTGGTTATTTTATTATTGGGCCTTTATATTTAATTGTGCCCATGGTTTAATTTATCATTGGTTGTTTATATTATTATTCCTCTTTTTACCCTTTTGGGATTAATTAATATATATTCTCTATCTACCCTATTTTGTTATTGGCTGTGAGTTTGGGGTAAGTTAATTAAATGTTATTTTATTATTCTTACCTTGGTTTTTGAGAAGGGTTGGTATGAAATATATTTTATTCTATTATCTTGATTGGTCGAGATTTTCATATAGTTTTGCCTTTGATTTTCTATTTAATGGATTTCCTGTGCATCCACTTGGGTTGGGCTCCAGGGAAGGATTTTTGCACTTTCGGCCGTGGATTGGATTTGGATTTGTTTTCTTGAGGATTGTTGGCTTGGTTGGATTATTGGATTGTCCTTCTTCAGATTCGTTGTTCATAACTTCTACTATTCTAGGTTGGAGTTCTAGCTTTTTTCTTCGCATTTGGTTTTTCAAAAGATTGTTTGCACCATGTTTGTTCAGGTTGGGTTAAATGGAAATTCATTTGGATGATAATATTACATCTTGGAATAAATTTTATTAAGGGGAAAACTTTATTCATCTCTTATTGGTTTTGTTGTAATTGTTTCTTCGTGAGAATTTTAGAGATTTTCTTGTATGTGGATGTCGAGAATGATTTTTCGATGTGATCTCTTTTTATAGCTTATGATTTGTTACTTTGATCATTTCATTAGTTTCCTCTCTCCTGGGCACCTCTGTTGACTTTATTTCTAGGTCATAGCAAACCCTTTTGATTTTATTTTCTTTTTGCATGTTTCTTGTTTCATCTATATATTTTAGAGTAAATGCGCTATTCTAACATATGCTCTAAAAATATTAGCATATGCGAGATTATATTTAGCAAATTTGTGAAACCGTTATGCATATATGTGTTATGTTGTTATGCATATCCGCTATTATTTTATAAATGCGCTATAACTTGTTCTAAATGCGCTTCAGAATTTTATATATGTGCTATAGGAATTAGTAAAAGCACTGTAGGATTGTGTAAATGTACTATTATATGGAACAAATACGCTAAATTGTCTTTCTGAGTCAGTTTTGGGTGATTTCTAAGATTTTTGTACTTGTTTTTTGATATCTAGAGGTTGTTTTCTAATGCTTGAGTTGTGCCAAGATTGATTTATGGTCTGTGTAATGTTTCTTTTGGCTTCATGGCTCTTATATGTGATTATTTGTAGTCGGGATCCTTGGTCATATTCATTTATGTTAATTTATTGCATTTGCCTAAGAGGTTGCCATGTTGAATATGATGTCATTGTATTGTTGACTCCTTTGGACTATCAGATCTTGTTTGGATATGAGTCCATGGTCATGTTGATATATTTTATGTTGAGCATTGCTATGTTGTTACCCTGAGGTCTAGGTGCATGCAAGCGGGAGAGTGGGCTTCTAAGTGAGTGACGGGGATCACATAGAGTAGATAGCCAGGTTCACCCGAGGTCTAGATCACTAGGTATCTCATTAGGAGTTTTCCGTTGTAACCAAGTGATAACATAATTAATAATTCTTGGGGTTTGGGTAGAATATTTCATCCTAATAAGATAAGAAAAGGTTGAGCCCCTTTGCCTTGCCTAGCGGTGATGCTCCGAGATAGGATTGGGATGACCTTGGTAACCCAAGTAAGCTAATCTCTCTCACTCCATAAAGGTTGAGATGGCTTTGCATGTGCATCTGGGGTAACCGAGACTAGTGCCCAAGTACCCACATGTCGCATATGATGACACTCTTTCTCTGCATGTAGGTCCTAGTGCCTCGATCCTTGTTTTGATGTGTTGCCTCTAGAGGTTTCGTATTGGATTGTATGTTTTGCATACTTGTTGTATTGGTATTTCCTTGGTTGTTAGGTGTCAGCCTAGATCTAGAGTGTGAGTGGGATCTTGTGTCATCTCCAAGCACGAGGGGTGGTTCCTTATGGTTCCACATGGTCGGGTGGTTGATTCCTTCTTCCATTGGAATGTTCTTCATTGGATGTTGCATGGATGTGGATCTCTTGTCTTCTCAGCTATGGATGGATACTTGTAGCAGATTGTTGTATATATCTTACATGGCATATGTGTATATTGGATTCATAATTTAATAATATTTGAGATTAAAATAAATATGCTCCTTGATGTAATTGGTTATTGTGTAGTAGATGGTATAGTAGTGGACATATTGATGTATCGTGTATATCTTGTGATTGATTCATTAATGGAAAATGGGATTGGCTCTACAGTTGTGCATTTAGTGTTGTATGTATGTCTATTATGGTTTAAGGAATGGATTAATAATGTGGTAATTGGTATTGGTAATAGAGTAAGTGATTGGGATTAGAAACATTTGGTATTGATGTTTTAATATGAACCTAATGGGGTTAATTGGTAGTTGCATTATTGAAGATTGCATTTATGATAGATAGATTAGAAATGATCTTGCATATGTGCATGGAAGGAATAGTTGATGATATAGGAAGTGTGTATTGGATCAGTTGTAATTATGATTTTGTTGTTTATGATTAGTGGTGTAAGTAATGACCTTGATTTACCCTAGGGAAGAAACCTGATATATTGTGTTTTCTTTCTGCTTGCGTATCATGATTGGTGATTATGTTCATGATGGATAATTGTATATCATGTTAATGGATGTTAGATGCATATGATTAGTTAGTTGATTATTTTGCATTAGTAGTTGTTTCAAAAACATTATCTATGTATGCATGTTGGTTGGCTAATTTCTCTAGAGTATTTTGGCAGGCATTACAACATGGAGGGAGTCAAAGACCTAGGGAATGAGGAGAGAGAGAGAGAGAGGGAGAGAGAGAGAGAGAGAGAGAGAGAGAGAGAGAGAGAGAGAGAGAGAGTTCATAAATGGATAGGGGGAAGGGGGAAGGGAGAGAAAGGTGGAGATAGAGGGAGAGAACTAGGGGGGTGAACAATTAGATAGTTGAGAAACCTAGAGGATAAGAGAGAGGTGGGTAATAATATAGGGAGGGAGAGGTATTGAGTTGAATAGGGAGGGAGCAAGAGACCTAGATATAGGTAGAGAGAGGATATAAGGGAAAGGTAGTAACCAAGAGAATGGAGAGGGAGGGGAAGGAAAAAATAAGAGAATGACAGAGATGAAGAGAAAGGGAAGGAGTCAAGGATAGAAATGGGGTCAAGGAATGAAAGGTATAGAGGGTGGGATATACCTAGAGAGGGGAGAGAGAATTGAGAGAGACAAGAGAGGGAGAGAGATAGGTCCAGAGTTTGGGAAAGATAAAGAGAGTGAGATATAGAGCTAAAGAATGATAATAGGAGCATGTTGATTACTGAAATTTGACTGAGTCTGAAATTTAATACGATCCTTTAAAAAATAGAATCTACAATATAACTCCTATAGAGTTGAAACCACTCTCAAACATCTTGACAATACATACATAAAATATAACTTAAAGTACATAAAAGAAAAAGAGAAAATATAACTTATACTTAAATGTTATATTTTATGTATATAGCTTGCTAAAAAAACTAAGGGAATGCTAAATGCATTGCATACAAGTCCATGTTACTAGTCTAATTTTATCTAAGCAAAACACATACAAGTTTTTCTTACAGAACATAACGTGTACATATTTTTTATTTTCAAAAACTCGTACGCGTTTTTATTTTTTTTAAAACACGTACGCGTTTTTAATTTAAAGAACACATACACGTTTTGCCTTGTACTTAGGCTTGGATAGCAAGGCTGAGGCTTGTGAGCATTTTTTCCCTCCTTTTTACTTGTTTTCTTCTTCCAATCTAATTTTTCAACTTCATTGTCATCAGGATTACACGTTATCAAGTGTGTATTTCTAAAATTGCCACCATAATTTCACCTATCTTCTGAGCTTTCTAACCGTATAATTTTTAAAAAATTTGAACAACATTATCATATTAATCTCGAATTTCTTTTACCAATGTCTCCATAGTTCTTAGAGACGTGTACCATTTTTTTAATAACTTTTGACCTACTTATCCAAAAAAAAATTTTAATATATCTTATTGTAGTGCACTTGATTCTTTACACTTAAAAAAATTTTGCATTTTTAATTATTTTTGTGCAAGTTATGCTTCGGACACGAACAGGTACCTGATTTTTAGGATGTGCCCGTTTTGAAAAATCATTAAAAAAATACTCAACAGAAAATTACAAAAAAATACACAACTTCTAGTCCTCACTCTTAGCTATATTTCTACCAAAGGATTCGTCAAAATACTAAATCTAACTATCACTTTTTTTATGCGTATGCCAGACGCTATGTTACGTTTTTCAAAAAAAATTAGGAACTATTTTTCATGCGTGAAGGATTTGTCCCCCTTAATCTTATCCAATTTTGAAAAAAAATTAGTAGTTTGGAAACTAAATTTAGAGTACTACAATCTTTGTTCTTTAAGTAACATCATATTTTGAGTGGACTAGTCTCCAATTGCTCCTCCAAGTTCAAGTTTAGCTAATTTCAGAAGAAAAAAAATGTGCCCACTTATACCCCCTTTTTGCACACCATCTTAGTGCACTTACCCAGTCTTGCTTCTTACTTAACCATGAAACCAATCTATCTCCCAAAAAGAATGCACCACCACTAGTACTTTTCCTGCAATCAATGCTTTATCTCAATCAACATTTGTATATTCTTTCAACATGAAATCTCCATGGTTCTTGTACCAAAGACCAAAGGTATGTGCAGGATCATTGTGGGCCAAAACAAGCCCTTACGTCGTAATGAAATTTCAGGAAAATGGAGTTATGCAACTTGACGTGAAAATTTGAATATCTTATGAACATTATTTCAAAAATATGTAAGAACATAACTTGTATAAAATTGAATGTAGTTTCTAAGCTACTAGTTGTTTTCTAGAAAAACATTAACCTATTTGATGAAAATTTGAAATTTCAATGCAATAGTACTAAAATTTCAGGAAAAAGATAAGATGTAGGTGTATGTCTGACTATCCTAACCACAATCAAATAATAATAATTTTTATAAGATTTTAAATAGAAGTAGTAGACTCATGTCTAGATGTAACACATTTTTTCTATTTTTTTTAAGTAAATAATTAATTAAAAAAATTTTACAACTTTTCAATATATAAAAACTTGTGTCTGACCACCTTAACTTGGTCAAAAAATTATGAAATTCATTTATTTCTTTTTTAATCCTATAGTATGTGAAGCAGAGAATGTGATGCAGCTTTCGAATTCAAAAAATGTGAGACCATTTGAAAGATAATGTTTTTTCAATTAGGACTTTAGTCAGAATTTAACTAGAAAATGAATAATAATTATTTCTTAAAGTCAAAATAAGGCAAAATTTATATTGTTGGAAAGATGAGAATGCCCTTAAAAAACCCTTTCCGTTTTATCAATTTTGGCTAAAAATAAAGTCATCAGCCACCAAGGTGAAGTTTGGAAAAACAAGAAAAACTCAAAAACACATTTTTTGTGTTGACTTTCCAAGCTTGGCATGTCCTAGCCAAATCCCAAAGCAATCCCGAGTGAAAAATGGAGGGAAAAAATTATGTTTTTTTTCAAGTCGGATACCTGTTTAAATCGGATATTCGTTATGAAAAAAATTAAAAAACATATTTTCATAAAATGGGCATAACTTTTGCATTTCATATAAAAAAAATTATTTTTTATAGGTGTTGAAAAGGTGATTCAGAGCTCTACGATATGGAATAGGTAGTGTTTCTATATATTTTTTCAAAAAATAATTATAATTAATTTAAATTCATCCTTCATTGCTAAAACATCAAAAGCTCGTGACTTTTTCATTTGAATTCCCTCTTTCATGATTTTTTTGTAACAATCATCTCAAAATACTTGAAACACTAAATAAGTAATTAATAATAGAAAATTTAGGAATTTTACTGAGTTTAATAAATTTTGGTAAACCATGTTATCTCTCTTTGTTCCTTTCTCTACCTCTCTCTCCTAAGATGTAAACCTATCACTCCACCTATTTGTTTCTTCCCCCCTCTCTTTTGTCCATATTTATATATTTCTCTCTAGACCTATCTCTCTAACTCTCATTCAATCCCTAATTCCTTCTCTCAAGCTCTACACATATTTCTACCTCTTCATCACTTCCTCCTCTATCTCACTCTCTCTTCCCTAAGATCTAGACTAGTCTCCCTACATTTCCTTCCCATATCTAGAAACAAAATTTAGAGGGAATGAGGAGAGGAGTAGAGGGAAGTATCAAGAAAAGGAGAGGGGGAGAGAGGTGAGAAGAAGAGGGTAATTGGAGGGAAGTGTGTGTGTGTGTGAGAGAGAGAGAGAGAGAGGTAATTAGATGGTAGGAGAAGAGAGAGAGCAAGGGGTGATTGGGGTGAAGAGAGAATGAGAGGGAGAGTTTGGGATTGTTAGGGGGTAGGAGGAGAGAGGGAGAGGGGAATGTATCAACAAAGAGAGAAGAGAGATGGGGAGAGAGGTGGAGAGAGAGATATAGAGTAATTAGGGGGTGGGGAGAGGGGGAGAGGGAAGTATCTATAAAGTCATAGGAGGAGAGAGATGAGAGAGAGGGTAATTGAGGGGAAGAAATAATGAGAGAGAGAGTTGGGTGTAATTAGTGGATAAGAAGAGAGGGATAGGGGTAAGCATCAAAAAAAGGAGAGAGGGAGAGATGTGGAGAGAGGTGATGAGAGTGACAAAGAGAGGATAATTAGGGGAGGGAGATTGGGGAGAGGGAAATATTAGCAAAGAGATAAATAGAGAGGGAAACTAGGGGGATCTCTCCCCATCTCTCCCCCCTCTTCCTTTGTTGATACTTCCCCCTCATCTCTCTCCCCCTTTGTTGATAATTCCCTCTCCACACCCCCTCTCCTCCCCCTAATTATCTTCTCTTTGTACCTCTCTCTCTCTCTCTCTCTATTGATACTTTCCCATCCCCCCTCTCCTCCTACCCCCTAATTACCGCCAACTCTCCCTCTAATTCTCTCTTCCCCAATTACTGTCTCTCTCACACCTATCTCTTCCCCAAAATTACCCTCTCTCTTACAACTGTCTCCCCCTTGAGCCCTTTGTTGATACTTCCCTCTCTCATTCTCCCCCTCTCCCTCTCCCTCTCCCCCTTAGTTATCTCCCCTCTCTCTCAATACTTCCCTCTTTGCCCTTTCCCCCTCCCCACACTTACCCTCTCTATCTCTCTCTTCACATCTCTCCCTCTATTGATACTTGCCTCTCTCCTTCTCTCCTCCTACCCTTCCCCAACTCTCTCTCTCTCATTCTCTCCTCCCCCAAATCACCCCTTCTCTCTTTAACATCTCTCCCCCTCTCCCTTTATTGATACTTTCCTCACCCCTCTCTACCCCTCCCCCTAATTACTCTCTCTACCTCCCTCCCTCTCTCTCTCTCTTTCTATTTCCCCCTAATTACCCTCTCTCTTACACCTCTTTCCCCTCTCCCCCTCCCCCTAGTTACTCTTTTTTTCTCACTTGACCTTTCTCCCCATATGTTCTTCTCTCCCTTTGTTGATACTTATCGCTCTCCCATCTCCTCCTACCCTCTAATTATCCCCAACTCTCTCTCTCTCTCTCTCTCTCTCTCTCTCTCTCTCTCTCTCTCTCTCTCTCTCTCACACACACACACACACACACACACACACACACATTCTCTCTTCCACCTAATAACCCTCTCTTCCTCTAACCTCTCTTCCACCATATGACCCCTTAGGACACCATATGACACATTAGGACATCATATTGCCTAAGGGATCATATGGTGTCCTAAGGGGTCATATGGGGTGCTAAGGGCCCACACATATGTTAGAACACCATGTATGATCCCTTAGGACACCATATGGACATCATAGTGTCCTAAGGGGTCATATGGAATCAATAGGGATTACATGGGGTCCTAAGGGGCCACACATGTGTTAGAACACCATATAACACCTTAGGACACCATATGATCCATTAGGATATCATATTGTGCTAAGGGGTTATATGGTGTCCTAAGGGGTCATATGTTGTCCTAAAGGGTCATACAATGTCGTTAGGGGTCATATGGGGTCCTAATGGGCCAAACAGGTGTTAGAAAACCATATAACCCCTTAGGACACCATATGGACATCATATACTCCTAAGGGGTCATATAGTGTCATGATGGGTCATATCATGTCCTAAGGGGTCATATGGTGTCGTTAGGGGTCATATGGCATCTTAAGGGGCCACACATGTGTTAGAAGACCATATGACCCCTTAGGACACCATATGACACATTAGGACATCATATTGTCCTAAGGGGTTATATTGTGATATAAGGGGTCATGTTGTGTACTAGGATGTTAAGAGGGGTCATATGGTGTGGTGTCTTGAGGGGTCATATGGTGTCCTAAGGGGTCATATGGGGTCATTAAGGGTCATATGGGGTCCTAAGGGGCCGTACATGTGTTAGAACACCATATAACCCCTTAGGACACCATATAACCCACTAGGACATCATATGGGGTCCTAAGGCGTCATATCATGTCCTAAGAGGACATATGGCATTGTTAGGGGTAATATGGGGTCCCAAGGGTCCACACATGTGTTAGAACACCACATCACCCCTTAGGACATCATATGGTCCTAAGGGGTCATTTGGTGTCATGAGTGGTCATAGGGTGTCCCAAGGTGTCATAGGGTGTCGTTAGGGGTCATATGGGGTCCTAAGGGAACACATGTGTTAGAAGACCATATGACCCCTTAGGACACTATATGACCCATTAGGACATCATATTGTCCTAAGGGGTCATATGGTGTCATAAGAGGTCATGTCATGTACTATGATGTTAAAAGGGGTCATATGGTTTCAAGAGAGTTCATATGGTGTCCTAATGGGTCATATGGTGTCTTAGGGGTCATATGGGGTCCTAAGACGTCACACGTGTTAGAATACCATATGACCCCTTAGGACACCATATGACCCATTAGGACACCATATTGTCGTAAGGGCTCATATGGTGACCCAAGGGGTCATATGGTGTCGTTAGTGGCCATATGAGGTCCTAAGGGGACACACATGTGTTAGAAAACTATATGAGCCCTTAGGACACCATATGGACATCATATGGTCATAAGGGGTCATATAGTGTTGTGAGGGGTCATATAGTGTCCTAAGGGGTCATATGGTGCCATTAGGGATCATATGGGGTCCTAAGGGTCTACACATGTGTTAGGACACCATATGACCCCTTTGGACACCATATAACCCATTAGGACATCATATTGTCCTAAGGGGTCATATGGTGTCTGGTGGGGTCATGTCATGTACTAGGATTTTAAAAGGGGTCATATGGTGTCTTGAGGGGTCATATGGTGTCTTGAGGAGTCATATGGTGTCCCAAGGGGCCATATGGGGTCTTAAGGGGCCACACGTGTTAGAACACCATATGACCCCTCAAGACACCATTTGACCCATTAGGAAATCATATTGTCCTAAGGGGTCATATGGTGTCGTTAGGGGTCATATGGGGCCTTAAGGGGCCATGCATGTGTTAGAACATCATATGACCCCTTAGGCCACCATATGGACATCATATGGTCCTAAGGGGTCATATGGTGTCCTAAGGGGTCATATGGTGTCGTTAGGGGTCATATGGGGACACACATGTGTTAGAAGACCATATGACCCCTTAGGACACCATATGATCCATTAGGACAACATATGAACCATTAGGACATCATATTATCCTAAGGGGTCATGTGGTGTGATAAGGGGTCATTTCTAGTTCTAGGATGTTTAAAGGGGTCATGTGGTGTCCAGAGGGGTCATGTGATGTCTAGAGAGGTCATATGTGTTCTAAGGTGTCATATGGTGTCCTAAGTGATCATATGGTGTCATTAGGGGTCATATAGGGTCCTAATGGGCCACAAGTGTATTAGAACACCATATGACCCATTAGGATATCATTTGTCCTGAGGAGTCATATGGTGTCCTAAGGGGTCATATGGTATCGTTAGGGGTCATATGGGGTCCTAAGGGGCCACCTATGTGCTAGAACACAATATGAGCCCTTAGGACACCTTATGTACATCATATGGTCCTAAGGAGTAATATAGTGTCGTGAGGGGTCATATGGTGTCTTAAGGGGTCAAATGGTGTGGTTAGGGGTCATATGGGGTCCTAAGGGGCTACACATGTGTTAGAAGACCATGTGACCCCTTAGGACACCATATGACCCATTTGGAAATCATATTGTCCTAAGGGGTCATATGGTGTCATGTCATGTACTAGGATGTTAAAAGGGGTCATATGGTGTCTTGAGGGGTCAGATGGTGTCCTAAAGGATCGTATGGTATCCTTAGGGGTCGTATGGTGTCGTTAGAGGTCATATGGGGTGCTACATGACACATATGTGTTAGAACACAATATAACCCCTTAGGACACCATATGACCCACGCATTAGGACATCATATTGGGGTAAGGGGTCATATTGTGTCCTAAGGGGTCATATGGTGTTGTTAGGGGTAACATGGGGTTCTAAGGGGCCACACATGTGTTAGAACACCATGTGACCCCTTAGGACACCATATGGACATCATATGGTCCTAAGGGGTCATGTGGTGTCCTCAAGGGTCATATGGTGTCATTAGGGGTCATATACAGTCCTAAAGGGCCACATGTGTGTTCAAAGACCATATGAACCCTTCCAACACCATATTGTCCTAAGGGGTCATATGGTGTCATAAGGGGTCATGTCATGTACTTGGATGTTAAAAGGGGTCATGTGGTGTCTGGAGTAGTCATACAGTGTCCTAAGGGGTCATATGGTGTCCTAAGGGGTCCTATGGGGTCTTAAGGGGCCACACGTGTTAGAACACCATATAACTCCTTAGGACACCATATGACCCATTAGAACATCATATTGTCCTAAGGGCTCATATGGTGACCTAAGGGGTCATATGGTGTCATTAGGGGTCATATGGGATCCTAAGGGGCCACACATGTGTTAGAACACCATATGACCCCTTAGGACACAATATGGACATCATATTGTCCTAAGGGGTCATTTGGTTGTTAGACACAATGCACCACTAAGAGGGGGGTGAATAAGTGGTTCTTAACTTTTTTCCCTTTAATTAACTTATGTTTGTCTACCAATTATGGGATCTAACACAATGCAAACTTACTAGTTAGTGGGGAGACTTAATCACAAATGCAATCACACATAAAGGGACATCTCATAACACCAGGATGTACAAGGAAAACCCAAGATGGGAAAAACCTCAGTGAGCAATGTTGTTGGAGTCTACTGCTCCAATCCAACCTCACAATGAATCTTAGTTACAATTTTTAGGGCACCAACCCAAGGAGCACCAACCCCTAATTTAGGGAACCAACCCCTAACAAATTTATGGGCTACAACCCAAAGGAGCTACAACCCTTACACCAAGCTACAACTCAGTGATCACTATACAATATATTCAAATACAAAGGTAGTAATCTAGTTACAAGTGAATCTTGTAACCTCTCAATACAATCCTCCCTGTCGGTAAGGTACCTCCTTCGCCTTACCAATTCTCTACTTACTTTGACTGAATCTTCAACAACTCAGCTACTATCTTGATGGATCTCCTCTATCATTCTTTGCTCTCTACTTCTCACTGTTGCTACTTACCGGTTCCTCCATTCGACACACTTCCTCTTCTCTTTCAATTTACCTCTATCTTTCTCACAATTGTCCGTGACTACCAGTTCTCTACCATTCCTTCTTACTTGACTAGGTTCCTCTGGTTCTTCATTCAACTTGCATTCACTCCCTACCTCCTTCTCACAGGTAGCCTTGACCTTACCGGTTAAACCCTCTTACCAGTTCTTCTTCTAATATTCAAACACTTAAGATCTTTGCCAATCAAAGTTAGATTGATTTCATTATTCACAGAGGTATACCAACACTTTGTCCAACATAGTCTTCTCATGCAACATCATTCAACCAGCACCCTTATTGATTTTGGATTGCATACATATAAACAAGTTTTCCCACCAAAAAACAATTCAAACTTCAGTCGGTTAGGGTTTCTTCCACCAACCAAATCTTCATCAGATCTGAGCCAATCTACCTTGGATCAATCACCTACATCAGAAGAATGCACCTATACTCGTTTTCCATCATCCAATGCATATTTGCTAAAAATAGCAAATCTAACCCTGTTCTTCAGCCTCAAAATTAGTCAACACATTTATGATCTAGTTGTTTCCTTCTCGAGGACAATTTGCAATCAGATATCAAGCATCGATCATGGCGCCAACAGATCTCTGATCTTCCTTTGTCGTTCATCTTTCATCGAGCCGCACAGTCTGTAACTCCTTCGTGATTGCCACAATCAACATTTAATGTTGACAAATCACAACTACCTCTTTGACACCAGACATTACCGACCTCTGCATACTTTCCATCTCAGCTCTGCATGGCATCACATTCTCATGCATCCAATCTCACCAACATAGAGTTGGTTCATGCTTGCTCATATGGAAAACCCTTACCGGAACCAATCCTTACCGGTTTTCTTATACCGGCATAACCCTTGCTGAAAAACCTTCATACCAACACCAGCTTAATCTTTTTGGTGTAACACATCAATCGGGCATCAACCATGTTTGTCCTCAGCAGCCATCAGGAGTAACTCAACATGTATAACTTCATCTGATGAAGGTCTTTCACTTCTTTTCATTCAACTCACTCAGCTGCATACCGGTATCCTTTTTTACCAGTAACTACCTAGATGACTCAATTTCATCATCCTCCATTAGATTTGCATTGGTGGCAACACAACACACCTTATTTATTCTAGTAACCCTGTTTTGTGTGTAGCTGCAGACATAGTATCATTTGTCTAGTTCATCTCACAGTCAGTTTGCCATAGTGGCAAAACCCTTCACTTCAAATCTTCCTTCACCATCTTGGTAACACATCTTGTCTTCACATGCTTATCCGGTGTGCATCTTTAATCACACTCTCTAAAGGCTTAACTAATCTTAGACTCTGGAAGCATTCTCATCTTCCGCTTGATCGTCTGGTCGATTCATTCACTCACCCGCTTTCTGCTTCTGATATTACACAAACATGACATAACTATCATTATGCAGATGTATCTCTAGCTTGACATATGTCCTGGTGGTTTTCCATAAGTCAACCTACACTTAGAGGTAGTACACTTTGTCAACCTATCACCTAGCCTATGATAGCTTCTTCATCTGGTGGGAGTCCTACTAGTTAACCTTACACTAGCAATCTGGTGGCTTGCTCATACTTCACCTCCGATGTTGATGTGATCCAAATAACATTCCACCACTTTAGCACAATCAATGCCCATTATGTATTCTCTTCATTGTGATTGTATGCACCACCATATCAACAACCCTTTTTCTAAGTGGAGTGGTCACTTTCTGCACCTCCAACATACCGATCCATCTTCTATTTCGGTTGACATCAGACTCTAATGCCAACATCCTCTTGTTCACTAGTTGACATCAATGTCAATGATACCAGTAACATCCTATACCGATTGACATCAATGACAACACGATACCAACAATGGTATCGTGAGGGGTCATATGGTGTTCGAAGGGGTCATATGGTGTCGTTAGGGGTCATATCAGGTCCTAAGGGGCCACACATATGTTAAAAGACTATATGAGACCTTAGGACACCATATGACCCCTTAGGACACCATATGGCCCATTAGAACATCATATTGTCCTAAGGGGTCATATGGTGTCATAAGGAGTCATGTCATGTACTAGGATGTTAAAAGGGGTCATATGGTGTCCTAAGGGGTCATATGGTGTTGTTAGGGGTCATATGGGGTCCTAAGGGGCCACACATGTTAGAACACCATATGACCCCTTAGGACACCATATCTATCTTTGTTTGTCTTTCTCTGTCTCTGTCTCCATCCCTCTCTTTTCTTCTCCTTTTTTTGATACTTGTCCCTCTCCCCCCTCCTCCTACCCCTTAATTATCACCAACTCTCTCTCTCTACCCCTTAATTATCGCCAACTCTCTCTCTCTCTCTATGTCTTTGTCTCTGTCTCTATCTCTATCTCTCTCTCTCTTCCACCAAATAAACCTCTCTTTTACTCTACCTTTGTTGATACTTCATTCTTCCCCCCACCAACTCTTTCTCTTTGTCTCTCCTTGTCTCTCTCTCCACTTCTCTCCCCATCTCTCCCTCTCGCATCCTCTATCACTCTCTCTTATATCTCCCCCCTCTCCCCCTTCCTCCTTAGCAATAAAATTCATAGGGGAAAGATACTTCACACACCTCATCAAGAACTAAGATCCAAATATAGCTAACACAAAAACATATAAATTAGAAAGATAATCGAGATCCATTACCAATAGCGAGAGATATTTGTACATAGATTAAAATAGAGATAGAGAGGGAGATACAAATAAAGAGAGAGAAGAGGGATAAAGAGAGGTAGAAGAGATAAATATATAGAAAGAGAGAGATAGAGATTTATAAAGATAAAGATTCAAATAAGGAGAGATATAAGGGTGAAGAGAGATGAAGAGCTAAAGAGAGGGAGAGATAGAAGGAGAAATAGAGAGAGATAGACATACCTAGAAAATAAATAGAGAGATAAATACAGATATAGATATTAAGGACTATGAAGAGAGAGGAAGAAATACTAAAGGAAAAGGATGGATAGAAAGAGGGAGATATATCGAGAGATTGAAAAGGAGAGGGGAAGATAGAGATAAAAATGAAGATAAAGGGAGAGGCATATGAATAGATATAGAGAAAGAGAGAGGTAAATACAAAGATAAATATATAAAGAGATAGAGAAAAATGGATAAAGAGGGGTAAAGAGAGTGAGATACAAAAAGGAAGAGATAGAGATATATAAAGGAAGAGGATTATCGATAGATAAAGAGATGTAGATAGTGCCAGAGAGTGATAAAGAGAGAAACAAAGATTATAGATAGGGATAGATAGAGAGGGAGAGAGAAAGAGGGACACACACACACACACACACACACAGAGTTGGAGATATAGAGAGAGGGAGTAATAAAGAGATAAAGGTAGAGAAAGGGAGAGATGCATAGAGAGGACGATAGAGGAAGAGAGGGAGAGGTAGGTTAATCATGTATAGAGGAAGATATATAAAGATAGAGGGACACACAAAAAGAGAGATTGATAGAGAAATATATAGAGATTTGAAGATGGAGATAGAGATAGATATGGATAAAAAGTGATAGAGAGAGTAGGACAAATGGAGGGAGAGATGGAGTGAATAAGTGAGATTTGGAGATAATGAGATATAAATATACATGAAGATAGATCTATAGGGATATAGAGATAGAGGGGACAAGATAGGGAGAGAAAGGAGGTGATAAAGATGAGTAATAAATAGGTATAGGCAGGATAAGGTAGATGAGGGAGATAAATAGAGAGAAGAGAGATTATTAGAGAGACATAAATAAGGAGTGACAAGGATAGAGTGGGAGAGGGAGAGGGAGAGATGGAAATAGAAAGAGGGAGATATATGTAGAGATGGATGTAACTTGGGAAATAGCTAGATGGGATGAGAAAAGGAGTGAGATAAGTAGAGAAGGAAGAGATAGATAAAAGATATTTAGAGAGCTATAGATAGACAAGTGATAGATAAAGGAGGTGATAGGAAAATAAGAGACTTTGTATGCAAAATTTATGAGTATTTAAAGTTTTAAAAATGAAGGATTAAATTTAAATGATTATAATTAATTTTTGGTCTATAATATAATAAAATTACCTTATCCATTTGATAGGTCTCTGAATTACCTTTCCAACACTTGTAAAAGATTAAAATTTTGATAAGAAACGTAAAAGTTATGCCCATTTTACTAAAGTATGTTTTTTATATTGAGCAAAATGGATATCCGACTTGGAAAAACATGACATCGCAATAATGATGTCACAAAATGGATATCCATTAATATCAAATATCCACTATTAACAGATATCCATTTTGGTTTGGTATTACCAAACCAACTTCAAATTTTGGTCAACCCATACAAAAAGTCAAAGCGAAATTTGGCATGTTTGGCAAAATTTAAAACATTTTTTTTCCCCATTGCCACTTTTTGGCCCCTCATGATCTTACACATACCCAAAAATATTGAGTCCCTTTCAAGTATATAAAAATCCTCTTCATTGCTTGTCCATGTGATTGCTTCAGGTTATCTTAAAATCTTGCAACTAAACATACAACCTATGTAATATAGTTTTTTCTTTGTGTCCATGATAGTTTTTGCAAATTTTTCAATCTCTTTTGAAACTTTTTTCAACATCTACAACTTCTACAACTTTTTGACAAAGCTACTAAACCTAACCCTAATGAGTTGAGGTCATCCATAATGAACCTAAGTTATCCCTAATGAATATATAACAAGGACTAACAAGTCTATACTATGTAATCACATGTCATATATGCTATGTTAGTTATTTCTAGGTGACAAATCATGCAACATAGTTAGATAAATCACATCACAATGCATACATTATCAACAATTAACACATGCAACCTCTTAAAAATCAAATCATAGGGAAGATTATTTCTATAATTTTTAAATTCAATCCATTTTTAAATTTTATTCCAAAAATCACATATCAATTGTAGCACTAAGTATCTCATAAGACATGTTTGTAGATAAGGAACAATATTTTATTTGTACAAATATTCAAGTCGTATCTACATATACACAAATAAGCTTGACATTATAATTTTATTGCATTTGCATTCAAACAAATTAACCATCTATATATGATCTACTCTTTAACATGACGAGTATTGCCTCATAGTCAAACTCACAAACCTTCCATAGGTTCTTTTTCAATGGTCTACCCCCATATTTGATCAAATGAACATATGATGCCACAACAAGGTTAAAATAATGAAGAATCTTCCTATGTGTCTTGAAGTCTTCAAACAACCACAAGTTATACTTCTTCACTAGGTACCTTCTAATTCATGTGCCATTAACAACCACTAATCCGGTAGGGTATTCAATATTTCCTTAATCTACCACAGGGCCATCCAATTTCTTTTTTGCCTCCACATAATAAGACAAATAATTAAATGTGTTCCTTTTTCATTAAGTTTAGCTATAGTAACTACATAAACATTCCTTGCAATGATAAAATGAGATGAATTTAGCAAATAATTAAGGCAAAATATTAAAATTTATTAAATTTGTGTGTGGATAATTTACCTAGTTGGACTAGATTTGACAGAGGGTTAAAGTCAACTGATGCTTCCATCTATGTGAATTGTAGTGCACTTAGGGGTCAATATGTCTTAAGTGGGCTTAGAGGTCGTGTACACCATTTGTCCACCCACTCCTTTGACTCACACTCATTCCAGGCTTGATATCTACATGAAGAATAGTAACATGTCATTTGTCGCGTATGGATACTCCATGAACCTACATTCAAGCTTCTAAAAAAGTGTAGCTCACTTGATCTTATCAATGTACACCAATCCTTGAATTTTCCAATGTTAGTATCATCCACCAATCAAAAAAATCTACGAACTAAAGACTCACCTTCATTACCTGGACCCATTGTAGCATTGCACCAATCAATAATTGATTTCACATCTTTCAACTTTGTGTCCTCTTCATAGTTTAACTCTTCATGTGCTAGAGCTCTTTAAATACATGCTCCTACACCATCATGCTCCCCCTTTCCATGCCCAACCTCTATGAAATTTCACATATGTTGAACACTAGTGATCTTATGCATCATACTCAACCAATAAAACATCTGAGAATTCTTGAATTGTGATGCACAATTATCTGACCATATGATATGCCCCTACTAGCCAAATCATGGTAGAATATTTGAAAATAACTTGCACAAACTTTGAAGAGTGTGCAATCATCGCTGATGTAAGTATGGTAATCCCTCAATGTCTTCCTTTCCTCTTCCATACTATCACCTGCATGAATGAATAAGAACTACCAACAAAGCAGATTACAATAAATAAGAAGTACTAGCAGGTAGCTGAGTGGAAAAAACAACTCGTCCATAAGTTCAAAGCTACAATAAGGTTGAAAGAAACATTCATTACAAAGCTAAAGTCACTGGAAGGCTCAAAAGGACATTCATTACATAAATTGAACAAATTTACTTTTACAAACATAAGTAATTGTAGACACCCAAAATTGTCCAATCTAATTAAATAAATATTTTATTTACTTATCTAAGCTTAATTCTTCTCTTAATTAAATAAATATTTATTTAATTAATTAATTCATTTATCCTCTTCTAGCCTTATTTCTCATTTAAATAAATACATTTATTTATTTAAATTATCCTTTTCATAAATTAAATAAATATTTTATTTATTTAATTATCCCATTTCTTCTATTTATTAAATAAATCTTTATTTATTTAATTAATTCATTAGCCTTTTCTACCCATGACACATGTCATTCATCTCTTAATTCCTACACTACCTACCCTTTTCATTATTTTATTATTTCCTCTACCTACCCTCTAATCATAGCCGACCTCTTTTACACCTCTCAATCTTATCCCTCCAATTCATATAGTGTCTTCTATATAAGGAGATGCTTCCTTCATTATCAAACCCTGGCTAATCAATTTATGCACTTGACTACACTATGCTTTTCATTTGCGATCCTACTTGCAACCACATTCCGTTCTTTGTTGAGCTCTTGTGCACATAAAATCTGAGAGCAAATATATCAAGCAAGATCAATGGAGATAGGAAGAATGGAGATCCAAACCCTATTGGACATGTGATGGTATAATCTTTGTGATTTCATTTGATTTGCATTGTCTTAGGTAATCTTCATATGTTATGGTGGATCTTTGTTGTTGTTAGGCTAGGGTTTTGTGGTTGAATTCATTTAGCCTTTCAATATCGTTATTATTGTTTATCCATTTTCACCATATAGATTTTGGCACGCCCGGTGGGACTCTTGTCCCTTTTTGCATTTAACATTTTTGTTGTAGATGTTGTGTTTGAAGTTGCAGATCTGACATTTTCGATGACTTTTTGGTATTTTCACACCTGCGTACTTTCGAATCGCGTTTTTGGTTTTCTGCCGCGTCTGTGACACTTGGAATCGCGTCTACGACCTTGACAGTATTTTATTTTGCAAATTCCGAAAACCGCGTTTGTGTTCTTCAGTCGCATCTATGGTGTTTTTAGATGCGTCTGTGTCCAAAAGTCATGTCTGAGTTCTAGAGTTGCATCTGTGTTTCATAGAAGTGCGTATGCGTCAGGAAGCCGCATCTATGTCTGGGGTAACCGTGTCTGTGTGCATTGATTTCATCTTTTTGGGGGTTTTTATTGATTCAGTTTTTGGTCATTTAATGTTTTAGATCTGGACTATTTGGAGCTAACATTTGCAAATCTAGCTAACAAAATTGGTGCAGCTTGTCTTGAAAGAAAAATCATTTGGTTGAAAGCCCCTATTTTCACAAAGTCGTTTGGATTTAAAATTTACCTAACTCGTGTGCTTGCAGAAAGGGGTGATTATTTCAAACAATCCAAACTACTAACAAAATCTTTGTTGCAGGTCCTTGGCAAGGGTTTTTGGATTTTTATTGTGTGCCTTGTTTTCATAGACTAGCAAACACTTCAATTGGTGCACTAAAATTGAATCATTGTCTTTTGTGTCTTGAGTAATAGGCTCTTTTTGTTTAATCTTTAGAGGGTCTGTCTTCCCGTGTGGTCATTAAGACTACTAGTGAGAAGAGAATGACCCAAGTGGTAGCAAAAGAAAAGCTATCTTCTTCCAAACCACTATAAATAACTGTATTCATGGTGAAAACTATGAATAACATGTGTTGATTAGTTCATACCGACACTATGTCTCCCCATAAACCCGTTTGATCAAATTTATTTGATTAGTTGTAGGGCGTAACCCCTACCGGTTGGGAGCCTTCTGTATTTACAGAGCTGAAAGTGCCACATGTATGGCCACATGAGCGGATGCCCTTACTAGCACCTTTTTGTTTTAGAAGCCCAAATCCTTCTAGTTGTTGAGGCAGGAGGTCGGACCTCTGGTAGTATCCCACACACATATGGTTCTTAGTAGAGATACAAAGTTCACCACGGGGAGTTTTCGTGGAGACTGATGCTTGGCTGACCCGAGAAGTGAGTGCTGAGGGTGGAGCCAATGAGGTCAAACATCTAAGTATTCGCTTTGAATAGCGTAGCCTTGGGGGTAAAACCCCATGTGGGATCAACAACTATTGTCTTGGCCAGCCATAAGAATTGTGCTTGACTTATTTTAAACATTCAAACATTCAAGACCAAACAGCAAAAACATTGTGTCTTTTGTGTCTTCAAGTGTATGCAAAACATTTTTACATCAAACAACACTTTTCTTGGAGTCATTTTGATTCTAGACTTTAGCAAACATTAGGTCCTCATCAACACTGTGTCCTCTTGTCATGAAAAATAGTCAAACAGTCAGATTTGGTCACAACAAAAATGACTTCACAGATTGGAAAAAATTGCACAAATTTTGCAGAAAAGCATCTATGTCAGACATAATAGCATCTGTGTTGTATAACCGCGTCTGTGAAGGGCAGAAACATGTATGTGTTTCCAAAATCAACATTTCAATTTACAAAAAAATCTTAGAACTGCATCTGCATTAAATAGAACCACATCTATGTCAGGAAATCGCGTCTGTGAAGTATACAGGCATGTCTGTGTTCAGAATTGAAAAAATTTTACAGTCTAGCAAACAAACACAGTCAGTTTTAGAATTCTTGAGCTTCCTAGGTTATTTCTCCAGGTTTTCATTTAGCATTCAACCTGTCTTTGGGTCTCACACAGTCCATCATTGCTTTACACCTTACATTACATTCACATTTGTCTAAACTTGAGTCAAAAGGTCACTTGCTTGTCCTCATCATACTTTGTCAACACACTACATACAACAACATTTTGCTAAGTGGTCCCTCATCAAGGTCTATCACCTTTGGGTCTCATTTGGTCTTACTTAGAGTCAAGGTCAACTTACCTCATCAAGAGAAACTATCCTCTCTTTGGAAGTCACACCTACTCTACTACATACATACTTGGTCTTACACTTTGGACATTGCAAGTACACTTCAGATTCATTTACATTCCATCCAACCCTTGGTCTTCCATACTCTTTTCCATTTTCATCTAGTCTCACACATCTTGGTCAATACCTAGTTCATGGTTGAAACCTGTCTTCAAAAATCTAGGAGAGAAACTAAAGAGGCTCAAGAGTCCACAAAAATGAGTTCTTATGAGTATGACAATGACATCTTTTTCAATTTTGATCATACTACATTACCTGACATGGATGCCTATAGAAACCTTCCAAATGTTGAGAACATGGACACTACAAACAACAATGATTCACACAATGATGATATGGATAACTTTTCCATACATTCAACAAATGTGGAAGAATCCATTATGGATCCCCGTTTTAATCAATTGATTGAAGAAATAATGAGGAGGGATAGACAATACTTCTTACAAATGATGGCACAAAGTGGAGCCAAGATACCTCATGATTTTGACATGTCTCAAATAATGGAACATAGGCCTTTGCAACAACCTCACTCCAACATGGATCAAAGGAGGCCTAATAGTGGAGGCAATAGAGGACCACATATGGTACCTGAATCACAATCATCTTTGTTCCAAAAACCAGAGGTCCCACATACACATGGTCAAGCATATGATACTCACCTTCGTAGACCATTATGGAAGTCATATGCAAAGAAATATGCTCAATCACATATCAATGCTAAGGATCAACCACCAAAGCAATTGGATATTCAATGGCATGCTCAAAATTTTGACACAAGGAAACCCCGTGTCAAATTTGGGGGCAACACATTAGAACATGACATGCCTGTAGAGTATGGTATACATGGACAAAATAGATATTTCATTCCTCAACATGAATCTATACCAAGTGGTCCATATATGCAGCATCACTATAGACCTCCTCCATATGAACATGTGTATGATCAATATCATCCATATATGCAACATGCTCCTCCTCCAATTGGTGCCTCAAGCATGGGGTATGGTCCAAGGAGTCGATCTCCACCTAAGAGCAATTTGGAGCAACAAATCAGGGACTTACAAAAGAAAATGGAGGACATAAATACACCGAAGCCAACATACACAATGAGAGACATATGTCCTTATCCATTTGACAAGAGCATTCCAATGCCTCCATTTCCTACACACTTTGTGACGCCTAAGTTTGATAAGTATAGAGGAAAAGGGGATCCTAAGGCACACATAAGATAGTTTTTCATAGCTTGCATTGAGATAGCAGCAGAAGAGACATATTTGATGAGATTATTCCCACAAAGCCTAGGTGATCAAGCTATGGAATGGTTCTCCCAACTTCCACCTGGAATTAAGTCATGGGGTGACTTAGCAGAGGCATTTATTCAACATTTCTCCTACAACATAGAGACATACATATCAGTCACTACTTTGTGCAACACCAAGCAAAAAGATGGAGAGTCTTTTTCATCATTTTTACAAAGATGCAGGAATCTAGCCAGCAGATGCTCTTGTGAAATTCCACAAAAATAAATGGTAGAAATGTTCACCCAGAATGTTAACAAAGACATTGGTTATGACTTGAGAAAAGCTTGCTTATCCACCTTCAAGGATGTCATTGAAAAAGGCTTAGCAACAAAGAAGGTCCTAATTGAACAAGGAGTCATTAAGATATTCAAAGACAACAAAGATGACTTTAAAGGAAAAGACAAGCCAAGATTTTGGAATAAAAATGAGAACACAGTCAATGATGGTGTTGTTGATGCCAATACAGTGCGACCCAAAGTTGTTTTTTCTAGATCAAGCTCTACAAACGATCAAGTGAATACTCAAACAACTTCTAGATCATGAAGGAAGTATACTCCATTGGGAGAACCACTTGAGTCAGTTTTCAAGAAGCTAGTGGAAAAAAAAGTAATCACAATTCTAGATTTTCCTCCTTATGAGCCAAAGGTTAAACCGAATTGGTGGAATGATGATGAGTATTGTGAATTTCATAAGAGAAAGGGTCACAAGACAGGAAATTGTCATCGATTAAAGAACATCATACAAGATCTCATTGATAGAGGTGACATTGAGGTTGAAGGGCACTCTTCCAATCAAGAACATGAGATGTTTAAGGAACCATTCCCAAAACATGACAAGGGAAAAGCTAAAGCCACAGATGACCAAACCAACTATACTAGAGCATCCTACAACTATGATTCAACTATCAATCACATCTCGATGGACAATTACGTCTCTACCATTATCATCAAGGACAAAAACCCTGATAATTCTACCCAGAGACCCAAGATTGTCTTAAAAGGCATTGGATCTTCTTTTGAGCCTACCTCTGAATGTCATGTTACAACTCGTCAAGGTAAAATTACTTTGCAAGGTGCTCCAGCCAAGAACACTGCTTCTTCATCAACCAAACTTGAGTATGACCTTGTAGAACAATTAGGGAAGACACCCACACTCATTCCATTCTTGAGCTCCTATGCATATCCCCCACACATAAATCCATTCTTGACAAAATCTTGAGAGACACTGCCTTTCCTACTGATCTGAATGTGGACTAGTTTCAAGCCATGGTGGGGTACCTTTCCATTCCACATTCCCTTACATTCATAGAAGCTGATGACACCTCTGTGAGCCAACCACATAATGCACCACTACACATTGAAGCCTTCATACACAAACATCGAATAAAACGAGTCTTGATAGATGGAGGAGCTGGTCTAAACATTTGTACATTGAGTACTATTAAACAACTGGGATATTCTGATAAAGCTATGAATTCTACAAACAAAATCACCATCAAGGCATATGATGATGAAGAGCGTTCATCCAAGGGAACAGTCACCTTACCTCTCAGAGTTGGGCCAGTTATGAAGGATGTGGTTTGTCAAGTCCTAGATCTAGACCTCACTTACAACATATTGCTAGGGCGTCCTTGGATTCATGAAATGAGGGCAGTCCCATCTACATATCACCAATGCATCAAGTTTCCTCACAACGGAGTGGAGGTAATAGTTAATGGCTATCCTAATCCATTCATATACTGCAATAACATGAGATCAAAAACTGAGACCATCATTCCCAGTAATCGTGAAGCTATTCCTTCTTTGGCATACATTGATCCTGAGTCATTAAAACCTTCGACATCAAAACAAGGTGAGCTTAAAGGCAAATTTCAGGACAAGGCCATGGGCGAATACACTTTAAATCAGACCATGTACTTACAACAAGTCATGAATTCACCAAAAGAATATGGAAGACCACATCCTAACAAGCAAGTATCCATCATTGTACTCAAATGGGACCCTACTACCTTTCAAAGATGGGGCAAACTGGAAGAGGAAGACCTATACAAAATGCTCTACAAAGACCTTGAAGATGATACGCAAGACCACATCAGTCTACCATGTGAGAAATATGGCAAAGGTTTCAAGATTCTACAAAAATTTGAGTATGATCGAAAAAGCCCTCTTGGGTTATGAAAGGAAGGCATCATTGAACCTGTACAACCTGAATTGACATTCAAAAGGGAACGCTCAAAGGGACTTGGTTTCCTGACTTCCAAGGTCCACACTCAAAGGACAGAAGAAGCCTTACAAATCAAAGCTGCCAAAATTCAATAGGAGGATCACTATTCCACAGACTCCAACGAATGGGAATGGAGTTCAGATAAATCCTCTAGTGACTACGAGCTCACCGAGACATTCAGAGAGCCAGATGAACCCACAGAAGAAGAGGAATTTTATAAAAGATTCAAAGTTGGTCAAGAAACAACCCATGAGGATTCCACATAGTCCTTGTTTCAAGGTCCTAGGTTGAAATCACATAGGATGAGAACACCTGTCCCAGAATGCGCTACTAGTGATGATAATTTGGATTCGTTCATGATTGAGACTGATGAGGAGAGTGCCATCGATGACCTCGATAATTACCTTGACATACCCGAATATAACTGCATTTTCACTCTTCGCCCCGCTAACTTCAAAGACATTAAAGGCCTTCCCCTTGTTCACCACCAACTCATTGACTGGGATCATGAAGGACCTGCACAGTTTGACACATTCCAAAATGATGAAGCTTTTATTGACTATCTTGGCATATGAGATGATCTTCCCCCTGGGGACCATAAAGCGGGATACACTATAGAACTCAATAGCGTGGCATATTTTGGTGAGGGCGTCGGACCTTCCAGTCACAAAAATGTGAAAATAAGAACAAACCAAGGGTTTTATGGCAAAAACCACACTGTGGCGCTGTCTGACCCCAAAAAAAGTAAAAAGAAAGGACGTATCTGAGGGTGAAAACCTCTTTGAGGCACCCGAAGATGGAAGGCTTGACATCCTCCCAGCATCATATGAGGAAAAGTCATCCATGTTGGTAGAGGAGACTATCAAAACAAACATTGGTACAAAAGAAGTTCCACACAACATATTCCTAGCCCAATCTTTGACGGAGTCAGAAAGATCAAATTTCATAAGTTTCTTCAAAGAACGAAAAATTAACTTTGCATGGTCATACGCTAATATGCTTGGATTGGATCTGGATTTGGTAATGCATCATTTGACAGTTAAACCGGGGGCAAAACCAGTGAAACGGAAATTAAGAAAGATGCATCCACAAGTGGCATTACTAGTCAAAGCAGAACTTGAGAAGTTATTGGATGTTGGATTCATATGCCCAATTGATTATCCTGAATGGATCTCCAACTTAGTGCCTGTCAGTAAACCAGATCGCAGCATCAGAATATGTACAGATTTCAGAGACATCAACAAAACTTGTCCTAAGGATGACTTCCCATTACCAAACATAGATTTGATTATAGATCTCATAGCAGGTCATGAAATGTTATTGTTGATGGATGGATTCTCTCGTTATAATCAAATAAAGATTGCATTTTAGGATCAACACAAAACATCATTCACTTGTCCTTGGGGAACTTTCTGTTGGAATGTCATTCCCTTTGAGCTTAAAAATGCAGGTGCTACATATCAAAGAGCCATAACTACTATCTTTCACAATCTCATGCACGTAACTGTGGAAGATTACGTTGACGACCTCTTGGGCAAGTCAATAGACAGAAATACACATTTAGACATACTTTCAGTCGTCTTTGATTGGTTGGAAAAATACAAAGTAAGATTAAACCCCAAGAAATGTGTCTTTGGAGTAACCTTCAAGAAGTTCCTAGGATTCATTATATCAAAAAGAGGAATCGAAGCTAATCCAGCAAAATTCAAGGCCATCCTAGAGATGCAACCACCAAGAAATATCAGTCAACTTCGATCTTTACAAGAGAGACTCCAGTCCATACGAAGATTCATAGCGCAACTTGTAGATAAGTGTAATCCCTTTCAGCACTTGCTACATAAAAACATCAAATTCAAATGGGATGATAACTGTCAATAGGCTTTCTAGATGCTCAAAGATTATCTTCTAAATCTGCTAGTTTTGATGCCACCAACTCCAAATCAGCCTCTGTTACTATACATATCAGCTACTCCAATAGCACTGGGGGCACTCTTAGCACAACAAATTGTTGAGGGCAAAGAAAAAGTAGCATACTATATCAGTCGCACATTGGTGGGATATGAGCTAAACTACACACCAATTGAGCGTGCATGTCTCGCTGTGTTCTTTGCTTCATAGAAATTATGACATTACATGCTCACTCATAAGACTAAGTTGGTTGCAAGAATCGATCCATTGAAATACCTTCTCAATAAAGCAACACTTACTGGGCGACTAGCCAAATGGGTAATGATCCTGAGTGAATTTGACATCGAGTATGTGGACAAAAAAGCAATAAAAGGACAAGCCATTGTAGATCAATTAGCAGATGCTCCCATGATAGATGATGTTCCTCTAAGTTTAGAATTTCTAGATGAATCCATTTTAACAGTGTCACATGCAAAGCCATGGTAGTTGTACTTCAACAGCTCATACACACAACATGGGGGAGGAGCTAGCATCCTCTTTATAACTCCTTAAGGGGATTCTATACCAAAATCATACCACTTATCATTTCCTTGCACTAATAATATAGCGGAATATGAGACATTAACAACTGGATTACGGATTACAGTTCAATGGAAGATCCAGGAACTTCGTGTTTTGGGGGACTCTCAACTTGTAATCCGTCAAGAAACTGATGATTACCAAACAAAGGATGAAAAATTAATGCCTTACAAAAAAATGGTGGATGACCTGAAACAACATTTCACAAAGATAGACTTTAAGCAGATACCAAGAGAGCAGAATCGGCTACAGTTGCCATGGCTACAATTGCTTCACTGATCAATCTACCTCTGAATGAGACCTGCTATGAGTTCTTGGTGGATAACCTTTTGGTTCCTTCATATGAAATCACTCCTACTGAGATGATATGTGTCGTCAGTCTTGAGTCCCAATTATATGGTTTCATTTTCACATACCTTCGTGACAATACCCTACCTCCTAACCTATCCAATAACCAACATCGCACTTTCATTCGCCAATCTTCTCGATACGTCATTTTAGCTGATGTCCTATATCGGCGAGGTCTAGATGGCACTCTTCTTAGATGTTTGGAAAGTGTTGAAGCTCAAATTGTGTTACGTGAAGTACATGAAGGGATATGTGGTCCACATTCTAGTGGTCCTACCTTAGCCAAGAAACTCAACAAGACTGGATATTACTGGCCCAATATGGAAAAAGACTCATATCAATTTGTCAAGAAATGTAAGCAATGTCAAATTCATGGAGACCTCATCCATGCGCCAGTGCAAGAACTTCAACCAATTGCATCTTCTTGGCCCTTTTGTTAGTGGGGACTCGATCTCATAGGTAAGATTCACCCTCCTTCTAATGGTCATAAATTCATTATCACTGCCACAGAATATTTCACAAAATGGATTGAAGCCGTGCCTCTTACACAAGTCACTGGAAAACAAATTGCTACGTTCATCCTTAACTATATCATTTGCCGATATGGTATTCTTGTTTCTATTATCACTGATAACGGGCGTCCCTTAAAAAATCAAGATGTTCATGAACTTTGTGACCGCTTCCATATTTCCCATCGTTTCTCCATGCCATATTACCCCCAAGGTAACAGTCAAGCTGAGGCATCTAATAAGATAATCCTTAAGATCCTAAAAAAGATAGTCGACGACGTTGGCCGTAATTGGCATATCCAACTTAATCCTGTACTTTGGGCATATCGTACAAGTGTCTGCACACCTACAAGAGCTACACCCTATTCACTTGTCTACAGCATTGAAGCCATCTTGCCTATTGAGGTCGAGCTACCCTTTTTACGAGTCTGTTTGCAAAACATTATCAATAATGAAGACTATAGGGTCTCTCGCTTACAAGAACTTGAACTACTAGATGAATGAAGACAAACTATTTTTAATCATCTCAAGGCTTACCAACAACGAATGAGTCACAGCTACAATCACAAGGTCAAGCCTTGCACATTTGAGGTAGGTGATTTGGTTCTCAGAGAAAACCCCAAAAATCAGCAAGACAAAGAGAAGAAGGGCAAGTTTGAACCTAATTGGGTTGGTCCTTACATCATTACAACAGCATATGGATCTGGGGCATATCAGCTCTCAACTATAGAAGGTGAACCTTTGGAGGATCCTATCAATAGCATGCACCTTCGCAGGTTCTACACATAACTCTTTGGAATATCCTAATTCAAAAATACAAAAAAAATCAAAAAATTTAAAAATACAAAAAAAAAAAATTATAAAACAAAAAAAAATCGTTACTTGGTGAAAACCTAGCAAACAGGCGCCTTGTGACATAAAAAAACATTGAAAAATCGAAAAAAGTAAAGAGAAATAATTTCGTCCAATGGTGAAAACCACTTCGGTGGCACCCTAGGCAAGTACCAAGGTGAAAACTGGGTCACCAGCGCCATGTGTAGAGACATTGCTCCTCCCTTCTTTAGGATTCACTTTCATCTTTTCACTTTGCACACACTCACAACCTATTAATTCATAATAAACTTACCCATTCCCATCATGGCTTGTTATTGATCTACCTAAGATTGGTTAGCCATTCATAATAATCCCTTTTCACCTCCCTTTCCATCCATAATAAATCAGATCCTATCTGTGGCTAAGGCAAATCCTATGTCTAGTGATAGGTGTGGAACTGAGAACATCACATGTTTTGAGGATTACAATTTCTTCCAGCTTCCTTTAGTCTATCCACGCATAATCCACAATAAAGTTTCATCTTCTTCGCAATAAAGTATCAATTTCATGGATTCAATCAGTTTCAGAAGAGACACAGTAGCAACAATGGGCTTCAACAAAATCAAATCTTTCAACAGACTCAAACAACATATGGTTTCGTGCTATCTATCCTTTTTGTGAAAGTAAACATTGTGACCATAATCAAATATGACTTATACAAGTGACAAGAGACACTAAATTTGAGGACTACAATGGATGTTGGTGTCAAGTCTTGGTTTTCTTTTGATTTTATCTTTTAGTGACATATCTTTTAGCTTTTCCAGGATGTCTCTGACTAGAGATTCTATCTCTAAGATGTCTTTGACTAGAAAGGCGAGGATGGAGTATCGTCACCAATTTGTATTTGTTGTCTTTGGATTGTCTCTTAGTAAGGCTATGACTTGTCCAAGGATATGAGGACACTATGAGTCTAGTGTGAACTGGGGCATTCCTTGTTTGTGACTGTCTTATCTCCATGCAAACAGGTACAATGACTTTCTGGGTCGAACATATGCCTCGATTGTCATAACTTACTTGCCATAATAAAGCTCAATGATGATAACGCACAAGAAGCTCTTTCACTTTCATATCTTCTGTCTTCCATCCCCCTTTCTTGATTGACTTCGATCATCCTTTTTGAGTCCACGTAGCCTGCTATCACATGACTGAGTATAATGACACACCAAAAACATTTGCATTTCATGTAGTTGTACCTGCATTACCACAATATAAGCATTTCATACATACATATAGATATCACAACTGCATCACATCCTACACACAACACCTGTTAGCACAATTTACATTTGCATTATCATATTCCTCTGCATTCCATACATTCACATTTGCATCATGCATACACATATAAAACATAAAAGAACAAAAAAATATATTGCATTGCATCATATACATATTTGCATCCATATCATAAGCATCACATAAGAACATCTCATCACATAAATACACATGCATATAGCTACTGCAAAGATGAATCATCTCATATATATATATATATATATATATAAAGTGTCATGATACAATGATGTCAAAATCATATGGCTACAATCACCCACAAGTGTTTACATCATCATAAAAAAATGATACAATACTGATACATAGGGAGCCCTCTATGGCTATGATGAACTCCCTCCCTCGAAGCCACCTAGCCTCAACGGAGTCTGAGCTCTAGAAGGACCCACCCCAGGATCATCCCTCCTATCCCCTCTATCTGGTGGTGGTGGAGGACCCATAACCCCACCACTAGATGCCTATCTCCTCCGGCTCCCTCCCGTAGCTCTCGCTATCCGCGATGGTCTATGGAAGCTCCTCGCCCGCTGATCAGCTGGCACTGTACCATAATAGAGATCCCGCCAGTAGGCAATCTCCTCCCCTGCCAGCAGGACATAGGCATATCCAGCCCCTGTGTCCTCTGTCGCCTGCCTCCCAGCCCTCAGTGTTGTCTCAGCCTCTATGTAGCGCTGAATGGCCTGGTCCCACTCCCACTCAGTATCCCTGAGCTGCCTCCTAAGTCTATCCCTCTCCCTCTCTAGGTCCTAGATCTCATCTGCCTGTCCTTGGCAGATCTCCCTCAGCTCAGTCAGCTCATCCTCCTCCGCCTCAGCACCCTATGGCTCTGCCCGTGGCTCCCCCTATACGGGTACCTACCCCTGTGCCTGTGCCAGTATTGGTGGTTGTCCTTGTACCTGTCCCTGTCCCTGCACCTGTCTGGGACCCTGTGCTACTGGCACCTGTAGCGGTAATCCATCGCGACCCCTCATAATCTGCACCTGTCTATCCTCTCCACCCTCCCTCCGCGGTGCCACCCTCCTCTCTCCAACTACACCCCGCCTCCTCCATTGACTTCTCCCCTCATCATCTCCATCATCATCACCATCCCCACCACCATCTCCATCTAATGGCTCTCCTAGATCTGTCAGGTGTGAGAATGGATGCTCGGCCTAATATGTTGTGTACTCTGCATCCATGTCGACATCCTCGATATCTGGCCATATATCCTAGGGTAGGGGCATCATCTCCACCAGCTGTGTAATAGCCTAATCATATGATAGCAGTGACCCAAACTGCAATTGATCCCTGACTATCCGTGCATACATACTTGAACCCCATGGCATCCACTGGATCCTGCCAAACTGCCTGCCCACCCTATCCACTAGCTGTCTCTCCAGTACATAAGGCATCCGCCCAATCAGATACCTGCTCCAAAAGGTGTATGGTAGCTCTACTGCATCATCCTCCCACTCCTCGCATCCCAGATACGACCTCCATATAACTGTATCAATCTCATCTATGGCCCGTCGCCAGTACTCCAACCTGCCAATCCGTGGCTGCGAGGTGATCATATCATACAAGTGCACGAAATTGCGTCTCTGACCTCTGCCCCTAAAATGTATCGGTTGTGTCACTGGTAGATGCTCATAGGCCCACACCTGTAACAATGTGACCCCATAGCCCAATCCCACTGACCCATGATATACGAACTGATGGAGCTCATAATATAGATATGCTAGCACACACGGTCCCTAGGCATATCTGGTGTGCTATGTCACCAGTGTCTCCAAGGTGCTCCCCCAGCCCATAGCCAACCCTCGTGTCGCTCTATTCGGACACAAGAACCCACTAATCGCTCCTTTTATCACTGTTGGTAGTGCCAATCCTGTCTGTCATGGTATCCCATGCCACATGCCCTACCCTCATCTCTAGTCCTGGATCCTGAAAAACTCATCTCAGGGCCTCCCTGTCTCCATCTCGATCATAGGGAATCAGCTCCCCATCGATCGGTATCCTCAGAATCTTGTATACATCCTCTAGGGTGACTGTCATCTCCCCCATCAGAAAATGAAACATACAAGTCCCGGAGTGCCACCTCTCCACCAGTGCAGTCAACAATCCCATGTTCGCCCAAAACTCAGGCACATATAGAATATGTCACAGACCCATCACCTCAATAGGAGCTCTGTCCTCGAACGTCAGCTCAGGTCGCGACCTCTAAGTCGGTGGGAATCTCTCCCGTGATTCCAACATAGGCAAATACTTCTGCAGTCAAGCAAATCAATCATGTCAGTCATAGTGGCATTCACTGTTCATCACAAAATGCTACTTTTTATCTAAGTGCATATGGTATTCTATCCTAGTGACACTCCCTGTTCATCACAAAGTGTTGCTTCTATCCTAGTGGTACTCCCTGTTCATCACAAAGTACTACGTGTTTGGCACTCCTTATTCATCCAAAAGTGCTGCTCACATTTGCACTCACTGTTCATCACAAAGTGTTGCTCATATTTTAGTACTCCCTGTTCATCACAAAGTACTATATCTTGGTACTCACTGTTCATCACAAAGTGCCTTGATCTATCATATCCTAGGGCCTCTTCTTGAGTGAATCCTCTTGAGTAGTTTCCTAATTGGCAACGTATGTTCTATCACATAATTGTCAATCCTAGCCCTATTTGCAATCCTAGTCTTCCCTAGAGGACCTGTTTGAGTGTATCCTCTCATCAGCTTATCCAATCGACAGTGTATGTTCATCATAGAACTGTCGATTTGACCTAAAAGACACAAATTTACATTTTTGAACACAAACGTGCTTTCCTGACATAAATGCGCTTAGAGACTGCATAAACGCACCTATTTTACACAAATGCGCTTGAAACACACAGACGTGCCTATGCTCTGCATAGACACACCTGGGTAACACAAACATGCCTTCTTAGCACAGATGCGCCCGCATAGCACAGACGCAACTGCATTCTGCATAGACGCCTTTTCCCGCACAGATGCGCCTGACATAAACACAGACATGCCTAGCAAGCATAGACGTGCCTGGCACCAACACAGACGTGCCTGGACGTTTTTGACATTTTTTGGACCCTAACCTAAAGTGCATTTATTACCCTATCTAGCATGCATTAATGAAAATAATAAATGCAACAAAGTACACAGAGGTTTTACAGTACTTACCGGCTCTCTTGCCTCTACAAGCCTCTAATATCGGCGAACGCGATCGAATCTATGAATCAAAGCCATCACTGTTGACTACTGCTGCTCTATTTTGCTCTGCACTCTACTCTTGTGGATGTGTGGATGACAATGCAGATGTATTTCCCCTCGTGGTCTATCTTATAGACTACCCTAGCCCTAGCCCTCGTCTCCCGAGTTAGTCTTTTTTTTATCTCGTGACTCTGTCACTCTATCCGGTCAGTCCATTCTAGCCTTTCTTTCTTATCGAGAGATTGTCTGCGATCTTTCCAGACATTTTCATCCAATCTCTCGAGGGGGCATATCATTCCGATCTTGCGGCAACTCTGTATCAGTTCATATTATCTTCTTTGAAACAATGCGACAAGCCGCATTGTCTCAAAGAGGGGCAAAATGTAGACACCCAAAATTGTCCAGTCTAATTAAATAAATATTATCTTCTTTGAAACAACGCGACAAGCCGCATTGTTTCAAAGAGGGGCAAAATGTAGACACCCAAAATTGTCCAGTCTAATTTAATTATCTAAGCTTAATTCTTCTATTAATTAAATAAATCTTTATTTATTTAATTAATTCATTTATCCTCTTCTAGCCTTATTTCTCATTTAAATAAATACATTTATTTATTTAAATTATCCTTTTCATAAATTAAATAAATATTTTATTTATTTAATTATCCCATTTCTTCTATTTATTAAATAAATATTTATTTAATTAATTAATTCATTAGCCTTTTCTACCCATGACACATGTCATTCATCTCTTAATTCCTACACTACCTACCCCTTTCATTATCTTATTTTTTCCTCTACCTACCCTCTAATCATAGCCGACCTCTTTTACACCTCTCAATCTTATCCCTCCATTTCATATAGTGTCTTCTATATAAGGAGATGCTTCCTTCATTATCAAACCCTGGCTAATCAATTTATGCACTTGACTACACTACGCTTTTCATTTGCGATCCTACTTTCAACTACATTCCGTTCTTTGTTGAGCTCTTGTGCACATAAAATTTGAGAGCAAATATATCAAGCAAGATCAATGGAGATAGGAAGAATGGAGATCCAAACCCTATTGGACATGTGATGGTATAATCTTTGTGATTTCATTTGATTTGCATTGTCTTAGGTAATCTTCATATGTTATGGTGGATCTTTGTTGTTGTTAGGCTAGGGTTTTGTGGTTGAATTCATTTAGCCTTTCAATATCGTTATTATTGTTTATCCATTTTCACCATATACAGTATCTAATTGAAATTATAACACTTGCTCTTTTATTTGCTATAGTTGATCTATGACCATATTCTTCTTGCTTAGGACCTAGTATAGTGAGAACAAAAAAGCCACCTAAAGAAAGATGTCAAAGTAAAGCCTTAAAGTGCCAATTATCTAATGATAGTTTTTAGAAAACACTTCAACACATCTAGATGCCTTAAAATTATTTGTCTAATAGAATTAGCAATAACATTGTTTTACATACCAAAACCAAAAATAGTTTCTTTCCACTTAAGCTCATGATAGAAAACAGAAGAAAATTTTATAAATGTAGTTGTCAATTGCTTCTTTAAAAATGTGCAGTCCTAAAAGATATGTTTCATGTTCTCAACACATGAGAAATATCGACACTTAGCTAATTGAACTAGACATTTCAATATAGCCCTGGTAGATAGCTTGCAATGTAAAATTTTCCAAGCCAACACTTCATTATCAAAATCAACTTTTGACTTCGGTAGTTGAGCACTCATTTTGATCCAAAATTTGGAGCTAAATTTGCATTCCCATTTATATTTGATAAGGAGTGAGTGAAAAGCAAGGAAGCAACTATAAATAAACATTCTTTAGAGGAAAATAATTAAAGGTGCTTGATGACAACTAGCTCCAATCCTAAAAAAAATTACATTCTCTAGAAGTGAAAAGTTTCATAGAAAGATCAAGTGGAACTAAAGACCACACTAAGATTTCTTTTTTAAAAGTTTATCTTTCAGCCCATACTGATCTTTGATATATTGCCAAGAAGGCCAATCAAACATATCAAAAATTCAGACATCTTTGAATTGATGAGTTCCTTTTTTAAATAGATAAGAAGCATGCTTTGGGAAGCAAATAGTTAGAGGTTGATGATAATAATTAATAAGTTTAAATTTCAGCAAATTGAAGTTGAGGTAAAACTGAAACCATGTTGCAAAGTAGCATTGCTCAGTTTTAAAAATTAACATACTTGTTGCCAAGCATTCCAAATGGATTGAAGAGGAAAAGAAGCTTTGATTCTTAAAATGGGGACATTAACATTTTATCCATCTACTTAACATCTTTCTAGTTCTTCTTGAGAGAAGCTTCCATGATTCAATGTCAAACTAAAATTTTCCATGCTTCATCTCCATTAGTAGGCCTTATAATCCATTTTGCAACAATGCAAAGCTCTTGAATTTTGGGGTCGATGAGTCTAAGGCCTCCTTTAGCTCTCATCTAAATGCAATGGGACCAAGAAGAGGCAATGAAACTAGCATATTACCATCCCACTTAGAACAAATAAATTTTTGAATTATTTGGTTCAATTCTTTGTATCCTTGCTTGGAAGGCATCCAATAAGATGAACAATGGGCGTGAGAGGAAATGAGAATTTTGTTGGCTACTTGATCTTTCAATTCTAAGAGATTTCCACAATCCATCATGTAATCAAGAGAGCATTTCTGGATTCGATTGTGTGAAAGATTTTTGTATCAACGTTTCAGATCACACTCCGTGATCCATCATCAGGATGAAGAGAGTCAAATAAGATGAAAAGTTGCAGACTTAGAATAAATAGGAAGGATTGGAGAAGGGTGCACGAAGAACGAGAGACCAAGATGGTCAAACCTCAACAGAAGGACAAAAGATGAAATAAAATAAAAACAAAAGAGAGAGAAAATAAAGAAATAGAAAATAAAAACCCAATAATACTAGTATATATATATATATGCGAATAAGAGTGCCTATGTATATGTATGTATATGCATATACATATACAATTACATATAAATACCTACACATAAATACCTCAATAGAAGGACAAAAGATGAAATAAAATAAAACAAAAGAGAGAGAAAATAAAGAAATAGAAAATAAAAACCCAATAATATATATATATATATATATATATATATATATATATATATATATATATATATATATATATATATATATATATATATATATATATATATATATATATATATATATGCATATGCATATGCATATGTATGTGTATGTGTATGTGTATACATATACACATACATATGCATATGCATATGTATGTGTATGTGTATATGTATGCATATACATATACATATGCATATACATACATACATATATGTATATGTATACACATACACATACACATACACATACATACATACATACATACATACATACATACATACATACATACATATATATATATATATATATATATATGCGAATAAGAGTGCCTATGTATATGTATGTATATGCATATACATATACAATTACATATAAATACCTACACATAAATTTTATATATATGGGGTGTATACAAATATATATTAAAAATATATATGTATACAAAAAATAAAATAAATGAGCAAACAAAAATGCTAACTAAATATATAAAAGGAAACTCCCACACACACAGGCAAAGGAAAGACAAGAACTCAGTAATAAACAATAGGAAAAAATAAACACCAGAACTTTAGAAACCACCAAGTAAATGCAAAAATTTGAGTGTGTGTGTGTGTACGAATGAATATTTAAAAATAAACAACTAAACCAACATATATATATATATATATATATATATATACGTGTGTGTGTGTGTGTGTGTGTGTGTGTGTGTGTGTGTGTGTGTGTGTGAATTCTCCAAAGTATATTATATATACCAAGAAGAAAAAACCAAAGAGAAAGAAGACAAAAAAAGGGGGGGGGCAGGGGCGGGAGAACAATCCACTACACAATAATAAATTCATATCCACTACACAATCAATCATAAATCATTTGTGATATTATAGAATATGGAAAAACATGTTAAAAGATTTTTGTATCAACATTTCGGATCACACTCCGTGATCCATCATTAGGATGAAGAGAGTCAAATAATGTCAACTCTACTATATCTATAATATCACAAATGATTTATGATTGATTGTGTAGTGGATTGTAGGTATTTATATGTAATTGTATATGTATATGCATATACATACATATACATAGGCACTCTTATTTGCATATATATATATATATACTGGTATTATTGGGTTTTTATTTTCTATTTCTTTATTTTCTCTCTCTTTTGTTTTCATCTTTTGTCCTTCTATTGAGGTTTGACCATCTTGGTCTCTTGTTCTTCGTGCACCCTTCTCCAATCCTTCCTATTTATTCCAAGTCTGCAACTTTTCATCTTATTTGACTCTCTTCATCCTGATGATGGATCACGGAGTGTGATCCGAAACCTTGATACAAAAATGTTTCACACAATCGAATCCAGAAATGCTCTCTTGATTACTTGATCTTTCCTACTAAAGATAAAATATTGTTACCCTAGTTGAACAACTTGTTTTTTTTTAACCATCCCCACATTTCAAAAAGAGAGACCCCTAAAGCAAAAGGAATGTGCAAGTATCCTGTTATCTTCCCATGTTTAAAATCCAAGTATTGAGAGGTATCCATTAAATCAAAGTTGTTCAAGGCATGAACCAACCTCATCCTTGGTTATTTTAAAGCCTTATACTCAACAAGAATCGATCCCAAATAGACTCATTCATAGTTGTTGATCTCTAAAGTTACAACCTAAAAGTTTAGTGAGTGGGGGATTAATTGCACTTCACTAAGAAACTACGAGGATTTTAGAAGTCAACTCTTTGGGTTACAGAGAAGATGAATAGGGAAGAGAGGAATAAACATGAAAACAAATCAACTAGGGTGATATGCCGATGCAAAGCTTTTACAACACTTTAAAATTCTCCTTAAGATTAATTTTGAAGACAATTAACCTCACTAGAATAGACACAAAATGCCACACACTCTTCATTGTTCAGAAGAGAACAAAATGCATAAGGCTCAAAGGCAAAAATCTTCTCGTGAGAAGCACCCATTAAGATCCGTTGAACCCTGAATGTCTCAGTTACCTCACTTTAACAATTAACATTCAGAAATATCAAATGGCATAATCTAGTTCCTAACCATAAATTATTGTAGGAAATAGAAGAGTATTTAACATGGTCTAAATCCATATGAACTTACATTGATAATTAGAAAATCCAAAACCCATAATCATCAATAATTATGCCCATCCTACAAATGACATGAAGCATAAAAAACTAAATCTTAAGCAGATATAAGATACACAAAGAGGCAAACTTGGCACAATTTACTGCATCTGATCTCTATTAATCATATGGATATGCAATGCTAATGTCTCAGAATAAGATCAATGCTACTGATATTCTAAAATTTCCTTTTTGCAAAATCGTGAACCCTTATTACAATTTGCCCATAGGCTTCTATAAAGAAATCTCTTTGATATGAAATGGTGATTGCAATCGAACAGGCTCCCTCATATCTACCACATGTCCACTGTCATCATGGAGGTTGTTGTAACCATCATGAGCTTGATTATCTCTGCATCATTATTTTCCTTCCATGCACGTGGCATGGATGCCACTTGAATCATCCATTAATTTTGTTGCAACTTCTTAAGCATGGGCTTTTCATTTTGTTTGCATTTGTGCTCTCTAGTTTCGCCACGCAGTGCCTCTTGCGGCCTTTCACCTTCAAAAGAAACAATGGCAGACTTATGAAATCTCCCTAGACTCGAAACATCCCTGGGCCTGCATCTTGTTAGCACGTGGCATGCTGGCGAAAATTTTAAAAATTTTAGAGCCTTCTTTTCCTTTTTCTTTTGAAAACCACACAATGTTGACATGTTGCACAATCACACGTCTTTGTGAGAATATGTAACATCTCCTTCCTATTCTGCCTCTAATTTTTCAGTTATCACCTATTGGCATTTTGTCAAACAGTTTGTGTGCAAAGATTGATTTTTGTTTTCTGAGTTCTTGTGTGAAGTTTGAATGTTTGTTAAATAGAAACAATTGACAACATGATATGAAGAAATGCAAGAACCATGAAGCATAAACATGGACAACTATATAACACAATAAATGACCATTGACTTGCACTAAATCAAGTCTGAAACAACTAGTTACAACCATGATTACAGTCGGAAATCAAACTCAAACAATTTTATTAAATATGATATTACATAGTCATAGACATATCCTTGTATACCCGATTATTAGCCACCCTTGTACCAACTGGAAGGGTTGTCCAATGAGGCTGGAAGTGGACAGTATGAGGTCTGAGATTGCAATGATAAAGTATGGAAAGACTGTACAAAATTTGGATAGCTGGACCTCTTATACTCCCACAATATTGTCTTCTAGGTAGCTGATAATAACCAGAAATTAAGCTAATACCCTCTATACTATAGCCACACCTATGCAATGCCCAAAAATTTTCCAAGCCCGTCTATCTTCTCACACCTACCACAACCATCAATGTTGGTCGCAGCTTCTCCTATGGTCGTTTTGCTTTTTCTTTGAAAACGAAGCTGATAATATATGTGCCCAGCTGCATTCAACCCTAACTTCTGTGATTTCACTGTCAAAGCATTACCACGGCTGCAATTTCAACCTTATATCAAAGGATTCCTCAATATGATAGCCTGGGGATTTCGTCCCAAGCTCCCAAGCCCAGGGGTTTCGTCCTGAGTCGCTTACCTACAGGGTTCGAAGCTCACAACAGAGTAGTGAAGAATAAATATGAAGTCGTGAATAATCCTCTTCCTTAACCCCCGACTTTATATATATTTTGCCTTCACTTTTTCCATTGATTTACTTCATGTAATGATATTATTTCATCGCCAAAGTCACTCCCTTTATATAAATCAATTTTATAATAATCCTTGTCTTGCCCGTGTCCCTTACACAAGTCGGTCTTCAAAACATTTTTCATAATGGCATAAATTAATTATATAACCTTCCTTAATGAGCCATTCGATATAGTTCCCCCATTGGATAACCTTCCTTTTCTCTACCTTATAAAGTCGTCCAAGCCCAATGGTCACTTAAACTTTTAGTCTGACTTATAACGTTACTTTATAATTAATTAATTAAATTAATCAATATTAAGTCATCTTAGGATGTTTGATTTTAATTTTAGACAATTTAATAAAAAATTAATATAATTAATCTGTCATGTAAAATTGGGTACATTACAAAATAAGGGGTTATGGTTTAACTAGAAGCCACACCGTTATGACATGTGATGATCCCAACTTGGTGGGGTCATAACTCCTTGCTCAATGCTCAGAATTCAAAACCACTTGCATTCTTGGAAAAGTCTTCAAATGATCTAATTTCAATCCCTTAACACTATGCCTTCGACTATCAAGTTAACTAATCGACAACAGTCTCGACCCCAGATTTTGCTCCAAAGGCCTTCAAAAATGCAAATTACTAAAACATAGAAAAATATTAAAAAATGGATTTTCAATTTTTCTCATCTTTGATTGCTCCATCACCTCTACATTGTTTTAGATCTCCTTTGAACTGATTTAGACATGTTTCCATCAATGCCTTGAAAATAAACCTACAAAAGATGTAGATTTTATCTACAATAACTATTCAACTTCAATAATAAACCAAAATTCATTTATCTCCCTGATAGGAGAACACAATCCATAGGATGAATCTCTTTAGCTAAGAGACAATAGACTCTTGGGTTGTTGGTGAAGTTAAATGAATCCAAAAAATCAAATCTTGTTGGATACGAGACCTTAACATTATAAGAGATGA